>NC_046323.1:30986822-31622399 GCF_009819535.1 Lacerta agilis
GCCTGAAAGCGAGATGAGTGCTGTACCCCATAGTTGCTTTTGACTGGACTTAACTGTCCAGGGGTCCTTTACCTTTACCTTTTGCCTGTTTTACATTCCCATAATATATACAGGCAGTCCAGAACAGTAAATTCCTTGACGTAGCCCAAGAAAGAGTAGCAAATCAGAGCCTTTTATCTTTTTTGGTTTAAGGGTATTTAGTATGGTCATTTACAGTAAAAGAAATTTGACACTGCTGAGTGCAGGAACATCTGTCTGTATCCCTATAGGACTGTAGTGCCTCCCAAATGGCTAGCAAGCTTTCTTAGAATTAAGAAGAATCATTACTCTTGGTGCGTTTTTTAGAACTCCATTTGTCAGCAAAACATATGTGTGCTTTACTTTGTGTTCTCTACGTAAACTCCACACATTTTGATGCAATGATGAACAAGTGGTTTTAAAATATTATACATATGGGCTTAGAAAGGCACAGGAGTCATATGTAATTAATATATAGCGTTTTCCTGAACTGAAAGAAGACATTCCTTTGCTTAGATAAATTATTCAATAAATATGTTCCATATTATAATAGCAATAATGTTGTAATGAAATAAGCATTGGTAACATTTTGAAGTGCTATACATTTGAGCTGAAAAGTACTTGCTATTTATAGGGGGGAAATGTTTTGTCAGTTTCCATGGAGAATGGTGTAGTGTGGTTTTAAGTTTTCCTATGAGAAAAACGTTTTAAAAGGAAATCTTCATATGGCCAAAACTCAAAATGCTTCTCAATTAACTGCCATAGTTCCTGACTTACAATAAGTTTTTCATAAAAGCGGTAGACTGACATATTAGCTGCATACAAATAAATATAAATAACTACATTGATATTAAGATCATTTCTGCTATACAGCTTTTAGCACTAAAAACACAAGTGAATTAGTGCCAATGTCTTCATTGGTCCAGTTTGCATGTCATGGTAAACCATAGCTAATTGTTATTTGCTGTTAACACACCTTTCAAGGCTGTTTTGTCTCCTCTTTGGTAGTGTGCAGAGGAAACAAAATACAATCCTTTGCTTAGCATTACAACTGAACCAGAGATTATGGTTTGTTTTGCTCCAACAAACCATGATTAGTAAGGCAAGAGCAAACCTTGGCTATAGATCCTGGTTCTTTGGGAGTAAAAGCAACCAGAAGCCTGGTTCAGACATAATGTTAAGCCCAAGGGTCATAGTTTATTTTCTCTGAGCATGAGCATAGTATAATAGAATTGTGGAGTTGGAAGGCATCCAAAGGTCATCTCGTCCAACTCCCCGAAATGCAAGAATTTCAGCTAGACCATATATGAAAGATGCCCACCCAGCCTCTGTTTATAAATTTCAAAGCAAAGAGAGTCCACCACCTCTTGTGGGAGTCTGTTCCACAGTCCAACAGTAGGATGGAACCAAGTGACCAAGAGCTAGGGATTCACAGTAAACTATTAACTGTGGTTTACCATTATATGAGAACAAGGCCAATGAGACATTTACATATATTAGTGTACCTGGCAACACACACATATTTTCCTGATTTAGGAAGAGATAGATAAATATTTTCCAAATTATCACACACCATCTTATGTTGGACTGCCAGATCTGTGCCAAGTAACAGAAGGGCACAGAATCCCATTTTTATCATGCCACAGAAAGTATTATTTTCTGACAATTTCCAGGGGCATGCAGAAGTTACCAGGATCAATACCTGCCTTATTCAGATGCAGTAATCAGGTAGCAGGTGATGGGGAAGAGACACCTGAGACCTCTGGGACCCCAAAGAGCTACTCCGAATGGACAGTGGATTGTTGTTGTTTTTTACAATGAAGTGGTATATAAATTTTAATAAATAAATAAATCTACACTTGTTATGTCATTGTCCGCGAAGTTACCACAGCAGAAGTAATTTCTAATAAAAGTTAAAGGGCACACGTAGACCTTTAATTCTTGTAAACTCTTTTGTTGATCCTGGGGTTTCCACTGAAAAACTGAGTCAACTAATTTGGGAAGGAACCTGACTAATATAACCAAGTGTGCATGTAGGTTATGATCAGAAAGTCACCCAGTTTTTAAAAGGTCATTTTTAGCTTTATAATACAATTCTATAATTCCTAGAGAAGGTGGGGCTGCTGAAAAGAGAACAATAGGAAAAGAAAACAGATTTTGGTGTGCCCATGTTGTTGTAGGCATTCCCCATGTTTGTTTATGTAAGATATAAAATGAGTCATTATCATTTTATTTGAATCTTGTTAATCTAACCTCAGCAGAATGAAAAGACTTGCTTTAAAAATGGGATATATATTTTTTCTTGACATGAAGTATTGGGTAGTCTTAACATATGTAGATGAAACTCTACAGATGAAACTTGCTTGGGTAATGACTCAAAGTATCTGTTGCTGTTTAATATTTCTGAGGAATTCCCCTTCAGAATTATCATGACATATGCTGGCCGTGTCAGCTTTAATGTTTCCCAGACTAGCACATTTCTTCCCCAAGTGTTGTGTGAATGCATTTCCCTGCGCATGGGTTTTGTTTCTCTCAATCTTTCAAGCTAGACTTATAGTGTAAATGGGAGTTGTGGAAAGAGTGGGGAGGATTTTGCATCTTTATTCCCCCCCTCCACATTTGATCTGGTAGTTTGCATACAGCTGCTGAGTAGACAGTTACCTTTGAAAGGAACATTTGGCTGGTTTAATTTGATTAGAGCAAGCTACCTCAATCATTTCTTAACTAATAGTGCTTTCATTTTTGCCTGGCAGTAGGAGTTTGGAAAGTACTTACTGGTAATAAGATATTGGGGGAAATTACAGAAAGTGACACAAATGAACTAAATGATAGAACCGTTTAAGTGGAGTTTTTATTTTATTTTAAGTCTACACTAAACCCTGCTTTAAAAAATAATAATCAGAAAGCAGATTAAGTTAACAAATGTACTTTCTCTAGGGCAGGAGGGGAACCCCAGCAAATTAAGATTAGTTTGAAAGTTTCAACCAGAGCAGAGATATTTTGTAATGCTTAACTTCAAAATTTGAAATTAAAAATTGTGGGAAGATGTGTACACACACACACAGAGTAAATTCACATTCGTTCTTCCCTTTTTAATTGGATAGCCCAGTTGTCAAAGCACTGCATCAGAAATCTCACTTCAAATTTTACTTTTAAAAAGCAAGATTAAAATGCAGTTTAGTTTATTTTATTCCCATACATATGATTAACTATCAGAGTTATCAGAGAGAAGTTCCCTGATTTTATTTCCAAATGAAATGGACTGGAGGAGGAAGAGTTTGAGATTATAGAAATGAATTATGGGAAATTAGGAAGCGCTATTAAAAAAAAGTCAACAAAAGATGGAGAGGGTGGACATACTGCACATTTGTGATTAAAATGGTTTATAATGTAGAAGTGATTTTAATACGTTTCAGAAAATGACAGCAATTGTAAAAAATAATAATTCTGTATTTGACGGCAAGGTTACAAAGTTGGGAGGGCAGCGTTAATTCTGCTGTAGCCTTGATAGAGACTTTGAGTTATTAATTTATTGGATTTTTGGTCAGCCCAGGGCAGTACAAATATGCAATATTAAAATCAGTTAAAACAATTTACAATTAGGAGAAGAGGGTGTTTCCTAAAAATCTGCCAAGTGTTAAAGGACAGGGTAAAGAGTTGCTTCTTCAGCTTCTTCAGAACAACATATTCATCATTGGAAGTTTCCTTATTTGACTCTGTTTTACAAATTAAGTATTATTCTTTCTGTAGGTCACTTTTTCCATAAGAAAAACAAATTATTTTATCAGTTAACAATGGAAAATAAATTTTATTCCTTTCACATTCTTCCAAGCAATGCTAGTGATTCTGTGCAAAAGTTGTATTTTGATTACAGTATATAATCAAAAGCTGCCATAGAATTGAATTTTTCTTGTGCATTAATAATGCTTCTGCGACTAGATATTCCCTCATTAGCAACCATGGTTTTGCTCCTACCCTTTGAGGCAACATTTCATCACTTCACTAAGCCATGGCTTTTCGAAACAAGTTGCAAATTAAGCTCTCACTTAAGATACAGTAAAACTTTCTTGCCACTGTCAATCTTAAATAGGATGTAATGCATATTGATATCAATTGAAGTGCCTTCCAAGTATGGAGGCTTTGCCTAACTGCCTTATAGATGGTTCTGCCAGCCATAACTCATCTGTGAATATCAAAAGCCCTTCAGTGCATATCTTGCCCCATTTTCTTCATTCTTCCAACTCTACCCCCCTCAGTTACCTAAAGGTATGCTGCCTCACAGTTCAGTGAGATGTCTACTCAGAAGTACGTCCCAGTTATTTCAGTGGGACTTACTTCCAGTTCCTGGTAAGTATGTATAGGGCCGTAGTCTTAAATGACCCCACCCACTGTTCTTTGCAGGGGCTTATGTCTGGTTCGCAGAATTTCCCTGTAGTACCAACTCTGTCCTCAAAACGCATATTTCTTAAAGAAGTCATAACTCCAGGGGTGAGGAGCAGGCTGGGCAGGAAGGCTTCTCATTCTGCCCTTGAGACTCAGTGAACTCAGCTGGACTTACTTTTGAGTTGACAAATACAGAATTGCGCTGTGAATTCATCTTATCCCAAACTCAATATTTAAATATGTATGTACTGTATATTTCTCTCAAAATGAGTATTTAAATGTGTATTTTTATTAGTTTATAACTGCTGGTAACATTTGGAGATGTATGAAATCTTTAGGATAGCTAATTTCTGATCCATGCATTAACTGGGAAGTGCGGGTTGAGTCGTTTCATATAAGAATTTGCAAAGAATAAATTCCTCAGACATCCATTGATTCACAGTTTGTGCCTGGTCAATCAATTGAAGAAGACATCTGAGCAGAAAAGTAGATGCGTGCTGTAATTATTATTGTTCATTGAATAGGTCCAGCTGCCTCCTAGGATAAAGTGTTGGCTATAGTGACATCTCACTAGGCATGCTTCTCTTTAAACTATTAAAAAGAAAGAAAGAAATATACCTCCAGACAAAAATGATTAAGAAGGCTTGGCATGTCTGGAAAAGAGTGATGTACCGAAAAAGCAAGAAGGGAGGGATGGAAAGAACACATTATTGGGCGCTGTTTCCTTGATGCCTAACAATGAGACCTTTTACAGGGCTGGTGACATGGTGTGTTAATGAGGCACTGGCCTTTATAACTCTTGGGCACAAGCTGTGGAAGTGAAAATTAGTTTGGTGGTTTCAGCCTAGTCCCTACCAGACATTTGTCTCCATCACCAAACCACGGTAGAATTTGGCAGTCAGGACAACGACACCTCAAAAAAAGTCTAGGGCTAGAGGAATCAGTACTGTGGAGATGCCCAAAGGCAAAACTGCATCTTGAAAGATTGCCCAGGCTGACCTTACTGGGTTGGCCTTGATCCTGAGCTGTTTACTTCATTTTCAAAAGAACTCGCTTGTGTGCACGCTGACATAGGAATAAAACAAAGAGTATAATCTGTCCAGACCTCATCCTATGAACCCTCTGCTGCCCAATAAGGTGCAATATAACAACTTCCTCGATGGTGCAGTACCATACCTGTATATTACCTGGTTCACGCCTCCATGCATACCTATTGCGTTCTCATCATTTGATTACTCAGCAGTTGATGACTTGCAGCTGAATGTGTGAACGTGACACCACTGGGATATGTTGACACTGGATGGTCTGAAACTCCTGTGTTGTAAATAGACTGTGATGGTTTGTTCATGGGTGCAAGTCATTTCCTGGTTCTGCAGGTAGGATGATGAACATACATGTGAGAATTGGCTCAGAGCTGTTCTGCACATTACCAAGTTTCTGATACTGTTCTGTGTCAAGTGAGTTACTGTGTGTTTAAATGGTCTGCTAAATCAGCATCTTGCTGGCCATGCAAAAATAGATCTACCCCAGACTTCCTCCTGATTTGCTTATATTCCATATGCAGGAAGATTGGGGTTGGGTTTTTTTTTTGTTTAAACATAGGGGGTATTCAGACAAGCAGTCCCTCATCTACAGTCTGAAGTAGTGCAGTCTCAAAACCACTGTATAATGTGACTTACCCGGGATGTACAGATCAGTTTCCCTAGAATATTGTTTTAGTTCATGCAAATAGTTTTGTCTCAAAAACAGCCACCAGTGCCAAATGAAGTTTAAAAACAAGAGAGAGGAGGCCAGGAGTATCTGGTCAGGTGGGATGAAGTTGGTATGCTAGTTTCCTGGCAGGTAGATTGCTACTGCTTAACGGGAGGAAGAGGAGCAAGAAAGGTCAGCCTAGTGCAGACATACTGGCAAGAGTGCCAGACTGACTCTGCCAATGCATTTGCACCACACCAACGGGACCCCTACCTCTATCCCTCCCCGTAAGCAGCAGATGCCCACCTGCTAAGAAGTTACCTGCCTGATGAACTGTTTCTAGAACAGACTGGGTGCATTTTTGCACAGAGCCTTTCTTTCCCTCTAGAGATCTTTAGACTCCTAAAAACTTGAGGCCACAGGTGATGCCTTATTATTAATGCTGATAATTCTTTGCCAAGGAAATGGCAAAGGGGCAGGTAGAAAGGGAGAGAGGAAGAGGGACTACAGCTGGGAACCCGACATTTCTCCTTGATGTTTCTCTTGCCTTTCTTAATTTTAATCGTTGTAAAGAATGAAAACATACAATAGGTTGTATTTATGGCATTCAATAGGCAAATCTTGTATTAATTTGGATGCATTTCACTTTATTATACCTGCACATAATGTAGCCTTTTGAAATAAGTTTTTCACATGTTCTGGCTCGTTACAAAGTTATAATAAGCAGAAAATGGGTGGGTAGGAGGGGGAACCCAGAAGTACTTTTGAGTAACTCATTATTCTTAACATAGTAGGCAACTGTTATGGAAACATATCTGTATGATTTTCACAGTGGATATAAAAAGGATACAGTTCGTAATAAAGAATTCTTATCCCAAGCAAGAGGGTGTTTCTCATGGTGTTGTCTGCTTCTTCCAGAAATATTTGGCAGAGACATTGCTAGAAGTTGTTTTGTAGTATTAAGGCCTAACACGTTTTCTACTTAAAGGTGCTTAGTTTAGATAGCATTTGTGGCTGTAGTTGTAGATAGTTATTTATGCTCAATTAGGGATAGAAGGGTAAAGGGTACTTGTTCAGTTTACTGTCTTCAAAATATTTCAAGATCTTCAGAATGTTCTTCCCACTATTGTTAATTCAGAGGTGCTGACACGGGGTATACCTACTACAGTTTTAAACCAGTTTTAAACCTGGTGTCTCCCAGAGAATCCTAGCAAGTGTACTTTGGACAGAGTGTTGTGCTAAAAGATCCCTAGAACTATAGTTCCCTTGGGAGAGGGCATTCATGTCAATCAGTCAATCAGTTTATTTCAGCTTTAAGCTCATAGCAAGACAAGACAAAAAAAATGCAGGAACAGCAATTACACTCACACAATTAAATTTAAAAGGAAATTGGCGACAATAAAATTAGTGTTAATAAAAGACTTAATAAATATACAAAATAATGTGCATGTTCCTTCCAAGCAATTTTGATTTCAAATTCTCACCAACAATCCCTTATGTCTCTTGAATGGGCATTCATGTTAATATACAGCTAAATCCATAATATAGATAGAGTCTTAGGATTGTGCACACATAGCTTCTTTGCACACAAATTGTATACAATGGTTGCACGCACAGGTTGGCACTCCCATGGATAACCATATTGTGTGAACTGGTTAACCATGGATATTGGCATGTAACAACTCCCACTAATGCAGCTGCTAGAAGTGCTTCTGTGTCTATGGAAACAGCTGCTGGCTATATTTGTGATTGGCTAATCCACACCATATATTTGTCCTAGTGAATTAATGCCTGGGAGAAAGACTGATGTGTTCCTAAAATGTGTTTTGTGAAGGAGCCAAACTTCAGAGTTTGTGTACATGTTGCCCTGTTGCTGTATGTAGAACCAACAGCTCCATTTGTAATTAGGTAGCTACACACTTATTTCTAAGGAGAGGCTTGAACTAACTGAGATAACTCCATTTTGCTGTGGACAGATGCTGATGGCTAGTAAAAAGGTAAAGGTACCCCTGTCCATTAGGTCCAGTCACGGACGACCCTGGAGTAAATGAGAACAAAAGCCTAATGTGTGCATAATTCCAAAATGACAACACCAAGCTTTAATCGTCTTACCTTCCAACCTACATCCTGGTTGGTATTAAGTACTTTGATTTAAATGAACTTGTTGAATTCTATGAGACTAACAACTTGATGCACATTGCTCTCCATTGACCCACATTGTATTGCTGAGAAAGTGGGCATAGTGTTGCAGCTTAAACTGTATTAAAACAAATTATATAATTTTATCTTGGTTGTGGAACACTAGGTAGCCCTACTGAGAGTCTTTGAGCTCCACATAAGCCCTTTGTCAGCAAAAAGATATTCAGAAGATCTGCAGGTGTGCATTCCTTTGTCTTGAACAGAGGGAGTTAGGATTTTGAATATGTTACAATATTGTACACTGAATGCATGCACTTGGGAAGTGGAGTCACACCTGCTACCCCTCCCCTCCCCTCCCCATTCAGCATCACTATTAAAAGAGCCTATTCATGTACAAACAAACTATACCTGCATAGACTGTATATATGCAATTAGAAACCATGCTTTAGATATGCATATGAAGTATTCTAGATGTTGTTGCGTGGCCAGGCGAAGTCCCCCCGTACCCCGGGGCAGCCCCTGAGGGAAATAATGACTCATGACAACGTTCTATGGGATTAAATTGGCCACAACTTTATTAATATTTCAGATGTAGGAAGACCTTGGCTTAGGCATTGGGCATTTATCCTTCTCAGCCCCCCAGCCGGGGTTCTGGGTAACTTCAGGGTTATCCAGCATGATTGGGAAGTGGGCTAGTCTGGAGAACATATGTTCAAGCAGATAGCCCACCCCCCTATGTTCGCTGCCACTGGAAGGGGAGGGCAGTGACGACCCTGGGCGTTTGGTCAATGCCTCCCCCTGAGACCCCTTTAACGGGAACCCTGTTATCGCCACCGCAATGGGGGCGGGGTCACCACCCCACGCCCCCCCAATCCTGTAAATGACTAAAGGATTCCGCCCAAGGCCTGCAACCGCCAAAGTTGTGACGAATTGCTACGGGAAAGGCGAAACCTGGCAATGCAGGGAAATTCCTTTCCGGCCCTTCAACAGCGACCTTGTCATAGCAGCGCCTGCGTGGCTGTGGAAAAAAGGTGGTTAAACCTGCAAAGTAAGCATCAATTGAGGGAGTGGAGGGTGGGGAAGCTCTGAATCCCAACGGCCGCTTCCTAGGTATGACTCAAGTTCTATTGTGTGTACTGTATAATCCCTCCTTCTACCTGGCCAATCCCCCTGGCAACACCTCCCCAGCCGGGATTGGGCGGCTGCTAGAGTAGGTGGAGTCCACAGGTATCCCAATCTGGGAAGGCGAAGCCAAACCAACTGCCAGGAGCTGCCACCGTGATTCAACGGGTCTCCCCGCAACCTCGCAACATGCGCAGTTGCGCACCCCATTTGATGTGGGGAACGCTCATTCTGAATGTATGTAGAGAACACATGTAGGTACATATACAGAGGCATTATGACTCTGAATACCAGTTGGTGGGAATCACAGGTGGGCAGAGTGTTCTTGGACTCATGTCCAGCTTGCAGACTTCCCACAGGCATCTGGTCAGCCACTGTGAGAACAGGATGCTGGACTAGGTGGGCTGTTGACCTGATCCATCAGGCTTACCTTACGTTCTTTGGTTCTTAAAACATGTTCATTGGGCACCAGTGGAAACGATCCTGCTCTCCCCCCCCCCCCATTAAATGTACAGTCATACCTCGGAAGTCGAATGGAATCCATTCCGGAAGTCCGTTTGACTTACAAAACGTTCGAAAATCAAATTGCAGCTTCTGATTGACTGCAGAAAGCTCCTGTAGTCAATCAGAAGCTGCAGAAACCCTGTTGGATGTTTGAGTTGCAAAATCACATTTGCAAACCGGAACAATCACTTCCGTATTTGCAACATTTGGGAGCCAAAACGTCCGAGTTCCAGGAAGTTCAGGATCCAAGGTATGAGTGTACACAATTATAACAGTCCTCTTGTACTCAGAACCTGACAGTTTGAATTGACAGACTTGTTCCAACAGATTCACATGTGGGTAGCTTTAAATGGCATTCCTAAGGCATAGGATTGAATTATTTGGACCTCAAAATATCAAGGCAGGCAAAACACGTTTTGTTTAAAAAATATATTACCGATATACAGTTCAGTAAAGAAATAACATATAATAAAGCAAATAGCTGTAATGGGAAGTTTTTTATTGTTTTATGTTTTACTGTGGTTTTATATATGGTTGGAAGCCGCCCAGAGTGGCTGGGGCAACCCAGTCAGATGGGCTGCATATAAATTATTGTTGTTGTTGTTGTTGTTATCAAAAATCCCTGGATACCAATTGCTTGCTATAATGAAAGGCCCTTGCATAATTATTGATATGTATAGTATTTGTGATTTCAAAGTGTCTCATAGAATTTATGAACAAATTGTGGTTGCCATCATTCTGCAACCTGGTAGCATGGCCTGTCTGGTGGTAACTTTCTCCAGGGCAGTTTTGGAATCCCAGTCATGAATTCCCTCCCCACTGAATTGTGACTGCTGCCACCTGCCCCCAATCACATTCTTTCCATGGACAGTGAATAACATTTATTTCTCTGAGACTTCTGGGAAAGTGGCCCATTATTTCTGATGAATTGTGTATAGCGTGGATTAAAAATGTAACAAAACAAATAAATTAAAAGTCCCTCCTCACACTTTCCAGAAAGTAAAATAGATATTTGGATTTCAAGTAAGCTTTGGAGCAACTCTTGAGTTCTACTCCATATTTGTTTGCTATGTGCATACAAATATACCGGGAAATTATCTCATGCAGATCTTATTGAAGTCCTGTTCTCTCTTGCACCGGAGAGGACCCTGGCGGATTGTGCCCTTGGATTTTTAGCCTTTCCTACACACTCAGATTCTGCAGTGAGTACTCAAAATACTCAGTTTGACAGGGAGGTTGATCAGTCACTAAAAGAAGCCAGCCACAGAAACTTGGCCAGAACAAATCATCCTCCACTTGCTTGCCATGCACATGGGTAGAATAATAATATCAAGCCAAGTAACTTGTGCAAGATGTTAAAAAATATTGTAGTTCAATGTTACTTATTAATTAAACTTATACCACTTTTCCAGTTGTGTATTTCCCAGGATAGTTCATCATGACAACATTATATGATGAAACAGAATGCACAACAAAAATAAATGAATGAAAACAGTAACAATGCCACCAACCCCAAAATCACTAGCACTATACAGTCAGGAGCCAGAGGTATAAAACCCTTTACAGCCAAGGGATCTGGCAGCCGTAAGCATTTGATTGACCTCTAGAAGAAATGTGCAGAATATTGATGGTGTTCACATTCTACACAGTGGAATCTTTTTAAAAATACTGCATTAGGTGAAAGTGTAGCTTTGCCAATTTATTAAAAACTTGGCAAAAAAGGTGTTTAAAAATTAAGTAAATGTTGTTTAACAGAAACATACAGTTGGAAATATTTTCCAATGTTTATGTTCAGATCTCATACCTGCCTGGCTCCTCTATGTTTGTTTACTGTGATAGATGATTTATATAAATATATTGCAAATTATTAACTCCTGTCAAATATCAGGGAATTTAAATTTAACTAGTGACTTCAGCACACAGTGGTCCTGCTATGCAAAGGCACACCATCCATGTTCCTTACCTAATTGAATCTAAGAAGATCTCTGCAGGATCAGACAAAAGGCATGAGCACAGCAGCAGCCTCTTGCTCACGATCCCCAGCAAATAGTGTTCAGAGACATACTGCCTCTGATACCAGACATGGCACATAGCCCTCATGACTCAAAGTCCTTTTTCCCTCCATGAATTTGCCTATTCTTATTTTGATCCTTGAAAACGGGCGGTTTTACCTATGTAGGAAAACGCCACCGCAAGGACACAACTGGAACCTGTCCTTGTGTCTGAGGAAGGTTTTTGTTGCATGAAAGACTGATAAAGAAATAACTTAAAATTGGCATATTTATACTACAGGCAAGGAACACAAGTTTTTAAACTGTTCTAGGCCACTTAGAATTTGTATAGCTGTACAGATAGGGTGAGACAGAATGGGTTGGTACCTTTATTTCTCAGTGTGTGTGGTTTTCTCTTTGCATGATGAGCCTACCACTTCTCAATTTCAAAGAGATGCCTAATGTATTAGATTTTTTTTTAATGGATTTGGTAAAGGCTGCATAATTCATTTTTGTGACTGCAGCGGTAGACACATATCTACTTTTACTGCACTAGTTTCCAAGGCCAGATAATACATAAGCCATGGCAGAGAAAATGCAAAGGATCCTTCGCATGGTGATGGTCACTGAGTCATGTAAACAGTTTCATGCTGGAAGGGAGAGTTCATGCATGGATTGTTTCTTCTCCACCACAGTTCCATGAGTCCCCTCCTCCAAAACTACAGTGAATTCACTAGTAGGCATTTTGTGTGAGCGGCTACATTCACAGGTAATCTAGCTACCTATACGTCTAGACAGACACACGGACAAACCCAGTATAATTGCAAGCCATTATTGTACACCAGTTCTTTTTCTGTACTTTTTAAATATACATAGTGCAACTGTTCCTGTCATTCATCAAGTTACCTGAGTTAGCTTTGCTGAAGACTAGCATCTCTCACTGGATTTGCTAGAAGATACCATGTTATAAAGCATCATCTGTACAATAAAAATATTACATTGCTTAAAAAAATTAACAGATATTTAAATTCACCCTTTAGTTATTTCTCTGGCGACTCTTTGTCTACTGCAAGGTAGAAGTACTTCAGGAACTCATCTTCCAATTTTCCTTTAACTTGAAAATGAATTTGGCTGAAGCTTGTAAGCCCCATTCAGCTCTGGGTTAATTGGGGCTTCTCTGCTTAGCCCAGGTAATCTCTGAAATGGCAGATCAGAATCTTAACTGAAAGATTACTGTGCTTCCACTTACACGTTGGTTCGGCTCTTTGTTCTTTGGGATATTAATGCTTACCCAATTTGCAAACATCCTTTGATATCTGAAGATGAAAAAGTTCTAGACAAAGGCAAAGCATTTTTCTTAACTATATTTTTCTTAACTGCATTGTGACCTGTCTGGTATTATAGAATACACAACTTACTTACAAGGGCAGATGGTATCTTCAAGAGAGAAATTAAAGTTGGTAGGAAGCAGTTGAAAGTGGAGCCTAGAAAGAGTGCATGTCTAGGGCAGATTCAGCTGTGTAGTGTGTATCGAGTTTGGAAAAAGTAATTTGCTACTTTCACTGGATCTTCCCTTTCTTCATAGTTTATGCTTCTTGGAAAGGGTGATAATGAGGGCAAACTGCTTGATACACCTCCCTTCCCCTTTGAACTTACCAATAGCTGTTCAGAGAAGAGCAAACAAAGTGCTCAGGGACCTGGAACAACAACTCCCCTATGAGGAAAGCCTACAATATTTGGATGGGGGGAGAAATTAGTAAAGAAGGACATGATAAAGGTATATAATATTATACATGATGTGGATAAAGTGGATGGATATAAGTTTTTCTCTTGTAATACTATTATGTGGGGTCATCCAATGAAACTGAATATTGGAAGATTCAGAACACACAAAAGTACTTCTTTACATAGCAGACAGTTGAACTATGTAATTGTCTCCTGCAATACATAGTGATGGCTGTTGCCTTGGATGCCATTAAAAGGGGATTAGACAAATTCAGGGAGGGTAAGACTCAGTGGCTACTAGTCACAATGGCTGTATTCGTCCAACTCTATTATTTTCATTGCCATGATCCTACACTTTGTCGAAGGGAAACTTCCCACTGGAGTAGAAATCATATATCGAACAGATGAAAAGCTCTTTAATCTGAGTAGGCTGAAAGCAAAGAGTAAGGTTACCATAACTTCCATCATAGAGCTTCAGTATGCTGATGACAACGTAGTGTGTGCACACTCAGAGGATGACCTCCAGAGGATGACCTGTGTAAGCTTTCGCAGATGCTTATGAAAAGCTTGGCCTATCACTCAACATCCAAAACACCAAAGTGCTGCACCAACAAGCACAAAACAACCCCTCTGCAGCGCCACAAATCCAACTCAATGGTGTAAGGTTGGAAAGTGTAAATCACTTCTCCTACCTGGGCAGTTATGTTTCCACAACGGCCAACATTGATGCTGAAATATAGTATTTCCTAAGCTCTGCAAGTGCAGCTTTCTCCCAATTGAAGTGCAGAATGTTTGAGGACCAGAACATTCACAGGGAAACAAAAATGCTTGTTTACAAAGCTATTGTACTACCAAGCTTACTGTATGCTTGTGAAACATGGGCCACTTATAAGTGCCATCTTCGACTCCTTGAAAGATTCCAGCAATGGTGTCTCTGGAAAAAATTACATACAACTTGGGAATACAGGGGAACTTGCCTGATTATCATCTTCCAAAGGAACTACTCTATTCTGAACTTAAAAATGGAAAGTGTAATGCTGGTGGTCAACAAAAGAGGTTTAAAGACTCTCAAGGCAAATCTAAAAAAAAAATGTAACACCATCAATTGGGAAACACTGGTCCACAAGTGCTCCAATTGAAGAACAGTCTTTACCAAAGGTATTGTGGACTTCAAAGATGCTCAAACTCAGGACGAAAGGAAGAAACAAGCTAAGAGGAAGGCACATTTGGCAAACCCTCACCATGATCAACTCCTGTCCGGAAACCTATGTCCCCACTTTGGAAGGACATGTAGATCCAGAATTGGCCTCCAAAGTTACTTACAGACTCACTGTTAAAACCGTGTTCATGGAAGACAATCTTACTCGGCTACGAGTGATCACCAAAGAAGAAGATTCTGCTTCCAGAATCAGTGGCCGTATGTCTCAGAATACCTCTTGCTAGATATCTATGTGTTTGGTACCCAGATTCAGCAGGATCTTTCTGCTTGTCATGTTTCATAATAAATGAAAGTTATTTCAAAGGACTCCTTTGCAGTGTTCGAAACTCCCATTGTTCTAGGTGCATTTTGTGACAGGGAATAACATTAGTGTGAGCAGCTTCTGAGCTCTGGGCGCAGTACTGCGGCTAAGATTTCATATTAAAACTGCAGAGTTGAAGGATGGAAGGACCTTTTTCTGCCTTCCTACTTCCAGCTACTCTGAAGACTGGAGAAGAGACCCTCTTAAGAATATTAGGGGGTAGGTAGGGGAAAGACAAGACAATGTGAAAAATGAACATAATATTTTAGTTGCAGTTCATTCATTTTCAGCTTTGTATTGTTTAAAAAAATGCCTAGACATTTGGTTTTGTGCCCATAATCTAGGTTTAAGGTGCCATTTAGATCCTAGCTTTCATATCTCAGTTTCTAACACTGATCTTTTGCTGGTTTCCACCCATTTACTTAACATTTATGTGTTTTTCCCCTTTCTTAGGTTGTTTGATGTATGCACAGCATCCCGAACAGACCGAGAGACGAAACTAACACTGGTGTTTGAACATGTTGATCAAGACTTGACCACTTATTTGAATAAAGTTCCAGAGCCTGGTGTGCCTAGCGAAACTATAAAGGTATCAAAGAAGGGTAGGGGAGGTTTGTACATAATTTTATGGAATAATATGCTAAAGACAAACATACAGTGGAAGCGTTTTCAGGAAGACTTCTATCTGATTTAGAGGAGATTAAATTAATTACCTCTGTCTCAAATTCAGAGGCATTGGTTATTTTTAAAATAATTTATAATTAATTATAAAAAATGCTCTTCATCATAGTTTCAGCTCCTGGGTTGAGAACAAATGGTTTGAATAAACCAGTTTGCAGTGTTCAGCTAAAATAACAAACTACAGTTTGTTGTAAATCAGAATCAGAAGCTTCTAGTTATCCCCCTTTGTATCTAAAGGCTGGGTACATATGGGGAAAGGGGAGAAAAGTGTTTATGAGCCTGAGGCTTCCCATTGCTTGTACTTGTACCAACAAACCATGGTTCACATCTGAACTGGGCTTCTGTATTTATTATCAGCCTCTAGTAAAGTACCATAGCTCGGCAGTAGAGCTCATGTTTTGTAGCCAGAAGCCCAATGGCATCTCAGGTAGGTCCAGAAAGAGCAGGGAACTGCTTCTTGGAAAGTTGCTGCCAGTTGATTGGGGTAGCCAAAGTGCTGTCATTCAAATGTTGTTGGTCTGCAACTTTCGTCATACCAGACCTTTGGTCATGGTTGCAGAGGGTGATAGGAATTGTAGTCCAACAATATCCGGAGAGCACAGTGTTAGCTAATCCTATTGTACCCAGTAATAAACTATATGGAGCAATGGTCTGACTCAACGTCAAGCAGCTTCATATGTTTATATGATTTTGTTATTTATTTGCTATCCAGAATATTCCTGTACTGTATTTTAGTGCATTCCACTATCATGTTCCTATGTCTCATGTGTTTATATGTTTTTTATAGTCTATTAGATAGCTGGAAGGCAGAAAGAGCCTGTCCAGTTTTGTCCAGTATAAGAGGCAGATAATAAAAAATTATATTTTATTATTTATACCCCACTCATCTGATTGGGTATAAAGGCTTGATGCTGTCACTTGGGCAGGTATGTTTTTTTTAAAATTGATTCATATATTTTAAATATTTTGATCTTTCCTTTCTGCAAAATGCTCATGGTGGCTTGCAGTTAATATAAGAAATACACTTAAACGATGAATACACAAGAGCTGCCAGCAACAAATTATCATGTCCTTAACCAAAAGCTTGAGAGAAAAAACAGACTTCACTCAATGTCTAAATGATAAAAAGTAGGCACTAGGCAAATACTTATTCAGGGGGGCTCTCCATAGGAGGGGGTGCCACTACGAAAAGTGCCCTGCCCCAGGTACAAGTCAACCCCTGAAGATAGGAATGCTCAGGGTAGGACTTGAGATCTTAAAGAATGGGAAAGTTCATATAGAAGAGGACATCCTTCAGACACTGATTACAGTCACTTAGAACTTCATAAGTCAAAGCCCAGGACCTTGAATTGTATCTGGAAACAAATTGGAAATCCACTAGATATGGTCATTACATATAGATCTGCTATAAAAAAGTAAAGCCAGCATGCCATGTTTGAGCAATGGGTACTATCTTTAATGATATACACAGTGGTGGATCCTGTGCTCCACTATAACTGCAATAGGGCATGGGACCAGGCTGCTAGTTATTGCCAGCTCTAAAGAATGCTTGCCATATTTCACCCCATTTCGGCAGCTGTCCATTGTGAGGTTTGCGCAGTCTAAGTGGAATGGACTGCGCGTCTGTTGCCCATTCTGTATGCTTTGCATTTTCCATTCTGTCCATAAAACAGGCAACACATGACATCATTGCATGACAAAGAATCAATTACTGTGAAGATCTGGCTTCTCTGAGAATGTCAGTTTTCAGTGTTGAGGCAAGAGCCATTTGCCATCTGTCACTGGTTGTCATAATCAGTTGATCATATTTGAGTATTGGCATAATGCGCAAGGTGAAAAACTCCAGGACATGTATATATAAATAACAGTGAAATAAACAAAAGCGGAGGAACCCCAGAATTTTAAAATCATGAGCGTTGCTAGAATTTAGCAAAAAGTGAAGTCATTGTATATAAATATAAAAATCATTATTTCCTGAAAAGCACATGGATATTTTACATTTGCCAATTTGAAAAACACAGTGACTGTGTTCTGTTGCTAATTCTATTTTTACTGTTAATTCTACTGCTGCTTAATTAAGTACCAACAATCTGGTAGACACTTTGCAGGAGCAACAAAGTCCTTTTCTGGCATGCTAAAGCTACAGTCCTGTGTACTTTTAAGTGGAAATAAGCCCCACTGAAATGAATAAGACTTCGTTCCAAGTACAGGTAGCCCCCAATTTACACGGGGTTTGCGTTCTGGGTCATTGTGCGCTTGTGTGAAATCAGAAACCCACTGAAAAATCCTGTAAACGCCCCTTTCCACCCCTGTTCTGCCCTTTTAGTGATGTTTCAGTGATGTCTTTATGACGTTTCTGGTCACTTCCAGGTTCGTTGCTGTGCGTGATCGCATACATATTTCTCACACCTAAAATGGGAGTTGCCTGTAAACAGCATTGGATTGTTAGCGTGCAATCCTACTTATAGGCTTAATTGGAAGTGAATTTTACTGAAATCAGTGATACTTAAGTTAATGAGATCAAATTGTCACCAACCTTCTCCAAGATAAGAGCCTGCACCAAACAGCTTTGCATAATTTAACCCACATAGATGTAGTGATCATATGCTAATTTGACAATACCTTCGCCTCCTGTCTTCAGGGGGTGCATGGGAAATCTCCACTTATATTCTGTAGGTTTGTCAAATAAAAATTTCGGAATCAAGCACAAGACATCATTAAGGACCTGTGATAGCTACCGGTATTTGCAGATTAGTAAGGAGCTATAGGATTCTGAAATCAAGGATACCATATTATGTAACTCATTTTTTGTGTCTTTGCAAAAACCTTTAATGATCAGTCAGGAATAATGCAGTTTCCATATGTGGGAAAAAATTTGAAATCCTTGCACTTACAAAAAAAAAATAGCAATATCCTGGGACAGTTATTATTTCTTTTCAAATCCATGCAAGCTCTTTTGGAGGCTATTGGAAAGAGACTAAGAAAACCCAAGCAAACATCTTTTCCATTTAGGAATTTCATCATTCCCCCTCCCCTAAGTATATAAACAATTAAGTAAAGAATATATTTAACTCTCCTATTGAAATCAGACATAGGTGGAGGTGTTTAACTTTGGTGCTCACTCTTTGAAGATGACAACACCAAAGAACCACATATACAGAACAGAGATTCTCCACTTTGATTCTTCCTACGTTTCTACACATTTACACAACTTTTCCCTCTATGTCACCGTTTCTGATAACCAGCGTGCCAGTCCAGTTTCTGGTTCCTCAGGTTTCAAATCAGTATACATAGAACTGCCTTTATTTTGAGAGTTTTCCCCATTTTTAAAATAAACTCAAACAAAGCACACACATTATGGGAAAGTTAGAGTGTTGCTGCCAGCAAACAGAAAGTTACGAATGAAGACATGAGTGAAATAACAGAGATGCACTGTTTGGGTGCTTAATCCTTTAGATACTTACCTGATAAGATTATTTTCACTTCAGTAAAGTGGATCTGATATTACAGAATCTAAGAGATATACACACATTTGGGGGGGGGCATATAGTATAGCCCTCCTGGAATTGCATTACTTCAGGAAGGTCAGAGGTTAAATATTTGAATGCTTCTCCTATATATTTAAACTCCGTACCAGAGCCATCCAAAGGTTTTTTGCTCCCTATGTCAAAGGACAAGATGGCATCCCTCCCCAATTCCACATGCAGTGTACAGAAGGCAACCAGACTGGCTGTCAACTCTGACATTAACACTGGCAACACTGTCAGTAGGACAATATTCATACTGCCTCTGAGGGCCGCGGGCCAATTTAGAGAAACCACACAGCTCTGCACACCTTACTGCCACTTCCCGTCCCAACATCTATCATCTGAGATAGCTTCTTCATTCTGCCTAATGATAGGGCCAGCTCTCCAAACTACACACAGAGGTAAAAAAAAAACACCCTAGTCCTGGGTCTTTCTTGTCATAATACTATTACATTGCAAGGGGTTGGACTAGATCACTATGATTCTATGAATATTTCAGGGGCGGGGATTTTTTAATCAAACATGCACTTGTCACATCTACCCTCTAAAGTGCTGTACTCTCAGGACCGTAGAATCAAATGATTTTTCTGGAGATACGCATCTGCTTTTAGGGTGGGTTTTTTTGAGGGGGGGACTTAATGACAATTGATCAAGATCGATGTGATTTAAAATAAACTGGTTTGTTAAGCATGCCAGCTTCATAACCCATGGTTTGAAGTTGGCATGTTTTGCAACTAAATGGAGTTTATTGTAAACTGTGATTCCTGATTTATACATGACAAAAGTGAAACTGAATATTGTGGAAGGAGGAGGCTTTGCGCAGTCTCATACAGGCTTCTGCGCATAATGCCAAATCATTTTTTTAGCGTTAAAGGCATCTTCCTCCTTACACAGATGTTATGTTCCCAGACTCCACGCATATATGGGAAATTGCATAAAGTGGGAAGGGCACTGTTGAGAAAGGCTGGGAAGTGTATCTCTCTTGGCAGTTCCCACCCATCCTACTTGCATTCCCCGGGTGGTGATGTACCCTTGCACATGTGCGCCCACCTGCCCTGCCTGCCTCCAGTGATCGGAAAGTTGAATGGTGGGTCAGTGGCTCCCAGTGCCCATCACCACTGTGGAGCCTCTTGGTGCTCTCCCTGTTAGTCTTGGAAGTTTCTGGAGACAGTTCCCTTTATCTAGTTTCTCCCCCATCCCCAAGAAATAACGTGGCTGCATGCTTGTGGGGTGGCAAGGAAGAGGAACAAAACGGCCACAAGTGAGAGAAGAATGGGCAGAGGCATGGAGCCCCCCCCCCAATACTGGCAGGAAGAAAAAAGCCAAGGAGGGTGAGTAAGTGGGGGTGGCAAGACACTTGGGGCGGCCACGCAAGCTGTTTCCCTCCAGTTCTTTCTTGCTCTTTTCGTGGCTCTCTTGGCACCATTTCCTGGTTCAAAAAAATTATGCATTTGGCAGCAGCACACGTAAACGCTGTTGCACACAAGTGGAATGCCCACAAGTGGAGTGTTTGTGTGCATGTATGTGCAATCCAGGCCAGCCTGTATTGAGCTGAGATTTCAGTACAGCCAAACAGCATGTCAACCTTGCCTTAGTTAAATTGCATCAGAAACCCTGTGCCCCCACTGTAATACTGAAGCAGCACAAAAATGCTTAGCTTTGTTAGCACTGTAAACCCCCCCCCCAAAAAAAAGATATTGGATTGGTGTTAAATGGACGTTTTGATGGTATACAGGTAGATATGCTCGCATAAACGCATAGAATCAAGAATATTGTTAATATGTTCCAAGTATTTTATTTCACTTACTCCCAACAAATTGCTCTTATTCCTTTTCACATGTAATGTGCCCTAGATTTACATTTTAACTATCACTGAATGCCATTTTGACCAACATAGCTGATGGCATATGTAATCCATCTCAGCATACTTGGTGCAATAAATTCGGCAGACAAAATACATACCATTTGTTTTTCAGTAGGACAGTTCTGCTGTGCAGCTGCAATTTAGAAATCTCAAAAGGCTTCAGAATGTTATGTTACAGCCATTAATGGAGATTCCAAGGAGTTTTCCATCCATTTTTATTGCAGGAGGGAGGTGGGGGTGGAAGTGGGGGTCAGAGAGCTGTTGGAATGAGAGGGTGTGTGGGCTGAAGTATGAATCCACATAGAATATTATTTCGTTTGAAATTAACCCAAGACATCCCTGTTTGGATAAGCAAAGAATATATTGTGTTGTGTGTGTAAGAGAGAGATGGAGATCTATTCTAATAGCACTCCTCCCTCTGTGATACAAAGGAAATAGCTGCCGCCCAAGCCTGGACTCCACAGTTCAATAGAAAACATTCCAAAAGAATGCATAGGATGTTATAAATATAAAAAGGAGTTTAATGAAAGAGCATACAGATGTCTTTCATGTATTTTAAATTGGAAAGACTAATTCTGAAACTATAAGAAAAACATCAGTGAACTATGAGCCATATGCTTCAGATTACTGAAGTATGACTTACACAGGCCTGTCATTCAATGAGAAGCAACACAGACTAAAACAGAGGAGATGTTGAAAGGGGAAAAAAAGACTTGTGGGAAGTCAAACCATCTCTAAATATGTGTTTTATTATCTTCGGGTGTTCTTTGCTGAGTTACCATCATGATTAAAACCAATGCCCTGGCACCAGGAGGATGGGATTCCTTTAAGTTCCTCTTCCTTCCCCACATATCAAGGAAGGTACATAGCAGACTTGACTGCATAGTGGTGCAGTTTCAGCAAAAGAGGAGCAGCAGATAACAGAGGCAGCTTTGCAGCCAGCAATGCCACATCCACATTTGAACTCATACTTTTGCAAGGGGGTTAAAGATTGATTTGACACCAAGATTCTGCAAGGTGCTGTGCAAGGAACAGAAATCACATAGTTGTGGCCAAGGGGGCTTTCCATCAGCACTGAAGGGAAGATATTTGCAAGGAAGATCGGAATTGACAATGAGGAACATGGGCTAGAACATCAAAAGGCAGTGCAAACACAGTAAGACCCAGTTCATATATTACTATCTGAGGCATGGCTGGTCTCATGCTGCCCTGGTAACACTGGGGCCTTCTTTGCACAGGTCTTCCATGGCGTGGGCTAATGTGGAAAGGATGTAGCAGGGCTGCAGTGTGAAAAGAGCTAGTGGAAGTAGGTCATGGTGATAGGGCTAGTGGCACATGAATAATCCCTACACCAGTTTTGCTGCCCTTCAGGGGCATGGCCCCTGTCCACATGAGACACTTTATACCGTACATTACTAAGGTGGTATAGGTGGAGTCACACTGCTTTGGCTCTCCAGTGATGTCAATATATGAATTGGGTCATAGGTTATAGTGGATCAGGGAAATCTAAAGCACAACATTATTAGAGAATCTTCTGAACCTTGAAACTCAGTTAAAAGGTGTACCGGTATGTTCCTCCTCCCCTCCGTTTTCTACACACATCCAGCATTCCATGACCACTAAGCATGATCAGTCTCCATTGGACTCTTTTGGGTTTGTTTGGTTTCTTTCTTTCTTTCTTTCTTTCTTTCTTTCTTTCTTTCTTTCTTTCTTTCTTAGGATTTGTTGTACTTCTGCAAAACATGGGCTTCCTGCAAGCCTGTACTGGGCTACCCCAACCACTCTGGGCAGCTTCCAACAAATTAAAACATCAAGCACAACAAAGCATCAAACATTAAAAACTCCCCTATGCAGGGCTGCCTTCAGATGTCTTCTAAAAGTCAGATAGTTGTTTATTTCCTTAACATCTGACAGAAGGGCGTTCCACAGGGCAGGCGCGACTACAGAGAAGGCCCTCTGCCTGGTTCCCTGTAACCTCACTTTTCACAATGAGGAAACCGCCAGAAAGCCCTCAGAACTGGATCTCAATGTCCGGTCATAGGTGGTGCCATTTTGGTTACATAAGTATCAGCACTCAGTACCTAACAACTGGAAAGAAAGAGAACAATGATTTACATGCAAGATGCCCCAGGTTCAACTCAACATCTCCATAAAAAAAACTCAAGGCATGGGACTGGAAAGGAGTTCAGGCCAGTTGGGCTAGAGGTCCCAAAGTTTGGATGCACAAATGTTCCAAACTTGACCTGTTAACGTGTAATCCTCCATCTCCGCCTGAGTCTCATAAGGCAGGTGGAGAGCAACTTGCTGTATGCCATTTTCTCAAATTTGTTAATCAGCCAGGGTGGACTTGCACATCTTCCAGTTCATCTTGCAGCCTGAGAAAACTTCAGGGAGCACAATGCCCCGAGAATTCCCTTGGGAAAGGCTAGTCCTGAGTAGCTTAGTTATGCAGACAACCAGCTCCAAATCAGACATGTTATTGGATATAGTCCTCAACACACATATATAGTGCAGAATATTAGCCTGGAGGAAGATGGTTTGGCTGGGCTGATTTCCAAAGCTTTGAAACTGCTGTGCAAGGCACTTTTGCATTAATCCACAATGGCCAGTGCAGCTCTATTCATGTGTAAGTTCTGGTTCCAAAGTTCTCAAATTTGTTGGTATGAACTTGCAAGGCAGCAGATGAGATCGGGCAAAGGGCAGGGCCAACAAGGCTAGACTCAGACCTCTCCCATCTCCAAAACCAGCCCACTCATATTGTCGCGTTCACAGTGGGCTGGGTGATTACTACAGCTGTGTTGTAGTAATCCCTTCCAAAGCACACAAAGCAGTAAATTATGTTTTTGGATTGTGATCCAAAGTTCTCCAGGCGAAGCGGTGCCAATTTTGGCCTGCAGTGGTGAATTGCATGGATTTTGCAAACTGGCCTCATTTTTTTCTGTACAAACATGGAACTTTTACTGATTTGATGTGCACAGGCCATAATATACCTCTAGAAAAGCAAAGACGTCCTGTTGGCTGCAGTAAACCAAAACTGCAAAGGGTAGCATACTTCTCGGGAAGGTTGTAACAAAAGCAACCCACAGTCTCTTTCTGGGGCATCCAAAAAGTATTTGAACAGCCAGAAAAAATGGTTAGTTCATGAGAACAGGTAGCAATTGTATTTTGAGTATTTCTTAATTTTCATCATTGACTAACCTGCTTTCCTATCATGTGCTTCCTTACTTGTGCTCTACTTGTACTTCTACTTTTAAGTTAATGGAAAGACTGTCGGTCAGTAGTAGAGCATCTGCTTTGCATGCAAAAGTTTCCAGGTTCAACCTCTGGCTGGGGAAGTCTCCTGCATGAAATCCTGGAGCGCCACTGCCAGTTATTGTAGGCAGTACTGAGCTAAGTGGACAATGAATATAATAACCCTGCTGGGTCAGACTAGTGGCCCATCTAGTCCAGCATCTTGTTCTCACAGTGGCCAGTCAGATGCCTGTAGGAAACCCACAAGCAGGACCTGAGCACAAGAGCACTTTTCCCCCTTCCTTGTGACTTCCAGCCACTGGCATTCAGAAGCATCACTGCCTCCGATGCAGAGGCAGAGCACAGCTATCTTGGCTAGTAGATGTTGATAGCCTTATCCTCCACAAATTTGTCCAAAGCCATCCAAGTTGGTAGCCATGACTGCTTCCTGTGGGAGCAAATTCCTCTGTTAGCTGAGCACTGCCTGAATAAGTGCTTCTTTTGTCTGTCCTGACTCTTCCAACTTCCAGATTCTTTGGGTGCCCAGGAGTTCTAGTCATATTGCCTCTTACTCGTTTTTTCATTAAATTGAAAGCCTCAAATGCAGAAACCTTTTCAAATAGGGAAGCTTCTCCACCCCTTTGATAAATTTTGAGTACCTTTTTTATTTTCAGTTCTTGCATAATGATTTCTAGCATGGAATTTGCTTTTTTCTCTGCTGCCACACAATGTGTCGGCATCTTCATTGAGCTATCCACTACAACCCAAGGCCTTGATTCTGGCCAGTCACTTCCAGTTCAAACCCCATGAGCAAGCAAGCGACCATTCCACGCGGGGGTTCTGTTCCTGGCCCCGCAGAGTGCATATCAGCGTGCCCTGTTCCATCCCCATTCTGTCTTCTTCCGTATCCAAAAGGACCCATGAATTGGTGATCACGCATGAATTGGACTTACCTAAATGGTCATCACCTATATGTGAAATAAAGTTTTTTTGCCCCTTCATGCATCAGTTTATACTTGTTCACATTCTCCTTCTTCAGAGCTAGCAAATGGCATTTTTATTTTTGTTTTAAAGGAAGAGAGATAAAATTATTCAGGATGGTGAATTTTACCACTTGTGCTTAGGCAGTACAATTGCAAAAGCACAGGTCCACATAGTCCCTGAATATGAGCTGTGGTGAGGTTTGTCAGCGCAGACACAGCTTGAGAAAAACTTGAAGCCACAAGCCTGCAATCAAAATTAAGTAAGTGGACCCTCATGCAACAAACCGGAGGCCTTAAATTTTATGGGTCCTCCCCACACACGAAACTGATGAAGGTGACCCTGGTGTGCTATTTAGTGAAGTCATTCTGCATTGCGAACAGCAAACCAAGAGCATTTCTCCAGCAAGAACAAGAAAGACCCCCACCCCACAGTGATTGATGAGAATGTTATAAAAGTGCAATGAGCTGGAAAGTCATCATCTTGTCTTTTCCTTTTGCCACTGGAACGGCATAGCAGAGAGATCTCTTTTCTTCTGGTCCTGCATAAGGAGAGGTTACATGGCATGGAAATGTGTTACACCCAGCTGCTCACTAGTTTGCAGGGCACACAGTAAATAATACTGTTTAGTATATCTAAGGCACAAAAGAGAACAGCACTCTTTTGATGGTGATTCCTAGCCTCTTTCATTTGCTTTCCAGTTTGCTTCCAATTCATTGAGTGGCATTTTGCAACAGTGCATACTTTAGTGTGGTGGGTTCGCTGATTGGTGCGTTGTTGTTGGGTCCCCCCCCCCCTTAATTGGCATGAGTAAATGAAAGGTTACTTAGGCCCTGGTGTAGCAGAGGCACTTCAGTTTGTTTAAAGTTGTTTGCTGAACTGAACAATATCTAAATTAACCCTCTCAATTCATTCTGCACGAGCTTCATTCACTTGCTTACCACCATCAAGATTTCTTTGGCACAATGGTATTTTATTTTGAAAATAATGTATAGTTTGGAAACTTGTTCCCCCCCCCCATCTTTTAAGGTTTCATTCTATCGATCAGTTCTTAGGGCAAGCTCAAATTATTTTGCGCTTTTTTCTTCTGAATTTGAAAGTTGTGTTGAAAGTTGGTGCAGTATATTGACCTTAACACTTATTCTACGTCTAGAAATGCATTATTTATTTAATACATTTCTATACTGCCCTTCATCTGAGGATCACAGCAATTTATATTTGCCACAACTTCCTCCTCACTCAAAAACAAAAAACCTTGCTGGTTGGATTCATGTTCCTCTTACTAAGCTTACCCTTGACAAATTTAGCCTCTATAATACTTGGGGAGGTCCCGCAGTTAAGTGGTGCGGCATGCAGAAGGTCCCATGTGCATTCCTAGTTAAAGGGCCTTAATTGGCAGAGCTGTGAAAAATCTTTCAGATTTTTGATACAGTGAATATATCAATGTCATATAAAGTCAACTGCCTTATACCAAGTCAGACCATTGGTCCAGCTAGCTCAGTATTGTCAACTCTACACTGACTGGCAGTGGCTCTTCTGGGTTTAAGACAGGTATGTTTAAGCCCTACCTAGAGATGCTGGATATTGAGCCTAGAACCTTCTGCATGAAAAGCAAGTGTTCTCCACTGAGCTCCACAAAGTATTCCAATGTGGCGGACTCCCTCTTCCGCACTATGATGTTTCTTCCCCCATACTTTCCAAGGAGTGGATTCACAGAAAGAATTAGCTTTGCTCCTGCTTTCTGGCCCACCTGTTATCCTCTCGTAATGGGAAGGGCAGAGGAAGAACAGGGAACTCTTCCTCTGGAAAGTATGTGTGGTGCCAGGGAGGAAAAAGTTACCAGAACGCATTTGTGGACAAAGGTTCATCTTCACCCTTCCATCATGTGGCTTGAGCATGGACTCATGGGAAGTAGGTGTGGTTTTGTAGAAACAGTGGTTACTTAACTTCTCCCAGTCAGCTCTATAGTACTTTATTCAGGGACAGTGAAGAACAAGCTGTTTTATTGCATGACCTTTCTCAGTTTCCCAGGAACCTAATCCCTGAAAAAATAAGTTCAGCCCAAGCCCAAGAGACCACCTCCCACCGTTATGGCCACAAATGTGTACTTACCCATAACAACCTATCTTGAACGTAACTATCATAATAGTAGGGCAGCCCTAAGCAGGTTCTTCTAGGTCTTGGATTGCAGAGTTTGAGAACATCTGGTCTGACCAAGTTAGACTTCACAGAAAGGTGTTCCATACAAGAAGGTTGTAAGGTTTGCACATGGGTAAGTATTCTGCAACTATGATCAGTCCACAAGTCTATTTTCATAATTCAAATGCCTCGTTGAATTTCTGCTGGAGTTGTCTTATGAAATTTGTGTCACCCTAGTCAACCTTAATATGCAGAGTAAGGAGGTGGTGAAACATTCAGACGCTCTTATTTGAGTAAACTTGATCTCCTGATCTGAAGCTGCTTGCAAATGTTTTTCCCCCTCCCCCCTTGGTGCATTGTTTCAGCTTCCTAATCACTGACCAGCTGTCTTGTTAGTGAATAGAGCTGTGGGCCCCTTGCCATGTTTCATGTGAGGTCTTGGCTGGGTGGCCAAGCAGGCAGCCTGCAGCCACTGTCAAAGCAATTCAAGAGGTATTGGCACAGCAGTGCCACCATTAATTTCTGCTTGTCACATGCTGTCATGCAAGTTACACCAGAGAGGAAATGACCGTTGAAAAAAGTGTGCTTGTGGCACTTTGTCCCCACTAGACATTATCCCTGAGGCTAAACAAGTGGATACAATTAGCTGCTGTCCACAAACAGCTGTTAGGAAAGAGAAACCCAGATCTGGGCCCCATAGCCATGTGTCTTTCCTGTTGGTGAGGAGAGCCTGCTATCAACATCTGCCATACTTTAACCCTTCATTGAGGTGTTAATTTCGGCTGTATAGAGCCAAATCAATGACTGATGGCAATCCTATGTGTGTCTGTTCAGAACTAGTCCCATTAGTTCAGTGTGACTTACTCCTAGGTAAGTATGCATAGGATTGCAGCCTGTGAGCTGTAGTTCTGAATCAGTAGACATATCAGTGCAAGATACAGAGTACTGAGTGGGTTAGCTCAAGATGCACAGCCAATAAAAACACTCTGTATTTCATTCCATGGAAATGTGCCTGTTTAAAGTACTACTTAGTTCAGGAGCTTTAATAAATGAATCTCATGATCACATTTACTGGTTTAAAACAAATATTTATTATTCAGGAAGACCTCTGGAAATGATAAATAGATAGGAGATTCCTAAATTTCCTTCCAGCAGGCTTAAGAAAGATTCACTAAAATCTTTTGGTGAATGGCCTGGTAGTCATCTGGCATGATGAAGATAGTATGTCATATCATGCCCGATGCTCACATTCAATTTTGGCATGGTAAGATCCTCACCATGTTCTCCTTTTTTATCTCATCAGTTTGGAGTGGCCAGTATATTTTCCTGGAAACAGTATCAAGGGTAAAGCTTGAGAACTAGCTCCATAACATACCCTGCCAACTGTCAAAAGTGCATTCGTAAGAATTTTTCACTGTGTGAGATTATCACCATGCCCACAACAATTCATGTGGAAATAGAATATGTAGAAATTAGTATTCAGAATGACCTTGGCATAGTTAACCTTTGTCTCGTACAGCTCTCCCAAGCTCTCATCTAGGAGCTTTCCTTTCTTCTCCTAGTCTCCTATCCTGGGATATCTTCCTTTCTCTGCCTGTCACACAGGGTCTTTCACCTGCCAACCACCACATTTTTAATGTTATGAAAAGAAACTAAAATGCAGAATTGTAGATGGAGACTCATGGAATGGTACAGGTGACAAAACAGGTGAATTCCCCCCATTTGTATGCATTTGAACATGTAAAAGACAGAAGCAGTAAACATGATCACCAAATATCTGTGAATATTTTGTGTTACTTTGGTTCAGATTTTAATATTTATTGGTCTTTATAGTGATCCGATTCATTAAAAAAATGCTACAAAACTCAACCTTTCGATTGAGCAATTGAATGTCTCATGTGTAAATTATCATGTTGGATCATGCAGATGTGGGAATCCTGTGACTCTCCAGATGCTGGACTCCAACTCCCATCAGCCCCAGCCGGCATGCTCAATGGCCAGGGATGATTGGTGTTCTACTGCAACAGCATCTGAAAGAATTCAGGTTCCACACTCTTGGATTAGATAATGCATTTTGAATGTGAAATTGATTAAGGAGGCTCAAAAGCCTTGAGAGCTTGCAGGTCAAAGCTCTTGTGACTGTGCCAAACACCCCTGTTACCCTTGCATTTATGTCTTGTGAACTCTGCGGGTGTGAATACAGAAGACGGCACCTTTTCAAGGCACTGCTTTCAAGAAATTTGCATCAGATTTTTAATAAATCTTTTTGGTTTTATGATTTCTCATGTTAAAAAACTGTTCTGGGTGCTTTATGAGTAGAAGAACGGTGTATAAATAATATATTATTTATTAACTAAATGTTTTTAATTGTCAAATGTTAATAGCCTATTTTTGTTGTGCAAATTCTAATAACATAAACACGTTATCAGCTTGTACATAATTCACCCTATATGAAAAGTTAGTCTTAATAATGTAATTCCTATTGATTTAAATGAGACCTAAGTGAGGCTAGCTTAGGGTGGATCCAACCTAATATTAACACATCTCTTCAAGATAGCTCAGATTTTCTACCTATTGACAGAAACCCTCTTCAGGCCCAAAGAGGGAACATAGGTAGAGTGGGACTGCAGGAGAGGAGGGGGAGCCCCTGGAGCTGCGTGAGTCCTCTGGCCACTTCATGTGTTTAGAGCAAATTTCTGTAGCAGGAAGCTTTGTGTATCTAGATGTTTCCAATATGAATGGGACTCTTGATCTTCCAAGGTCTTCATTCCTGTGGAAAGCCTCCATGAATACACAAGGCTCCCCATTGCATCATTTTCCTGTAAACATAATAATAATAATAATAATAATAATAATAATAATAATTTATTTATACCCCATCTGGGTGGTTTCCCCAGCCACTCTGGGCGGCTCCCAACAGCATTAATGATGGTGATGATGATGATGATGATGATAACATGCAAAAGGACCAGAGGAATCACATGGAGCGAGTCAAGAGGAACTCCAAATATATTCCCTGCTTTACCCATGTTCCCTCTTCAGGCGAATGTGCATTAAGAGGGCTAAAGCATTTGTACTGTATACCTGTTTGTGTATCTAGGTACACAGGGATAGGTACACCTAACAGAACCATGTGCATGTTTACTTGGGAGTAAGTCTCGATACCTTAAATGGGGCTTACTTCGTCCTAAGTGTATATAGGGTGCCCTGTCTATATATTTAAGCTGTGCAAGAATGACATACCGGTACTGTACTTTGTTTCTCATCAAAGCTCTCAATTGCTTACCCCTAGGACATGATGTTTCAACTCCTACGAGGGCTTGATTTTCTGCATTCGCACAGAGTGGTCCACCGTGATCTGAAACCGCAAAACATTCTAGTCACCAGCAGTGGGCAGATAAAATTAGCTGACTTTGGCCTTGCAAGGATCTACAGTTTTCAAATGGCTCTTACATCTGTGGTAAGTTTCAATGTGTTCCTTCTTTAAATCTAATTTCAGGATTTGGTTTTGCATAGATGTTGTTTGGTTGTTATTTTAGAACAACTAAATAAAGCAAAAGATAGCTGTTACTATTTGAGAAGCGTTACAGTTGAACTTTATCTGAAGCGATTGCAATTACTGCTGAGGGCGGTAAATTATTCCTACGAATTGCTGAATCTGACTGCTCAGTCCTGTACTTGTTTCCGTGGAAGTAAGTTCATGAAAAGTCCAGTGTACAAAGAATCAAAGCCTGATTGACATCCCAAGATGATAATACAAAGGTGGACTTCCCTGAATATTATGCTTTTGCATCTTTTCCTACTTCATTAACTGTTTTAATATGCAGCAACTGCACACTACACAGGAGGTATAGTACAGTTGGCATTTTTCCTCCCCTTCTGAATCACATCTTGATAGTGCTTAGAAGGAGGCCTGCAAGTTTCTTAAAAGATAATGTAGCAGTTACTGCTTTGCTCAGCAGGCGATGTGAGCAGAGTGCACAAGAGGGAGAAAAATAAAATATGGCACCATGGGCTTGTTTACATGACTACTTGTAACCTGGTTGTGCATCAATCACTTGTCATTTGTTTATGGCATTGGAGTAGGAAAAATGTGAGATGATCAGATATTATTTCCTTGGTCTTGTGGTGGTATTTGAATAATCATATTAGTCAAACAAGAATTTAAAAATAGAAAAAGGGTCCACTATGTGTCCCACTTTCAGTTTTTTTAAAAAGATTGTGCTCTCCAAGCATGAGCAAAAAACCCCACTTGCCTCTCAAGCGGGAGTTGGACTGGATGGCCCTTGTGGTCTCTTCCAACTCTATGATTCTATGATTCTATGAAACCTTGCAGTTCTAAAATGTGGGAAGTGCATGAGAATTTGTGGCAGATCTGGAGCTTAAGCTTAAAGGGCAGCTCCTGAGACACAAAGGAACATATGAAAGCTACCTTATTCTGAGTCACACCATTAGCCCATCTAACTCGGTGGCAGTGGCTGTCCTGGATTTCAGACAGGGAGTCTCATTCTTGATAGGAAAGCATTCTGTAGTCCTAGCTGACTATCTGGTTGGAGAAATGAAGAAAGCTATGGTATCTGAAGAAGTGTGCATGCACACGAAAGCTCATACCAAGAACAAACACAGTTGGTCGTCTCTAAGGTGCTACTGAAAAGAATTTTCTATTTTGTTTCGACTATGCTTGTCCAATTATTCTCAGAAGACAAATCCAAACTGACCACTTTCCTCAAGGTCCAGAGAAAGTGTGTGAGGAGGAGCAGGAAATTGTAAACAGGATGCAACCTAAGACTTACTGGTCATCAAAGAGCTAAAGTGGTCTGCATAGAGATAAAGGTACAGAGATAGGAAGCTGGAAATCTTATCTCTCTTAACCCATGCAAACCTCTCTCAGCCAGCTGACTTGGGAACAATGATATAGAATATTACACTGCTGAAACTGCTCCAAACCTTATGAGGACTCCTGTGTGCCACATGGATCCTGTGGTTTAGTTGCACATTGACACAGCTGATGCATACAATCTCCATTCATAGTATAGTACAGTGTTTCCCAACCTTGGGCCTGCAGCTTTTTTTGGACTACAATCCCCATCATCCCTGACCACTGGTCTTGCTAGCTAGGGATGATGGGAGTTGTAGTAAAAAAAAAACCTGCAGACCCAAGGTTGGGAAACATTGATATAATAGAACTGTAGGTAGCACCTAATAGGTCATCTAGTCCAACCTCCTGCTCTAAATCATTATCATTTTCCAGCTAATGGTTCCCTTGCAGATATCTGTCCAAACTGTCCAAAGAAAGTGATTTCACATTGCTGAACTTACCTAAATCATCAGGAAGCTCTTCCTAATGTTTAGCCTAAGCTCTTCTCCCTAGAGTTTAGACTCTTCGCTTCTGTTCTTCACCTTGAGAGTGAACAATTTGTGAGTCACTTAGCAGATGTTTCTATACAGGACTGAGTACCTCATGTTCTAGGAGCTGTGCACATAATGAAGTTCTAGAAAGTCCCCTGTCAGGGCTATCATTATGATCAGTCAACATGTGAACTCTCTGTCATTTCCTACAGCGGTGCAGTATTTTGAGGCCAGATAAAGAATTATTTCTTGAAATATCAGTTATTTCCCAAGATACATCCTCATTCTCTGACTACAAAGGAACTCCTCTAGTGGAACAGAAAGAGCCGTGAAAGTAAGGCAGCATAAAGAACTGATCCAGCCTAGTTGACTGGGTGCTGCAAACCGATAACGTCAAAGTATTTTAGCTGCAATGGTTACTTCCCAAATAGTAAAGCATTCTTTTGGCAGGTAAACCTTCTGGGCATATTTCTGTCATTTGCAATCCCTTGATGCTTCCTCTGATAAATGAATGAAAGCCTCAGAATAAATCGACACATGTTTATTTAGAGAATACCAGTCCCGGAGCTAGGAAATCTGAGCGATTGATAGTCCTATGTTGAACATCTGGGCTTGTTCTCAGAAGCAGAACAATGGGGACAAGTATTCAGTGTCATGTGGAGTTAAACTGTTCTGCAAGTGTTGGTGCTGGCTCTTGGGAAAGCTTTGATTAGAAGAGGCAGGAACTGTCCGAATCTTTGGAGAGCTTCTGCCAATTGGATTTGATTGTGCTACACAGGATAGACTGATGGTTTGACTTGATATGGTACAAATGGACATGATAGGTTGCTTCATTCGGGGGGTATAGTAGAAATGGCACCAAAAATTGCAATGAATGCAGTGAGCTAAGTAATTTAGTTATTGGGGGGGGGGGAGGATAAGGTACAGCCCAGTTTACCCAGTTTATCTAAAGCCACAATGTTTATATAATCAGACATTTGTTTCAGTGACAGTTTGGTTTACATGCTATTCTACTCCAAGAATGGGGAGCCTTTGGCATTCCTGATATTGTTGGACTACAACTCACATCAGCACCAGTCAGCCTGTCATGGAACAAGTAATCTGCCAGCCTGTCATGGAACAAGTACCCTGCCAGAAAGGGTCACCAACATAATTAAAGGGATATCCTTTTATTGATTTATTTTTATACATAACATATTGTGCCTATCTTCCATTGTGGAACTCGGTTGGGGGTGTATGTGGTTCCCAGGTGCTTAACCTATCCGAGTACTGACCAGACCCTGTCTTACATAGCTTCAACAAGGTGGTGGCCCCATGTGCCTTCAGGCCATATGCTGAACCACTACATATTCTGCAAGTTTACACTTATTAGTAAATCAGAGAAGCTATGGCCCTCCAGATGTTGCTGGACTAAAACTATTTGCGAGTTGATGGGCCACCACCCGTGTGGAGTAAATAAAACACATGGACACAATATTTTAGGTTAATGGGCAAAATAAGGCCACAACTTTATTGGTTACAGCGTGTGAGTGGTATTGGCTTAGGCATTGGACAAGAGGGTTAACAACCAGTGGGAGGAGCTTGTTGATGCAAATTCAACTGGAAGCTTCCCCTGACGTCACCGGGGGTCGTGCCATGGCCCTAGCCACTAGCAGGGCATCGGACAGGATCCGCGGCCGCCGAATCCCTTTAAAGGGATACCCCTAGGAGGTAGGTGATGGGCACAACCTGACCTCCAACACACAACACATATTACATCTTCTATTGAATATTCCAATGCCTAACTGCCAATACCATAAAGTTGTGACGGGTTGCTACGAGGTAGGCGAAAAACCAAGAGGCCGGTACCAATTTGCCAAATGGATAAAAATTCCTACTAGGCCCCCTGGGCAACCAAGGCGACCAACCAAAGTCCATAGCAAGGTCAGAAGTATAGCAAGACCTAAAAGGGAGGGAGGGCGGGAGATCTGATGTGAGCAGGGGGCAGAATGGCTGGAAATGGTGCTTCCCTGGCTGTTTGAATCCAGACACCACCACCCCAGCCAGCCCTATTGGCTGGCTATGGGGCTTGGCATGGCAGGAAGGAGGGGACTGAACACGCCCCCCTGCAAGCGCGGGAAACGGCCCCCGCCCACAACTCCTCCCCTCTGGAATGAGGAGAGGTCTTATCATCCCTGATCAATGGTCATGCTGGCTGGGACAGCTGGGTGTTGGAGTCTACTTATATTCGGAGGCTTCTCAGATTCCTAAGATCAGCAGTATACAATCAGGTTCATATAATCAGCAGTATAGTTCATATATTAACATATATAGTTAATATATGTCTATTCAACTGTATTTTTCATCTCATGTGTGATTTCACTCTCCTTTACTCAAGATATACCATTTGCTGTATTTGTATGGCACTGCTATGGTTAACGAATACCCAATCTGAAACTTCAGTGCAACAAAGGCATGGATAGTTTTAAACAATTTGTTTCATTACAAGCTATCTTTACCTTATGTAATTTGAACGGTATAAATTTTAAATAAGTAGAGTCCCATCCATCGTATCAGTTCTTGTGGGAAAATATGCTTCAGTGACTTACTGGCACTGGCAATGGAATGTGGCATTTAAAAGTACCTTTTTACAGTGGGAAAGAATTTGGTCGAGAATAAACAGTCTGACCTTGTTAAATGGACCAAAGTCTGTACAGATCCTAGTTCCAGAAAGCTAGTTTCTACTAGACTGTGAAAGAAAGCTCAGTTTGCAATTAATACCATTAGGAGTGGGAACGCTTTGGAGAGTCCTGCGCTAAATGTTTCACGTCAAAACTGTGGAATTAAAAAGCCATATATAGCATTATTGTCTTGATATAATCACGTTTGAGAGACGTGACTTTTATTTATATTTGGAAATGGAAATTGAAAATTAATAATAATAATATTTTCCACCTCGTTTGTGGAATGCTCTCCCCAGGGAGGTTCAGTTGGCCTTCATTATACACCTTTAGGCGCCAGGCAAAAACGTTCCTCTTTAACCAGGTCTTTGGCTGATTGACATCCAATGCCCTTTTCAATGTGCTGTGGAAGGGGGATTATTGGTTTGTTTCTGTTCTTATTTTTATTATGTATTTTGTGTTTTTTTATATTGTAACCGCCCTGAGGTCTACGAATATAGGGCAGTATGAAAATGTAATAAATAAATAAAAATATGAGAATCCGGATCATAGGAAGCAGCCTTATTTCAAGTCAGACCACAGCTCTGTAGAGGTGGTTCAGGAAGGAGTCTTCCCCAGCCCTATCTAGAGATACCAGGGATTGAACCTGCAAAATGTATGCTCTCTCACTGAAGCTGTGGTATACACAAGTTCTTAGAAAAATACAGATCTACTTTGTTTTGCAGCACTAGCAACAAAACTCTGAGACATCCCAAAGCCCTTCAGCTGTATCGATTAGGAGTCATATGATGCAAGAATATGCAGAAATTAATTTGCTGTTTCAAACAATTATCCTGAAGGGATCTCCCTAAGTAAACATTCTGAATATCAAAAGAGTGAGAAAATAAAATATATACTGAGTACTTTGATAAATAGTTATTTCCCCTAATGAATATGTTAATTCACATTAAACTTCCACCCTACATCTTCTACAGTGAAGACAGACACAAAGGATTCATTCAGCTTCTCTTCAGTCTCCTTTTCCTCCTTTTGGACACCTAAAGGGCCAACTGCCTCCCTTAGCCAGTTTCCTGTTCCTAATATATTTAAATTTTTTTTTAATTGTTGGTCTTTTGGTTTTAGTCAAGAAAGCGAATTGTGGTATATTAACATAAGATGGTTTCAGCTTAGTGCAAGTCCAGAGTTAGGGTAGAGTTTACCTTTGGCCAAGTTTAAAGGCTGTACAGTGGTACCTTGGGCTACAGATGCTTCAGGTTACAGATGCTTCAGGTTACAGACTCCGTTAACCTCGGGTTAAGAACTTTACTTCAGGATGAGAACAGAAATCATGCGGTGGCGACGCGGAGGCAGCGGGAGGCTCCATTAGCTAAAGTGGTACCTCAGGTTAAGAACAGTTTCAGGTTAAGAACGGACCTCCAGAACGAATTGAATTCTTTACCCGAGGTAAAAAGGTAAAGGTACCCCTGACCGTAAGGTCCAGTCACGGATGACTCTGGGGTTGCGCGCTTATCCTGAGGTGCCACTGTATTAAAGAAAAGAAAAGAAAAGAAAAACAGCAGCAAAGAATGCTTCTTTTGAATCTCTGCATTGTTTCCAGATTTTTATAACCAGTGTAACATTACCTGAACTTTGTCTGAGCTTCCTGAATTGCCTTTCATTCTGTAACACCAGCATTTACCATACAAAGGTTTACATAGTTGCCAAGAGCAAGCAAACCTGCCTCACCAAGCAAGCTTAGCATTGAACAGATTGTATATTTGCAACCATTCTCAATGTAGTAACTTTCTGTAAGCTACAAGCACAGTAGAAGACTGCAAACCAATAGCTGTTCTTGCCTTTACCATCCTTTCTAAATGTGATTTGGGTTATTGTTGGACAACCATAGTCATCATTTGACTTAGACTGGATATGGGCATCTTACCTCAACTCCCCAATGCGTTCAGATCCCAGCGAGTAGAGTGCGTTCCCCTACAAGGCCCTTTTCTATTTCTGATTTAAACTACAGGTAATCAGATTGTACAATCATCTTTCTACATAGGGATGTCACCAGCTGGATTGAGATCTAGGAAAGTTCCCACTGTTTTTTTGTTGAAATCACTACAAATGACATTTACATATGCATAGCCTGGCCTCCATAACTGCACCAGCGCTTAGGCATTGATTTGAATATACAGAGCATTTGGCCTCTCAGAATAGAGGAGGAAATGGTGCAGTTTTAAAAGCAAAACCTTAATAATCACAGGCACAAGAGGAGAAGGAATGGAGTATTGATTTGTCATGGTAGCCCTAAATTTAAATGTTTTGTCTCCTTGGATCTCTCTTTGGCATCCAGGTTCCTTTAGCCTAGGTGTGGGGTGTGTGTGTGTATTCAGTTTCCTAATTGATCATAAGGCATTCGATTTTCTTTTTATATCCCTGCTACTTGGTTTACTGCATAGCTGAAATTCTTTCCCAGTGAATATGTGAAATATTATAGCCTGGATTAGCAATTAATGTCACAGATGACATACCTTTGTTCTACGCATTACTGAAGGTAGGTGTCCAACAAGGAACTTTTCCATCTCAATGATTATTTTTTTTAAAAGCCAACCACAAGACATTCCTAATAGGTAAAGACAAGTGGGAACCCGTGAAAAAAATTTCCATTGTTTGTGCACTTTGCTCCTGTCTTTTACATTGATGTTGCTGTATTCCCATCCCCTTTCCTTGCACGTGTGAAATATGGGGTCTTCTTTTAGCTCTGGGATTTAGATTTCAAATTTTTGTTCGTTGTATGAACAATTCTGGTGCTTTTGATGTATCTCAAATATATGAACTACATAAGCTGGCACAGACAGTGGGAAGGGCTGTAGCTCAGTGGTAGAGTGTTTGCCTTGCATGCAAAAGGTTTCAGGTTCAATCCCTGGCATCTCCAGATAGGGCAGGGATAGACAAAAACAAAATAGGACTAATAAAATAATACTAGTTACTCTGACCTGGTTTGCATGTCACATTAAAGCATAGTTAAAATAAACCATGGTTTAATGTGAGCAAGCAGCGGGCTGGTGGTGGATGTTACTGAAATATTGGACCACCACTGCTCCTTCTGCTACTGGGATATGTGTAATGGTCTGGCTTGTCATGTTGCCTAAACCTAGGCTTGTGATTTGTTTCCCTCAAACTAGCCACATTCGGTAAGCAAGAACAAACCTTACACATATATTTTGTAGTAATACTACTAGCGTTATGCCCATATTGCATGGCCTTAACAGTGGGGGATTTGGAAACTATGGCAATTGGTCAAGTGTCCAGAAAACGGCGTGGGATTGTAATACTTACTGGTTTTACACATCAGTCATAGCTTAGTAGCAAGTGAAGCGAATTAAGAGTGAGCCTGGTTTGTTGTTGGATCCTGGGGGAAAGGGAATGGCTGTATGTGTCAGTAGATTAGCCGGCTGATTAAGAAGAGGAAGTATATGTTGTAATTGCATGTTGATGAAAAGAGTTTTTAATCTCCTATTGCCATTATATCTGGAGCAAGGGGGGGGGGGAACGTGGAGGGGAGGGGTGGGGAAATCTGTTTAAAATACCAGACTAATTAATACATTCAAGAGAATGTTACAGACATACTTATAAGCCCAGGAATTTCCCCTACTGTTTAGCTCTGCTTGCAACCATGCATAATGGTAATCTGTGGTCCATTCCGTATCCCAAAGAGCAAGCGGATGGAGGTGCAGGGTGGGGAGGGGTGCAGAGAGAGCTCCCTCGGTCTCCTCCCCTCTGGTCCATTGCTGCTGGTGCTTTCCCCCCATGGCTTTTCATGTCAAGACTTCAATAATTAAAGGGAGGAAAGTAAATTAATTACATGAATATTAAAAGGTTACTCATCCGTTTTAACATTTGGTCACTAGTTGGCTAATGAAAAGGAACTCGGGGGTGGGGGTGGGGGCTGGAGGCCTGCCATGCTGCTTCTCCTCTTTCTTTAGTAGGCCACATGCTGAAGCAGTGATTGTGCGTGACAGATTCTGGAAACAAAGAGTCTGCGCGCAGCTCATCCAGACGGAGCATGCTTTGCTAAATTGCACCAATAGCAGGGTGGCCTACAGGCAAACAAAATGGTTAAACAATACATAATAAAAGTTTTTATTTGGTATTTCCTGTGAGGCCGTGCCAGTTGCCAAGGGGTGTTCTCTGTTTCCACCTCTCTACACCCCCCACCCCACCCAAAAAACTTTGGTTGTATTAATTGTTGACCACAGCTGGCAAAGAACCAAACTAGCAGGGACAGATAAGGAAGGAGGGGAGGGGTAATGGCATCTGGACATTGAAGAGCAGGGGGGAAAGCACAAAAAATTACAGCATATATCTGGAATTTTCCAGCTAACGATGTGCGGATGTGGTAGTGCTAGAGAAAAAGAGCCAAACTGAGACTGCTTTGTTCGGTAAGAGAGAGGCCCCCAGTAACATTCCTTTTAGCTGTGTATATTTTGGCTTCAGTTGTGCAGTGTTAACTATATGCTGTGTATGGAGCACATCAGTTGTTAGCTGCATGTATATATAGAGATAGATATATTTTGTTGCAATCAATAAAAGACTGTCTATGGCACATGAAAAATTTGGTAAAGGGACACCTGGAGCTGTTTGGGATGTTTTGATATTTGTATAATATTAAGGGTTGGGGGCGGATGCAAAAAATGCAAGACTTCACAGCAACAGCTGCCTTTAGGGGACACACAGATGCAATGAATGCTGCCTTTTTAAAACCCATCAATGAAGTGAAAGAATTTAGAGCTAGCTGATGTAATGAAAAGACCAGTGACTTAACATAGTTGCTTGGGATAAAAATAGGAAGTGAAGAAACTGATATAACCTTTTCTGTTCTGTTCTTTATTCCTAATCATTAAGCAATTGACTCTTTGTTAAACAGGGAAGTTTTACAGTATGCTGAGTGATTACTCACAATAGCCCCATCACCACCACCCCTGGCAGTAATCATAGCAAGAAAATCGGGAGCCAAAATGATTTGCTGTTGTTGTGGGGAAGACTCTGAAGGAAACCACAACAAGTAATTTGAAATACACTGTTAAACTGCAACAACAACAACAACAACAACAACAACAACACACCAGAGAAATTGAAAGAACAGAAACCAAAGGTTAAGAGACTTAAGGGTACCATATAAAATGCGTAGGCGTAAAGACGTCACCGACCTACGCCTCGGACTGCATGTTAAAGTTGCCAACTTTAGTAGCCTCCAGGAGTATCCGGCCCTCAGAAGTCAGGCTAGGATCCAAGAAGCTGCTTTAGGCATTGCCAAGGAGCTTCAACATCCCTGTATAATTGTTGTAAACCCCACCCTTTGAATGGAAGACTCCCATACTGTAACACATACTGCGTTTTGATACCCCCCCCCCTCCGTTTCATTCTGCTTGCCATGCTGCATCGGGGGCTGCCTTTTGAGAACTAATGTTGGAGAATGTTCGTAGCTCAGTGGTGGAGCATCTGCCTTGCATGCAGAAAGTCCTAGGTTACAGCATCTACCAGGTAGAAGTGGGAGAGATTCCTGTCTGAAACCCTGGAGAGTAGCTGCCTGTCCGTGTAGACAATACTGAACAGAATGGATCTAATGGTCTGACTCCATATAAATGACAGCTTCTTACGTCCCTACATTCCTTGAGTGCCTGTCGTTTTCTGTTTCCATAATAGTCGCAGTGAAAATCTACGCAAGTTTGCTCACAAGTAAGTCTTTCTATATTGAGAGGGGCTTACTGCATAGGATTGCTCTGCCAGCCTTCTCTGGTCTATGGCACCCAGTTCAGACACCTTAGGTGATGGTTTGCCCAAATCGGAGCTGCCAAATCTTCTGATTATTTTCTCTCTCAGGATTGTAGGTATTTTCCTAAACCATAATTGTAAAATGTTAAAACGCTTAACATTGCACTGTACATAAAATTTAGAAAAAAAAGAAAAGAAAAATAGAATTACAGTCCAAAAGACTTGTACAAAATAAAGCAGGGAGAAGGAAGAGAAAACAGGAACATAATACAGTATGCAAAGATGAGGTCAGCTCATTGTCTGCTCTGTGAAACGCTTCCGATTCTCTTGTGTCATTTCTGGTCATTTTGTTTATTATTACATTAATAGCCTACATTTCCTCCAGGGAGCTTAAGGTGGAATGTATGGTTCTCCTCCTCCCCTCCATTTTATCCTCACAGCAACCCTTTGGGGTAGGTTAGTCTGAGAGACTGTGACAGGCCCGGGACTACCCAATGAGCTTCATGGTTGAGCGGGGATTTGAACTCTGGTCTCCCAGGTCCTGGTCCACACTCTGACCTCTACACCTCACCGGCGCTCTTTCCATGTCCGCTCTCACTGAAGAAACATCAACCACCTGAGCATTTAGCCAGCAACCTCCATAACAAAACTCTGGCTGTCACCAAGGAAAGGTAATGGGCAAAACATTTTGGAAAAGTAGGCTTAGTGACTATGAGATGTTACTTACTGGGTGGTTGAAATCACAAACAAGTATCACAAGGTGTTGGTCCTGTCCCATCTAGATTGCTGCAAGGAACGGCTGTTTTTGCAAGTGCTTGCCTGCTAAGCCTGACTGCCTTTCATTTCATTTCATTTATTCCTTTCATACTCCTATGCTACCCTTGAGTGATGAAGCCCCCTTGGGAAAGTGTGGGGTCAAAGTTGGGAAGGGGGAAGAGCCAAGCAGGGGTAAAGATTGTCAGTCTTTTCTTTGCAGGGCTTCAAATAGCTTTAAGAGCAGCCTGACAGGCAGGCATCTGACAGGTGAAGCTTTAGCTGGCTTGGAAGTTTAAATTACAGTGGTACCTTTGGTTAAGAACTTGATTCGTTCCAGAAGTCCGTTTTTAACCTGAAACTGTTCTTAACCTGAGGTACCACTTTAGCTAATGGGGCCGTCGTGCCGCTGCCGCAGCACTATTTCTGTACTCATCCTGAAGCAAAGTTCTTAACCCAAGGTACTATTTCTGGGTTAGCGGAGTCTGTAACCTGAAGCATCTGTAACCCAAGGTACCACTGTATGGGGAAACTCACTGCAGCCAAATATATGGCAACCCTTGCAGCCGTACATGCAGGGGGATTGTAGGGGCTGAGCAGGTGTGGGAGGAAGCCACAGCATGGAGGCTGTAGAAGTTAGATTGCTTTATAAATTAATGTGCCCATCAAGTTTTGCAGTTGGGAAAGGTTGCAGAACATGCAGCAAGTTTGGTTAGCAAGTAAAATTTTGTAAACGTTTGAGGAAAGCAATAAGCAAATGTGTAAGGCAAACTGGGAATAGAAGGGTGACTTGTTTGCTCTGCTCTGCTTATCCAAAAAAGGAGAAACTGAAATCCGCGAGGTGCACCTAACTCCTCTCTGTGTTGAATCCTCCCTTTTCGCTTCAGTCTGTCTTTAATTTCAAGACCAATTCCTTTAGTGAGAATATGCCAGGAGGAGGAATCACCACCACCAGTTCCAGCAGTGCTCATTGGCTAGGCAGGAAGAAAGCATTTCTTCCTAAATTGGATGCTTCCTTCTCTCCTGCAGACTCAATATGCTGTTTCACAACACTGTAATCTAAAGTCCATTGTTTGCTCTTGGGAGAACCTTCACGCTTTGTGGCAAACAGAGGTGGGGGGAAAGAGGGAGTGTGTTGCGTGTCTACCTCTGGCTCGAGTGACCTTTTGGGAGGAGGGAAAGGGAGCTCTCTCCTGTGACCCTGATAGTCTGCTGGGAGTCTGCTGTTATCCCAGCATTCCACGGCTGCCACAGCCTGACAGGTTTATGCCCGGAAGGGGGCAACTGTGCTTCCACGGGAAGGCATTTCCTTCCTAAAGCTCTTGTGCCCACAGTCTCCAAAGGGTTAACAAGGGAGCTACTTTGAAAACAGAGGCAGAAGGTCATTGGCGGCAACAGCAAAGGCTTGTGGAGCCTGCCATCCAGAGCCTTTGACCCTGCATTTCCCACCCAGGGGATTGTAAACATTGGCTTGCAGCCAGGGCGCTCTAAAGAACTCCTCTGTCCTGCCAGCATACATGGTTACAGGTTTTAGTGGAAACTGCAACACACCAGAGTTATTTCTGCATGTCCAGAGAACACTTCTGTTCCAGGGGAAGGAAGAGATGGGGGTGTGGGGGAAAGGGAGAGAAATGTGCCATCGCTATGCTGGAATTTGAAAACATAGAGATAGGCTTGTTTTGTGGTGCTTCGCATGTAACATAGCTGCCTTTCTCGAAAACTTCCTCAACTTGGAGGAATGTGTAGAATGCTGTCACTTTATCAGTAGCCATAAGAGCCCTTTTTTATCTGGTGTTTGTTAGTAACTAGCAATATCGTTCTTATCTTGTTGCCCTTTAGCTGGATGTAATGCTCTCGGACATGAGAACTAGAAACATGAAAGCGCTTATTACCTTGAACATTCTTTGGCATAGCCTTTTTGTCATTGACCCTTCAGCATGTGAAGAGAAGGTGCTTTTCCAAAATGCATAATAAACAAGCCTGCTCCGGACGTAGCTAAACAGGTTTTAATTTCAAGTGCAATGGTTGCAATTTGAATTTTAGACATATCAGAAGCCATGATGGGAAACTTCTTCAGGATTTTAATTAGAAGGAAGGCCAGATGTGCCCTGGCACCTTACTTTTTGTGATGGCCCCTGTTACTGTTTCTACTTTTTCCCAATTAATTTTTATTCATTTTCCAAAGCACATCAATGCCAAATTAAAACTAATTTAATCCAATTTTTGTCTGTTACTGTTTTTAAAAGACTAGAGGGAAGCTATAATTTGACTAAAATTTGGCGAGTCAGGAAGTGAAGCTTGTGGGTTTTTAAATTTTAGGACTCCAACTTTTCCCTCATAATTTGTTCATTGCCTGTTGATCTGCTACTTTTAAAACTTTTGTTTGTTTGGTTGTAAATGAATAGTGTGATTTGATAGTTTATATGGCTGTGCATGACTCCTCAATTATGCTTCTCAATCTTGGGAACCATGCTGCTAAATTTGGCGACTGTTGGTTCAGTTTGGAACTTTTAGGTCTATCATCTTGATTCAAAATGGTGTTAAACAGTATTCAAACATAGGTGAAAACCAACTCCTCCATCTTGGGAACTGTCATGCCACATATGCTGATGATAACTCAAGAGGCATCTGGATGGACAGACAGACAAACCACTTTCCAAAATACTTAGAAGATCAACCAATAAGGTCTCTAAGGCATACTTGGAATTAGTATGTGGTATCTAACAGTTGGCTGTGGGTGTTACAGCTTCAGATAGGCTTGACAGCGGACCAGAAATAAATGTGTTGGCCTGCTTCTGTGGCTTTAGATAGAAAGCACTATCATCTACCAATGTTTGTAGATCAGTCTACTGTTAAAGCACAAGAGTATGGGTTTAAAAAAAAGGAAATTCTAGCTGAAGATGCAGAAGATGGTGATTAAATTTGATTAGATTTACCGGTATATCCTGCCTTTCCTTCCAAAGGAACACATGGCATCAAACACACAAGCAATAAAACATCTAACAACAGTTACAATACAGATGCAGACTTGGAATATGTCTATTTTAAAAGGCCTGTCTTCAGTATGTGCTGAAAAGGCAACAGAGATGGCACCCCTCACAAATGAAGCTTGTGCGGTCAAGAATAAACATGAGGAAGTGAGGCCTAGCTGTGCTTTGGCCAACCAGTGTACTTGATCCTCTCTGCTTGCTTGCTCTTGGTTCTAGCAAGAGAAATCTTTCGTGACCAGTGCCATGTGGGCTTTAGGGTGGCCAGATGCAAAAAAAAAAAAAAGCAGGGCACCTGCCCCTTGGCTACTTGTGTAAAATAGGGAATGCCATCTCCTGTTTTGCATCTGGCAACCCTAACTTCACTATATTGTTCCAGTTACAGGTAGGTGGCCGTGTTGGTCTGCCATAGTCAAAACAAAATAAAAAATAAAAAAATCCTTCCTGTAGCACCTTAGAGACCAACTAAGTTTGTTCTTGGTATGAGCTTTCGTGTGCATGTACATTTCTTCAGATACAGATATCTGAAAGCTCATACCAAGAACAAACTTACCGGTAGTTGGTCTCTAAGGTGCTACTGGAAGGAATTTTTTATTTTTTATTTTGTGATTTTTTTTTATTTTTTATTTTGTTTTCACTATATTGTGACCTTCCCCAGTTCATCATCTAGATGAAGTCAGTATTACTAACCTAATACTATCCATTGCACCGCATACCACTGATGGCAAGGAATGGCAAGGTAAATATACTTGCCTCATGCAGAGTAAACTGTGAAAGCTATTTGAATGCATGCTTTCCCCCTCAAATTTCCCGTAGGGTGCCCTTTCTCATGAAGATTTCAAGAAGTAACCTCTCTGCTAGGAAGAGTTATCATGGCAATTCCACACCACAGAAAAGAAAGAAACATGAATGAACTATATATAGTTGCTTAGTGGGTTTCCTTATTTTTTTATTTAAAAAATCAATTCCTATTGAAAATGGTTAGATTTTCTAGAAATGAGTGCAGTACAATCTTTGAAATATACTGGTAGTCTTACTTATGTAATCAGGGCTTGGTTAGAAAATGTAAACTGCAGTTCTGTCTCGTAACAATTGCATACACGTGTGTAATGCATGAGACTTGATGAAAAAAAAATCACTATATCGAGATGAAGTGCCTTCCGCTAGTGTTTATATATACACATGTTCATGCACATTGAGAACGGATATACCTAGAAATACTTTAAAACAGCACCAACATTCTAGGGATGTGGTTCTTCCTAGAAATATAGCAGGCACGTCCAACAGGTAGATCACAGGACATCTGTGGTAGATCACTGGTAGATCACTGGCACCCCCCAAAGAAGCTAAAACAAGCTCAACATTTTTGCCCTGCAACCCCCCCCCTTTGTTACCATCAAAGGTAACAAATAGTTCTTCTATTTGAGTTAACTCTCATAGATGTTCAATTTTTCTTTCCTTTTCAAGATTCAGATGTTCTAATGCAACACATAAAGCTGTGCTTATTAAATTGGAAGTACTGTGGAAGACAATAAGAAAATACAGTTGAAAAAACAATTCTTACACACTGAACCTTAAAAGTAATTTATGTCCCATAGAATCAAAAGTAGTGTCAGGGGTGGGATTGCCTTCACAAACTAATAATTAGAAAATATGGTTTCCTTTCTAATAACATTGTTTGGAGTGAAAGTTATCAAGTTCAGAAACAATTATTTTAGTTTTGTTAAAAAGTCCTAGATCTTAGTTGCTGTGGTGAAGATGGTGCAAGGAACCGTCAGGGAAATATAAAGATTTTCCATATCCCAGAGAGGTGAGAAAGCAAACTGTCAAGTACAGTTATTTTAGTCTTATTAGTGAAAATCTGAACATGGTTGTTTAGATAAATACTGCTGAGTTTAATGATACTGTACTTGCCCCCTAGTAAGAATGTTTAGGATTGCTGTTTTACAAACTCCTGCAAATTATCTTTTCTCAAGTAGAAGTATAATTGAATTTGAGATTAGCAAGATACCAGGTGTCTATTGATGCTGATGTGCCCCCAGCCGCCATTATCATTGACAATTGGGCATACTGACTAGGCTGATGAGACCTTTAATCCTACAACATCTGAAGAGCTACAGGTTCCTTGCAGGCACAGCAGTATACTAGAGTCTAGTTTATATATAAGGCTTTGTTTATGAATGAATTCATTCTTCAAAGAGCCCCGAACCATATAGACTAACTGCATGAATGCACTATCCTCCCTAAAGGTCAAGAGCAGTTGACAAGACACAAAATGTTCCTTTTGAGCGTACAAAGTCTTACAGTGCTGGCTATCTTCTCATAACATGAAAGCAGGTACAGCATTAACAAACACATCAGTGAAGGAAGAAGTGTAAACTAAGAAAGAATCCACGCCTCTGTTCTTTGTTTTGGTCTTATTCTTTGTATAGAGCCCTTTCATTTGTTAAAAAAAACCAGCAAGATAATTGCATCATAAAGGAATCATAGAGAATTATAGAATTGCAGAGTTGGAAGGGACACTGAGGATCATCTAGTCCAAATCTCTGCAAGGCAGGAATATGCAGCTGTCCCATACAGGATCAAACCTGCAACCTTGGTGTTATCAGCACCATGATCATGATTTGGTAAATCAGTTGTTGATTAGCAGTTGTGGAACAACTGGATAATTGTATGTGGAAATCCTTTTGATTTGTTTTTATTTTTTGTTTGTGATATATGAAATTAAAAGGTAAAGGGACCCTTGACCATTAGGTCCAGTCGTGTCCAACTCTGGGGTTGCGGTGCTCATCTCGCGTTACTGGCTGAGGGAGCCGGCGTACAGCTTCCGGGTCATGTGGCCAGCATGACTAAGCTGCTTCTGGCAAACCAGAGCAGTGCACAGAAACGCCATTTACCTTCCCACCAGAGTGGTACCTATTTATCTACTTGCACTTTGACATGCTTTCAAACTGCTAGGTGGGCAGGAGCTGGGACCGAGCAACAGGAGCTCACCCTGTTGCGGGGATTTGAACCGCCGACCTTCTGATCAGCAAGCCCTAGGCTCTGTAGTTTAACCCACAGTGTCACCCGCGTGAAATAGCTGTACATTAAATGGAGGTATTCCCCAAATATTCCTTTCAGTGCCAAATGCCTGGTGTCATACTTTTGCATTAGTCTCTCTCTAATCTAATAATGAAGTTAAATGGAATCATGTGATGAATTAAACATGCTAACCAGGTATGCCAACACTCTGTTTTAGGTAATGTTAAAGCCCAAAGCTTTGGGTTTATGTTACAAACTCGTACCACAGAGAGAAGGCACGGAAAAAAATTGATTAACCATGTTGATTGCAGCTGAGATCCTAAAAAGCTAATAAGAGAGTTTCCACTGACTCCAGCAGAACTAGATTGCACCTTTAGGCTGCTATACTAAACACCCTTACTTAGGGAATAAGTTTCATTGAGCATCTAGGCATAGGATTGTGCTATTGTCACCCTTGCCATTTGCCTTACCTATACAGGTATAGTTAAAACTGTACAGTCGTACAGAATCCGTTCCAGAAGCCGTTCCATTTCCAAAACATTTGAAAACCAAAGCACAGCTTTTGATTGGCTGCAAGCTCCTGCAGCCAATTGGAAGCCACGGATACCCCATCGGACGTTCGGCTTCCAAAAATTGTTCGAAAACCGAAACACTCACTTCCGGGTTTCGATCGTTGGGGAGCCGATTTGTTCGGGAGCCAAGGCATTCGAGATCTAAGGTACAACTGTATTACTATTTAAAAACATATCTTATTCTTAGGAGGGCACCTGGTTTGTCCTTCCTTCAGCATGTCCTAACACACAGGGGCACTTCTACATACCCATAATGATGCAATGCCATTGTTTTCTTTTAGAGATGAAACATCCCCCTTTTCTGGCTTACCTAAGCAAACACTTTTGTAAGTGAAAAATAGAAATAAAACCAATGCAGAAGAGGAAGTTCTGCTCTGGTGTTGAGCTCACCATATCCTGCCTTCAGAATAATTTCCATTTCTGCTTATCTGTTTCTGTGAATGGAATGTCCACAAATATTTATTTGGTTTCTCTGGTGAAAAAGGGATGAGGCAGAGGGAAATGGTCTTCATGAATCAGTCACTGCAGATTCACTGCATCACTCTGAGTTGTTTGGGGTTTTTTTTTTTTTTTAAGTGAGAAAAATATCCTGTGGTTATTCTTTGCATGCAAGTTCCTTGAAGGCAAGCGGAAACATTTTACCATTCTTAACATACAGATTACACACCCTGAGAGACCCCTCCACACTGAAAAATTACACTGAAGCACTGCAAATATGATGATTGAAATGCAACCTGCTCTTTCCCTGTAAAAATTGTGTGCAATTTCCAAATTAATAATTTTTGCCTCCCCACTTCTCTAATCCATTACCCACCTTATAACATGCATTTAAGTATATAAAATACAAGGAAGAGCAAGCTTGCAATGCAAAGCCTTTCCAGGGTTTTATCTCTTTTGAGGTAATGCTTCTAAAATAAAGGAAATTACATATCCTGACATTCAAATTACAGCACTGGTTTCTGGGAAATGTTACCCCGCCCCCAGCAAAGATTCATGCTGGCAACAGGAATTGCTGTGTGGAATGAAGGTGTGCAAATGTATTTGGCATCTTAAGGCTGGTGCCCATGACATCATTGGTGACAAACTCCACGACTTCTCTGTTCACATCCCGTTTTGTGAACTGTTTTAAAATTATCACAGTTCAAGGATGCACTCCATCCAGCCAGAACTGAGGATGTGAAACAGGACCAGTGAGTGGTGCGTTTTGGGAATATGGCCTGAGGAGGTAGAGGGGAGGTGCCTAGGTAGAGCCTGTTTAGCTCTCAGGAATCTACCTAGTCTGCTAGAGAGCCACACTCAGCTTGTGGGCCTGAGGTTCCCCCAACCTTGCTTTTGAGTGTTTTTCTTCCTACTGTGAACATTATCATGGCTGCTCTCTGCAGCAAGACACTCCCCCTCCCATGGAATCTGTTTGCATAGATGGAATACTATACAACTGGGACTTGATTGTAGCTCACATGAGTGTTGTGACAATAACATGGGAAGATTGTAGAAACAGAAATCTGAGCTGCACCTTCCCCCCTTTTCTTTAAAAAGAAACACATTCAAAAATACATACAGAGATACCTTGGGTTTAAAACACAACGCGTTCCGGAAGTCCGTTCGACTTCCAAAACATTCAGAAACCAAGGTGCGGCTTCCGATTGCGCAGGTGCGCCGGAAACAATAGCGGAAGCCGCATCGGACGTTCGGCTTTCCAAAAAACGTTCGGAAACCGGAACCCTCACTTCCGGGTTTCGATCGTTCAGGAGCCGAAACATATGAGTACCAAGGCATTTGACAACCAAGGCACGACTGTATATGCTAACAAGAAGAAAGTAGTCAAAGTGTAACTGCTTACTGTGGCCTTCTTCCCAAAGAAAAGGGGTGCAGCATGACTGTCACAAAAGTTTATGATACATCAACCAGTATAACATTCATTCACATTGTCCCGTTCAAGAAGAAAGGGACACAATTTTTTCTGCTTCTTCCCTGAAAACAATAAAGGGAATAAGCAAACCATAAGGGGACAAGCAAATCTGTCAGTTTTGGTTCCTCCCAGTTTCTTGTTTTTCCAGCCTGAAGTTCAGTTCTCCAGATTTCCACATCAGTTTGTGATTTCTTTTAAGCAAAATTCCTCTTGGAACTTCAGCATTTCAGTGTCCGTCCGTCCCCATACACATTTTTATGCAATTTTGCTAATATAATGTATTTTTGTATTTTGTATTTCATGAATATATGCATTTTTATGTACAATTTACCCTAGTATATGGGGTTTTGTACACATTGCTAAGCTGGAGAAGTGCATTGCAAAATTTGGAGAAGTGTGAATTTTGGAATGGCTGCCTTTTGGTTTGCATATTGTTTGAGGGAGGGTGAATTAGGTAGGTGTGCATTTAAAAGTGAACTGGGCTGGATTTCTCTCCCATCCCTAGTGTGGACCAGTTGTGGGCACAGGCACCACTCCAATGTGTAACACCACTTCAGTCATGTGACAAAAGCAGAATGCTGTGGATCAGTGCCAGTGTGCCTGCTCAGAGAGCTAACACAAGTTTACCAAGGAGCCTCATGCATGAAAGTGTCATTTGAATTATCCTAAATAATCACTAATTTAACACCTTCCAAGCTCAGAAAGTGAATGGGATTATAGTTACACCATCCTGCTGTTGCAACACCAGTTTAGATGATCGTTTATGTCAAAAGTTCAACAGTCTCAGCTTTCTGTTGCCCTTAATTTATTGAATTGTTCCTGAAACAGATGTTGTAAGATCAAAGTGCTAAAAGGGCTTTTAACCAATTTGACCACTTGTGTAAATACCCTTGAACTCCCCTCATTTATCCCTTCAACATGTCCATTTTATATATGTTCTGTATGTTTATTCTGATTTCAGGTGGGTCTGACCAGCAAATTAAGCTGATGTGGGTGAGAGGAGGAGTCTTCCAGGAAGCTCATGTCATTATTATAATAAAAAGGCTGCTTTTAGCATTCATTTCTAAATCTTAGCAGTACATTCTCTAAAGCTCCAATAAAAAAGTAGTTTCCGTTTCACCCTAGTAGCTTTAAGTGTTGGTATATCTCACAACTATAACAAACTTTATTTCCAAGTTCTTCCATTTATAAATTTATAACAACGTTGTTTTAATTTTAACTGCCCAGAAAACTAAAAACATATCTGTTCACCCAAGTCTGTCCTCACCAATATTAACTTGTCTGTCATGTGGCAGTATCACTTGAGATGGTATTTTCATTTAAATTTTGTAATTACTGTATAGTTTTGTTTTGCTGGTTTTGCATGTTTTTATATTTGTAAATGGCTTTGGATATATGCAATATAAAGCAGTATATAAATGTTTTTTTGAAATATATAAAATAAATAAACAGCACCCAGAACTCAGCACTTATAAAAATGAAAGAGCTACAAGCCACTGAAAGTCTCCAGTCCAGCAATGCATTTTTGTTTTTGCCAGTAGCCCAGCACTGTAAAGCAAAGGAGTCTTTTCCTTCTCCTAGTGATTATTATACATATTCTTTCAGATATATTCATTTTGCTGAATCCCACTCTGCTTTTTGTTTTTCAGGTTGTCACTCTATGGTACAGAGCTCCTGAAGTTTTGCTTCAATCCAGTTATGCAACGCCAGTCGATCTTTGGAGCGTTGGCTGCATATTTGCAGAAATGTTCCGTCGAAAGTAAGAAATGATTTTATTTTTTTAATCATGGTGGGACAAATGCTAAGGATTTGCCACAGCCTTTGCTGGCATCCCCCCATTTAAAAATCTTTACATTTGTAAAGTCCCAGTGTTGTAAATAGATGTGCTGGGTTAGGCTGCTATGGCCATGTCTGTCTTCCTCATATTCAGTGCCTGTGGGTCCCATACATGACAAGCACATGGTGGTGAATGCAGCCATGACCGCAGCTATATAAAAGGTTGGTGCAAGGTTTCAAGCAGTGGACCAGCTTAACTCATGATGCTTGGCCAGTTCTCATTATTGCTGCTCACTGCCCACCTGTTCATTGAGGCTCCATGTCTATAAGGAGGGCCAAAGGGTGTTTTATCAGAGTGAGGCATTCTGGGCGAGGTGGTCAGGGGAGTGCCTGTGCCACTGCAGTGGTTTGCCGCAGTGGCTAGAAAGGTGGTTAGAACTAAGCTTTTTCTAATCTTAAACATTTCTAGCCTCAGCAACAGCACAGAAGCTCTCCAAGCTGCCTCACCCAGGATGCCTGCAAGGCAGGGAAGAGGGAGAGAAAACACCATTGCAGCTGGCACAAATATGGCAGCAAAACAAGGTGGGGAAGGTGGAGAGGGGGGAGGAGGCAAGACATGTGGTAGTGGGAATAGGTGGGGCAGTGGGCAGTGGCAGCAGCAAAGCAGGGGGGGGCACTGCCCTATCAAACCTAGTTCCAGCCCTGAGTTTTGAAGATCTGTTTTAAAGTTTTCGTTCTGTCATAGCATTGTTGCTGCCCATTGTTTTGTTCTTGGTATATGTAAATCTAGATTGCTGAGATGTTGATAAAGAAGACCTTTTGTAGAGCTCTAGAAAGAATATTGAAGGTGTCACAACTGGCTTTAGGAGATCGTTTTTCCCTGCATGGAACAAAATTTTTAATATCTTGAAAAAGAAATGACAGGGCTCTCTTTTGATTGGAAACCCCAACTTTTGATTAGGCAATATTCCCCTTTTAAAAATATATAGTGGCTCTTTAATTACTCTGTAGTGGAAGAAATACACTCTGCACCTGCTTGGGGAAACTTTCATCTGTTCTTCCTACGAATCTACTAGGGTTAAGCCCACTGAAAACAACTGCCAGCCAGGTCTGAGCGCAGTGCAATCTAGCACAAATAAAGTCCTTTCCACAAATACTACATTACACCTCACAGGTGATAATGATCATTGACCATATATTGCATGTGAATAAAACTGTAATTTTGGGGGAGGAATCCTTTTGTTATTGTTTGCTGCAGTTGGTACCATCTTAAAGCGAGCATTCACTCATTTGAGTGAGAGGAGGGTAAATGTTTCTTGGTTGCTGCCATCGGTACTTTTTAAAAGCTTTATATTAAAAATAATGATCATTTAAAAAAACATATGTTATCTGATTAATTGATGGTACCTCTTTAGTTGATCAAAATATTTTTGGTGAATCAGTCTGATTAACTCAGTACAGTATATTCTGGCGTATAAGACTACTTTTTAATCCAGGAAAATCATCTCAAAAGTTGGGGGTCGTTTTATATGCCGGGTGGAAAATCTGTGGTCGAGTATATCTCAAACTCTATATTTTAACTGGAAAAGTTGGGGGTCGTCTTATACGCCCAGTCGTCTTATACGCCGGTATATACGGTAATTGATTCAACATTTGTAAGGTTAATTTAGGAATAGTGTGCTTTCCTTTTTTTAAAGGAAAGTAAAATTCTGATTTCTGATTTCAAAGTAGGCTTGAGTGCAAATGTTTGTATGTGAAACAGAGTTAGATAAAAATAGGCTATCTTCTGGAGCTTCCAAAAATAGTTTTACAATCCTGGTCTTAAAACCAAGGAGAAAATGGTTGAAATAAATAGAAGTGCAGTTGACTGTGCAGCTACCAACCACGTTCATACCTTGGTAATCTACAACTTCATTGTTAACTATTTGATATACAGACATTGTCACAGTACTGCATTGAATATTTTCAACTGGGATTGTTGTATTTATATAGTTTTGCAATAGCTATGGCCTAAGATGTGTTATTTCTTTAAAGGCACGTTGCAAGAAAACAAAAACGAAAATCTGGCAATATTATAGTCTTAGTATCAATAAACTGTGAAGTTTTGCAAACACCCATGGTGTTTCTGAAGTGGCTATTTAAATGCAACTCTTACTTCTGTTAGCTTTATTGTGAGCTGCTTTTGACTAGTTATTTTAGGATGGAAGTTTGACTGTTGGGTCAACATTGAAACAAACTGAATTTGTTTGTTTTATTATCATGGTGACTTATACTTCCTTTTTCTCGTCTCCTCATTGTTCACATTATTTAAAGGATTTCAGGTGTGGCTTTGTTCTTCTGTACTTTCCCACTGTTTGGTGTGCTGCTGTTGAAGCCATTTTGTTGGGATAAGAATTTCTGTAGAACTGCGTACTGTATTCTCAAGAGGGCCAATGCATGAGGGGCTTTACTGTTTTGCCACCTTTTGCAAGCCATTTTAATGTTTTCTTAATGCTAAATGGTCAAACTCCAGAACTGCATTGTGTCCACCTCAGGCAAAAAAGATCACTTTAAAAAAATGGTCTAGGGGAGGTGTGGGGAACCTTTTACAGACCAGGGGCCGCATTTCCATCTAGGTAACCTTCTGGAGGTTACATGTCTGTGGTAGGCGGGGCCTGAGGCAAAAGTGTGTAAAGCAACAAATACCTCTAGCCAGACAGGCATAAACATTCAAGGAAGGTGTGAAGTATACCTGGTGACTGGTGTATCTGAGGAGAGGGTGTGATCTGGGGACAGTCCTGAGGGCCAGGTAGAGAGGCCTTGAGGGCCACCAGGCCAGAGGCACCACACCTCTGGTTTTAGGGAATGTAAGGCCAATGAGGAGAGAGAACTGGCAGAGCTGAAAAGCAGGTTGCCAAGAAGGCAATCCAGAAGCAGGAATGGGAACAAGGCAAAGAGAACCTTGATATGAGGAGAGACTGGAGGGGAGGAGAAGGCAAAGGTATGCAGGGAGAATTAGAAACTGGGGGAAGAAATACACTCATACCTCATGTTGCATCTGCTTCAGGTTATGTCTTTTCAAGTTGCGTCCCACGGCAACCTGGAAGTACCAGAATGGGTTACTTCTGGGTTCACCGCTTGCGCATGCTCAGAAGCGCTAAGTCACGCATGCACAGAAGCCCTAAATCGCGCTGTGCGCATGTACAGACAAGGCACTTCTGGATGCAAACGCTTCGAGTTGCGGACGTGCCTCTGGGATGGATTACGTCCACAACTCGAGATTCCACTGTACTCCATTGACTAGGCATTGAACAAAAGGTCAGGGTCTTGGTATTTATGCCTTGCTCAGCCAATCAGGCAGGCCCATGCTGCTTTTCTTTAGTGAGATTACTACCACATGAACTGAAAGAACGCATGAGAAGGTAGTGTGGCCTCACCCCACAACTGGCACATGTTGCTGACGTGCCCCACAACCTGTCAGCATGTCTGTAGAGCTCCTCCAGGTGAAGCCAGGTGTCCTCCTTACACATAGATGAGCTGCTGTGTATGTTACGTTTGGCATACACCACAACAGAAATACTCAAGCGTAGCAAGTTTGTGCTACCAATTTCTCAGAGCCTAATTTCCCAGAGTTGTTTATCTACCATAACTCTAAAAGTTTCAGGAATAGTAGGAGCTTTGTGACTGGCTGAGAGTAGTCAATGTTATAGCAATAACAAAGGAACCTCATATATGCTTTTATATCAAGTCCACACTATTTTGATATATTGGATGCTAACGGACAAATGTGTCTCCATAAGCTATCCAGAAAACATTACACCTCTACTGCATTCAAATTATATTTCTGAAGTTGAAACACCTTGCTTTTAGCTATGTTTGTGTATCCTGGGCAATAAAAAATATCGGTTTTCAGCAGACCGGTATGCCTTGCTGCCCTTTTGTCTGGTAGGGAAGCATGATTCAAGTGTCATTGTTATTCTGCTACATTGAGAGGTCACTGGGTTAAATTAGAGGCCTGTGTTCATTCAGCCTTGATGGTATGAGTCCAAGACTCCAGAAGAAAAGCTGAAATAACCAATCTAATAGGCTGGCCACCTGTCCAGTGATGAATTAAAATCAAGACCAGGACTAGCTTGAAAGTACTAGAAGCCTCCAATGCATCTATATGCCCATGAAAGATAGAACAAAGGGTTGGGGGATGAGCTTAAACGCAGAAAAAATAGAATCTAGATGTTTCTCGGGAGAATGGTTGCTCGGGAGAGTGTTTGTTGTGGGGGAGGAAGGGAAAGGAGAATGTTAGCCGCTTTGAGACTCCTTCGGGTAGTGAAAAGTGGGATATCAAATCCAAACTCTTCTTCTTCTTCTTCTTCTTCTTCTTCTTCTTCTTCTTCTTCTTCTTCTAGTGTAGATAATATATACTGTAGTGAACGTTTAGAAACATCTCTTGGTTAAATTTTTCTTACTTTTACTAAAATAGTTTTGAAAATGGATAGCACCAGGTCCAACTCAGTTACAAGGGATTTTGGGTCAGTAGTAGCAAAATGAGATCTGGAGCCAGTATAGCTACTGATTTAGAATATAAAAATGGCCACTTTTTCTCTTAATTAATAGGAAAATGGTGGGATCCCCTTGTATTTACATTTTTCTGCTATACATACTTTACAAAAACCAACCAGATACCGTAAATTCGGACATTATGTTTGTTCTTTTCCTTAGTTCCAGGAATGATAATGATAATGATAATATTTTATTATTTATATGTCACACATCTGACTGGGTTGCCCCAGCCACTCTGGGCAGCTCCCAACAAAAAAGAGTAAAAACACAGTACAACTTTTGTCTTGTGTTTCACTACAAAAATTACAACTAACACCTGAGTGCATTTAACTTGGGTTAAATTGATGCTTTCTTTGTGGGGCTACCCATAAGGTTGTCCCAGAAACTGCAGCTAGTTCAAAATGCAGTGGCTCATCTACTCACTGGGGCAGAATGTCACCATCAGGCTGTGCCATTGCTGAAAAACTTGAAATGCCTGTCAAGCTAAATTCACCCTTATGCAGCTTGGATCCAGGATACCTAAAATACTGTCCTACCCCTTCTATATCAAATCAATTCCTGTGCTCTGCAGAAGACGGTTTCCTGCAGATACCATCTCATCATGAAGGCCATTCCATTAAATGTTGGAACTGGACTTTTAGTGTCGCAGGGACTATCCTTTAGACCTTCCTTATACCGTATACCAGAGGGACACTGTCTTTTTTTTAAAAAAAATTATTTTTTTGCTGCCTATTGAAGACCATTCTATTTCAAGTGAGGCTTTGTCTCATTTAAGTGAATATCTTTTAGCCTGCCCTTTAATCTGCAGTTGCCTACAAACTGTACTTTTATATGTTTCACTGTTGATGATTTTATTGTTAAATTACTTCAGGATGGTTTATGGGAAGTGCTTCATAAATGAAATACAGTAGATAAATATATAAACTTAAGTAAGCTGAAGTGAAATCATTGGGATGAAGGGGCAGCTTCAGCTGAAAAGTTTGGTGTTGGCTGAGGTGGTGAAGGCACCATGAGAGTTGTGTCTCGGTATCGGGTCAGGTTTACTTTTCATGTGAATACTCTGGCACAGCACATGGCCGAGCTTTAGTTCACCACCTCATAAAACGTGGGGTGGTGAACCAACAGGTGGTAAACTGCAGTCTTGTCATATGTCTGTGATGGGTCAAACAGTCATCTTCCCAAATAAATCATCCCATGGGGCTTAATCTCTTCAACTGTTGATTTGAATCTGTCCTATTTCCATTTTAGCATGTTTGGGAAAAGTGCGCCCTTTTGTCGTTTTGTTATTTTTGCTTCAGCTCTTTGGTCTACTCTTGTTCTTCCTTCAGAATTGCATGTCTGATATGTCTGTGGGATATGCTTTCATTCATAGCAATAAACATTTAAATACAATCAGATTGTGTTATGATTGTTGCTGTCTTGGTGTTAAACTGGTGCTTCCCTCAGCAAATCTGTTATGTGTGGACAATGTTACCTTCTAAACAGCTTAGTTCAACAAGGTTTCTTAGATGCAGGTGAATGGGTGATTAAAGATACGTGTACGCATATATATGATGTCCACATTTTATGTATTTGCAGGAAACACCAACACTCCCTATAGCAGTGTTTTTCAACCTTTTTTGGGCAAAGGCACACTTGTTTCATGAAAAAAATCACGAGGCACACCACCATTAGAAAATGTTAAAAAAATTAACTCTGTGCCTATATTGACAATATATAAAGTAATTTTTCAATTTTTCCCACGGCACACCAGGCAACATCTCGCGGCACACCAGTGTGCCGCGGAACAGTGGTTGAAAAACACTGCCCTATAGCTGTCATAATGTGTGGTGCTCCCCTAAGGAACCACATCTATTCTGTGAAACATTTAGGAGTTAGAAAATAGTTCCATGAGGCTAATAATTCCATTTCATTGTATAAACAACTGAAAAATACTTCATATTAGTTTCCTCCTTCCTTCTGTTTTTTGGCTTGTTATCTTCCCAAGGGCCTACAGTTGAGCTGATTGATAACCGTTAGTCAAATCCAGTAACTGTATCTGTCTGTGGTTGGAGAGGGGTGTTGAAGTGGATGCCAGGCTTATTCATTTGTGGTTTTTTCTTCAAGCTCCCAATCATGCCAGGCTTTGTCACAATAGTAGATATGATGGGCAAAGGAAACCGTTGATAAACCATAGAAACCAAAAACTGTTACTTGCCCTAACAAAAGCAAAGAGGGGAGGGGGAACGCCAGCTTGGCAGACAGGATTTTTTTTTTTAAGAGAGAGAGATATTTTAAACAAACGCAAAGCAGTGACAGAATTCAGTTGTGTTGCTAAGCACAAATGCAGCATTTGCTAGAGATGATGCAGCATCAAACTTTTTGTGAGAGCAGGAGAACTGTAACATACATACATACAGTCATACCTCCGGTTACGTCCGCTTCAGCTTACGTATTTTCGGGTTACGTACTCCGGTAATCCGGAAGTGTTTCTCGGTGCGCATGCGCAGAGGCGTTCTGCGCAGTTCGCGCATGCGCAGTAGCACGATATCGCGCTTTGCACATGCGTAAAATGGACACTTGGGTTATGTACTTTTCAGGGTGCGAACGGCAGCCCGGAACGGATCGGGTACGTAACCCGAGGTACCACCGTACATACATACATACATACATACATACATACATACATAAATGTGTTTGTGGGAGTGGTGAGCAGAGGGGGGGTTATTCATTTGTTTTGTTTTTGGTCTTGTTCTTTTTTTGTATTTTATTAATTTTAGCTTGTATTTTTATGTTGTGAACTACCCTGAGATCTGTGGATGAAGGGCAGTATACAAATGTGTGTAGGATTGCACTGTTAGATTCTATTAAGATCTTTTGAGAAAGCCTACCTTTCCGAAGCTCAGTGGGAGATAAATTTGTTGTATACATTAAGAGCTGTTGTTTTGTTAAAGGAAGTTATATTGAAAATAACAAATGAAAATACCGGTAAGTCTGCAGTCTTAACTACACTTGCTTAGAATCTGTAAACTTCACTAAAACCAATGAGACTTACTTCCATGTGAATGGACTTAGGTTTGGAGTGAAATCTAACCCACTTACAAAGATAAAGCTTTGTATATTTTGGCACTTTGTATGTCATGCTGACATCTGAGACTGTTTGAAGATGAAATCTAAAAGGTCAGAGACCCAGCTCTTAGGGAAATAATTTTTTCCATCATATCTATGTCTATATAGATCTATATCTATATGCTAGTTTGAGCTGATTAAGAAACATCTTACTTTATCCAGTATAGTAATGAAAATGTATATATGGTTCTCCATTTTACAAGAAGCTGCCAACAAAATAGTTTCAAATTCCAGACAGGAGTACAGAATATTGTTCCCACTTTGGGATCATTTAATTCAAACTGAAGATATTTCAAAATGCACCTTTGTGTTTAGTTTTTCTAAACAAAAAAGTAGTTTACATAGGTTAAAGGAGGACTTTTATCTTTATATGTATAAATCTATCCACTGGTTTTCCCCCTTTTTCAAATTTGTCTTAGCAACTCCCTCTGTGCTCATCAAGGCTTTTTGTTTTACTCATTTTTAAATTATTTTAAAGCATAAGGTTGATAGACATTCAGGCAAGTGGAAAATCAAATAGATATCTGAAAAAGATAGGACAGCGGGACACTGACAGTTGAGGCAAAACATAACACAACTCTGAAATATTTGCCATCTTGTACCAAGTAATTACAATCCTGAGCCAGATTTGCTCAAAGGGAATGAGAGGGAGCACAGTGTGGGATCTGATGCTGTTTAGACATTTAAAGAATTACATATTTTTTCCAGTTTATAAGCACATCACAGCTCCTTTGATACTGGCTACCTCTGTAGACGCCACATCGTTTCAGCCAGAGGGACTGTGAGAACATTTTATAGCCCGTAGATCAGTGTTATTGTGGACCCTTTTGCGGAATCCAGGAGTAACACACAGTATTCCAAAGCAGCTGGGGGCAGGTGGTGGGGAAAAGAGGACTGAAATGGAATGTTTCAGAAGACGACATAGGAAACTCCCTTTTGCTGAGTCAAACTATTGATCCATCTATCACAGTACAGTATTGTCTACACTTACTGGCAGTGTTTCTCCAGGGATTCAGGCATGGAGACTGTTCCAAGCCTACCTGGAAATGCCAGTTATTTACATGTGTTCTGCTACTGAGCTATAACCTTTCCCCATAGGGCATATGTTTTGTTCTCTGCTGATCCATAGTTCATGACTAGATCTGTGGACTTAAGTTCATCATTCTATGGGCTTAAGCTACTAGCCATGATGGCTGTGTTCTGCCTCTGAATGCTAGTGGCTGGCAATTGCAGGTTGGGAGCATGCTGTTGTACTCACGTCCTGCTTCTGGGCTTCCCCGGCGTAGACATTGGGTTGGCCACTATGAGAGCAGGACTAGATGGGCCATTGGCCTAATCCAGAGGACTCATTTAACCTTCTTAGAGGGTAAAGGTAAAGGTACCCCTGACCATTAGGTCCAGTCGTGGACGACTCTGGGGTTGCGTGCTCATCTTGCTCTATAGGCTGAGGGAGCTGGCATTTGTCCACAGACAGCTTCCGGGTCATGTGGCCAGCATGACTAAGCTGCTTCTTGCAAAACCAGAGCAGCGCTCAGAAACGCCATTTACCTTCCCACCGGTGTGGTACCTATTTATCTACTTGCACTTTGACATGCTTTCGAACTGCTAGGTGGGCAGGAGGAGGGACCGACCAATGGGAGCTCATCCTGTTGCGGGGATTCGAACCACCAACCTTCTGATCGGCAAGCCCTAGGCTCTGTGGTTTAGACCACAGTGCCACCCGCGTTCCTGAACCTTAGGATAAATTTATTGATGGGAAGAGCAGTTCAAGAATGGAACCAATTACATTGAGGGCTGTTGGGCTCACCTTCACTCAAGGTCCTCATAGAGAGGCTGGACACATTGGGGATTCTCTGGCTCAGAATTTCTTGCATTGACTAATTATCTTGAGCTCCATGATAATAGACTATTATCCAGACATAGTTGTCTGGATCAGTTTTTTTTCTTTTTCCTTGACAGCAAGCTGGTCATCATGACCAGGTCAGAGTGTATGTTAATGCTCAGTGATGAGCTATTCTTATCCTGCTGTGCGTCTTGCAAATATTGAGATCATCATTATGCATTACTTTCAGAGTGCCTGACACATTAGTTAACACTCATAACAATGCCTTGTGCTCAGGCTTAAAAGAAAAGCAACAGCCAGCAGATCGAAGGCATATGGAAAAGAGAATGGGAAGGATGAAGTAGCATCTTGAAAACAGGTGGCTCCTATTTAGCCTTAGATGAAAATCACTTTGTTTTTCAAATACATATAGAGGCATGTAAGTAACATTCTTTCCCCCTTTAACTCATTATTTCTTGAGGCACTTCAGGTATAAAGGATGTATATCTAAGGAGTATTTTTAAAAAGCATGTACAGGCAGCAGTGACCATTTTGCATGGGGGTTCCATTCCTGCCCTGCCCCCCCCCCCCGTCGATGGAGCATGCATAAGCCTGCCCTGTTCTGCCCTCTTCCGGGTCCCACAGGATTTGTGCAAAATGGTCACTGCCTATATGCATGTTTCAATATAAGACAAGATTGAAGTACTTCATAATTTTGATGTGAAATCAGACTCCATGTAATTTTATCAAACAAACTGATTTAGTTAAATCAGAGCAGCCAAACTGGATGAACTCAACACATTTGCCCAGTCCTTCCTGCTGAATAATGTATATTGTATTGTTTTGAGCTCAAATCACTATGTACTATGAACAAAATATCAATTTTCTGTCTGCTGTCACAAGAGCTCTTAATTTCTTCTGCACGTGTTTAGTAAGCTTTGGTAAGGCAAAGCAGCTGCTCCAAATTATATACCGGTATTTTACCTCATCTTGCTTTCATGGCTTTTATGCCAAAACCCAGACAGCTGGTCTAAAAGTTGAAATTTCACCTTGTGCTGCATAATAGCATGGTATTTAGTGTTGTAACGGTTTCCAATGCTTTTATTGTTTTGAAAGTCTAACCTTCTTCTGAAGCACTTTGCTAATCGCCCATGTTCCATTACATATAATTTCAAACATTTGCTTTATCTGGCTTTTAACTATAAGTGCAGGCCACACTGTGAGCCATTAATTATCGCTTGATATAAGCCACAGAGGTGGTACCAAGTATACCTTGATCAACAAGCTGGGCAAATTAAAAATGTACATCAGTGGAAAGCCAAATGCGGCATTCACGCTGTTACTCAAGCTATTCCTGTTTAAATTAAGTTACATTATTTTTGTTTCGTGGCAAAATTCATACATTTTTTTAAGGAAGTGGTAGAAAATAAGGAAAGATCAGTGCTTTTGATGGAGGATGGTACCCCATTACCAGCATACAATTAAGATTCTGTTGCCAGACCAGTTGGATTCTGTGTGTTTCAGGCAGCAAAGGGGCATTCTCAACCCCATCTTAATAAAAAGTACAGTAGACAAACCCAAGAGACCACTTTGGTTTTTTTAAGGGTTACATGGTCAACATCTGCCTTTAAAGGTGAAGGACCATAGCTCAGTGGTAGAGCATCTGCTTTTCATGCAGAAGGTCCCAGGTTCAATCCCAGGCATCTCTGAGTAGGGCTGGGAATGCCCTGGAGAGTTTGAAACCTTTCCCCAAAGATTCTGTGTTGTATTGTCCCAGCATGCATGGTTTAATCCATGATTCATTGCTGCTTATAAAGCATTTAGCACAGTTTTTAATTCTGTTTTTCAAACACCAGTGTTTTAGTGATAGAAACAGAAGATGGTGTTAATTGTTCTTCTACAAGGTACTTGTAACATTTGAGGTAACCAATAAGTTGACTGCTTTTGTTTCTTTTGTTTCTATTTGCTTTTTGCTCTGGTGTTAGAAAGGCCTCAAGTAGGTAAGAGTTAACTTCCTTCATGCTTTCATTCATGTGTGCAAAGGCTTTCAGCTGATACAAGTAGGAGTATGTTTGGTTAAGCAAAGTTTATTCCATGAGAAACTGACCTACTGGCATTAAACATTTGCTGTTCAAAGGTTTCCCATCATAGCCGTCTGATTAGAAATATTTTCAGTTGGTGAGGCCCAAAGCAAATATGTCTCAAACTTGGAAGGTAGAACTAGGTGTTTTTAAATAAAAAACATTCTAGTATGTTAGAAAGGAATGGTATTAATATACAACTGGTGGGACTATACATCACTCTGACAGCCTCCTATTCAACTACCACTCCATAGTAAATTGGCACCCCCTCTTTTGATCAGTGAACTGATCAGTGATTGAAGACTTAAATTTATGAAATGGTCATTCCAGATCCCTGTCCACAAATGACCATTCGGATAACCTGAATGCTGTCCCATTGCCAGTTTTGAAATAACATTGGCCTTTGTGCATGGAACAGGAGACACCTTCATGCCCTTTGCATTATGTACCCAAATATCTTTGACTGGCCCTGTTTCCAAAAGAAGCAGTTCACATGGTTATCCAAGAATTGTTGGGTGATGTACAGTACATTTTCCAAGTGAAAGAGGAAAACAGCTGTCATCATATTCACTTAATGCTGAAGTTAAGTGGTCCTTACCCATGATCAGATTGCAAGTGAAATAGGAGAACCCAAATATAAGATAGTAGTTTCTTGGGCTAACACGAGTTATAGTCCACAACATCTGGTGAGTAGCCACATTGGCTAACATATTGAATTAGAATGGAGATCATACTTTGATCATCTGTAGAATTTTACATTGTGTTTCATTTCTGAATTGTTTCTGTTTTAATTGTGCTTCTTTTTCTTCTAACCATCCAAAAGGAACCTCTAATGTTGTTGTTGTTGTTGTTGTTGTTGTTGTTGTTGTTGTTTCCAGCTAATTCTTAGAATTCTTGCCTTCTCTGCCCAGCCAGAGTTTGTGGAATGTCAGCTGGTAAAAGAAGCACTACATAGTAAAGTTCCAAACCTTTAAAATTTTGCTTATTTCTGTAAGGCCAAAAGAACAAACAGTCCTAACTAATGTAGGGATTAACACAGTTTGGCACAAACTGCTCATCAAGACTCTTAGTTGCTTTACTACGACAGAGTAGCACAGTTAAGCTCTCTGGAATTAGTCACTCTTTGACTGGGATGGGGGACCTGCAGTCTTCCACATGTTGTTGGAGTCCAGCCAGTAGGGCCCGTGGTCACGGATGATGGGAGCTGGGGTTCAACCACATCCAGAGAGCCACATGTTCCCCATCCCTTCTCAATGAGGTCGTAATGCAGAAGAGTAATTGCATACTTTTAAGGGAACCACAGGTGCAGCTAGAGCCTTCTTTTCCATACTACCTGGTGAAAAGGCAAACAAGATTTGAAAACCGAATTGCAGCTTTTTGCATTGGCCTCTAGGAGCTGCACCAGTAAAACTACAAAGCAAGTTTCAGCTTTACAAGATTTCTTATCGCGCATGTAAATAGCTCATTTGGATAATGGCCAAGGTGTGTAATCTCACTCTTTGATTTTTTAAAAAAAGTTTTTCCCCCTTAGAAGGGAAGTGGAATCTAAGCAGACTTGACTATAATCTTCATGGATTCCTTATCTTGTTTCAGGGTTCATTACCTACTGAAAGGGTTGACATAAAAATACAGTGTCTGTATTCTTTGTCACCTCCCAGCTTCCCACACGGATCTCTCTAGAACAAATCATATGACCCTTTGCAAATGGCAGAATGAGGGCTAAGAACCCCAATGTTTCCTTATAAAATGGATGCCTGGTAAAGCTGTCGTTTGATTGCTACATTAGCTTCTCCACTTACCAGTCAGCATGCAGTGAGGTTTGTACATTTTCTAGCACACCACAGTGTAAATTGAACTAAGAACAAGCCAAACAAAAGACTGGAGTGACCCAGTGAGATGGATTTGATTCACATCTGACCATGTGAATCAACCGTTCTGTCTGTCTGTCTGTCTGTCTCTCTCTTTTTTTATAAGCTACTTTTTTCAACAGCTCAGAGTGCTCAAGAAAGAATACAAACTATATGCATGAGAACAGTGTAAATCAAAGAGCAAAACTAAAATTAAATAGAACACAGCTGAGCCAGAATAGCCACTAAGAATCACAGTTATTCGCTTGTCTGTTGACATAAAAATGTATTGCACCCTTTCCAAAATCTTGCTAAAAACGGGCTTTCTTACCTCAATGCATTCTAGGGTCTGACACTCCACATAGAAAAAGCCTTTCCCCCAGCTACAGTTGTAATGATCAGACAGTGCTCAGGGCTGCCACCCCCCATCTTAATAGAGGTATGGCCTGCATGTGTGGCAAGACAGTCCTTGGAGTATGTGGGTCTCATGAAGAGGTTTAATCTTGAAACCAGAGCCTTTGCAGATCTGCAGCTTTTTATCCAGATGTCCAGATGTAACTAGGGGCTCATCCACACCCACAATTGCCCCACCACTTTCCCCAGAAAAAACATATGGTTTAGTGTTGAATTGAAACAAACGACAACTGAGTTTTCAGCAGATTGCCGTTGGTTCCGATTTAGCACTAAAGAGCAGGTTTCTTTGGGGAAAGCAGTGGGGGAAGGGAAAAACCACTTGGAACCATGCCTAAAAAGCACGGGACAAGTGGTTCTAGGCACAGGACAAGCAGAAGCATGGATGAGTCCTAATATGGTGCCCTCCAGACGCTATGGAACTCCACCTCTCATCAGCTTCAGCCAGCATGGTTCATCCCTGATTTGGAATGTATCTTCCAACCACCTCCCATTATTAAATGGCTCCAATGTGTAACCTTGGGTTACGTACCTGATCCGTTCTGGGGTGCCGTTCGCACACCGAAAAGTCTGTAACCCGAGCGGCAATATTGCACATGCGCGACCCGCGCAGAACACTTCTACGCATGTGCAGACCACACGGAGCACTTCTGCGCGTGGCAAAATCCGGAAGCAAACACTTCCGGGTTTGCCGCGTTCGTAACCCGTGCCGTTCGCAACCTGCAGCGAACACAACATGAGGTACGACTATATCTGTTTTTCCTATGGAAATAACTCAGTAATAACTCCACTTTGCACCACAGTGAGCCTTGTATTTCTTGAGCTTGAAGCCATTCTGCAGACCTCTCTTGAAACTCACAGGGAAGGATCAAGAGTCCCACTGGATACTTCCAAGCTTTTTTACATATGGCTGAGGTAGCTTTCTAGACTATGTACTATGTTGTTATTATTTATAAATCATGCTTCTGAAAGAGATTGTGCATTGGTGTGTATCAACATTGACTTTATTCTGGATAATAGTATCTCAGACAACTCTTTTCTGTTCCAGCAACAGCTCATCTGGCTATATACTCTACTTCCGCTTATACATGTATATGTAGGGGGAAAGGCAAACATAAAGTGTATATCTTAACAGTGAATGTTTTTAAACGTTTGCAGTAACATGGAGGCTGTGGCCAATCACAAAGGAAGGCTGACAATTGTTCATGCATCTGTTGAATGTCCAAAAATGCAGACCTACACTTGGCTATGTGGAGTCCATAATTTCAGACATTCTCCAGATACAAATGGGATCATAGACGGTTTCTGCTGTTTAGACATTTATCTGTAACACATATATAATACTTCATTTGTGGGTGATAACATAATGTTCCACAGTCTATAAGAAGGGTCCTGGCATTGAGAAGGTTGTTTTGGCTGTTTACCTATACTTTTATGCCTTACAGCCAGGGTTGTGCCAATAGCCATGTCTGCCAGGGAAATTTACCTGCTGGGATTTGGTTAGTAGGCCTTGTTCATTTGACTTTTGGAAGCACATCATTGAAAACATCACCACCACCAAAACCAAAAATCTTTAAAGACGTTAGAAGCAAGAAACCAGCTTGGGAGGTGGTGGAGTGGTGAACTTCATTAGTGGTTTTTAAACAGAGGTTGAATCCTGCCAGGGATTCTTCAGCTGTGATTCCTGCATTGCACGGGGTTGTATCCTTGGGGTCCCTTCTAACCATAATTCTATTATTCTTTCCAGCTTTGTGCTCAGATTGGGCTCAGATGCAGCTTTGTGCTTCACATTGGGCTCAGATGCAAACTTAACACTATCAGGTTGCTGTTGTGATTCCTGCCATTTCAGTGTGCTGAATGTTGTGGTAATTTTTTGGGCCATTTCAGATTAAACTCATACTGACACCTTCTAAATGGCAGGCCTATTTCTAGAAGCACACATTCAGTAGAAGTCCCGTTCCGTCCACCCCATCTAGCTGTGGCCGAGCCATCCTTTTTTATTTTTGGTAAGGAAATAACGTTTGCTTGTAATCATGCTTCATAGCGACATTCAGATGAACTTCCTCCTGCACTGTGTCTCACATCCACTTGCACAGACATAGTAACTGAAAGGAAAGAAGAGGAAGAAGTATCTGACCACACTGAGAAGTTTCATGCTCACAGAGAGAGAGCTAGGAGCCAAGCAGAGCTCATTACAGGACTCAAAGTGGGTCCAAATTATGCAGTGCTGTCAGCTGTGGCTTGTGAAAAAAATTCCCCATGGTTGGTTTAGAGCTGTAAAAATGAGGCTGTATCTCAAGATGCTGAAAATGTTGAGGATTTTATTTTCAAAACAATCCCTCACATTTCAGCCAATTCTTGTTTACAGGTATTCTTCAGGGTGCTTTCCAATTTTTGCATTTTTGGCATTTTTGTGTACAGCACAAAAACAGAACCGAGGAGAGCCCAAGCAACATTAGAGAGGGATTTTGTGAGATTATCTCACTTTGGGGCTGTGACATCTGCTAGTTCCTTGTCTGCCCTTTGAACTCCCTGGGGTCATAACACAAAGACCTTCCACTGGAAAGCAAACTAGGGTATTTGACATTGTGCTGTCATTATTTAATTTTGTGGAAGATCCAGACACCTCTTTCTCTCTCTCTCCCCCCCCCCCCCACATTCACTAAGTGTGTCAGTTCTATGGAAATCACATGTTCCCAGGATATAAGCTGCAGTTTGCTGGGAAAATATGATTTCCCCTTGTCTGGTACATCTGTTTCTGCTTGGTGGTTCCTCCCCATAATGGGAGGTTTCAGTTTTAAATATTCAATTTTAACACTTTTTATGGAGGGTAGACTAATCCAGTAGAGAGGGGCCATAGCTCAATGGTAGAGCCCATGCTTTGCATGCAGAATGTCCCAGGTTCAATTCCAGACATTACCAGTTTATGGTCAGGTAGCAGCTGATCCCAAAGATGTCTTCCTCTTTAAGAAAACTGTGTTTTGTTTCATTTGTCATATTACCATCATTCCTCATCGTGTTGCTGATGGTTTCCACAGTTCAGGAAGGTTGAGCTTGGAGCTGTTGCTTCAGTAATAATCCTGTTCAGACTGAGAGCTTATCAGAGGAGCTGGAGGTTCCACCCCTTCCTGGTTCTCTGTCAGGACTTGACTTACACATGCTTCTCCCACCTCTCAAGTAGCTAGTTGAGCACTTTGCTGGTGGCATTGAAGCTCCAGCCTGGAGTGTCACCTCCTCTAATCCTGTGGCCCTGGGGCGTGATTGGCAGGGTGTCTGACAGTGGAGCAGGAACCAAGGCAAGCAGTATTGAGACCTCTGGTCCTGGGGTGAGAATGTCCAGATCAGAGGGCTGTTCATTGAGGGAGGGGGAAATAAAAATAGAGAAAAGCCAACCCCACTGCTGCCTGTCTAATTCACCCTATTAGCAACATATTTTTTTTACAGACCACAGAATAGAACCACACATCTTGGCAAATAAAAGCAGTTGTTCCTCAATCAAAATGTTGTTATAAATTCTTCCATCTTACAATTCTGTAGTGAGTTGCTTACATAGTCATTGGACTGTGGTGAGTTTAAAAAAAAATTGCTGTTATGGAGTTCCTGTCATTTCCTTGAAGGTGACAAACATATTGGAAGGTTGACGACCACAAGCAGACTTTTTAATCGGGTGATATGAGTGAATTTGCAACGCTCTTTCGAAAACATTTGATGCTGGATTGTGGAGAAAGTAAGAACATCACGAGAGGCAGCTACCATCTTAGCTGGCTATACTGTACTAACAATGACAGAATCCAGATATTTGTGTTTGGAAGTTATTTCTCTTGGTTTTCATCTCTGGCTTCCAGCCCAGAATTTGAGGCTGCTGTATTGGCAGTTCTAGAGGGTCCCACGTGGCTCTCCGTAGTGTATTTGGATTAGAAATGGGAGGTCTTGTTTTTCTCCTAAACACTAGTTTCCCTTTCCTATTGTACATACTTGGTGGATTTTGTCATGCTGTGAGGTGGTTTCCAATGAGTTAATCTGTTGGAAATGCTTTGATACTCATGCCTGGCTCAGGATGAGTCATTCTTAAGGAACTAAATATAAGGCTTGCAAAAATAGGCTTTCTACCTTTAATGCATGTGGCTTCCTTGTTGCAGAAGACATAAATAGGTCCCTCATATTCACAATTAATTTTGTTTCTGTTGTTTGGATAAGGAATAGCCCTGGCATTGGCTTGTACATGGAATGTAGCTCTACTCATTTCAAATGCACAACTTATGGAGTTGCTGTCAATGGCAGTATTAAACCCAAAGCATTTGTTTTAGTCTTAGGAGACACGCATAGAGCTTCTTTTTAAAAAGACTTTTCAGCTTTCACTTGGGAGGAAAATATTATGTTGGAAATGGTTTGGGAAGAGTGCATTCTAACAACCAGCTTTTTCTCTCTCAGTGAGCATTGATTTTTACAGTCTCCAAGTGGTGGGAAGCAACTGAACTGTCTGAAGGGTCCAACAAACCCCACAGCTAGCATATGTTGGATGGATTTCAAAATGTATTCTTTTGGTTGGTCAGACACTGAAGAAGCTAAAGCAGCCAAGACTGGGAAACACATAGGAAAGCTAGATGAAGGATGTTAAAAAAAATTACTTCAATTACAGAAGGTGTTTCTGTTTTTCTTTTCAGGGCACTTTTTCGTGGAAACTCGGATGTTGATCAGCTAGGAAAAATCTTTGAGTAAGTAATAGTTTCCTGCATCCCCCCCCCATAATTAATTTTAGTGCAATAAGTGCAGAGGAATCATTCATCTGTTACCGAGTCCAGATACTGCCCTTCTAAATAAAACTTCTATCTTACTTTCCAAGCACCAGATATGCCATATTTTATAGGAGGGACAAATCCCTTTGACTGCTCTACAGAATGTTATGATAGGAATGTCACCAGCGTCTGTTGGCTATTGTCTTTAATGATGTTGGTGACAGCAATGCAAATCCCCCTCCCCGTTTACATAGCTGTCAACTTTCCCCTTTTTTGTGGGAAATTCCCTTATTCCAGTGCCGTTTCCCCTTGCAAAAAAAGGGAAAGTTGACAGCTATGGCCGTTTCCCAATGCAAAAAAAAAAGGAAGGTTGACAGATATGCACTTAGTGAAATTCTGTTATTTCATTTTTTAATAACAAACGTGTTAGCAGTCTCTTCCATGTTTGTGTTCCATGAGAACTGCCACAGTTCTGGAATCAAGTGTTCATCCTACAATTGTATTGAGTCTTCTTGCTTTTTAAATTCAGAAAATGGCAAGGCTTCCACCTAGTGCCTTACAATTTCAGGAATTTTTGTACAGTGTATTTCTTTTCTAGGTGTGCCCAAACCTGCTGTGCAGAGGCAGTACTGGATCGTCCTCAAATCTCTTTGCTTTTGTTTCATACTATGACATAGCTGTGATGTGGTCTCCTTTCTCTTCCTTTCCCATCCATTCTCCTTACCTTGTGTTCCTTGCCTTTTTAGATTGTAAAGCTAAAGGCAATTCCCCCGTCTCCACTCTTAAATTGATGTGAGCCAGTTTGCCTGCAAAGATGGGTAGATGGGTGGCTGCATACTGGCTAGTCCTTCATCCCTTGTAGCCAGGCCATCTCCTATGCATACATTATGTAAGGGATGAGAAACTTCCGGCCACCCAGAAGTTGCTAGACTCCAGTTCCTATCAGTCCTAGCCAGTAGTCCAGTAGTCAGGGATTGGGAAAGTGAAGAGTCCGAGAACATTTGGAAGGCCACAGGTTCCCCATCACTGCTTTATGTGCAGATGTTTTGTACCATTACAGCAACTGACACTGGAGTACCCAGTCTTGAGACAGTTTACGGAGGATTGCTCCTATTGAATAAAAAAAATTCTGGGCTCCTTTGGGAGAAAGGGCAGGATACAATTTTAATAAATTAAATTAAATTAATCACCTTTGGCACTGCAGTGGTCCGCTGCCTGATACCATTGTAGTTAAAATGGGCCTTTATTTTATTATACATATTTAAAAATCCTAATTCTATTTGATTCCCCTAGTTCAGTCAGTATAGTGTTTAAAAAATTGGGACTGAGTGGCAAGTAGCTTCTGCTCTGGTCCGCTACTTAGAGTTCTGCGTTGTTTGGCACAACAACCTGCACAAATGAAAAGAAAGACTTCCCAGTGCCTTTTAAACACACTTTTTAGGAAAACCCTTTCTTCAGCTGTGGAAGAATGACCAAGCTGTGGATAGCATAGGTCATCAGTCTTGAAGAGTGGCTGCATGCATGAACTGTAGACATGAATGGTAGAGAAGTGATGCTTGGCAAACTCAGGATGGAGAATAAAAACAAATACTGTATTAATAGGGAGCTTAAACTGCTGCTAGGCATTAGTGTGCAAGCCTCTACGTATCGACTTTTACTTCTTTGTTCTTTCCGTTTCTTATGCTCATTTTTATGTAGTCTTTCTTACTAGAATGTGCACCAGCCCAGGCAACATGACCAATGGTTGTTTTTGACCATCGAGCAAGGAAGCCTGGGTTGTTGGGGATTTGTTTGTTTGTTATTAAATTTATATCCCACCTTTCCTCCCAAAAGAGCCCAGGGTGGCGATATATCACCGGAAATCTTTAAAAATAAAAAAGAGTTGCCCATACATAACATAAACACAGGATATTTTAAAAGTTAAAACATAAATGCTCCAGATCCACACATGTATTGTAGCAGACTTCTGCAGCATGCATCAGATGAGTAGATGCCCACTGAATGCACTGAAGAAAGAGGGTGAAAGGGAGAAAAAGCTCCTGATCTTTACTGTGCTCATATTCTTCCCAACCTCTGTTTTACATTTTTATTTCTTACTGTTGACAGTTTAGTAACATTTTTATTTAAATGACATTCTGTATATTCTGTCAGCAATATTCCAGTATGTTGAGAAGACTACAGTATGTTGGGGCACTTTAGTTTAGAGAAAGGTAAGTAAAGGGAGACATAATAGGAGAAATCTGAATTTATTGATTGTTTATTTAGCATAAAACAATGCATGGTGTTGAGGAATTGGATAGAGAGCTCATAATAGTAGAACCCAGGGTCCATTCAATAAAGCTGAATGTTAGAACATTCAAGACAGATAAAAGGACATTCTTTTCATCTAGTACATGGCTAAACTATGGAAAGAGCTGCTGCAAGATATACAGGTAGTGACAGTAACCAGCTTGAATGGCTTCAGATTTGCAGGGGGGTAAGGCTACCAATGGACGTGGGTGGTGCTGTGGTCTAAACCACAGAGCCTAGGGCTTGCCAATTAGAAGGTTGGCAGTTCGAATCCCCTCGACAGGGTGAGCTCCCATTGTTCGGTCCCAGCTCCTGCCCACCTAGCAGTTTGAAAGCACGTCAAGTGAATGTAGATAAATAGTCAAAACAAAATAAAAAATTAAAAAAATCCTTCCAGTAGCACCTTAGAGACCAACAAAGTTTGTTCTTGGTATGAGCTTTCGTGTGCATGCACACTTAGTCTTCATCTGATTACTGCAGATGTTCCCAGAATGTCCCGGACACTGTAGAGCATATTCTCTTTTATTGTCCGCACCAGCAGGATGGTAAACAGCGTTTCCGTGCGCTGCTCTGGTTCGCTAGAAGCGGCTTAGTCATGCTGGCCACATGACCCGGAAGCTGTCTGCAGACAAACGCCGGCTCCCTCGGCCTATAGAACGAGATGAGCACGCAACCCCAGAGTCATCCATGACTGGACCTAATGGTCAGGGGTACCTTTACCTTTTAAGGCTACCAATGGCTGCTGGTCATGATGGCTAGATTTTACCTCCAGTACCATAGGCAGCATGCTTCTGGATGCTTGTTGCTGGAGTATACAAATGGAAGAGTGTTGGGACACACAGCCTTTTGTTGTTGGCTTTTTGGCTTCCCGTGGGCATATGGTTGGGCAGCTGAACTACAACTCCCGTCAGCCCTAGGCAAGCATGGCCAATAGCCAGGGGTAATGAGAGTTGTAATTCAGAAACATCTAGCGAGCCAAAGGTTCCCTACACCTTTGGAAGATCATGGCAAGGAACGGGAATCTTATTTTCTCCAGACCAATTTACTCAGTTCTGAAAAGCCACTTTTTCAAAGAGCTTTTTAGAAAAGAGTCAAACAGTGCTTTTGCCAAACTTATCACTGTCCAATTTTAAAACTGTATCATATCTGTTCCTGGAGATTTTTATTTTGGACAACACGATTTCAATAGCTGGTTTTTGTCTTTACCAAGTTGGCTTCCATTTCCTGTGTGCTCTGCCCCACTGTATATGACTCATCAGCATGGCTAATTTGTCATGCCCCTGAATAGCTTTTCCTGCGCAGTCTAGAAAAAGTCAGCCCTCAGTGGTTTGGTCTTTTTGGCACTGGGAATGATCCCTTCAGTTCATTTATATATGGCTTTACTAGATAAAGAATGCTTTGATATGTGCACTGTGCGTTTTTTCATGGCATAAGAAGCATGGCTGCAATCCTTAAAAAAAAAAAAAAAAGAATACAAATTATTTATGACATTTCTGGTGGGGAAAATGAGCCAGGACATGGCTGAGCAGCCAGAAAACAGCTTTTTCTATTTGTTTCTAGTGGGTGCAATTACCTGTGTGGAAAAGAATTTCCCCATGAATCCGAAAGAGAAAATGCTATGCCAACTTGAGCAGCCACAAGACATTCATTATTACAAGTCTTCTTGCAGCGGCAGGGAAATGGCCAAGTCTCTGTTCCAGCTGTACTTTACTATTTCTAGCATTTCTCTTGCTTCAAAATAAGCTTAGTAGCACTTTTCTGTTTCTACAGCTGGCAGCCCCAAAAATCTAATTGCTAGCGCAAAGATGCTGCTTGCATCTCCGAGTGGGCACATACATCACGATTTGTTTTCTGCGTACTGGAGTAGGACCAGGAATGAGCAGAAGATAGACCAGGCTCTAAATGGTAGATCTCTGGGTGCTTTGAAGTATATTGACAAGGGTTCCTAAATCGGAACTGTTTAACAAATATTGATGTTGATGTTTTAATGTTATATTGATTTATATAACCTAGGTTTGATTATGCATTCCCTTTATATTGTACCTCACTCTGGGATCATTTTAATCAAGGGCAGAGCAGCAACCTTTTAAATAAGTAAATAGTAATGGCGACAACAAAATTAGTCCTCCTCGCTTTCTAAAAAGAGGGGGCAGGAATAGGATTCTGTACAGAAGGACTGTGCCCTTGGTTCAGTTCTGGTGCTCAAAACAAATTTCTGGACTCTGAATAATTTAATTCTAAGTGCTTTTTGCACTCAAGTCTGGTTGGGATTCTGGGGGGGGGGGGGAAGAGTAGATCCTGCAAGTCTAAAGCCTGTCCACCCCTGGAGTATGTTATCCATGGAAATGCTATGCTTACACAGGTGCAATGCATAAAAAGAGATAAAGCAAAGCAAAAGGTAAGAAAAAGCTCCTTTCTCTTTACAATGGGATATGTGAGAGGAAACAGAGCTTCCACTTTGGTTGCATATATCCACCTCCTCGAGACAAACTGTTGTGTAATGCTTTCTGTGCTGTTTCAACTCCTTGTCCTACAGTTTCCTGCAACGTTTTAAGCGAGAGCCATTTCTGCCTCGCCTCTCATTGCTCTTTTTGTGATGTTGCTTATAGAACCAAGTAGTTCAACAGGTGACAAGTTGGAGTGGTTGCTGTAATTCCCAGGGTAATTGTAAAGTTCATTTGGGATTATAGAAGTCGGACACGACTAAACAACTAAACAACAACAAAAAGGGCTGGGCTGGACCAAAAGGCTATCTGACCCAACTTCCTGCTGTGATGAAGGACCATCCCTCCATCCATGTGCTGCTCTCCCATACCTTTTGTTTATTTTTCTCATACATAGGCAGAAGGGCAGCTGAACAACCAAATGTGTTAAGCACCTAGGAAAAGTGTTGCAAAAACACCAGGACTGCGGTCCTGAGCACATTCGAGTGGAAGCAATTTCCATTGCAATCGGTGTTGACATCATCAGTGATGTTGGTTTTCTGGGGAAATTTGAGTGGGAAATTAGAATGCACATTAGGATAATTTGTATAGGGAAATTTGCATGGGAAAAGGTTCAGTTTGCATCAGAAAATTTTATCAGATCCCAGAGAGTATTCTGATTTAGTATGTTGATGTTACTTGCATTTAGTAAGCATAGCAAAATAATTAGAAATGGCCAACCTCACTTTATACTGTATTTGCATTTGACAGCCATTCATTGTGACTAATGAACTTATGAAACATTGAATTTTTCTGTGGAGAAATAAACCCTGGAAAGGTGTCCTGCCCACATCACTGGCCATCACTATTTACTGCTATATTTTTTATTTTTTTGTAACTCGTTCTCAATGTGTTGATTCATATATATTTACATGAATTGCAGTTAGGTCATGTGTTTTGTGTATCTGTAAGAAACGTTACAGCATGCTATCTATATGTTGACTGCATATCTTGCATTGCCCCACACTTCGGGGATACATGCATGTATCATGTATGTCAGTCCTGGGAGTGTGATAACGAAAAACAGCAGTTGTGGGAAGCTGAAGTATCTCACTGTCAGTCACCTAAAGAAAATACATTATGTTATGATGAATAAATGCTAACAATAATAAGTATTCTTATTATTAGGCACTTACAGTGTGTGTGTGTGTGTGTGTGTGTGTGTGTGTGTGTGTGTGTGTGTGTGAATGAAAAAAAGATAGGAATGTGAAATACAATACAAAAGGAGAGAAGAATAGAAAGAAAACAAATAATAAATAATGGCATCGCTAGGCATCCACAGTTAATGTATATGCAAATACTTAAGCCTTTATATGCTAAACCTGTTCAACTTCTACTGAAAAGTAAAATAATAAAATGATAAAGTATTAGGGTTGCATTCAACTAAGTTTTATTCAGAGAATATATTTTTTTCTGTAAACTGCCCGGAGACCTGCGGGTATAGGGTGGTATATAAATTCAATAAATAAAATAATGAAATAAAAATAATGAAATGCCTACTGGAATTAATGACCCTGAGTTAGCCATGCCTATGGATTTTAAAGGACATACTCTGAGTAGGACCATTGCAAACTATTTGTGACATTTCTGGTGGGGAAAATGCATTGAATACAACCTTTCCTCTCTCATTAATTGTGGTTATAGTTTTGTTTCATTTCATATTGATTTCATTTTTAGTTATTTTCACTTGTATCCTGTTCAAAACCTCCCAGCAGTTCACCTGGGCCTCCCAGGCTGCCTCTCTCATCTGGGCTGGGCTTTAATAAGATACCAGCATCCATTGTGTTTTGTATCCTCTGGTTTTTTTTCCTGGGCTTCTTTTGCCTCTTGGCTAATCCTGTTATAAAGACATTTAGTTGATGTTATGTGCCATCCCGGGGTGTTTTTATATTACATTGTGGAGCAATTTTAAATATCACGGGGGAAATTCTGCATTAGTATAGGTTTTGATTATTATTATTTTTAAAAAAACTGACATAAATAAAGCCGCTATGATAAAGACAGTTGCAACAGAGGAAGTTGAAAGCTATATTTATTTATTTCTGACTGTACGTTTAATTTGCTAGTAAACCATGCATGCAAGACTCATGAGTTTGCACAACGGTCACAACAAAATCAACCTGCTTAAGGGTGGTCTTCAGCACTAGGAGGGATCTGCAAGGTTATCCTGTGCCTTCTGCACTCCTGACACCTGCAGAATCCTCCACCTTGAGGTACAGTCACAGCTTCACCAGATATGCTCACCAAAAGAATGGTTCTTGGGAAACTAAAGCAGTGCTGCCGCCTTGTGGCACAACATAAACATTTCCTTCTTGTTTCCCGGCCGTCCACGTGGCTTTGTGCCTCAAAGGAATACTGAACTCAGTTGCAAATGCCAGTTTTGCTTATAATCTGGTATGAAATGACAGCTAAATATCTCAATGAGGCATCCATCAGGGACCCCTGCTTCCCTTGCTTTCTACCTGCAGCCCTGTTTTTTTAAACCTTCTGGCTTGCCCACTTAATTCCCAGCTGCAAAAAAACTTTTAGGTACAGTATGTGTAACTGTATTTGCCCACATTCCCAGACAGGGATCTCCCATTCTTTTCTCTCTTAATTGTTTTTCAACATAGTCTGTTTTGGATTCTAATCTCTTTGGGTACAGACACCTGTATGTTTCCCCTTATGTGGCCGTAAGCTGCAATGCCACTGAAAAATAAGAACAGTAATAACAATAAGTAAACTCTGATATACCCTGATACATTGAGGTTTTTCTGGCTGCAATCCTAACCCACTAGCCTTGGGGTGATCCCCATTGAATTCTAATTGGCTTTTGCTTTTTTAACTTTGGGAGTGGAGGGGTGGAGAATTTTGGGGAGCACAGCTGGCTTAGGCACTAGGCAGACTGCATCAGCTGCTTCAGGCAGCAGAAGCCCCCAAGGCGACAGCCCTGCGGACACCCCACCTGCTTCAGCGCAGAAGCGGTGCCAGCGTCGGCTGAAATCCTGTGAGGTCTTGCTGAGTGTGCGAGATCTCACACAATTGGCACTGGCTGCAGAAGCGGCAGAGGCAGTAGGGCGGACAGAGAGGTGGCACCGGCGGTAGCAGGTACGGCAGTGGCAGGGCAAGGCAGCACTTTCCATTTCACCACAAGAGTTGTAGTAGTCTAGCAACATCTGGAGGGCACCAGTTTGGGGGAAGTGTGCTTTAGAGGGATGGTACCAGGGTTAGGCACAAAGTGCATTTTTCAAGTGGGTGAGATATGTCATCAGATAGTAAAAAAAGAAGTGCAGGGGTGTGAATGAAGCAGTAAGTAGTGGTGCTTTTCTTGAAGTTAAATGCCTGCTTCTTTCTTCCTTTCTTCCTTGCACAGTGCAATTGGGCTTCCCAAAGAAGAGGACTGGCCTAGCGACGTTGCCCTCCCAAGGAATGCTTTTCCTGCTAGAGATCCGCAGCCCATTGAGCTTTTCGTAACGGATATTGATGAACTAGGCAAAGACTTGCTGCTTGTAAGTGTCTGCTCCACTGAAGCTTTAGAAGCAAGCTGCTGCCAGTATCACATGACCCAAACAAAAAGCAATATGCTTTATATATGAAATTAATAGGACTAGTGATGATGGGTACAAATGTCAGAACCTCTGATTATATATTTTAAAAAATATCCGTAAATGAAGTGTGTTAAAATCTTTTCTGCTCGTTTTGGATATTAATAATTACAGTGTGTTTTTTCTCTCCCTCATGGTGGATTGCGGCTGGGTTGGAAGCAAGGACACAAAATCTCAGTTTTCCCATTATTTTCCTTTAATCAGAATAAAGGAACTGCTGCCATTATTTGCTAAGCTTTTAAGGGACAGTATCATAAGATGAGCCTTGATGTTGTCTCAGACTCCACAGTGCCTTCTAATTTGTTATTGTCTTATTTTCCCTACATACAGAAATGTTTGGCATTCAACCCCACAAAGAGAATATCAGCTTACAATGCCTTATCTCACCCTTATTTTCATGATCTGGAAAAATGCAAGGAGAATACAGACTCTGATTTGTCATCCCTTCAAAACTCCACTGAGATGACTACACCATAAGGCTGCTTGAGGTCCAACTTAACTGATGAACAAAATGTAGATGATAAGCTCACCGTTGAGGGTAAAAAAAAAAAACCCATAGCTGTCTGACTGAAGGTTATTCCCCAGAGGCTTTACGCATTGTCTGAGTGCTTCTTCGGGATGATGACCTGCTTCTCCTCAGAAAATGACCAAGTTGCCTTCATCAAAGCAAATGCAAGAGTCAAGGCTTCCAGTGACTCCCTCTGCGGCTTGATGTTTGTTTAGTTTGCCTGAGGATCACCAGGTGAAGAGAAGCTGCTGGCCTGTTTTGCTGCCATTTTCTTCTTCCTAACATTGAATGGTGCCGCCGTGGATTAGAGAAATCCAGTCTCAATACCAAAACCTGACTTAACCTCGGTATCTAGGTGCTGAAGTCTGATTCGGTACTCCTTTGGAGTTAACGGTGATAGTCTGTTTGCTTTGCTTAAAAAAATGATTTCAGAAAATTACTTACTTAAAAGCAATATTTAAAAGAATGACATTGAAAATACTGAACCTCTATACAGCCTGCAGTTAAGAGAAATGTGTACAAACGCATCTGGCTATTGTAATCACACAGGAATGTCCTTCCCTGATAGGAAACATGAGATGATAATTACAGCATTTTGTTGCTACTCATAATAACTTGTGTCTCTAGCTTAATGCACAAGGGTATTATTAACAAGATTGTGCACATATGGAAAAGGTGGGTTTTTTTTTAAAGAATGTAAGGATCACTTCTCTAGTCTGCTAATGTTATTATGTCAGTCATCGCAGAGTGTACTTTCTTTATTCATCCTTTCATGATACTGCTGTACATCTTCTGCAGTGATGCATTTCAGACATCTATCATGCCCAGCTAACATGTTTGAATGGGTATACGAAAAACCAAGTGTTCCTTTAGTATTACCTCCATACTATTTTCAGTGAACAATGAATAGCACGTGCTGAAATGTTTTTCCTGTCTTTGGAGAACAAATCTGACTTCACAATCCTATTGTCACTTACCTGGAAGTAAGATGCATTGAACTCAGTGGGACTGACTTCCGAGGAAGCATGCATAGGATTGTGTTGTTAGGAGGCAAGTGCTCGCTACAGCATTGCTTAACATACAAACACTGAATGCTCCACCCACAATAAACCTCAGGCACTGGAGTGCATGAATTGTCCCTGCATATCAACCTCAGATCCTTGACATTTCATGTAATTTAGGATATTTTATTTTTCTACACAGTGAAGCAGGAGGAGCCCTTCTGAATCACCATTTAGATTGATCGTTTTGCTCTGCTTTCTCTGCCAAACATGCCAGCCAGCTTTATTCAGTAATTCACCTAGCTGCCTTATCACAAATACTTTAAATGTTACATTAAATTTTGTATATATTTTAGTTTTAAGGGTTTTTGTTTTTTAAGAAATAGAATTTTAAAAAGAAAATTTATTTTTGTAGTATGGTTTTGATGAAATATTTTTAATCCATGAGAGAAAGATGTAATCCTAGCCTGGTTCTACTGTAGTGATCCAGATGTAACTCTAGGGAAATACTGCCCAAATATGTTACAGCTGTAACAACAGCAACAACCAGAGGGATAGGTGCTGTTGGAAATAACTGATGGCTAGTACTGTTAACACACACAATAATTATTGCTGTGCTAACTCATCCTTTGTTTTTGTCGTTTCAATTTACTGGGGGCCGAACTCTATGGGACAATTGGGTAGTTCTGTCCTTGGGTGCAATTTTCTCCCAGGGGACAGGCTGACCAGTATTAAACCCCTAGCATGGGGACAGGTGGCTTTAACCCTTTGCATTACCAATCTGGATTGGGGCTCTCTTTCCCCCCCCCCCAAAAAAAATGTGTTTAAATGGAACCTTTCTTTGCAATGCAAATTACAAGTGCAGGGAAGGCCGATCCAGATCAGAATGAGAGCACATAGGGTTAAAGCCCACTAGCCCCATGCTTGGTTGCCAATCAGAATAGGGAGGCCAGCACTGGAAATGAGGACCTATACTCAAGGGCAGAACAGTGCTGGTAAGGTCACTTGTAATTTGGCCCTGAACTGTATCAGCCACTCTCTCTTGTCCTTGCATGTCCGCTTGTAGGAGATTTCTCCAACATTTTCTGGTGCATTCTCCATGCAGCAGCAGGGAAACGGAAGGATGTTGGTGTGCAAAAGTTCTGCAACGCGGTGGACTGCCCCCCCCCCCAGGTGCTGCTGCTCATCCTTTGCCCTAAAGCCTCAAATGAAGGGTAGAGAAAGCTTTCTTTTGGGTGTGCCCTGAGCATCACATAGCACAGAAGGTTTGCTTTAGGTTCAGTGTGTAGCTTCACTTTGCATGCTTGATTTTCCTAGTCTTTTAAGTAGTGGGCACATAGATGCCCAGTCAGAGCAAGGGGAGGGGATGACCCTTTACTACCACCAACATCCCATGGTGTGATCCTGACTAAAATCACCCCCCCCCCGCCCCCGTTGCTTTTTCGGGCACAAGGGAATGTGCTATTGGCACAAACAGCAACTGTGGGGTGGAGTTTTGATTTTACTCAATATCACATTGCAAGAGCAAAGGGGCAAAAAAAAAAAATCCCCACTGTAGGCCTGATCACTCCCTGCCCCATACAGATGGCATTCAGAACTATAAAAAAATTAAGCTCACAGGACCAAACTATGCTTTACTATGCCCCACTGATGCAATTGGCAAAGTGTGAGATTATTCTGAGTGCTGCCACTAGGTGGTGCACATTTCCAGAATTTTGAAGGAAGCATCCTTTTTTATGTTCCTATAAGCCAAAGGTCTATGATCAAAACACCTTTTACAAAAATCAATCAAGGTATGTTGCCATGAGTGCCACTATCTCTATGATACTGTTTTTCTTATCTCTGAAAAAAATGTTATCTGCATACAGCCCAAATTAGCACTTTCCAGGACCTGTAATTTTTCCGTAGTCAAAGTACACCTGCATCTGGGAAGGACTATTGGGGGTGCACTGTAAAAAAAAAAAAAAAAGAATGCTATGCTAACCTCAGTCTCCTTCAAGACTACCCAAATTGCTGCCATGTTTGAGGTGTAACCAAGCTGCCCGAGGGAGGATTGGGGAGACACCATAGCTCAGGGGGAGAGCACGAGTTTCCATGTGGAAAGTCTCTGGTTCAGTCTCTGGCAACTCTGGAGAACACTGCCAGCCAACATAGATGGGAGCAGGCTAAATAGACAGACCTGGTATAAAGCTGTTTCCTGGGTCCCTGATTAGAGAAGGAACCTTTCCATACTCCCCAGTGTACCCCCGGTTACTGGCATATTAATCCTGTCATTCAGCTGCTTATATTTTTGTTTGACTATCCCCTTTAAAAGTGTGCGTGTGTCGTCGTCCTTGCACCAGGTGCCACAAAATATACGTTATGAACCTCTGTAAGCTTTAGGATGTGTAACTTTGTGCATATCTGTTCATTCAGCACAGGAATGGAACTATAAATGCTTAAGGCACCTCTGCATAGGAAGCTCTCCTGCCTCCAGTTAAAATCTTTGGCCCCAATCCAGAGAGCCCCTCTAGAACGCACAAGGGCTTGGGGTGACCAATGGGGCTCTTTTGCTTTTTCCACTTCTGGCAGCAGTTCCTTATGCTGCATTGGAAGGTTCCCTGATGCCCGAGGATCAGTTTTTCAGGCAGTTGTGATGAGATGGAAAGGAATCTGCCCTTGCTGTACATGCCAAGCCCACCAAACACAGCTCTCTGGATTGGGATCAAGAGCACCAAACTGGGTGTACAGGAGGAGTCTTCTGTGGGAAAAGAAAAATACCTTGCAGGATAGGACACCCCTGTGGACCCATACTGTTCAATAAATTTTGTGGGATATTGCATCAGCTACACGGTTCTTGTCATTTGCCATGCAGGTGGGATAGGTCAACACAGGATCTGACTACTTAAGCATGTGCAGTGTGCATTCCAAGGCATAAAGCCTTGGTATGTTGTACTGTACACCAACATCCTCTGCCCCACTGGAAGGTAATACCTTGAAGCTCTCATATCATTTAGTTCAGCTGCTTGGGTTAGCAGAAGTCATAGACTGGCCCTTTGCTTTGTTTGGTATCATATATCAGCCTTGTTTGGATTGTCCACCTGCATTTTCATTTGCCAAAATCTATTGTCATGTTGCCTAATGTATTGTGCTCCATTTCTATATGTATATGAGATACTCATTTTAGAATAATGTTTTATTTGTACAAAGGACAAATCTCTTGGCTGCTAGAAACAATGCCTATTTTAAAAGGTAGAATAATTGGATATGCTGTGATAGTCTTCTAGTTAAAAGATAATGTCTACTTGCAAACTTACAAACATTATCAGGACTTCTATATAGATAGTTATACCGGTCATAAAATGTACATTATGCTTTAAAAGGTCAGGCATTTTAACTGTGTTTCCTGTGTTAAATGAAAGTGAATACAGAAGCATGCAATGCTTTTGCGGTGTCTGCTATGTGAAATCTTTCTAATTAGTATTGTTGTTTGGATGAGATTCACTAGTACAATATGTGGATTAGAAATTCACTACCAGTACTTTCTGTCAGATGTTCTCTCATATTCTGCTTTTGGAAAGGGTGTTAATTAGTTCCATCGCACCCCACTAAATTTTATTGACTGGTGTTGGGACATAATTTCAGGTATTCTATATCTGTAGAGACACAGTGTTGAGACCAGAGCTTTGGAAGGCAGTGGACATTGTCCTCAGTAGGTATACCTAGAGAATGGGTGGCTAGCCTGTGTCCTTCATCTGCCTCCAGATATTGGATTTCAGTCCCCTGTGGACAGGGATGATGGGACTTGTAGCTGAGCAGCATGTGGAAGGCTACAGGTTAGCCACCCTTGACCTAGAGAACCTATGAAATTAATAAGATTTTAGCACATAACTCTGTGCTTGTGTTGGTCGTTTCCTCTGCATTCTGCCCAATGTTGCCAACTTCCCTTGTTCATAATATTGTTCAGCATATTGCCACAAATGCTTGCAAATGTGTGGTTCAGTGAGAATCAGCAGTTCAGTGAGGTTCAGCAGTTTCCTAGCATATAACATTCCAAACTCTCATTGTCAGCAAAGGGCTCTTTGCAAAATGGCTACTTCTGTCCAACCCATTTTTATCAAAATGTAGGGGAAAGACTATTCTTGGGGTACCCTGCAATTACAAGTTCTAGTCCATGAATGCTTAAGTTGCAAATTCCCATCAATGTACCTTTTTGCCATTTTTATTCATTTGCTCTGAACCAATGGTGTTCAGGCAATTGCAAAGGTTCTCTTTTATGACTCAATGAGAACTGCTGGCTTTGTGATGACTTCAGGAGAGGTAAATCCTCACACTTTTTTGAGATTTTGCTCTGTAGTGGTCACTTGCTGTTCCTGCTACTGAATTTGGTCAAGCACTTTAATCCTAAGCACAACTACAACCCACTGAAACCCCTCGAAGTACTGTGCTTAGGATCAGGGTGTTTCAAAAAAATGTTCCTCACATTAGCACGAAGCCATGCCTCTCGGTATTTATATTGTGAACAACATAATGTAGAAAAGTGCATGGAGGTCATGCAGGGAAATTATATAACCTGTTTATGCAAAAATAGTATTGTGCATGTCCTGTTAGTACTGAGCTATGGGTAGCCAAGTATTGTGCATGTCCTGTTAGTACTGAGCTATGGGTAGCCAAGCATGTGGGCAAATGAAAGTAGAAGTCCCATCATGACCAAGGCTAGAGTTGTGATGGAGCAAATCCCATAGGAGGGCCTAGACAGAATGTAGAAAGCAAGATTGGGTAGGAGCAACAAGTAAAAAGAAAGGCAGGCAGATGAGGAAGCTAGAAGACTAGCAGGCAGAGAGACCCAAGAATTGTGACAAAAAATTGCTTTAGGAGGAGAGCTACAAAGCCACATAGCAGAGCCAAAATTTGGCTGTTGTCAAATCAAAGAGAGCCCTGACTAGGAAGCAACTGAAAGCAATGAGGGTCAGGAGGAACTGATTGGCTGCCTGCAAGGACCCATGCTGGAACCTTGGAAGAGAAAAATTGGCTCACCACAAGAGCAAGCAAAGGAGGGTCACCAGCATGGACAGCTGCCTTATACTGAGTCGGACCATTGGTGCATCCAGCTCTGTATTGCCTACACTGACTCAGCAGTGGCTTTTCTGCATTTCAGACAACGGTCTGTTCCAGCCATCCTTGGGAGACGCTGGGGATTGGAACAAAGCAGACGCTCCACCACTGAGCTATAGCCCTTCCCCAAGTACAATAATGAGAAACACACAAGGTATTGTGCAGACGAGCTGCATTTATTACTTAATCACTTGTTCCCAATGCATTTGGGCTGCTTTTCCTCGAGGGGATTTATCCAGCAGTTAGCTTGACACATATGGCATCTCTTGCATGCAGAGGGGTGCTGTGTCTCCGAACATGATTTGTATCACTTCCAGTGGGTCGCCACAAGGGGCACCAATGCACACTTTGTGAAATTAGTCCAGTTAATTCTTGACAATTAGCAGAAGAGGTAAAGTAGGAGTGAGGGGAGCCATGCATGCCCAAGCAAGCATACAAGAACTCCCAGATTGTGGCCATTGATCTAGATGTAAATATAACTTTGGAGGAACTCATTTATAAAAACTTAAAAGTAGCTAAGTAAGCAAAAACCTTGGGTAAACCTTCATGATGATTTATTAGGGTAGAGCAGGATTTTATTAAGTTTTGAAAGCTAACGATTAACGGATGCTAAGGCTATGGGAAATTGTGGTGCTAAGAAAAAAAGACTGTATTTCTAAGGCAATAAATGTAAAAACCGTATGGTAAAAAGAGACTGAATCCATGGGCATGGCTTGTTCAAACTATTTTTTTTTATATAAACTCTGGATTTAGTAACAAAAGTAATTCCATAGTAATTTACCTTTCTTGCGGGCTGTGACATGATAACTTTAAAAGTATTTCACAACATGGAATCAAAACCCAGGGACACTTCCATATTAATACAATTTGTGTGTTGGAACTTTCATACAGAGGGGTTCGTTTTTCCTGGCTGTAAAAGCATAATGGCATCCTAGATTAAGGCTGCAGTCCTAACCCTCCCTCACCTGGGAGTAAGCCCCGCTGAGTTCAGTAGGGCTTACTTCTGAGTAGACATGGTTAGGCTCACCTATAAGTTATGTTTTAAAACCTACTTGTACTGTGTATAGCACAATCTATAAGTTAATGGAAGGTACCAATGAATAGTCTTGACTGGTGCTGTTCAGCATTTCAAGCTTTTTCATAAGGCACTTTAGAATGAGCTTGTCCAAAGCCATTTCAGGTCCAACCTGAAACAAATAAGGTGTTCAGTTCCCTCATTAACCTGGTTTTTGCATTTGCAGGAAGAAATCCTGTTTTCCCTGGAGCAAGGGAAAGGAACCTGTCACCCTCCAGATGTTGCTTCCCTAACTATTGGCCATGCTGGCTGGGACTGATTGGAGTTCAAGTGCAACAATATCTGGAGGGCCACAGGCTCCCACCCCTCTGCACCTCATTCAGAGCCCGGATGCTAACAGTGTACCCTGGTAGGTTCTGATATACAGCAAAATGAGTATTGGTGCAGCAGTAGAGGCAACACATTGCATGCAGAAGGTCCCAAATTCAGTCTCGGGTATCTTCATTTGAAAGAATCGTAGGTGGTTGAACAAGGAAAGAGTCTGCCTAAGAACCTGCAAAGCAGCTGCCTGCCAGAGTAGACCATCCTGGGCTAGATGGGCTAATGGTCTGAAGCAGAATAAGGCACCTTTGTAAGTTCCTAACAAATTGTTCTCCTAGCTAAAAAGGAAAGCACTTAAAGCCCTGCCTAAGAAGCCTTGGAGGGCCACTTTGACGGTGGAGTCAGCAGCAGAGAGGCCAGGGCCCAGACCCGCCACCCTGCAAAGTGGTCTCCTTACAAATCTGTTGCCACTGACTGGTAATCAAATAGTACCATTCAGGAGGGCTGAATTTATAGGGGGGGTGGCTTGCATTTTTAAATAATGATTTATCCCATGCTCTTTAGATCCACTAGGACAGGGGTTGCTCTCCAGATGTTGTCAGACTCCAACTTGGATTTGTCCAGAAACATGTGGAAGGTCACAGTTTCTCCGCTTTGTATTCTTCTGATCCAGTACCGCTTTTTATTTTTGAATGATGTGTTCACCTTAGCAAGATCAAATACCAACTGAGGTCCCCATTTTCTACACATATTTGGCGTGTCCTTCCTGAAGAGCCATCGGTAATAATCTGTTCTCCTTGACTCTGCATCTCATGCTATGTCCCTCAACGCCATATTGTAGTGGTCTACCTAAAATGCCTTCCCCTTCAGCCATTACACCTTTGCTTTTGCCACGTATTGATGACAGAATAGCGTATATGGTGGGGAACACCTGCATTCCACCCCAGCCACCTGCTGTTTAGACCCTGTTATATCCCCCCTCCTGCTAAAGAGAGTTGTGTGAAAGGCTGTGTGTCTGTGGGTTCGCTGTGTAAACACAGAATGTTGGTGCCTGGGGCAGAATTTGCCCTCCTGAGAACCTGAGAATTCATATAATATATATATGTGTAAAAATCATTGCTTCAAAGACCTGTTTTATAACTTGAAATCCAGAATGTGGGGAATATGGTGCATTCTCTTAGAATCCAAACATATTTTCATTTGTACATGTGCCATTGAGTAGTTTGCTTATTTTAATTATATAGTCATGTATTTTTATTTCCTCACAAGTTAATATTCCTTCAGTCCTAGGGCCTGAACATGCAAAATATACAAGAGCGGTATAATTTGTAGCCTGCAATTAAGCTAAATGCTTCAGTTGGTTTCAGCTGTGGTCCCAAGTACAGCTCCATTGTAATCAGTGGGATTTAACTTCTATGCAATAGCCTTAATCCAATGGTTCTAATGGAAGTCTAGAACTTCATGGTCATGGAGCTTCACATCTAAGCACAAGGAGATCACTCTGTACATGACAATAATCTCCTGTCCATGCATGGATCCCTTCATGGAAGAGAATGGGAAGGTTCTGCACATGCAGGTCTTTAGATTATGGAGTGTGTCCCCTGGTTCTAAACTTGGGGTGCTCAGATGTGTAAGCAAAGCTTCCATGTAAATGGGTCTCCCCATTCACTTGGATAGATGGGAGCAGCACTGGGCTGCACTATTAGGGCAAACTGATAAGAGTCTCTGTGTGCATGTAGAGTTCCCATGCTTCAGTTAGACTAATGGAGTGATCCTAAAACTTGCTGGCCCAAATAAATGTTGTTGATTGAGCATCCCAAGTACCATGATACAAAATGCAGCTGTATCCATTTTTGCAGACAGATATGCCAGTGCAAATATTGGTGACGGGGCTACAAATCATCCTACAAAAGTCAGTTCCTCTGGCTCAGCTGGCTTGGGCTGTTACAGGAACAGAATAAAATCTCAATCCTCAACCCATTTATCCCCGAGTAGTTTCATTTACATTTCTTGAAGTCAACTGACTTTTCTACAGGATCACTGCAGTGCAAGTCATTTCAAGACGACAGTTTCAGGGTCTCGACCCTAAGCATAGTTGGTCTTCAACATCTTCCATTGAAACCAATGAGATTTACTTGGGAATAAGTGTGTTTACAATTGCAAGAGAGTGTTTGCAGTCTCAGGTTCCTGGTTCGTAACTGACTGATGCAGTGAGGACACATGGTTAGTAACAGCACTTGGACCCAATTGTTGGGGTCAACATTTGTTGAAAAGATGGACATTTATATCCAAGTTATTTTATCTGCAATGTAAATGATTGCTATTTTAATTGATGTGTGCTTTTCTTTACTAAAATGGATACTACTATTGGCTTCTCAGAGTTAAAAACAAGTGTAGTATATCACTAGCCTTTTTAGGGAACGTGTCAGTAGCTGCAAGTGTAGAAGGTCTGTGCTTTTACAATATAGGTTGCCTTAAAATGTTTTAGATACGCAAGCTGCTAATCTGATTGTAGGGACTAAATGTTAGACAGGATATAAAGTACATAATCTGAATGAGCCGCATAGTATAATATTTGCATTTTGCAACTGAAGAGAGAAAGCTTATTGGACGTAGTATTTTTTAGGTCTCATTTGTTTTGTTTTTTAAAATGTATGTAAACTTGAAAGTTTTGGTAAAGCGAAATGTACATGTAGAACAGTAGAGTGGAAAAGGATCGTGCTGGAAATTAAAATTAGAAGAAAAGACCTTGATTTATTTTCTGTGTTTTGGTTTGACGTTGTCACTAGAAACAAGTCAGTGATGGATACCTAAAGCCGTTTCACTGATTTCTTGTCATTAGAGTAAGCCTTAGGTATCATTGTACATAAAGGTTTTTGTAACAGGAGAGAGGGCTGTTGTGCTTGGATCCTGCTTGCAGGTTTCCCACAGGCATCTGTGAGAAAAGGATGCTGGACTAAATGGGCCACTGGCCTGATCCATCAGGCTCTTGTTATGTTCTCTTAAATATGACTTACAAAGTATTCTGTGTTTATTGATAGGATTGCCAGCTTACCACAAAAGCTTTGAATAGCCTGCTCCCGTTTATTTATTAGTGGCATGATTTGCTGAAATCAGCAAATGATCCCTTTCTCAGCACTGAGATGAACATTATCACTAGCTAATGCTTGTAGATCAAGCCACTGATTAAAACGTTGGCAACCTAATTGTTGAACCATAAATGAAAGCCACAGAGTTAGAAGTAAATATTGGCATCTGGATATAAAAGTCTGTATTTCAAAAGTACCATTTTCATGGTTTAGGCCCAGTTGCAAGAGTTCATGCCTACCAAAATATTGATTCATTATGTGTATCCTTATAGGCGAATGGTTGGGGGAACATATTATGGTGAGATTTGCTGTTAAATGGTTTTATCTTTATTTTTGTGATATTCTTTACCCAGATACTAATCACTGTAAATTAAAGGGGAGGATGTTAAACTAGCAAGTGTCAAAATGGGAGTTTTGGGTCACTCTCAAACAAATATTAAGTGTACTTTGAATTTGATGCCCTGACTAACTTCCTGTAACTCTGCAATGCAGCAGGGATTCATATTCAGAGACACATCTTTTTGTAAGGGATGCTGTTTTAAAATCTGAAATACCTGTGAATTTATAAAAGCCTTGGTGTACAATGTTATGGTGTTTTAAAAAAACAGATTAACATCACCTGGTTCCTGTGATTTATTATTATTGTTATTTTTCACTAGTAGATGCTCCCTGTGAACTTTAGTGCAATCTGTCTAAACTAAAAGCAATGTAATATAAATGTGGTCTTCAACATAGTATCTCTTAAAATAAATCTGAGAAATTATCTGACAGCTGGAGAAAAAACACCAGAATTCTAGACGCAAGTATTGTGAACTTGCCGGACTCCAACTCCCATCAGCCTCAGCCAGCATGTCTGATGGTCAGGGGTGATGGGAGCCATAGTCCAGCAACATAGAATCATAGAGTTGGAAGTGACCCTAAAGGATCATCTAGTCCTTCCCCTGTAATGGTGGAATCTCAACTGAAGCATCAGTGACAGATGGCCATCCTACCTCCGCTTGAAAACATCTGGAGGACCACAGGTTCCCTGGCCCTCACCTAGATAATTTTAGAATATGATCTGAACAAGGGTGAGCACCAGTTTAAAAATTGTGAGCCTGGTGCTTATCTTGTGTAAACAAATGAAGTGAGTGACCCTATGAACCCCTGCACTATTCCAGCAGTGCATGGGGAGATCACAGAGCCGGCATGTGTCTCCCTGTGAGAGTTATTCACAGCCTCCTGAGAAAAATCTTAAAGATGGAAAGGTTAAACTTGAGATTCTCGGTGCAACCTGTGGAGAACTAATTGCCAACTAATGCTTTTCAATCGCAAGCAGGCAGAGCCTGACAGTTGTTTTCATATGCCAAGCTTATTTCATGTGCAACAGCTCACGTCTCTGTGCTGCTGCAGCTAATGCAAACCATTAGATATGAGTCAGTGGAACTGTAGCAATTGACACGAATAACTAGACTATCCTAGCCAAGGCACTGTAACTGTATGTAAAACTCCCATGTACGATTTCATCCCACACAGTTAAATGTTTAACTAACTGAAAGCTGCGTGACTTGCAGCAGGAGGGAGCCTTTTTCATCCTGAGGCCTGCATCCCTCATAAGCAACTTTCTGGAGGCTGCATGCCAGTGGAAGGAGAGGCCAGAGACAAAAATGGGTACAGCAGTGGATATGGCTCTTTCCTTTGTACAGTAAACTACGTTCCATCCTTGTAAAGGCCAGAAGTTTGAACACACCCACACCCATACACCACTTCACCTTTCATTCAGGAAAGCAATATGTATTATCACATTTTAAGGACACATTCCAGGCTGACAAAAGCATTTGAGGGGGGGCATGGAGGGACACGACCTGAAGAGAGGAGAGCCAGTTAGAAAGGCTTGTGCTTGACATGCCCCACTCCTGACCTAAGCAACATAATATGAGCTCCCTGTTCATGCTTAGTACTTCAGCCACATCTTGTTTTAAAATCCGTTTCCCTAGACACTCTCAAGCCTACCTGGACTAGAGATGTAAAATTTCCGGAAATTTTGAAGCTTGGGGGGGGAAACGGAAATTTTTGGAAAAAATGGGGAAAAAATGCTACATTAGCACTTCTTTTTTCTTTTCCAGATTGAAAGTCATTCTGTTACTTTAGAAACATAAAATATAACTATGGACAATTTTAATGGGCATAAAATTATCACAACTAGCATATTAAAAATATAGTGTATCCAAACAATTAATACAAACAGAATTTACTTTTAAAACAGTATTTATTTGTATTTGTAACAAATGGAGCAACAATCTCCTGAACTGTTTACTAGTTTATGTGGGGGGGGGGACTCCACAAAACAATTTTTAAAAATCCAGAAGTAACAATTATTCATATTTCCTCTCCACAGTATTTTAAAAAAAAACATTCTCATAAAGAGAACTGAAGAAGAAAGTGGGACTAAGTTTCAACGAACGGGCATGAAATTTAATGAGAATCATTTTCTGAGCTGTAATTAAGTATATACTTTCAGGCCCTTTTTGTTGCTCTATATTTTCTTCCAGTGCTTTGAGGCCTAGTGAAGAGGAACAGAACCAATGCATACCACACGCATGCAAAAAGAAAACTGAAACCTTTTTCTTTTCAGGTGACAACAGCACCTCCTAAAGGAAGAAATGCATCTTGTTCTTGCATTGGAGATTTCAGTTTGTAACCTAGGACTTGCTTGTCCTCACAGAAATTAGAATAATCTGATACCATACATATTTTTTAGAAATGATTTATAAAATATTTGAACCCCTTATCTTAAAATATTTTATTCATCATGTTAAAATAACAATCTATTTTTTATTTTTTCAATTTTTCGGAAAAAACAAAAAAGGCTTCAGGAAAAAAACTTTTTTTTCTGAGGGTTTTCCGGGCCTTCACATCTCTAATCTGGACTACAGTTTTCTTTTCAAAAATGTGTGAATTCCATGTGCTTACTCACTGCTGGTTAAAATGCTTTGTGCTTCTCATTGAGCTTGTTCTGATCTTCTTTGGGTCATTGCACATACACTGAAAAACATCATCATGATATATCTCATACTCCTTTTATATGTTCTGGTTTTCCAATATCCAGTTACATCAAAGAATTACAAACAGTAACAGTGGGGTATACATAATACACTATGGACTCCTCCAGACCACCTGTTTGTTCACCATTCATCCCAATTTGAGTGCGCAAAGCTTTCACAGTGTTTATACTACACCCAGTGTTTACTGAGCATTCATTCTGATTTGTTTATGGGATGAATGCAGTGCTTTTTCTGGGGGTACTCAAGGGTACACAGTACCGGCACTCCCCCCTAGATGAAAAGCACTGGTTATATTGCAATAAACATTCAAACTGATTTGGACAGCCAATATAAAATGGTGGTGCGTAGTCACACACACACACACACCATACATTTAAACCTATCTGACACCACTTTAAAAAGCCATGGATTCCTCTCAAACATTTCTGGGAGCGGTAGTTTTTTAAGGGTGCTGAGAGTTGTTAGGCGACCCCTATTCCCCTCAGAGATCCAATTCACAGGGAACTCAAGAGAACTGTAGTTATGTGGGGGGACTGGGGAGTCGGGACCCCCAACAACTCTCAGCACCCTTAAGAACCTACAGAATTCTTTGGGGGAAGCCCTATTTAAAGTGGTATCCCAGATTTAAAGGTATGGTGTGGATGTGCCCAAGAGGGATTGTGGCCTATTGTAAGTGTCCTAAGCTAGCCTGCTGTCCTCAGAGGCAGTGGAAAAAACACTTCTGTTGTCAGTTTTGAAGTAAAACTGCCAATCTGATCAGGGTTTTGTTTTTTTCCATATGGGGGGGGGCAGAGAGGCATCATCTTTTCATTTGGCTCAGACAGCAAAAGCTGCCTTTGATGGGCCCTGCTTGTTTTACTCTTGTCTCTGCCGACATCCATGTCCCCTGCCGATTTGCAGTTCAGTTTGCAGCTTCCAAATCATTCCTCTGGCTGTACTTTTTACTCCATGCATACAATATTGCTAGGCTTTCCCTGCCTGCGCCTCCAGAGGGGCCTGCGGGCTGCGACTGACAGAGCCGCTAGCCCATGGGTAGACAAACTAAGTCCTGGGAGCTGGATCCGGCCCAATCGCCTTCTAAATCCAGCCTACTGACGGTCAAAGAATCAGCATGTTTTTACATGAGTAGAATGTGTCCTTTTATTTAAAATGCATCTCTGGGTTATTTGTGGGGCATAGGAATTCATTCATTATTTTTTCAAAATATAGTCTGGCCCTCCACAAGGTCTGAGGGACAGTGGACTGGCCCTCTGCTGGAAAAGTTTGCTGACCCCTGCTGTAGCCTAAAACATGGGGAGAGCAGCAGGTAGGGAGAAGGGTGGCCTATGTAGCCTGGGACCCTCTTAAGGGAAGACGCCGCTGGTTTGCTCTGCAGTCACTGCAGGCCCTCTGAACCTCTCCCTACCCCCAGACGCTGCAGCAGGGAGTGTGCTTTTCCAAGACCTGCGAGATGTATCCTGACGGCAGCACCCAGTTTTGTTCCCCAATCTCCATATTGGGGTATGCACACACACAATCACGTGCATGAGCAAGCGAGGGGGCTGCAATGTGGAAATCCCTTAAGTGGGTGGGGGCGAGGAATACCCGAAGCGGATAGGGAGGAGAGGGTGTTTCCTCCTTTCCCTTTAAGCAGTTGCATTATTCCATATTCCCCCACCCCTTCATGCTCCCTTTCTCCCACGCCCGCCCGTCCGCCCCCATCCCCTCCCTTGCAATTAGTTCTTTCTGGCGAAAGGTAAATGCACCGCATAAAAGTGACGCGGCCGGACCCTGCCTAAATCTGAGGCTCTTTTTATGCACCTTTACAGACAAACCAGACTGCTGTTTTTGCTTGCATAGCCAAGTCTTTGCTCAAGTGCAAGCGGCCGACCAATTCCTGCTGCAGCACGGCCCGCAAGCCTCCCAAGTCCCTCCTTCATACGCGCCGAACTCGTCCACCAATTCCCAGCAGCTCGCTTTTGCAACCCGACTCCCGAGTGTGGGCAAGGAAGGAAGGGCACGGGCGCTTCGAGGCCCGCCACTGAGCATGCTCGGGTGCCACTGAGCATGCTCGGTAGCGTTTCGATGGTTAAAAAAAAAAACAACTACTTGACGGGTAGCGGAGAAAGGGATCTCAGCTAGGCCGGTGCGGTTCTGACCGAGCGCCGGGCGCCGCAGGGTTTTTTTTGCACGCCATGGGCAAAAGGGATAACCGGGTGGTGAGTAAGTCGCGCCGCGCTCGAGGGGAAGCCTCTTTGGGGGCGGCGAGGCTTTGGAAGGAGGCCCCACGGCGGCTCCTTCTGGACTGGGTGGGGATGCTGGACCCGGGAGGGAAAGACTTGGGGTGCAGGGCGGAAGGGAGGGAGGTTGTTATGGTTTGGCGGTCACCTAAGAAGTTTATTTGGGGGGGGGGGGCTGGCTTATGTTGGGATGGACTGTGTCTGAATCCTGACATGCACACGGCAGGTCTTTCTTTCTCCACCCCCGGTTGGAGAATCCGGGATGGGGAGGAGGTCATTAGATAGGTATATATACCCCTAACCCTGATGGGGATCGTGGGACTTTTCTGCCCCGATTGGACTTGGAGTGTCTCTGAAGTACGTAGGTTAAAAAAACAACAACCAACAACATATGATTTCCTTCAGCAAGTAGCAGGTGGCAGGCAGGGGATCTGTTGGGCGTGCAGATCTAATTGCAATGTGGCAGGAACTTAACCGTACGGGGCATTTTGCGACTTTGCGTAAGGATTGCGACCCGGTTTCTTAGTCCCTCTGATGTTTTCACTTCCACTTTTGTGATCCTGTTTGAATACGTACGGTAATTCCGGTGCTTTCTTTGGTGTGCTTTTTCACCATATAGGTAAAGGATTTTGATGCTTTGAGGCTGGATAAGTAAACCTAATGGCAAAGCAGGAGTGACTAAATGATATCTGCAGCTGTCCTAAGCAAATAATAATAATAATTGTATTACTTCAAGTTGTACCAAGGCCATTCATTGCTATTAGATTGGAAATGTGAATGGTTGCACTTTGTGCATTATCATAGAAATGTTCTGAAGTGCCTGGTTTTAGTGATCTCTGCTGATTAGAATTCCTTTGTTGGGTGAAGGCAGATAGCTGTAAGCAAGCTCAGGTTTCTTTCTGAGATTTGATGCTGAAAGGCCCCCTCCAGGTTTTGTTTTTTGTTTTTTTTGGGCAGGTGTACAGTATTCTGAAACCTGTCATTGACACAATAAGGTGTATTGGTGTGGGGTTTATACAAGGCCGCCAGTACATCATTCCAATTCATTAGTTGTTTGGAAATGCTTTCCTACTGTTATTGCTTTATTGCCATCTGGAGAGGCACTCTTGCACTACAGTGCAACAAAAACAAGCAACAAACACACTGGAACACTTGTGGTATAATTTTTTTTTTCAAAATTTCAACAGGAAGCTATGGGAGGTGCACTATTTGGAAATGAAGCATTACGTCCACCCCAAAGCTATTGCATATGCAAACAATGTTGAAAGTAGGGTATCATCATGAGCACAAATAATAAAAAATGCACAGTAAAGAGGATGTCTGGAGGGGGCCTTACTTGTACAGACCTCTAGAAGTTGTTAGATACAAGTAACTAAGGCCCCCTCCAGACATCCTCTTTACTGTGCATTTTTTATTATTTGTGCTCATGATGATATTGTTATTTTTATTGTTATTTTTTATTATCCCTTATGGGCCTGTGTTAAAGCTATATATGTGATTTGGGGCTTGGTAAGAACATGGCAATCTCAATTGATTTCTAATTTTGTACACGTTAGGCACTGTCAAAATGCAAAAACTCTGTTTGATTAAGGGCTTGTCCATGCAGTAGTCTGCCTTATGGGCATTTGGGGCTGTAAAACTTCAACCAGAAAATGGTGAAGAAGAAATACCTGCTGCTGAGGTAACTCAAAATTATATTGCTGAAATAAAGAAAGTTTCAGGGTTATTTTTGTTCTGGTACTCAAAATCAATTCTTGGGCAGGCTCAGAATTCTTTAATTCTTAATGTAAGGCCTTTTGCACCAGGATCCAGTTGGTGGCACTCGAGGGGCTAGCAAAAAATGAAGTAGGAATCCTAGGAAGCTGTGTTATTCCAATTCAGTCCTTTGATCCATGTAGCTCAGTCTTGTCTACACTGATCGGCAGTGACTCTCCAGGTTTCAGATAGGAGTCTCTCTCTGCCCAGCCTGGAGATGCCAGGGATTAAACTTGGGACCTTTTGTGTGCAAAGCAGATGTTCTGTTGTTGAGGCATGATCCAGTATATCCTGCAAGCTTGAAACCTGCCCATTTTTGTAGTAAACCAAACTCAGAATTAGCTTTGCGTCAGAACACTTCCCCATCCCTTCTCCTTCTCTTTTGCACCATAATTAAATACTTGCAGGGTTCCTTCAATCACAGTTTTCCGGTTTGGATGTAATGTGAAACTGTGGTTTTTAAAGCCCTTCAAGTATTGAATTACGGGGCAAGAATGAAAGGAGAAGGGAAGGGGAGAGGAGAATGGAGCATTGCAGGGGGCAGAGAATAAAACTAGGTTATGTCTGAACCAAGGCACTCTGTCCTTCAGTAGCCTAAAGCAAGTTAGAACCTTTCCATGATGAGAATAATAAAGACTTACCGTATATTACAGCCTGTTGTGAGGATCAATAAGGGACTTCTGTGGGCCAAATGTTCAGTGCTACTGAGTTGGATGGTGCTTTCAAAATTTGCCCAGGCTATAAATATTATCACTAATTTCTACAGCCTTGGTTGTGTGCCAGTGTTTCTTGAACAGAATGGTTTCCAGAGGCTGAGTGTACACAGCTTCTGCCAGAAAATGAGACTAGAGAGAGAAAAGGCAAAATGAATGACTATTTAGTGCTTGTTATGTGTTCCATTTAAAAATCAACACTCTTTGATAGTCAAAGAGCAACTGGACTTGGAAAATAAAGCAATGGTTCCCCCCTCAGACTTTTGTCACATCCACAGCATATATTTAAAGTAAAATTAAAGCACACGTCTGCTCTCCCCCCCCCCCCCCAGAATCCTGGGCACTGTAGTTTGTTAAGGAAATTGTAGCTCTGTGAGGGTAAACTACAGTTCCCAGGATTCTTTGAGGGAAGTCATGTGCTTTAAATATGCTTCAAATGTATGGTGCGGTTGTCACCTTTAAATAATTATTTGTTTTATTTCCATAAAACCTATACACCACTTGGTTGTAAAACAGCAACAACAACAACAACCCTGTAAGTGGTTTACAAAAGATAAAACAGCAAAATCAACCCATAAGGAAGTCTGTGCACTTGTCTTCTAAGAATCTGCTGGGTGCCTGAAGAAGACTGTTATTTGTTTTTTTAAATTTAAAAATGCTTTCATTTCTCTCTATAAGTAGGAGGTTGGGGTGCTATTTTAATGTCAGCAAAGTGGAATGACTTTGAATTTATCGCTTTGTAATCTTTTAGGCTTATATGAATCCCATAGCAATGGCTAGATCACGAGGTCCTGCTCCATCTTCAGGACCTACCATACAAGACTACTTGAACAGACCAAGACCAACATGGTATGTATGGCCATGATGACTTCCCTCCTTTTCCAGAGCCCTTGTGTTATGAAGGAGAATGGGACTTCAGTTCCAAAGGCCATCACCTGGTTTGCACATAACTCTTAACCATAGCCAAGTGTTATGTTGGTTTTAACTATGGTTTATCCAAACAAGTCAAGTATGTTACCTACGGTATGAAAACGACTTTTTCAGACAGACTAAAGTTTAGAGTAATCACAGTTTGTTTTGGTTCAGACATAACAACAGACTACAGTTAGTTGAAGGTAGAAGCAAATGCTCCCAAGCTCCTTATTGTGGTCATACCAAAAGAGGAACAGGGACAAAGTATAGTTTATTATCACATGCCAGTGCAGCCAATAATAGGCCAAGTGAATCTCACTGAATAATTACTTGCATCTAAGTCATACATACCCAAACTCGGCCCTCCAGATGTTTTGGGACTACAACTCCCATCATCCCTGGCTAACAGAACCAGTGGTCAGGGATGATGGGAATTGTAGTCCCAAAACATCTGGAGGGCTGAGTTTGGGAGTGTATGATCTAAGTAGCCTCAGTAGGTTTTGGCTTGAAGGCAGTTGCCCAGACTAGATAGATAGATAGATAGATAGATTGATTAGCTTGGATCATAACATAAATTAACATAAGGAAGTTACAGGTAAGTAGCCTTGTTGGTCTGCCATAGTCAAAACAAAATTCCTTCCAGTAGCACCTTAGAGACCAACTAAGTTTGTTTTTGATATGAGCTTTCGTGTGCATGCACACTTCTTCAGATACACTGAAACAGAAGTCACCAGACCCTTATATATAGTGAGAGAGTGGGGAGGAATATTACCCAGAAGGGTGGTGGGAATGGGTGATTGGCTGATAGGTGTGGAAAACCTGTTGACGACTGTTAACGACTGCAATTGGTCTTACAGGAAAAAGCAAGGTGTGAGATGGCTAATGATAGCTTTTAGTTGGTCTCTAAGGTGCTACTGGAAGGAATTTTTTTTTTTTTTTAACATAAGGAAATTCATGAAAGGTAACTTTCCCATGGCCACCTCCCTCCTGTCATTCACAGTGCCCCTTCCCGTATTTTTAAAGGATTTCCTCCCCACCAACGCTACCTTCTGGAGAAGATTTTCAGGGGTCATCAACTTCCTTAAGTTAACTTAACTAGGGTTCCAGCCTGTTATATCAGATAAGGTGAATTTACAACTGGCTGCCTTGAAGATTTTAATAAATCAGGGCTTTATATTGTTTTGTTTGCATTAAAGGGAAGAAGTAAAAGAACAACTAGAAAAGAAGAAGAAGGGTTCCAAAGCCTTAGCAGAATTTGAAGAAAGGATGAATGAGGTTTGTTATTGGTTTAACTTTCTGTAGATAGATTAGATCCCCCCTCTACTCTCAGAAGCATAATGAAATTGTCTTGTTATCCCATCCCAGCCATCTGCCTGCCCTTTTACTGTGTTACTTTAAAACTGTAGCAGAGTGATAGAAACTGTTGTTTATCTCGTCCCTTGCCAATCCAATATTATTGCTAAATGCTGTTTCCCCCTCCCTAGGAAATGATAACATCTAATTTGTAAGGCTTCCATTTTGCAAGCTTCCACTGTGAAAACTGCAGATTGTTCTGCTCAGCAAGAGCTAAAATGGAAAGCTCTGTCGGATCTTGAAATACCTTTGAAATGTACTCAGATAACTCTGACAAAACTATTAGGAGCCATTGTGCTACGGGAACATAGTGCCCATGAAGGAGCGATCACTACCAGCAAACATAAAATTCTTGCAAGAAGCCTTAAAAACTGAGGAGAAAGGGAAGAGCAAAGGGAGGTTAACAGACATTGCACTTATAGGTACGCATTCCTAGGAACAGCCGTTGTAGCCCAGTATGTGAGGACAAAGCCTTGTTTTTTTACACTAGAATAATGACCTTTTGGAGAATAAGGAAGACTTATTAGTGACACCAAGGGATTTAGATGTTCAGCATTTCTTAGGATGGGTGGAACGCTATATAACTTTCTCCAAGTTCTAAATAATATAGCTTTAAAAGTTTGTGAGAACAACTTTTTAAGAAAAATGTTCAAGAGAGAGAAAGGCTGAATATACTCCAGACTGCTATTTCTACCCCAACCCCCTTATATAATGCTAGTATTGTTGATAATGTTAAGAGAAAATTCTGGTTATTTTTGTTGCTTTATGGTTAGTTAGGTTGTTTTTAAGGTTTTACTATTTTGTTATGCTTCTTTTTTATCATATTTGTGGGTTGTTGTTTTTTTAAAAAAATCAAGGCCTGACATACCATACCATTTTAAATGACAAAGACTCTTGTGGCATCTCAAAGACTAAGAGTGCAATTCTGTGCACATCTATTCAGGCGTACTGGTAAGTCCTGTTGAGTTCATTAGGACTTCCACTCAGGTATGTGGGTACCCTATACCTGTAAGTCTCATTGAACTAAAGGAGACTTACTCCTGAACAGATGTGTCTAGGATTGCACCTTAGCAGATGTATTGTGGCCTATGCTTTCATGGACTCGAGACCACTTCATCTAGCAGACCCTGCTCCATGAAAGCTTGAACCACAATAAATGTCCCAGACGTTTCTGTGCAGTTCTTCCAGCAACAGTCTTAACACAGCTTTCATTGGATATTCTCCATCAATAGCCTTCGCGTATCCATGGCTTTGAGTAGACGCTTATTTCTTGAGGGGAGAAGCTGACCGCTTGCTCTGTGTGAAATTACTTCCAACGTTTTCTTTCAGAACTGGAAAAAAGAACTCGAAAAACACCGGGAGAAATTGTTAAGTGGAAGCGAGAGCACTTCAAGGAAGAAAGAGGTAAAACATCTTTAGCATATTTATGCAAGGGCAATGGGGTCTGGATCTTTGGATAGCCTTCGCTGTTTGGCAGTGCGGCAATGCAACTCCTACCAAAGAACACACCACTGAATGTAGAACCCTAACTTCATCGGTGACACACACACACATGGACATACTAATTCTAGATTCATTTATTTCCTTTTAGAAGAAGAAGAAGGAGAAGAAGAAATCCAGTAGGGTGAGCAAAGATTTCAGGGTGTTTTTCCCCAATGTACAAGTTGATATACATTTTAACTTAAGGGAGTTAAGTGCAAGGCATTCTTCTCCAACCTTGGGTGCCCAGATGTTTTTAAATCATACCTATCTCATCATCCCTGACAATTAGCTTCACTGACTGGGGATTATGGGCATTTGTCTGTAGTCCCAGTGTACAGGAAAGCTGGTTTAAGGAGGAAAAATTGTTTTTGAAGGCTGTTTTATGTGTTGTTAATACCTAATCTTGGATTTAAACCCAAATGACGCATCTTTAGTTAAAGAATGTATCCTAATATCAGTGTTTGGCAGTCAAGAGAGCAATTGTAGGGGCCATCTTCTTGGGCTGTTCATTTTTGCATTTATCTAACAAATTCTGCATCTCACAAATTTACGTTTTGTTGTCTTTGGTCAAGTTGTCTCCATCTTCCTCTTCCTCATCAAGCTCTGATTCTTCCAGTAGTTCTTCTGATTTTGAAGATGAGGTAAGAATGCTGTTAACTGAAACTGTCCCTTTCTGTGAAATTGTGCCAGTTCTCCCTTTTCATCTCGATGTTTTGATATATTTGCATTCGAATGTAGGGGAAATAAAAACTCCAGTGTGTGTCATTTTGATCTGGAGGAAGGCAACCTTGTCAGGAACAGGTTTTTTTTTCCAAGTCTTCTACACCCTCATCCTAAGTACATTGGCTTGGATTGAGTTATTGTGCATGGGATACTGCATATGGGATGCGCCTGCCGGTACAAGTGGCTAGGTGGTGGAAGGGTTTCTGACCAGACCATCTGGAACTGCATTGGAGGAATGGTGGTGGGGGCTGCAGTGGAAAGGAGAAAATCAATAATTTTGCCTCTTTCCCTTCCCCTCCCTCAAGTGGAAGCCTATGCTAGATTGCAGGCCCTTGCACATTTGAATAGAGGAAAGAAAATGTGGTCCAATCTGTTAATGAAAACCTACAGATAACCATGCCCATAGGAAAGGATTTAGTCAGGATATTTAACAGGCTCCTGAATTTCAGGGTGCATGAAAGGCTGCTGTTAGGAGGGAGAGGCTCAGTTGTTGCCATACATAGGTTATGGGCTCCCAGCCATTATTCAGAAGTAGATCTCATCTATTTCATCCATGTAAAGGCTCTCATCTTTGGGGACGGTCTTCTATTGACTCCGCCAAGTCCTTCCGTACTCTTCTCCAAGCTCATCTCAACTAGATAACATGGTAGAGGCTTTGCAAGCTCGACCATCAGAGGTGAGGAGAGGGAGCTAGAATTCAATAAAGTCAGTAAAAAGCCTGTGGTGCTCCTTCAATGGGAATGACTATTGTGTTTAGCATGTGGGTGTAAGAGACTTATTGCTTTTTTCCCAATTCAAAACTACTTATGTTATTTTTACCTGGAAGAGCAGAAACAGGCTGTTAAATAAACAGCCAGCAAAAAAATGAACATTCTGTGTGTGGAAGAGATGAAAATGTTACCTTGAGGCAGTGCACTGATTAAGTTGTTGAGGGTCCTTAAAGTATCGGTGTGCCTAAATGTAATGAGCTCTGAGCATCGTTGCAGGATTAAATGTTTAGCATGCATTGTTCTTCTGAAGATGGCAAGGTGGAGTGCTGCAAAAGCTTAAAAGGCTGTGTCCTTATTAACACTGTGCAGGCCAAAACTGTGTATTAGGCAGCTGCCTCATGTTTTAAAGCCCCAGTGACTGCTTCTTCTCTGCAAAGTGGCATCAGGTGGGGTAATTTGCAGAAGAGAAGGCAATTACTGGAGTGGGTGTTTACCTTTCTCCACCTGCTGTTTGTCTCCTGCAACCTGCTTTTTCCTCTAACCTAGGTTCCAGTCCTGTATAAGATAAAAATGTGGGTATCGCTACCCAGCTGTGTGAAAAGTAGGTTGGAGGAATCTTAGTGGAAAGATGTTGAGGGGTAGGCAGCCTCTCCTCTGCTTCCAGCTTCTTTGTTGCAGATCACCTTCTCCTCATGCTCCCTGGCAGAAAAGAACTGGTTGTTGAGCTCTTCAGTACACAAGATGGCCATGCAAAGTGTAGTTCTGGCCTCAGTTTGGCTTGTCACAGAGTAGAATTGTGATGTATAATGCGAGCCTTTGGCCGAAACAATGCTTTCAGTGTTATTGTTCAACAAAGAGAAATGCAAAAAGGCACCAAGGGAGTTTTAAAAACTTAAGCTCTCTGAATGGAAACTGAGACCAATCCGGTCCATGGTTTCCAGAGACAAGTGATCCAACAAAATATAAAAAACAGCAGCCAGAACAACAATAAAATGATTAGCATTAGTAGACAAAACATCAAATCAGTGTGCTGAGGGAAAGTATCTGGTAAGGGTTCCAGCAGAAGCCTTAAAGGTTTTGCAAAGTAAGAAAAACAGGACCCAAACTAGCTTAGCTGCAATAATTAGTACAGTACATTAATAGTTCAAGTTAGTCTGAGCTGAATATGTATATTTTTGTACTGATACAGTAGATACAATATTATATCCACTTATCTGGGAGCAAATCCCCATTGAACTCAATGGGACTTTAGACATGTACGGATTTTTATACCAGGTGCTTATGCAGCTATCAGTGTACTTTTATGGGCTGCATCTGTCCTTTTAATTTTTCACTTAAAAATTATGCTAATGACCTTCTGGGTGTTTAAACTTGAGTCAACGAGGCGAGAACTATAGTGTCTGGTTGGACAAAGAAAGCTGTTGGATTTAATCTTGATGACTAAAAATCAAGTTGCTTGTGTAGGCTTCAGCCATCCTTGTGTAGCAGTACAGTATATGCCAAAACGTTCCATGCTCAATGCTAGATAACGATTTGCCATGAACAAAATCAAACCATTTTCTTAAAATATTTGTGGCTAGGATAAGAAACAAGGGAAAAAGAGAAGAAAAAAGAAGCACCGCTCCTCACGGAAATCATCTGAAAACTCTAGTTCAGATTCTGACTCGGACGGCAAGGTAAAGTGTCCTATTGTATTAGTCATCTTGACATTTTCCTAAGATAACCAGTAGTGGTGTGAGTAGTGGAACAGAGCCGCCCACCCAACACTTGGTGGTGTTGCTGCTGTTTACCTGGATGATGCTGGGGTGGAGTAGCAGTGAAGATGGTGCCACATGGTGGCACTGGCGAGAGAACCGGATTGGTGGGAGATCCTTCTGCCCCACCATACACATTGCTACTGAAGATACCTTAAAACGTCGTGGAAACTCATGGCACCTTAAAGACAAATAGTTCATGATGGCCAAAAAAAATATATTGTGGACTTGTGTCCACTTCATCAGCTACAATATCTTAATATCCCTGGTTTTTGTTTTCCATAGACTGAAATTTCCAAGATCAGTTAGAAGTGGGTGGGTGGTATGTCGTGGGTGTGTGATAGCATGTCACAGGGAGTGCGCTGTTCCCTTCTGTCCTTTTGTCTAGATTCACCTACTGGGAAATGTAGTTCCTGACCAACTAAGAACAGCCTTACCCCATATTGTAAGAATAATACAGCAGCTGTTTTTGCATGACTAGAAGCTTTGTTATGAGCATCCATCTTCCAGAGTGCCAATAAATTGTTAATTGTGCAGTAGGCATATTTCTCATCATAGGAAATGTTTAGACTTCAGGTAGCATTGATTTTATAATCACTGACAGCACAAGGGCTGTCTTTTATACTGTAACTACTTTTCGTCTCTTTATTTAGGACAGCTTAAAAAACAAAAGGGCAAAGGAAGACTATGAAAGAGAAAAGGTAAAATACTTTCATAAATTGTAAAACAACAACTACCTCAAGACTTAGGGTTCATGTAGAAGCTCAGTGTCTCTATTCAGAGCACTTGTCAGCTGGAATTTGATTATCCAGATTTTCATAAGTGCTTCTTTCACTGTTGGAAATAAGACTTTGAAAAACGGGGCAAACTTTTCTGAACCGTGAATGTCAATGAGCATTCTAATGGGCCGGGCTGTTTGTGAAAATCGTGATGAAATTCTCGCTTCTCGTCAGTGAATTTCTGCCATTACTTATCAAAATGGCTAGTTATTATGCACCTTTATTTGTATAAAGCAACTTTCAGGTTTCTTATACCGCCTAGCATCTGTCTGTCTCAGGAGATAATAGAAGAATGCACGTTTGGGGGTGAAGCCAAGCTGTTGGAAGGATGCAGCTCCTCCTGGGGCTGTAGACTGATATGGAAGAGATATGTTTTGTTGCAGCAGGGGCAGACAAAGGCATCCAGTTGTGCTGCTGCAGATGCACCATGGCTCTTCTTCTCTCTGCGCTCCTCCTAGCAGTCATTTCTACTCTGCTCACTGCTATGAATACATGAATGCATTGTGTCCTCTCAGGTTTTAGCTTTTAATTTTTAGCTTGAAGTCTCATTGCCCTTGAATAAATGTTCAAATGCAAACACTGGTGCAGAAATTTTAAGCCACTTGTTCGTAATATATTCCTCTGATAGTTCAGTACACAAAATGTAGCTTTTATCTTTCATAGGATACCAAAAGCTTTGAAAGGAAAAGGAAGAAAGCAGATCGTGGGGATGGCATGTTATCGACAGAGTCCTCATCAGAATCAGAACACACAGAGGAGGTTTGTATGCCTATAAAGCCAAAAGCTAATGTAAAAATAAATGAATTCAGCAAATAAATGTCCTGCTCACTTGTACCTTCAGAGATATGGGAGCCATCTTGCCATATGTGCCATTCCAGGTGAATGTGAATGAATAAATCATATGAGCGGGACAGTCACATCCTTCCCACCAGGATGTTCCTAGTCTGTGCCTCTGTGGTTGCTTTTTAATTGACACACACACACACACACACACACACACACCATACCTGAAAAAAAATGTAAGAATTGTGAAGCTGTATACAGGATAGCAGACTTTATAGTTGGAAAAAATGAAGATTTCTGCATATTTGAGAGAACAGGAAATGTTATTTCTCCACAGCAATACTAGACAATATTAGTTTTTTGCTGTTGTAGGTGTATTTCAGCATATTTGAAAATACTGTTCTGCTCCTCTCCACATAGGTACCAGCAAAAAAGAAGAAAACCGGGGAAGAAAAAGAGAAAAACGTAAGCATTATCCTGCTTATCAAAGAACTTCCAACAAAAACTGATTTTAAATTTCAGACTGGCATAAATATGTGTGGGCACAAACTCCTCCCTCTTACCATTTCATTTTTTAAAAAGTATTTTTTTATTAAAGGTTTTCTTGATTTACAAAGGTAGTGGAATGTGTCTCTCGTATTTTTTCCATGTAACATTTTTACAAATAAATTTCGTTTGTTGAGACATTAGGAAGAAAAGGGGAAAAGAGGTGGGCGGGGTGGGGGATGGGTGGGGTGGGGTGACGATGTTTCTATTTTACTTAATATATGTGTCAGCGTTGTTTGTGCAGGTTCTCTGTTGTTCACCTGTGCTCTTTTGGTGATGAAGAGAGGGTTGGCATAGGGTGTGATTGTTCATTTGTGGTTGGCTGTGGTGCTCTTTGGTTTCCTGTGTGGGTGGGGTGGGTGAGTGATTTTGTTCAGGTGAGCCATATTGATTTGTATGCTGTCGGTAGATTTTTGTCATTGTCTTGTTGGGCTACCCTCTTACCATTTTTAAGTCTCCTCAAGTTTCTCTGACTTCAGCGTTTTGGCATAAATGAGAGCAGAATTTTATTTATTGATTTATTAAATTTATATCCTTTCCCTTTCTCCCAAAGGAGCTCAGGGTGGCAATCGCCTGACTGGCTGCATTGCTTTATATCCTACTTATCCTGACTTTGTATATGGCACAGAAATAAGGACCTAAACAATGAATTTGCATTGAATCAGACCATTAAAGACAGTGCTGCCAACTGTGCTTGCTTAGCAAAAGGTTTCCAAACAACATCGCCTGTATTTTTAGCTAGATTTTTCTCAAACTTATTTGATATGCCCGGGTTTGACACTGGGGCCTCAAACACGGTTTTGCTTAGTAGGCATTCCTCTCTATTTGGTTTAATTTAATTTCAGAATAGCTTTGATTAATCCTTCCTTTGAAAACACATATGCTTAGTCGGGGCTATATTTGAGTGAATCGACTGCAGATCGTTCTGAGATCGTTCATGATATTTTACATTTTCTTAAAGGATAAAACAAAAAAACGGAAGAAGCACAAGAAACATGGCAAAAAGAAAAAAAAGAAGACGGCCAGCTCAAGCTCTTACTCAGAATAACTTCAGTCAAGACTCTCTTCCCCCCAACACCTTCTTATCAAAAGTGCAATGAGACTAGAGAGAACTGCAACTGTGAAAATTACGACAAAACTTTACCAAACTGCATGAGTTCTCCTGTGTATTAACAATATTCTAAACTTTCAGCTTGCCCAGTGCAGTTGGGCTGGAAATAGCCATTGTTGTTGCCTGATGCTTAAATATATGTAGTACTCCCCCCTCCCCTCGGCCCCGGTGACTGGTGTTAAATGTTTTGAAATAAGCCCTGCACATGGTTTAATGATTTAACAGCAGGGAAAAATCGGGTTGGTACAAGAAAAAGTTTTGCCCATTCCAGGGTCTTTGTATTTGCACCCTGCACCCATAGGTTCCCCTGCATTTTAATGGAAGGCCCCGATTCACACACGTAAACAACTGTGTGTGTAGATCAGCAGTTTACTGTAATGTCTGGGGCAGCCCTTATGGACGGACACCCTGTGTATGCACCAATTCCCATAAAGCAAACAATGAATTTGGGCGTTTTTATTTTTGAACTGGTGATTAAATTTAAATTTTCATTATATTTTTTTACAAATATGCAAAATTCATTATCAAAGATGAACACAGCATAGCAACTCCTGTGACATTTCATTACTACTGATGCCATTTTTTGAAACAGGAATATGTCAGTAACCTGTACAAATGTCAATTTGTGTGTATGTATCATAATTTTGGTCTCTTTTTTTTAAGTGGGGGTGGGGTGGGGGCATGGATGTTTGTGTTCTCTTGGATCAGATGGCTTATTTTGAATCCTTGAAAGCAGCACCACTGTTTGCTGATGCTGTTGCTGTGCTTCCAAGGGTACTTTAAGCAGCCATTTTTCTTTCTGAATATGGGGTAGTTTCTACCGAGAAGACCTTTCCCTGTGCTGGCCCCATAAAAAAGTAAATAGTACCTGCAGGAGAACAGTTTTGTCGAAGACTGATTACGGAAAAGCTAGATGCGATTGGGGACAGTCACTTTTGTTAGTTTACATGGCTACCGCATTCACGTATAATGGTGTGGAGTGTCTAATTTTTATAACAAAAAGCACATGTGACTGAGGAGAGCTGAAATGTGGCAGCCTTCTCAGTTGTGCTTCATTGCTTCCCCTTAGTCTGGCTCACTTCTGGTATTGGAGCTGAGCCATGGGGAACAGTGCATAGAGTAACAAAACTTGGAGAGGTGACACAGGAGGGTGGGGGTGGGTGGGAAGAGAAGCTACCCCCAGCTTTTGCTGTTTAAAAAAGACCCTACCCTCCTCTCCTTGCCTCTTTATGCATGAACAGGCACATGAACAACAAATGTGATTTGTCTGTTCCCATCTAGTCTGGTCCTTGGTTTATTCAGAACCTGTAGCACATGCTGCTGGGATAAGCAAGAAAACGTCATCCTATTGTGGCATAGCTGACACCTCAAAAGTGAGGATTTTACCCCTGTTAAATCAAAATAATACTGAGTACTGGCTACTAATAAGCATTAACATTATTTGAGGTGGCATTGAGTTAATTGATTTCTCCCCCCCCCCCAGCAAACACTGTTGCATTTATTTTTATTTTTATTATTTTATTATTATTTGTGTTGTCATTAAGGTGTTTAGAATTAATGTTCTGCATGATTTTGTCCCATTTTAAAATTAACCAATAGAGAAATACAGTTGTAATCGGTGGGATTTTTAAAAAAAAATAATTATGTTTCACATGCGACATTACTTAATAGATTTTTATTGCATCCATGCCTATGTTTTAAATGCACACTTGCTGAAGATATTTAGCATGTAAAAAGCTGAGGGGATGATATCAAACAGCTTCATATTGAAGCTGATTTTATTCTACACAAGTTCCGTGGCAGACCTGTTATGCAACTATGTCTTGGTATTCAAAATTACTGCCAGACACTTAGTAAAGATAATGTTTGAAAAAATTATTCATTTCTGCATTGTCTCTGTGTGTGTCAGACAGATGGATGGGAAATAGGGAGAGAAATAGTGTGTCCAAACAACTGTAACAGGAATAGCCACAATGAGCTATGTAAATTTGCCTCTCCATAGGGAGCAGCCCTGAGATTGAGTAATGCTTGCTTCTTCAGCTTCCTGTTAAGCAGATGAGCAGAAAAATATTAATTTGGGTCACTGCAAAAAGGTAGAAAGTAAATTGTTACTATTGTTCTCAGAAAGCCTGTTTTGTTAGCCTTTTCAAATTATTGTGGCAGAACACAGGGAGAAAAAGCAGTGGGTCTCAAGGTTGGATATCTCCTCCCACCAGCTACTTGTGGTGCAGAAGGTGTAAGGTTTCTGTAGTGGCTTCTCACAAGTAAAAAGTCCTGACTCTGGATCCTCTTATTTACAGGTTTTATTGTACAACTATATACATTGCAGAGCTCAAAAGTCTGTGACCGTCTTAGTCACTCTCAGATCCCGGAAGTGGGTCCCCAACAAAATAACTTGGGCACCCCAAGTCTGCTCCTCTCATCCCTGCGTTTCATCCCTCTACGCAATTGGGGCAATTGGGGCGACGGAACTGCACTGCCCCCTCCTCCACTGAGCCGCTTGGTCGGTGCTGGGAGTCTGGAGCATCCCACAGCCCCCTCCCCACGGAGCTCTCTTCCTGCCTATCGCTCCCTGCTGCTCCGGTGGTGTTGGGAACCATCAGCCTCGCAGAGCCCTTCCACCAGAAGTTCCCTGACAGAAGGTTTTTTGTTTTGTTTTTTTAAAAAACAAATTGCTGTCAAGATGGCATCCAGTACTATGGTGGGATGTACTATCTTGTGGGAAATCCTAAATTCCTTTTGACTCAAAGTCATACATACGTAAAGGGTTCTTGGGCTGATTAAAACTGGTGTAGGCTATGCACAATTACTTTTCAGATTACTATGTGGAGCATGAGGATTACTTGCAAGTTTATCATTGAATTCTTTGAAGAAGTAATACTGCACAGCTTCCTTGAAAAACGGTGTTTGCTTACCCTTTCTATCCATAGGGCAGGATGAACAGAAATTCTAGCCCAGTTCCCAACCTTTTTTTGGCCATGCCCCACCTAAGCATCTCTAAAATTCTGAAGCACGCCCCACCCGACATATAATTCTTATTATTCAAAAAGTGAACTCCTATTCATGTAGATGAAGCCTAAAAGGCCATTCACTCTTAACTCATTCTATTTTTTATTTTTAAATAATATTTGTTGCATTTTTTTAAAAAAACAACAACAAACAAACAAAACACAACATACAAACAAAACACAAAAAAATTCATAATCCATCTCATTGCTATTTTCCATTGTATGGGGACTTCCCTCAGTCCCCCTCTCTGAGCTGCATTGTCCAATTATCTATAGCAGGTTCCTATTCTCAAATCTTAGAATTTTAATAGAAAGAAAATCAGTCAATTCTGTCTCATTCTCAAATTGCGCCCCACATTGGGAACCACGGTTCTAGACCCTATACTGTAAGGTGCGTTCCCAAAACCTGCAAACTAAAAACAAGAGCCCAACACATCTGGCCCACATCATGCTGTATTGCAGCTAGGCTCACACTAGCTTTAGATATCCGTGGGAAGCGAATTGTTACAGGTGAGGATTTGGACCTGGGGATCCCTGCACGTTCCAGCATCATTGAAACATGCAGGAATTTGTCAGCAGCCAAGTAGAAAGAATGGTGGGAGGAGCTGGCTCCAAGGACAAGTTCTTTGAATTTTTATTATTATTATTATTATTTAGTCTTAATCCTAGCCACATACAAATCAGTGGGGCGGGTAACGAGGATGTCGGTCTGGCGCTATACAGTATATGTCGTCCCATATATTCTCCCTCCTCCAGTTTCTTTCATTCAGTATCCATGGTCCCCACGGTAACCAAACCAGCCAAGCAGCCCGCCTTCCGCCCTGAGTTTCCTTCCCTCGAGCTATTCCTCCTTGGTTCACTTCGGACCCTCAAAACGCCATAAACAAAGAGCAGAGTGGCCGTGAGGGAAGGGCGAGTCCCAGGGCGGCAAACGTTGCCAACCTAAAGAGAGCCTTAAGGGTCTGGCAAAGAGGGTCAGGAGGAGCGCCCGCCGCCTTCCATTGCGCCTCTTGCGTCGGGAGCGGCCGGCCGGGCGGAGCCTCCGTTGCCACGGCCACCGCGTGGCGGCTGGTGGCGTCCGCGGTCGTCCGAGGAGCCCCGAGATGAACAGGAAGAAGCTGCAGAAGCTCGCCGAGTCGCTGTGCAGAACCGCGAGGCACTGTGAGTGGCAGGCGGGCCTTCCCTTCCCCACTCCCGCCAAAAAAATAAATGGCTGTACCCGCAGTATTTGCCCTTACGCTTTTTACACGCGGTCAGTTGTTCAGGGCGTCGGAGCGAGGTCACCAGGGAGCTCCAGGTTCACACGCGTGTTCGTGGGTGCGCCCTGTGAGGTAGCTCGCATGACCTAACCTGCCCCACAGGGGTGTTGTTGAGTGGATAAAGCAGGGAGGGGGAGCCATATAAGAGCCCCGCTGAGTTCCACAGAGGAAGGCAGCGTAGAAATGCAATAATGAAAGCATACCCCAAGAAAGTCCACACATTTAGCTGCATATGATATGGCCCGCACCATTGGCTGGGAACCCAGTTTCAGCACCTCCTAAGAAAGGCAGCAACCCCAAAATTTCTTTTTCAGGTTGCAGTCCTACCTTGGTGATTCATGTACAGGATTTCACCATTGAGCTAGAAATTCAGTGTATTCCTTTGGTTGCTCAGAGGAGCCCATGTTTTCCGATGCCCATTGTGTGCTGTTCTTTTTAATTTGTCCCCTTATTATTATTAGTATTATTAGTATTTGGTTCTTTTTAAATATTTTATTTGTTGAATATAAGAACGACATATAATCAAATACATGCAATCAAGTACAGTGTTTGTCCCCTTATTAACACTGGTCTCCTCCCAGGGGAATGTGCTGCTGTCTTGCTTTTTGAGGTGCGTTTGGTGACAACACAATGCCCTGTAGGCAGAATGTCCTGTCTTGTAAGGTTAGATCCTATTTCTCTTTTAGCTCTATTCCACTGGTGTCTGAAGCCTTTTCTTTTTAAACAAACTTTCGGTTTTATGGCTTTTTTATCTTTTGGCTCTGAGATCCCCATTTTTAACCCCTATTTTTAATGCTGTTTTTTCCCTCTTGGATTGTGTTTGGTATATATTTAGTGTTTTAAGATGTATTGTGGGGGTCTTGTTATACTATGTTAGCTGCTTTCAATATTTCCTTTGGGAAGGAAAGGGGGGTAGAATTGTTTGTGTGTGTGTCTAAAAAAAAATGTTTGTCTGCCACATTGCAGCTACCCAAGAGATGTAACTAAATTTCAAAACCATGCTAAAGACCAGGTTGTGACTGAACCCCTTTCAATAAATGTACTATTGTTATGAAGATATACAGCACAATCCTAGACATGTCTGCTCAGAAAGATCTGTGAAGTCAAAGAGGCCTGAGCAAATAAAAAGGTCTGTATCTGATGCCAGAAGGATTCCACCCTGGACAAGACTTCCTGGGGAAAACATACTAGAACAGGCTATAAATATTGTGGAGATTTTTCCTTTTTTACCACTCTCTTATTGCCATAACTTCTATTTTATTTCACAGTCAATAAATTTGAAGTGGAATGTCTCATAAAGCTTTTCAACAACTTGGGGGTAGAACCCAGCGACCGGCATGCTGCTGTTGGTTTGGATCGTAACTCATTTCGAAATATCCTGCATGTCACATTTGGTATGACAGATGACATGATTATGGACAGAGGTGAGATTACAGAAATTCTTGCAAAATTGTGATATATGTAAAACATCTATTAAAATAGCATCTCGCATAGTTTTTAAAACATTTCTATTTCAGTACCCTATAGTTATTCACAACATCGATAGGACACATGATAATAATTGTTTTGGTATTACATTAATTGCTTTAATATTTGTTACTAATAACAGTCCATGAATATGCATGAGTAATAGGTAGGTACTGGGAGTACTGTTTGTGTTTGCCATTTATAATGTGGTTTTTGAGCAACTCAGTCCTTCAACCTTAATGGCACCAATACAAGTTGCTATGTAGCTCGGGGACCACCATCCTTTTTGGGACAGTGGGGGAACATTTGAGAGTCTGAGAAGCTATTGTGGGCACAGCATACACTGCAGTCATTCATGCACACGTGCTTCACATTCACTTCAATTGTGCATGCTTGCATGCTCCACTGCCACTCGCATGCACATTCCCCACCCCCACTCCAGCAAATAATATTCTAACTTTTTCGAGTCTAGTTTGGTGGGGAGGGAAGAGAGGAGTTGATCTTTCTGGACGGTGCACTATTTATGTATGCATGTAAGGCTCATCTCTCCCAAAGGGTATGGGAGAAAGTGACGCTAATGTCCAATACCAAGATGAAGGTCTGCCAGGCTTGCGTGTTGAGCATGCTACTTTATGGAAGTGAGTCATGGGCAGTTTACAACCATCAGGAGCGACGCTTCAACACCTTTCACATGTGCTGTGTCAGGAAATTTTTTGGGTATCACAAGACAGGACAGAGTTTCAAACAAACAAAGATGTGCTCTCCCAAGCCCACATTCTCAGCATGTTCACACTCCTGTCTCAGAGATATCTATGCTGGCTTCGTCATGTCCACAGAATGGAAGATGGCAGGATCCCTAAGGATGTGGTCTTTGGGGAGCTGACTTCAGGCACCAGGCCCATTGCCAGACCAACGCTGCATTACATGCATTACAGAGGTGTCTGCAAATGTAACATGAAGGCTGCCAACATCAACCCTGCTATGTGGGAATCGTTTGCAGATGAACACAGTGCCTGGAGACAGAGAGTCAGGTGATGCATCCCTAGCAATGACCAGATGAGGAATGGCTGCTGGGAGGAGCACAGAAAGAAGAAACACCATGGTGCGTCTGCAGCAGCACAACCAGACAACTTCATCTGTCCCAGCTGCAGCAAAACATGTCTGTCCCGTAATGGTCTCTGCAGCCACAGCAGGCACTGTAACCTTCCAACAGTGTGACTTTACCTCCAAAGGCACACTTCTCCATTGTCTCCTGAGACAGATGGATGCCAACAGCATAAGGCATTTAAACCCTGCCCTTTAGCCAACAAAACCATAAGAGCTATTGAAAAGAAATCAGTACTAAGCCAAGCCTCACAATTCAAAAAGATATGGCACACAAAGAAAAAGAAATGGGAGGATGGAAATGCAAACTCAAGAACAATCGCTTCAAGTTATAGTTCTTAACTGTTCCTCCAAACATTAACTTGCAATAATTCAGCTTTTTCTAGTTTGCTAAAAATGTCTGTTCAAAGTAGCAATCTTCCCCCAATATCAGTTTATTGGCATAGAATGGTGGAGACATTTGCATTAGACACATTATACTAACTCATTTTGAGCAGTCAGTGTATGTCTAAGTCCTTGCTCTGTGCAGCATTGTGTAGCATGACAAGTATATTTCTGTTGCTCTAATGAGGCAATTTAGATGAGTAGCAGTACACTACAGCTGTTAAAATGTCATCAGAAGCTATGGTTACTAAATTACATAACTGTGTTTTTAAAACTCCCACTTGGTGACACAGAATTGTTCCAGCATTATGACTTGGATCAAAATGCTACTTTAGGGCCCTGTAGGATTTGTTTTTCTTTTGAACAAAAGACCTCCTCCCCTCCCCTCCTATGTATGCGACATCAGAAGCTGCTTTTGAAAAACCCCTCCATTTCAAATACAATTAGCTATATGAAATGGGAAGCTGTTTTTTTGAGAGCTACAAATCTAAAGTTCCCCTGGGATCCAAAGAACTTGTGGATGAATAATTGTTTTGAAATTTCTAAAGGAATTCTTGTTATTTGAACCATATAGTTTGTAAGCCTCACACAAAGACATTGGGTGAGTGATTACTTTGCTGCAGATAATTTACAGTATTTTGAAATATACAGTAACTTTTCTTCTCATTTCAGTTTTCCGTGCTTTTGATAAAGACAATGACAGTTGTGTCAGTGTAACAGAATGGGTAGAAGGTTTATCAATATTTCTTCGGGGGACACTGGAAGAAAAAATAAAATGTAAGGTTTCTGTACCATTAGCAGGTTTTTATGCTAGTCTTAAAATCTAAGACAATTTAAATGGCAAGTGTATTGCTAAAGTATGCGAGCGATTTACTTTTAAAAACAGGAATGTTTCATCACTCATTTTACTACATTTTTACCCCGCCTTTCTTTCAAAGTGCTCAGAGGTGGCATATGTGGCTCATCAGTCTCTTCTGCTTTTATCCTGTTGAAAACCTTGTAAGTAGGTGAGGCCAAATTAAACTTAGGGCAGGCCCTAAGTTTAATTTAGTTTATATGATGACCCACTTTCCAACTGTGAACCAACATTGCTTCACAATGTTGTTATTTGCATTTTACATCATAGCAAATTATCAAGAGAATACAGTACAGTACAATACAACAAAACTTTCAAGAATCAATCCTTTAAATCAATGGGGGGAAATAATATATCGAGACATTTTGTTTTTGAATAGGGATTTGAACCCATATCTTCTCTGTTTAATTCCAACACTACATAAATCTCTGACTGTGAACCCAGATCTTATGAACCATCCTAGTTTGTACTGTAGTTTTTTTCCTTTTTTAATTTTTAAAATAATCTTTGTTGAAAATTACATCAAAACATAAAAAACAAGCAAATAAAACATAACAAAATACAACAAAACAAGTCAAAAGCCACTCATTACTTCTAACAAACACTCTATCAAACGAAAAAACAAGCTAATAAATCAAACAAAACAAACCAATTACATACATTCAACACCCAATCCTATCCACATTTTAGACTTTTCAGTCTTCCACTTGTCATCCTCTCAGGTTAATTCATTAAACCATTTCATTTCTGCTTTCCTTAACCACTAAATAAATATGTATAATAAAATTAATATATCATACATCCTTCTTTTTTGTATATCAATACAGATTATTAGATATGGATCCAGATCTTTAAAGTGGGGCACTGTTTTTTCATGTATTCACCAAATTTTCCCCAGCTTCGACAGAATTTCTGATTGCTACTTCCTCTAATTAATTCTGTTAATTTGGCCAAATCTAAATAACTAAATAATTTCTCATGCCACTCTCTAATATTTGGAATCTCTTTTCCCCCCCAATGCATAGCAATTAATATTCTTGCCGCTGCGATTGCATATAGGAAGAGTTTCTCATCCTCTTTCTTAATTCCTTCGTCCCGTATCACTAATAGAAAGGCTTCTGGATTTTTCTTAATATTTTATTTCAATATTTTTTTAATTTCTTCAAAAACCTGATTCCAGAAAATTTTAATTTTCTCACAGTGCCACCACATATGTATGAATGTCCGTCTCCTTTCCGCACCTCCAACATGGATTATCTTTAGTTTTATACATTTTATGTAATTTAACCGGAGTAATATACCATTTATAGAACATTTTTATCGTATTTTCTTTAATCCCCTCTGAAGCCGTAAATTTCCAATGTTCCTTCCACAATTTTTCCCATTGTTTTAACTGTATAGTTTTCCCCAAATCAATTGCCCAATTAATCATTGTCTCCTTCACCATTTCATTTTTAACTTCACATTCAAGTAATAGATTATACATTTTAGAAATGATTTTATTATTATTTTGTAATAAATGTACTTCCAATAAAGAAGGTTCATCCAGGAATCCTTTTTGTGTCCTGTCCTTAATAAACTCACTGTTTATTTGATGGTATTGTATCCATCCCGTCAAATATTGTTTAACATCTTCATATTTCTTCAACCTAAGCTTCCCTTCTTTTTCCTCTAATAAGTCTTTATACTTTCCCCAGTTACCTTCCAAATTTACCTTCTTCACTGTAATAATTTCAATGGGTGACAGCCATCTGGGTGTTTTGGGTTCGAGAAAGTTTTTGTGCTTTTCCCAGACTCTCAATAGGGATTTTTTTTTAAATAATATGGGTGTTAAATCCTTTATGCACCTTCACCTTATCTTCCCCCAAACAGGCATGCCATCCAAACTTATTTTCATGGCCCTCCAAATCTAATAAATCATGATTTTCTAATATAATCCACAGAAAACAAGCAGCATCATGGTATAAATTTAGGTCCGGCAAGGCTAGTCCTCGGTTTTTAATATCAATTAATAATTTATATTTTATCCTTGCCAACTTATGATTCCAAATAAATTTAGTAGGATCTTTTTTCCATTGCTTCAAATGTCCAGACCCTGTTCCTAGAATTGGTAACATTTGAAATAAGAATAACATTTTGGGGAGGACATTCATTTTAATGGCCGCGATTTTCCCTACTAAAGATAGTTTGTAGTTTAGTTCCTTTAGATAAGAATGAGAAGGCCTTTCTTATAGCCACTCATTCTGCAGCTGTTTTTATCAAGTACTTTTTGTCATGTATTCAATCACAAACTATACTACCTGCACTACCATAGAATATATATCATTTTGGGAATGGCCAGTCTAATACTGAGTTTGTTTAAGAAAAGTAAGCACCTAGCTTGGAGGTGTATACAGTTAGGTTGATTTAAAGCCAATATATATTTGACTATAAATATGCAGCAGCTTATTTGGGGGAGGGTAGAATTCCACAAAATATCTAAAAATTGGCTTCAACAGAGCCGTTCTTGGTTTACTTACTTTAAATATAATTTAGTATCAGCTAAGTTCTCTCATTATGTAAAAGTGCTTTATTTTATATGTATGCCTGCTTTACATTAAAGCATTTGTCCTTTCCAAAGATTGTTTTGAGGTCTATGACATGAACAGTGATGGATATATTTCACGGGAGGAAATGTTTCATATGCTGAAGAACAGCCTGCTAAAGCAGCCATCGGAAGAAGATCCTGATGAAGGAATTAAAGATTTAGTAGAAATAACTTTGAAGAAAATGGCAAGTATTGTGACGTAAATATATAGTTTCTCATGCTTTGGTAGCTTTTGTGCTCGTATCTATAATGTGCTCATATGAACTATTTGTTTATGGTAAGAGAAGATCTGCACCCACATTTTTACAGATGAAAAAGAAGCACAAATTGATTCAATCTCTCCAAGAATACCTAAAAAAGATACTGGTAATTCAGCAGACCATCTCCTGAGTATACTAATTGGCAATACCACGTTAAAGTCCTTGCAAGAATAGGAGCAAAATACTTCTAAAGGCATCAGCAAGGCAGAGAAATATATACAATAGCAGCCAAAAGCATTTCATTACGCAGTGGTACCTCGGGTTAAAGATGCAGACACTTCAGGTTACAGACTCCGCTAACCCAGAAATAGTACCACGGTTTAAGAACTTTGCTTCAGGATGAGAACAGAAATCGCGCGGCGGCAGTGGGAGGCCCCATTAGCTAAAATGGTACCTCAGTTTAAGAACAGTTTCAGGTTAAGAACAGACCCCCAGAATGAATTAAATTCTTAACCCGGAGTACCACTGTAATATGCTAGCAAGCTGTCAGTGCATTTGTATCTCTACTCAAATTAAGCCCATTGGATTCAATGAGGCTTACTCTCAGTTAAATGTATGTGCATCCTAAATGCAACTGAATTAACTAAATACCTACTTTTGCAGGACTATGACCATGATGGCAAACTCTCTTATGCGGATTTTGAAAAGGCTGTGAGAGATGAAAACCTCCTTTTAGAAGCATTTGGACCATGCTTACCTGATATGAAGGTATTTATGAAATCTATAAATGCCAGAGTTTATACAATCAGAGGCAGGTGAAGCTTGTGGGCTGCCTATTCATGTTGTTATGGATACCTTTCAGCTTGTGCAATACAGTGGTACCTCGGGTTATGGGCCTGATCCGTTCCAGGGTGCCATTTGCACCCCAAAAAGTCCATAACCTTAGCGGAGATATTGCCCAAGTGTGAAAGCGCAATATCGCGCTTCTGCGCATGCATGAACTGTGCAGAACGGTTCTGCGCACACCGCACAGACCGCTTCTGCACATGCACGCGCGGCGAAACCCGGAAGTAAACACTTACAGATTTGCCGCATTCGCAACATGAAAAAACGCAACCCACAGCTATCATAACCCAAGGTATGACCAAATGTTGACACAATCTGCTTGGAGAAACAGTTTACTAGGCATTTGCTTGATTGTTGCCTTTCCTGGTTATTGAGATCTGCCAGACCTGCGCTGGGTGTAAAGGTAGTGAATGTCTCCTTGAGATGATATGGTTCCTGCTGACCTTCAAGAGGAATTAGTAGGATCCCCTTTTAAATAGCCAATTTTCGTGGGAGAACTAGCACCTTGTTTTAAATATTCTATTCTTGGGTAAGGTGGTGGTGCATGTAACAGCTGGACAACTCCAGGCAGTGCTGGATAACACTGATTATTTGGATCCATTCCAAACAGTTTTTCTTCCTGCTTTTGGGAAGAACAGCCTTCATTCTTCTGAATATAGGGGGGAGGAGGGGACACACCTTTATCAGTTCTTTGCAACCTCAGAAGCTTGGAGTATCATAAACCATAGTGTAATTCTGAGTGGTTTGGCTGACCAGGTTTGACATAGGTGGAATGTAGCTGTGGTGACAATGATTCTCAGAGGCGTTGAGGGTGGGACGCTAACCACCATGGATGGAAGTCTACAACTAGTTCTTGATAGGTTTGCACTCCCCCCAAAGAACCAAGTTTGCAGTTTGGGACTACTGCTGGCCTCTGGGCAAAGTGATTCAAAAGAAACACAAATGCCTCCAATTCCCCCCCCCCCAAAAAAAACCACTGTACTTAGATAAAAACTTAATAAATGCTGTCCCAGAGGAAGTTGTATGGAGCCTGAAGAACATGTTCACATTTCTACAAACTGTTAAAGAGTTTGCAAACACTATTAACACCTTTCTGTTTAGGTGCCTTGGGTCATACTTGGCCATGGCATTTCAAAATACAGTATTTTTTTCCCAAAAAGTGTGAAAAATCAGGATAGAAAGAAGTTTGGTGTGGCTGTTTTGAGGAAACACAAGCTCAGAAACTCCCAAGTAATGCGGAAAAACTTTTTTTTTTTAATTGATGGGAGCCTCGAGAACAAGTTGTGATATGACATGGGAGTTTGCTGTTCACATTGGAAGGAGCAGAAATCCCACTGGGGCATGCACAAGCCCTTGGGCATAGGCCATAAAGATTCCTTGATATAAGAGGAAACTATTGAAATTTTACTGTTAAAGTATAGTGTTAATGTTTTAAGCTTCAGATATATTTTATATTGTATAAGACTAATCCTATATTAAATATTTATTTAAAAAAACATTCTCATTTTACTTTACAGTGCAGAATGGCATTTGAATCACAAGCATTCCAAGATGGTCCTGATCTGTAGCTCTACAAATGACTTATACTATGTGAATGTCCTTGAAAAGGTTACCATGAATCTTTTTAAGTAAAGGCAAATCAGAAATATTTTTCTCTATACCTTTTCCTCTATTTTCATAATGCCTCCATTTCAATATACTTGCTAGAAAAACCAGTAAGACATAATGGAAAATATTCTGATGTGTCTACACTCTTGTGAAGCAATACATTCATAAGGACTACAAAAATAATGGAACAACGTAGATTTCAGTTGAATTTCAGCATAATTGCTAAGTTTATTAAATAAAATGTACAAAAATACTTTAATTCTGCCAGATCAAGCCATACTTCCAGTAAGAACTATATTCGTCGTCTTTGCTTTAATGTTGGCTTTGCTTGTCTATTCACTGATATTGCACCAGATAGATCTGGAGTTTGAACTGGAGTCTGAACAGGAACCACAACCTAATATGGAAAGAGGAAACTAAACTTAGTACATTTTAACTATTCATCAAGCAATTACTCTAGCTAGATCCTTCAGACAGTTAACTGAACTAGCTGTACAGCAGGGAGTCAAATAAGCAAATTTTCTAATGACTTGCAGTTATTTCTTGATTTACGTTTCACCCTACAAATTGTGTCACTAATTATTTTTAGAACCAAAATAAAGGAGAAGGTCCCCTAGGATACGAAGAAACATTGTTTTTGCTAATAATTTTTAGACCAATCTACAGCCATAAACAGGAAATGCCAGCAAGCTAGTAACACAAATAGTCAACTTTACAAACCTTCCCTTAAGCTGCACAGTATTAACATTTAAATGAAAGTTCTCTAATGCAAGAAGAATATGAGGCACCTTTGTCCTTCATTCCTCTCCCAAATAGCTATGCTTAAGAAATCAACATAAGACATAGAAGGGCAGCTTATCACCTTAAATAAACAACTGCTATCCAATTTCAGAACTACAGACCACATATTTTGAAAATACTTAACATGAGTTTACTATAGCATACCTCTTTTAGTTTATTACGAATCAAGTTTGCTGAGGTGTTCAATGACTCATCCTCCATGTCTATTTTAGGTGTTTCTGGTAACTTTGGACCAATTATTTCTTCACTACTGATGTCTTTTCCAAAAAGGGCAAGTTTGTTGTCTTCATCTCGTCTCCTCTTTCGTTCCTGCAGCTGAGTTGTTCGAGGCATAAATCTGCCAAGTCCATTAGTACAAGGAACCTTTCTTTGCAGGTTGCAGTGAGTTAATGTATTGTGAACTCCTTGCTGCAAGCCCTGAGCCATTAGCATCCTCTGGCCTGAACACTCAGCTGCTTCAGCACAGTCTCTAACATTCCGAGGTGCTGCTAACATGCTCTGACATTGCTGTCCTAAAGGAGATGTTACACTTCTCAGTGGCAATTCATAGTCGGATGATTGCTGAGGATTACAAAGATGTACAGATTGATTCCAGTTACTAGTGGCTGCCTGAGATGTACAAGATCCAGAAGCATCTAGCTGCACAGCCTTCTGAAAACCTGTACTGGAATTCTTTACCTGCAGTTGATCTTAAACATAAAACATAAGCAGTTAACATTTTGACTACCTAATATTTTTACACAAAAATACTTTTGAGTACAAATGTGCTACAATGGAAGAATTTGACTTTAATACTGGCACTTGTATTAGAATCATAGAGTTGGAAAGGTTCCGAAGGGTCATCTAGTCAAACCCTCTGCAATGCAGAAATCCTACTCACAGTGACCCTGGATGGGCTTAAACCACCAACCTTCTGGTTAACAGCCAGATGCACTGACCCATTGTGCCACGAGGCACAATTCAATGTTCATATTTTGGAGAGGACAAGTACTAGTTTTAACTACTATGCCAATTCTCAAAAAATTTCACTGGCAAAATGGAAATGTTCCTCCCAAAGTAGAGGTGTTGCCACAAACACCACAAGGAGAAAAACTGTTTAAACTTTCCACCTTTTGTGGACTTAATCCTGCTTGTGGGGGAAGATGCATGTGGCACCTATTTTCAGTTCAAAAAAGTTCATGTAAAATGCAAAGGTGTGTTAAATACCACATTAGTTTGGCCCTGAGTTTACCCTGGAATAAACTGCAATGAAAGAGCCAGGTTTGTTTTATAAAGTTGGTGTTTGCCACCCTACACTCTTTAGGAGGAAGAGTAAGAAATAAATCATAATGGCTAAGTACAAGAGAGTCAAAACATTTTTCTACTAGACTAAGTAGCCAGTGGATAGGGTTTCCTTCATGTTTTATATATGACAATTGAGCAATAGTTCTGTCAGCCTAACAGCTTTATACATCTGTTAAAGGCATAGGATTGTTTTAATAAACTATTATTCAAATTGCATCCTGCAGATATCTCTGGCACTGGTTATGTTGTTTGCCTCTACTCTTTCTTTGTAGCACAGCATACATACTGTGGTGGTTGTGGAGTAATACAGAATGAATTTAAATTTAACTAAGCACACAAACCCAATACATTTAATTTTCAGAGAAGTATACAGACACAAACCTTTGCTACTAGTTGCTTTTGCTATATACTTCCTCCTGTCTTGGAGTTTCTCTCTAGTCTCCTGTATAGTTTCAAATTCTGGAGCATAGCACACATGCAGCAAACTACCAAAGAAACTCCGTTCATCCAGTTTTCTTTTGGCTATCCTAACAAAGATGAAAGTTAAGTCAGACATTAAACACTATCCAATTACAGCAGCAAACATTTTAAAGTCTGATCCTAAAACGAAGTTCTGTTATGGCATCACAAAAATCCATTTAACTTACACACAAATATTACTTAACAAAAAAGTCAACACTGAGTTACTATGGGTTGTGGGGGAAAGGAAGATGGGTTATTTTTGAAAAATTACAAATACCTTGCACTCTGTATTTTTTGGAACTTGATCAGGTAAACTTCTGTAAACTCTTCTGCTGGATAGTCATCTAGTGGGTTATATTCTTCAATGGTTCCATACAATGCAAATTGCTCAACTAATTCCTTCATAACACCCAGGGCAGGCACACCTTGTATTAACAAATATCGAGATTCTAAGTTGATGGTATAAACCTGAAAAACCATAGCCACGTTAATACTTTTTGTCTCAGTTACAATCTCAAGTACTTGCTTGTTAAAATAGGGCACTTATGTTCTTCTAACTTTTGTGCCCGTGTGTGGCATTTTTTGCAACACCCCCGAAGCAAGTCACTGGGGGGGAATGTCAATGGATATCTGGTGCAGAGATTCTTGTAAAGAATGCTTTACCTTTTTCTGATCCAAGATGATACTTTCTTAAGCAAGAATGCATAATCAGGAAAATTTAGTTATGTCTTACAGTTGAGAGTTCCTAGAATACTAGGAAAATGTAACACTGAAGTGAGCTTACATCCAACCCTCAGCATAAAAGTACAATAAAACATCTCAACAAATATATGCCAATCCTAAAATGCCCCTCAGTTTGGAGGATTGCATTTGCTACAGTTTATTCATCGTATACAGATAAAGAATGATCTATGTAGGGAGAAACAGCATCACCTATACTTGAATTTAGATTTGACAATTTAAGAAAATAATCCTATCAGTACACAATTGCTTCTAAAGAAAGACAGCCAAGCTGCAAGTAACAAATCGCTCTTCCGGCAAAGTATTTTCATAAAGCAAAGAAAAGGACATTAGACAATTACAGTACACAGAAAACAGCTCTATGGATGTCTTTTTCAATTAGCCATGAAAGCTAAATGGAGCCTCCACACTCAGGCAGTACTGTGTATCAGTAAGCACTCTGGTCAGTGACCGAAATAAATCGATTCCTTTGTATATCAATAAACAGCAGTCACTGGAGCAGGAGCAAACAGGAAGAGCAACATGCCTTTCTTGCGGCTCTCATGAGCATTCGGCTGGACATTAGGAGAAACATATGAAAATAACAAGAGCCTGCTGGATCTGGCCAGCGGCCCATCTGGTCCAGCATCCTGTTCAGTTGACCAACCAGATGCCTGTGAGAAACCCACACGCAGGATTCGATCACAAAGAGCATTCGTCCCCTCCTGTGGCTTACAGCAACTGGTATTCCAAAGCATTACTGCTTTCAACAAGATGAAGGGAATTCGGTCTCATCTGGCAGGCATTTTCTCCTGTCAACGTGGGTCTACCCCGTGGCTTGTTTATATTCTCTCTCAGGATCCATCCCTTGCTTTATTTGCGGTGTAGTTATGGGGCTTGCGTTTATTTCAACAAGAGTCCAGTCATGTCAACTAACACCCAACGAGCCCCCCTAGATTGCCTGCAGCCGTTTAGAGATCTCCCACTGTTTCCAACTGATTTTTGTCGGTCATTTGTGTTAGCATACTGCCTTCCAGAGGGAAATGCCAGAAAACAAGGGGAAGGGAGCTGCGCAAACACACGCAGGCAGGCCCAAGTCCTCCCCGCCCCCGCTTTACCTTCACCGCGCGTGGCCTGCGCCCCTCGCGATATCTGGCGCGCGAGGCACAGATCGATTGCTGCGCGTGGTGCTGATAGACGCCGCCGACTTCGCCTCCGCCGCTCTTGTCACCGACCGCCGCCATCTTCCCGTCACGCGCCCCGCCCTCCCCTGTCGCACATTCAAAACGCAACTCATCTTCCTCCCGCCGTCTCCCCGCCGTCTCCCACAAAAACAACCAATCCCGTAGAGCTAAATCAGGTAACGCGCTCTCATTGGTTCTGCGCTCTGGGAAGGCTGAGGTAAGCGGGTGAAAGTTGAACGGAGCCAGGAAACAAAACAAGGGCCGAACCGCTTCAGCCAATCACAGCGAGTAGGCAAAGAGGGTGGGCCGCTCGAGAAGCCGGAAGGAAGGTCAGCAGCGGCAGCAGCAGCAAGTACATGTACTCCGGCCCTTAGCGCGAGCCGCACGGGGCTCTGCGCGGTCGCAGGGCCGGCACCTGCCATGTGGGGGGTGGGAGGCCCCGGGGCAGCCGCGGCGAGTGTCTCCTTGAGCGGCGCCCGGGACTGCTTCCTGCACCTGCCGCCTGGGTTGGCTTCCAGCCTCCGTCTGCAGCAGGTACAGGAACGCGGGGGAGGGCGGCTTTATCCGGGGCCCGGGCAGAGAGGATTATGGGAATTCGCCCTGGCTCATTTCTCTGAGGGCCTTTTCTATTTCCTCAGCCAGCCTTCCCCCCCCCCCCAATATCATGTCGCTATGGTAACGTGGGCAGCCGTCTCATCCACACGTTTGCTCTCCTCGTCTTCTTCTGGTGACGTTCAATCGCCCCCTTTCTTTCTCGTCAGCCTTGCCATCGTCCTGGCGTCCCGTTGCTATGGCAGCGGTGGGGAATAAGGGGCTCCGGGGAATCTTCTTTGCCCTCCAGCATCTTGGCGCTATGGGGTGTTGTTCTCAGGTGACTGGGTTCAGGATACAACGGGGCCTATAAGAGACTTTATTTGCAGGACAGAAGGTAGAAGGATACAAAATTCAATGTTCTTGTTATGTCACACTCATTATGTCACCACTGCAGCTTTAGGAGTGAGAACCTGCCATCCTTTCTTTAGCTTCCCACAGTTTGTAAAGAAACAGGTGTCCCATATCTGAAGTCGCTCTCTTTCACAGACATACGCACGCGAGTTGAGTTTTTCCCATCGTTTACCTTATATAGGGTACAGCAGCTACTGCATCAAATTAGGGGATGCTGTTCTGTAAGGGTCCTGGAAACACTAGTGGAACGTCAGTGCAAAGAAGAATTATGTGAAATGATTTTTCCATTCCATCTTGCAGATATTCTTGAAATGGACTACTGACATTGAAATTAATTAAAAACTCAATTTATTTCTCTGCTTACTTCATAAAGCAACAAAAATATGATTTCTGTGTCTAAATAAATGTTATCAATAAAAACAGTTTAAAAGATTATTAAAATCAATAGTAGCCAAAAAATATATAAAACATAGGTAACGAATGCACTTTCAATGGTACACCCTTGATTCATGGAGGATATTGGTCAGGCTTGTTAGGCTTCACTGTTGCCTGTTAGTGACCTCTGTAGCGTCTTTCTTCCCCATATATATTACTCTTGCCAGAGGTCTGAACTGTTCACTTGCCTGAACTGTTCACTTGCAGAGGGTTCCCCCACTCCATCACACTGTCCATTTTATCTCCCTCTCTTCCTGCCACCCCATTCACCCTTCTTTTCTCCAGTCACCTCCCACTTGTGTAAAATTAGGCGAAGAGTCACATGTTCCCCACCCCTGAATTGAACTGTACATACATCTTTGTAGATGAAGGCACAGTTTCACAATGTTCTTTTGTCATTAACACCTGCCTATTAACCTGCTGCAACATTGTTAGGTGTTTTGACATTGGACTATATTGGTGTTGGGAATCCTTGTATAAAACATGTACATGTTCGTATGAAATAAGGGCTGAAAAGCATTTGGAATTTCTACATGATGAGTATGACCAAATTGTGTACAAACTGCAAGACACTTGGTCTGGTTCAGCAGTTCGGTACAAAGGCTTCAGAGTTTGTGGAACTCCACCAACCACAGCAATTCTTCCATTTGTTTCAGTAGAGGGATCTAACTGCCTACTCGTTATGTGGACATCTCTGTGGACACATGGGTCATTTTCTCAATTGAAGTAGATGAGGGAGCCCATTCATAGAAAAGCTCTGCACATGCATCCAATCAAACACAGGACTGCACTAATTTCACTAGCATTTTTTATCCTAGAATTGTATAGTTGGAAGGTACCCTGAGGGTCATCTATTCCAACCCCCTGCAATGCAGGAATCTCAACTACATCATACATGACAGATAGCCATACAACCTCTTAAAAATCTCCAAGGAAGGAGAGTCTGCCTGCTGTCATGGAAGTCTGTTCCACTGTCAAACAGCTCTTGCATTTACTTATTTGCTTGAACGTAAAAGATACACTAATCACATTAGTGTTCCAAAATAATGTATGTTTTCTACAATATAAATATCCTGTAGATAAAAATTCTTTCCAGAAATGTGTCATATAAACTTTGCCTTTGCTGAATAATTCTTGACGCTATTTGCGCACTCACATATAGATAGCTGGAAAAAGAATTATGGGTACTACAGGCTGCTATGCTATTTAACATCTATGTGTTTTCTGTGGCATTAACAGGATCAAGCTGTGAAAGCTTCTTGGGGCAATCAGCCTGTTTTCTTGGGCTGGACAGAAACCAGACATTGTGGTCAGCATGCTGGAAATGTAGAAATGAACAGACAACTGGCAGAGAAACTTGGCATCAAAGATGGGCAACAGGTTTGGAATGTCAACTTTTCTTTTCTTGCCTGGACTAGAATATTAAACTAGGCAAATATATTTCATAATCATTGGTCTCCATCTGTCTACTGAGTAATGACAAAATTCTTACTAGTAAAGCTTTTGCAAATAAATAAGGGTTCAGCAAACCTGAATTGCAGGAGCTGTTGTTTAACATTTAGGGTAACATTGAAAATGGGACAAAAATATAGAGCAAGTAACTTTGAAAATGAGTCTTTTTCTATTGCTTCTATTCATTTGTACATTTTTGTTTCCTTTTTATCTTGCAAAATATGCAGGGCCCAGTTTCAGGTTCTTTGTATTCAGCTGTGCAAAGGCAGCTGTGTGCAGAGATCTCAATGACAGACTGAGAGCACTGTTAGTTTTGCCAGTTATGATCTGTGATGGGAAACAGCAGTGACTGGAATCAGCCTTCCCCCCCAAAAAAGTTTATCAGAACTGAAAGTACTTGTTTGAAAGCTTATGTACACAACCCCTGGTTCTAAAAGCTGGGATTCCTCCTACCCTGCCTGGCACAGCATGCGCTTATTTCTACAGGACCTAATCAAGAAATATATAATGATGTTGAGAGTTGCTTCCATGCATGAATTACAGTTCTGTATCAGGGTGATTTGTTCATATTTAGTGAGTTGATTGATGCATGAACATGTAAAAGTGTCTTTTATCCAACCTTTTAGCATTTTACAATGTCCTGGACCAAGTCGCAAACCACTTTTTGAAGGAAGGCTGGTTTGTTGATTTTCCAAGGGGAACAAGCAACACTGCTGAAAAATAAATTGGTGAAAAACTTATAATACAATTTGGTTACATGCAAGTACTTGTGGTTCATCCCCATTGTCAGCAACTCCATGATTCACTTCATCTCCACTTCATTGTTTATGTAAATATATTGAGAGTATTTTTTCAAAAAAGTTTATTGTTTGGCAGATCTTCCTCGAGCCCTGTTCTCAAGTCTTGTCCTGTCAGCAAGTAGAAGTGGAACCCCTCTCAGCAGATGATTGGGAGATCCTGGTAATACAGAAATTTAAATTATTTAGCTCTCCTAATGCTTTTAAACAGGGTGGTGTTCTTCATTCTTGTCCTCTCCCACTCCCCCCCCCCTTTCTAATGTTTTTTCTGTGTGTTTGCTCTTGTTGTTTTCCTTATGGTTCAGATCCAGTTTAGTATACAGATTTCATTATGAAACACAAATGAGTTCTAATATTAAATGTTTTCTAACATTCTGCAATATATTGTAGGAGCTGCATGCTTTCTCACTTGAAAGCCATCTTCTTGACCAAATTCGAATAGTGTTTCCCAAAGCTGTCTTCCCAGTGTGGGTTGAACAACACACTTGTATTTATATCCAGATTGGTAAGTGTTCATGCAAGTCTTCTTACAATATTGCAGGAATAATTCTAAGGTGGCATATGTATTAACTTTCCCCTCTTTAATTCCAGTTACTCTAAAACCTGCTGCTCTTTACGGGAGACTGGAAGCTCGTACAGAGCTTTTCATACGCCCCAAAGTACGTCAGTATGAAGGAACTTCCACCATGCTGCCTTCTACAAAAAGTGACATCTTACAGGACAATGTTCCTAAAACCATGTTGGATCCAAGAGCAACAACTAAGGAATCATGTACCAAAGAAACTAATTTAAATATGGGAGTCCAAGAGCCTAAGCCAGATGCAAAGGCGTCATTAACTGCAAGTGTCCTGCCAAACATATGGAATTTAATTGGGAACATTTTCTCTTCTGACAAAGAACAGGAGGCTTCTCGTGACACAGGTGAACTGAATGCTGCCAAAGATGGGCTGCTAAACTTGATTCACATGGATTCTGTTTTCAGAGTATGCCAGATTCAGCCCCCCAGCGTGCAAAATACATTGGCAACATGTACGTTTCAGAAATGCAACGCCATTCATGTATTTCCATGGAATGTAGAATTCCCTGCTTTAGAAGCTAATATTAAAGTGTCTTACGGGAAAATCACTACACTACTCTCTCCAAGACAGCAGCATCAAGAGTCAAAGCAGAATCTAATGTCAAAGAAAGAAAAACAGATGATCAGTGGAGAAGACAAAAAACAAACCAGTCCTAATAAAAGTCAAGAATCCAATGAGATATCTATTGTACAAATAATATGGAATGGATTTGAGGATCTAAAGAGTGCTATAATATGTAATAACAACATGGAACAACTGCATGTCGGAAGAGTTTGGGTTAGTCCAATTTCAGAAGCCTACAGAAGATTAAAGATTTAAGTCAAGTGTTGAATCGTTGCTTAATACTACATTTTTTAAAATGGTTACCTGGAAATAAGATCTACAGATTATAGTGGATTATTTATAAAGAAGTGTCCTCAGGATCACAGTGCTACCATCTCCAAGCCACAATAGCTGTCTTATAATAGTTCCATTAACTTCACTAGGGTCTATTCTGATAATAACAACAACAATTAATAAATTATTTGTACCTTGCCCATCCACTTTGGGTGGAGCCCAACATACAGTTTCAAACCATTTCTTGTTTTTAAAAAATATACTTGTCTGGTTTGTTTTATTTTATTTTATTGAAATTGTTTTACTAACTGAAACTGAGGAGGCTTAAATTACATTTGATCGACAGGGTATTTGAAATCTTAAAGTATGACTTAAAAAATTAAGTCATTCTTAAGTTATACAAACTTCAAATACAACACTGGTGGATATACCTTTGAAGTGTGAAATCTGTAGAATAGTCTTCAGCATTTATTCTTTCATATTTTCTTATTTCAGATACCAGAAGGATTGAGAGGGAGACTTCACATAGAAATGCATTCAGCTGTCAGAATCACATCAGTGAACCTGGATCCTAAAATTCCATCATCTATTAGATTATATCCCAAAAAATCTTTAGTGAGTTTGCATTCTTTTTTTAAATAAATCTTTATTGAAATTCTAAATTAAAACATACAAATCAATCAGACACATAAAACAAATCAAACAAACATACAGATCTAAATCATAACACATGTATAGAATCTTGAGTAAACACGATCATCACTCTCAACATTATCACTGTTCTAACTAATTTGTCGTGTTTGTCACCTAGTTGATTCTCTTAACATATTTCTATATAACAGTAATAAATCATTCAACACACATCCATTACCCATCACCAATTCTTTGACTTCCACTTGTCGTCCTTTCAGGTTACTAAGATTTCCCCTTTTTACTGCGTCAATATCTCTTATCCCTAAGCTTGCGCTTTATTTCCCTTATCACATCTAATTTATATTGTTTTTCAGTACGGAATATTAGAAGTAGATCCAAGATTTCAATGTGGGGCATTGTTTTTTCATATAATCACCAAATTTTTCCCAACTTTGATAAATTTTTTGATTGCTGCATCCTCTAATTGGATCTGTTAATTTAGCTAGATCTATAAAGCTAAATACTTTCTTTTGACATTCTTTGATTTTTTGTACCTCTTCTTCCTCTTGCTTGACCGCAATTATTTGTTAAGCTGCTTCCATGTGTCTTATCAGAAGGTTGGCGGTTCAGATCCCCGCAACGGGGTGAGCTCCTGTTGCTCGGTCCCTGCTCCTGCCAACCTAGCAGTTCAAAAGCACGTCAAAGTGCAAATAGATAAAATAGGTACCGCTCTGGCGGGAGGTAAATGGCGTTTCTGTGCACTGCTCTGGTTCACCAGAAGCGGCTTAGTCATGCTGGCCACACCTGGAAGCTGTACGCCGGCTCTCACAGCCAGTAAAGCAAGATGAGCGCCGCAACCCCAGAGTCGTCCGCGACTGGACCTAATGGTCGGGGGTCCCTTTAACTTTACCTATTCCACAGGCATTATCAACCTACAGTTACCAGTTCTTCATAAGAATATAAGGAGTTCATTTAGACCAGGGGTAGACAACCTAAGGCCTGGGGGCCGGATGTGGCCCAATTGCCTTCTCAATCTGGCCCGCGGACGGTCCAGGAATCAGCATGTTTTTACATGAGTAGAATGTGTCCTTTTATTTAAAATGCATCTCTGGGTTATTTGTGGGGCCTGCCTGGTGTTTTTACGTGAGTAGAATGTGTGCTTTTATTTAAAATGCATCTATGGGTTATTTGTGGGGCATAGGAATTCTCCCCCCCCCCAAAAAAAAATAGAGTCCAGGCCACCACATGGTCAGAGGGCCCACAGCTGAAAAAGGTTGCTGACCCCTGATTTAGACTGTTGATGAGCAATAGTGTCACAAGTGAACTAAAATGGTTATTGTATATACAATTAAGGGCTTGAACACTATCAGATCAAATATTTAAACTATTTTTTTCAGTATAGATTTTTCCTTAGGAAATAATAAAGAAGATAATCATATTTTTGATAAAATTGGGGCCACTAGTAAATATTCAGATAATGACTTGCCTCAGTTCTTAGCATTTCTGACCCCTTGTATACTTGAATGAGCAACTGTTTATTGTGTGAAAGTGTTAGGAATATTTACTGAACTAACAACGCTTCTCATCCTTCTTCATTTTAGAATAAAGATATCAGTGACGATGAAATTAAAAATGCCTTTAATTTGTGGATAGAGGATTATAGCAAACTTCCCTTGCTAATAGCAGGCACAAATGATATACAATTAGCTCTTAAAGATGGTAAGCTGAACTGCCCTCAGCAGTGATTGTGAATATATTTCTACCCAATTATGAAAATATATTTGATTTTTTTTTAAAAAAACAAACCCAATTAAAATCATGAGTTATTTATCATTGTCTTTTCAATCTGTTACTTAACTATTGTATTGTATTAAATAAAGGTGCTACCAATAAATAAAGATCCATACTCTCAGCTATGGTCAACCATTAAATGGGTCTTTGCCAGTGAATCAAAGCGTGATCAAACTTTTAGCCACAAAAATACTTACATACACACTGAAACACTTTTGCATGAGCTAGGGTTTACCAGTGTATAATACAGGATCTACAAGGTATTAAAATTGACTATTTTGTATCAGAAGCAAATTGATGTGTCCATTATGTTTTGAAAGGTATGGAGGACTTTGTCCTCAGTGTCATTACTTCTGAAGAGGAGAAGGCAAAAAATAGTTACATCCTGAGTCCTAGCTTGTTGCAGAAGACAAATATGCAAGTAAATATCACTTATTTCAGGTATCCAATAACTTTAATTATATCAACAGTGCAATTCTGTTTATTAGGGTATCTTTTGAATTCGTTTTGGTTTTTGACTCATTGTACATGAAGCATAAGGGACGCGGATGGCGCTGTGGTCTAAACCACTGAGCCTAGGGCTTGCCGATCAGAAGGTCAGCGGTTCGAATCCCCACAATGGGGTGAGCTCTCGTTGTTCAGTCCCAGCTCCTGCCCACCTAGCAGTTCGAAAGCAAGGCAAAGTGCAAGTAGATAAATAGGTACCGCTCCGGCGGGAAGGTAAATGGCATTTCCGTGCGCTGCTCTGGTTTGCCAGAAGCAGCTTAGTCATGCTGGCCACATGACCCAGAAGCTGTCTGTGGACAAACGCTGGCTCCCTTGGCGTATAGAGCGAGATGAACGCCGCAACCCCAGAGTTGTCCGCGACTGGACCTAACGGTCAGGGGTACCTTTACCTTTACATGAAGCATTGCAGGAGAAGAGAATCTTATGATAATCTGTACGTAAATTCACTCACAATGAACATCATTGGATGATAAATTCAAGTTCCTTTAGAAGATTAAAGAAAGGTTTTGCAGCAACCTGCCCCCATCTTCCAAAGTGAGCTTGTAGTTCTCTCACTTCCTGATTTTTGAAGTGTGTTTATTGTTTTCTGATTTTCAGTTTTTCTATATTGTAATGACAACCTTAATTTTCATTGTAGAATTGATGGAGTGAAAACTGTACAGCAGCTTTCCTACTTCTACTAACCAACCAGATGTTTTGGACTAGGTCCCACTGTCCTTGACCCTTGGCCATGTTGAATGGGACTACTGGGAGTTGTAGTTCAAAACTTCTGGAGAGTATTGGTTTGGGGAAGGCTGCCATAGGGTCTGGATGGATTTGGAATCCATGTGGTGTAGTAATTAGATACTTTTTAAAAAATTGTTTATGGCTATCCAAACCCACTACAATCCTGAACTTCTTGGGAGACAAGTTTCTTCTATGTGATTTCTTACAGTAAAATCCCATTTTGAATTTTATTGGAATATGTATTCAGTATTTCTCTACCCATCCACACACACATACACACAGCATGTTCTAAAAAGGCACCCTCACTTCTAAATAGTGACTGTCTTCTTTTGTGTAGGTTCTGGTACATCCTGTGACCTCAGTAGCCAATGGCAGTAGTGCACAGTCTTCTTGTGAGCAGCTTCTTCCGTGGTTTGGTCTGAACTGTTTAGGGTGAGACATTTTCATTCTATCACAAATTAGAATTAAAAATCAACAATAAAAAGCTGTGCAAAAATAAATATTAAATGTGTAATATAAATATGAAGCATTTTTGGTGTCAATAATGGTGTAGCTAAAGAGAACATTAGATTTTATTAGCCCTAGAGTCCTGTCAAGATTTAAACACACATATAGTTCTAATCACATGACTCAGAAATTGGGCAAGTATTTGGCACATCTGTGCCCTCTAATACAGGTTTTGCTGGTGTGATTGGTCTATCTGAACACACATACAATGGGGTGCAGCAAATAATGCAGTAATATGCAGGATTATTTCTTCACATACATGGAAACTTTTTGCAAAATGAATGTTTGACATACTTCATGGCAGACATTATTCTGCAGTTGCCACCAGTGTGTGCAGTACAGTAGCAAATATTGCAACTGAGTCATTGGCTACAGTTCTATAAATAATCAAGACAAAGAGTACTCTAGAATAGCCAAGCTTTTAATTTTATATGATTTAATTTGACTACAGTGCATTGAGAGGGAACTCAAGTCTGTTAACATTTCCTTTGCAGAGGAGTTGATAATTTAGCAGTATCTTCTTTGAAGCATGTATCTCACAGCCTTTTGAAACGACCACTGTCTCAAAAGCTAGCTCCCATATCTACAGGACTATGCAGTGGAGGTATCCTGATTACTGGAGCAAAGGTAAAACTTTTACATTTCTCTGTTTTAGCACCCAAGAAATTTTGGGTTCTATCATTAGTCCAATTCAAGCAGTTGTCAATCTTTCTGAGCGTGTGAGTACATTTAGAATTTTGAGAGAGTGCCGTGGAGATTCCTCTATCTGCATGCTTCTCTCCCTCCACCCTTGGATCACTTTCCCCTTACCCCCTAGATAGAGAGGAAGAAAGCAAAATGTGCATGCACACATACACGCTTTGTTTTTCCAAGAGCTGTAAATAACCATTGGATCTGGTAGATTTGGAACAGATTGCATTGAATCTGCATGATTTTAAATATTACAGAACTAGAAAACCATTGTAGCAAACTTTGATAGTTTTTCAATCTGTGTACTATTTTAGGAATTTTTAGCCCTAATTTGTTTTTCAGGGAAGTGGCAAGACAACTTTAGCAAAAGCCATCTGCAAAGAAGCATTTGATAGACTGGATGCCCATGTGGAAGTAGTTGACTGCAAAGCTTTAAGAGGTATGGGTACAACTGTCTCCCTTCTTGTAGGATTTTCAGAATACAATTAAACTAAAAGGGTAAGTTACCAAGTTAATTAAATGAGACCTTTTCAGTGGTGACTCCTAGCTTGTGGACTGCTCTACCCAGGGAGACATGCCTAGTACCACCCTTAACTGTTTTTGGGCACCAGGTGAATACTTTTTTCTTAATGGTGGCATTGTGGCCTCTTTTAGTTGGGTGAGATCAGCAAGTCCTGATCTGTTTTATCTGTTCAGCTTTGATTTTAGATTTTTATTGGAAGTTCTTTATTTGGTTTGAATGTAAGTTGCTCTGAGTCACTTTGTGAGAAAAGCAACTAACAAAGATAATAAATAAATAAATACTATTCCTAGTGTTTTTGTTTATCATAGCAACAACTGGTAAGAGTTTGGGCTATATTGAAAATGTGTCTTGTCTGTAGCCACCCAGTAAGTTTGAACTTGGGTCTTATGCCCAAACCCTGTGTCCTACCCCACTGGTTTAATATTCACATTTTTGGCCTTGCTGTTATTAGATTGTTCACATAAGCAGTTAGCAGCCATAACCATTCCTGTTTTAAAAACCTCTTTCAAAAGCAGCGTCAAGAATATTGTCTGGGCCTTCGTTCCCTCTTTCCTCTCCCCACCTCCCCCCAGCTTGGAATATGTGATCTGTTTATATTATTATGTATCATGTCTCTGATGTTTGTACTACTTCATTTTGTGTCAATTAAGATGCAGTCCTGTGCACACTTAACTGGGAAAAAGTCCCATTGAACTCAGTTTATTTTATTCATTTATGTAAAATAGGCTAATGTATTCATCGCATATTGTTGATGGAGGACTGAGGCTGAGAGAATGGCTTGCCTGTGGCCATTCTGTGAGTTTATGGCAGCAGAGTGATTCAGACTAGTGAATTGTATTATTCTGCACCAGCTATCCCTATATGTTCAGCAGATAGAAGATAGGAAATATCTTAAAGGAGATCCACAATAGGGTAATTTTAAGACCTCTTGGTATAATGAAAATGTCAAATACAAGCTAGTCTCTGACCCATAATCTTGCCAAATCATAGATTGTATTGGAAGTTGGCACATTTTTCTTCTGTGTTGTTCTAACCACTATATTTGTTTTTCAGGAAAGAGATTAGAAAACATACGGAAAAAACTGGAAGAAGTTTTTCTAGAGGCAGGATGGAAACAACCATCTGTTGTTTTGCTAGATGACCTTGATCACATAGTTGGAGTACCCCTTGCTCCGGAGCATGAGAACAGTCCTGAAGCTGTCCAGAGTACTCGCCTTGCTCATGGTAATGGTTTACCAACTATAACAGAGTTGTTTTTGCTTTAACTGTCCTGTGATTGGAAACATCTGACCTTTGCAAGGCCCTGAATAGATCACAATGTGTTGTTCATATCTTCATGAAAGCTAGCAATATTTTAAACTTAGAAATGAATTTTCCACGCACTGTGGAGAAAACCACATTCCCTGCTCCTCTTGATCTGCGCGAATCAACTCCGGAATGGGGAGCTCTGTTGTTTGTTTTTAGATGTGCTCTGATATGTGTGTGAAAGAGTATGCAATGGCCACAGCCGTTCTTTTTGCTACACCCACTGCAGCCATGCAGTCCCTGGGCTAAAAAGAATAGCCACCTCTGGGAATGTGCCCTGGCCCAAGTAATATTGATCTTTAGCTTTTGAATGTTTCTGAAAGAAACAGCATAATCCAGCACTTGCATAGTCTTAGTAATCAGCACAACTCTACATAGTGTGTCTGTATTTGCAGGTTATAAACAATATATTCAGCATTTGGTACAATGGTATGGTTATGGTTATGATTTATTCTTGTATATTAAAGCTATAATTCTTTATATGGAAGTAAGCACATTGAATTCTAGGGGACTTACTTATAAGTAGATAAGTATATGCTTGTGCTGTAATACTTCTGGATAAAGTATGGAAATGTGCTTTGTTAGGTTGTTACCAGCTGATGCAAAAAAAAATTCAAGCTTCTGGAACTTTATTGGAACAGACAATGCACTGAAATAAAAGAAGATGCTGTTTCTGTAACACTAAAATTCAGAGGTACACATAATTGCTATTTTATATAACCATCAATCCATAAAGTTTGAATTGATTTGTATTTCTGTTCCTAGTTTTGACAGATATGATAAAAGAAGTTATTTCCATGCACAGTTTGATCACACTCATTGCCACAAGCCTATCTGAACAGTCACTACATTCTTCCATGATTTCTGCTCAAGGAATTCACATATTTCAGTGTTTCCAACATATCCAGGCTCCAAATCAGGTAAAAGCAATAAATTATGCTTTAATCAAAGCATCTTAAAACCATGCAATCTAATTCTCAGTAATTTTGTTTAAGATCTCAGTATAAAATGTGATACTGCATGTTGAATGCACAGATCTGAATTTTATTATTTCTTCAGAATCTGTCCCTTTTAATTAATTTGAAATTTGGCCATTCTTCCTATTTTTCTTCAGTTCTTCAAAGTTAGGCTACAGATAAATTTGCTATATTTTTTTTCAGGGACAAAGATGTGACATACTTCATTCCATAATAAAAAATAAACTTGACTCCAATATAGACAGGTTTTGTAATCTTGATCTCCATCTAATTGCAAAGGAAACAGAAGGATTTGTAGCTAGAGATCTGACAATGTTAGTTGAACGTGCTGTACACTCGTGTGTTTCTAGCAAAGGAACGTGTAAAAAAGAAGGTATGTATAATAATTTTATGAAGTATTCAGAAAAAATGTGTATAATATAATGTAATATTTCAGTGTAAAAAATCATAAAGTGAATGTGTTTATCCATTTTAACAGAATTGATTCTGTCAACATCAGACTTCCAAAAAGCTTTAGAAGGTTTTACCCCAACATCTTTGAGAAACGTTAACCTCCATAAGCCTCAGGAGTTTGGCTGGGATAGAATTGGTGGCCTCAAGGAGATACAGCAAGTGCTTATAGATACTATCCAATTGCCTGCCAAGGTACTTTTCTCTTACAGTTGTGTCTGCCATTGGTAGGTGTTTGTAGGAACACAGACCTTTGACGGTTCTAGCTTGAGGGGTGACAGCTTCTTAAACCAAAATGGACAAATATGCACCCTTGGTACAGCCATTTTTCATTCATATGTAAGTTTGCAGAAGCTGGAGAGGAGAACGGTACAGCTTCAGCAGTGGTAGGTTAAAGGGCATAAACTAGAAGATCATCCCTGACGGTTATGCACAGAGCTGAGGAAAGAATGAAGATGCAACAGCTGAGGATTATTAAGACAGAAAGGTTCATGAAGAAGCCTGAGTGGCTTATCTACCTCAAATCATTGAAAGACTATGCACAGTGTGGGAGGCAGTTATCCAGAGTTGCCAGCAGGGAGCAGCATGGCAGCCAGGCCCAGGACAGTGCAGGGCATCACCCTGCCTTGCCCCTCTACTTTCTGGTACATGGCAGTGGTGCTGCTCCCAGGAGGCCAGGTTAATAATGGCACCCCTCTTCATTGGTGGCTGCTAGGGGTGTCTTTTCCTTATCTTCAGCTGCCTTGCACCAGGCGTAGTGAAAAAATGCATACTTTTTATGTATACCAAATCCATGCAATCTTTTTTTTTTTTTTTTTTAAAAAAAAACAATAGTTCCAGTTTTTTATGGGGTAAATGTAGCATTCTTAGGACTCTATGAACGCAGACTCTATTTCTTGTCATAGCCAACATGTCAATATGAGGTAGGGAAGGTATACCACTATATGTGTAGGGATCCGTACACACCACATTTGAAGTAGTTATGAACAGGACCACAGAAATAAAGCTCTGTGTGTTTTGTTTTTGTCTGTATCAATAATATGTATATGGCTCTTTGATCATTATTGGACTGTTTCGTAATACTCATGCCCCAGCAGATGAAACCGAAGCCTGGAAATGCAGAAAAACACCCAACACCTGTGGATGATAAAATACTCATGCAAATGTTAGTCTATATATAGATGCATTTAGTCACATTTCAAAATAAGCATAGAGATGTGATGGTGACTCACTGGTTCCACCACAGATATGGATTTTGCCAAAATTGATATTATGGAGCATATCATAATAGTAATTATGAAACTACATTAATAATAATAGTGTTAGGGTTATGAATTATTGTTATTCATTTCATTTCTATACCACTTAATAATTTTTTTTAAAAAATCTCTAAAGCGATTTACAATCTACATTGACACATCAAAGAAAACAATCCAGAATAAAACATTACTGAGTTAAAACATTGCTGAAGAAAGTCAAGTGTACACTCAAAGCAACGTAATTAACAGGATATTAAAATATTACCTTAAAGGTTTCAAACAAAACATTACAAAAGAGGTCAGTGACAGAGTGCACATTTAACACAGCAAAGTTAACAAAAAACAATAATCTTAAACATTTCAAAAGAAAACATTGCTAAAGTCAGATTTAAAATGCACATTTAAAGCAGTGTAATTAGCAAGATAATAAAACATTATCAATACGCATAGAGCATAACTGCTGCTATTGCTGCAAGTCCTGCCAATGTTGGTTCATGGTGGGTGGTGGCTGTGAAAGCTCAGGACCCATGACCTCGGTCTGGCCTCTTCAGCATACTGTAGGCTGAATCCTATTTTTCACACTTAGCTAGCCTGCACAGAGGTTCATAAACAGGTGTTGTTAAGGGATCATATACTTTTTAAAGCAGATTCAATTTCTAAAGACTTTGTATGTTTTCAGTATCCAGAATTATTTGCAAACCTACCCATACGACAAAGAAGAGGAATCTTACTATATGGGGCTCCAGGAACAGGGAAAACTTTGTTAGCAGGTGTAGTTGCCCGAGAAAGTGGAATGAATTTTATCAGCATCAAGGTAAGAATTTGAGATTTTTCAGAATTTATTGCAGTAACTGAAAATACTAAGATGTGTTCCATAAGTCAGAATCCAATAAGGTGATAAAAAATATATGCTACAGTTTGTCTTTCAGAAGCTCTCATATATTTTAGTAAATTTATGTGTTCGTAATGCACACATAAATCTGGCATAGGAAAATATTTGGATTATGACCCATGGTATTTAGCTTAAAGAAAATAATCCAACTTTCTACAGTCCAAATCAACACAGTTCAAACAGCAACCTTAAACCCTTGGGCAAAGTAGCTTCAATTTTGCCATAGATTTTTTTGGGGGCACACTACTTAATGGGTTTCAATTCCTTTCTGTCCTTCTGTGTGTTTGTTCTCCCCCATCCCCTGCCTGCCCACTCTTTAATAAGCAGTGTTAATGTGATCCCAATAGAGTGGACCAGTCTCATGTTCAAGGTATGTTCCTTTGGAAACCTATATTTTGTAATGTTTTTAAACAGTCTGTTGCCATAGCACAAACAGTATTTTATTACAGTATGTTATGCCACAGTTTATACACTTTACTTTATAAGCATTGTCAGGTCTGCGTTAGGGTTGCTCACGAGTAATCAGGCACGAGTCTAAACTGTCTCTTAACAGTTTAATGGTGCAGACTATTTACAGTGCAGAGAACATGAAAACATGACCGTCCTAGTCAATTGCAGAATCCGGGAGTGCTGGTTTCTGGCTGTGACCCCAACATAAGAATTTCAGCACCCCAAAGCACCGCCTCCCCGGTCCCTTTTTGACCCCTCTGTGCAACTGGGGTGGCGGAAGTGGCATGCTCCCCTCAGAGCAAAACTCATGAGGCGTGCTGGGGCTCTCAGCAGCATCTCCAAGCCCTTGTCTTGCCTGGCTGTTTCCAGCCTGCCCCTCTCCGCTGAAGGAGGTGCCGCTTTTCCCGCTTGAAGAGGTCTCACTACTGAGGAGGTGTCGACAAGACCTTCTGCCCTGCCGAGGGCAGTTCCCTAACAAGTATTGATTAATTAAATAGCTCAGGTTGCAAAGAGTACTCCATCTCTCTCTCTTTCTCTCTTTCTCTCTTTCTTTTACAGGGACCAGAACTGCTCAGCAAATACATTGGAGCAAGTGAACAAGCAGTTCGAGATGTATTTAACAGGTTAGATCCAGATTTGTGGTGTTGCTGATAGATTCTGTTTTTGTAAGTAGTGCTGAAAATAGGTGCTGGATTTGTAACGTGGAGAAAAAACAGGCTTAGTAAGTGTATCTTGGGGAGGTGTAAAATAACAAGACTTGCTGATATCACATGTCGAATCTTGGCAGGGTCAGTTTATTCCTTTTGTCCTAATTGTGTTGTATTTATTGCAGAGCACAGGCAGCCAAGCCTTGCATACTTTTCTTTGATGAATTTGACTCCCTTGCTCCTCGAAGAGGTCATGACAACACTGGTGTAACTGACCGCGTTGTTAATCAACTGCTGACTCAACTAGATGGTGTAGAAGGCTTAGAAGGTAATGATCAAATCATCTCTCTTTCTTCCAGGAAAAGGTTAAGCTGGCATTTTATTAATAAAGTCTCTTTCTTTTTCTAAGGAGTTTATGTACTAGCTGCCACTAGTCGCCCTGATTTGATTGACCCTGCTCTGTTGAGACCAGGCCGATTGGATAAGTGTCTGTATTGTCCACAACCTGATCAAGTAAGAAACAAAACACTGTACCAAATATTGAAAGGAAGACAGACAAACTTGAATCTTACTCACTTCTATGTGAATTCATGTCAATTCCATGCTATCGATGGCTGAGTTTCCATGAACATAAAATGAAGTCGTTTTGAAACAGATTCAAGTTTGATTCTATTTTATTTTTTCATTAGATTGGTGCAGAAATTATGATGGTGATGGTAGACTTCTATGTCAAGGCAATGATCTTGCATAGTCTAATGATTTCTCTCAGGCCTTTCTCAACTTAGCTTTGATGCTGTCATCTGCAGGCATTGGTGTGTGTATTCTATGATCTACAGGTGTGTTGTTGTTTTTTTAAAAAAAAGATCAGAATGTGGTAGTAGGTACAGAATCTGGCTTCCAGAGAATCTCATTGTGCTATTATAAAAAGCAAGTTGCAAGCCTTTATGGTTGAGAAGAGATGCTTGAAAATGTATGGAGAATTCAAAATAATGTTTACATCACTAGGTCCTTCCACATGTTGTTTTAGCTTCTCCAGTGCCCTTTTCCTTATTGGAAAAATACATGGAAGACTGAAAAACAAAACATTAAGTACTGTCTAAGGGCAAGAAATCAGTATTTTATTAACAGGGTTACTTCTAATTTTCTTAGGCTTCCCGACTGGAAATTTTAAGAGCACTGAGTGATTCTCTCCCTCTGGCACATGATGTGGATTTTCAGCATTTGGCAGAAAAAACGGAACATTTCACAGGAGCAGACCTAAAAGCTTTACTGTATAATGCACAATTGGAGGCTGTGCATGCTAATTTTGGTTCAACTTTGCCCCAGGTAAGTGCACTGAAATTTAAAGGATTTTCTTAAAAATCCTTAAGAGTTTGCTACCCATAACATTTTTGAATGGTAAAATTATTTCTCACTAATAATTTTAGGCTGCTTTTCCAGGCAAATAACAAATCCCAAATGACTTGCATTCCAAATATCCAAAGGAAATACAGTGGTACCTCTGGTTACGTATTTAATTCATTCCGGAGGTCCGTTCTTAACCTGAAACTGTTCTTAACCTGAAGCACCACTTTAGCTAATGGGGCCTCCCACTGCCACTGCGCCGCCAGAGCACAATTTCTGTTCTTATCCTGCAGCAAAGTTTTTAACCTGAAGCATTATTTCTGGGTTAGCGGAGTATGTAACCTGAAGCGTATGTAACCTGAAGCATATGTAACCCAAGGTACCACTGTACAGTAATACAACATTTCAGACTTAAAACTAAAACTCATCAACATTCTTTTTTTTTTTTTTTTTACAGAGCCAAAAATAATGCAACTCAACCAAACCATCATGCCTGGAAGGCCAGTTGAGAAAGATAGTTCTTCATGGCCTCCTGGGAACCCTGAAACATAGAAATTTGATGCAGGTCCATGGGAAGATTCTTTCCCTTGTGGCCACTCAGTTTAGCAATCTAGGGGATGGGCATACCAAGGGAGATGCCAAAGCAGATCTCAAAGTGCATGAAGTCCAGTAGCTTGGCCACAATCTGAAACTGGTAACCGGGCACTAAAATACTTAATATTCCAATTAATTTGGTTTTTCAAGAGTGGTGCCTAGAAATGTTAGGGTGATGTGCAGCGATTTGACTGTGATTTTGTTGTACATTGAAATCCAAAGATTTGAAATTTATGACTGCTTTTATTTGAACAGCAAGGATTTATGACTGCTTTTATTTGAACAGCAAATTTATATACGGTGCAGTTTACAATAAAAAACACTAAAACACATAACATAATAAACAAAACAATAACCCCCACAGTTTAAAAGGCCATAGATTGTTTAATGAGCGAAATACCTGGGAGAAGAAGAATGTTTCTGCCTGGTGCTTAAAGATATGTAATGAAAGCACCAAATGAGCCTCCCTAAGGAGAGCTTTCCACAAACGGAGCCACCACAGAAGAGACCCATTATTGTGTTGCCACTTTCTCAACTTCTTGTGGGGCAGGCACACGAAGAAGGGCCTCAGATGATGAGGGTCCTGGTTTGTTCATATGGTGAGACATGGTCCTTGATGTATTGCAGTCTTGAGCACACTGCTAACTTCAGCACACTGGTAGCTCTTCCCTGCCAGAAGACCAGAAGATAAAGAGCCACACAGACATCCAGAATGAGGGGAGTGCTACAGAGTTGGAAATTCTAATTTTATTAATTTCCATCCGCAGGACATAGGTTCTAGCTCAGATAGCGATCTCAGTCTATCATCGATGGTTTTCTTAAATCAAAGCAGTGGATCAGATGATTCTGCTGGAGATGGAGAAGGAGGCTTGGAGCAATCTCTAGTTTCTCTTGAGATGTGTGAGCTGCTTCCAGAAGATCCAAGGTCCAACATCTACCGTCTTTACTTTGGCAGCTCCTATGAATCAGAGCTTGGCAATGGAACTGCTTCAGAAATGGTAGCTGGCTGCTTTTGCTTAATTTATGCTGTGAAGTCAGAGGAAACATTCTAGCATCTAAATGTAATTGGAAAAAAACAGTGCTAATTCAATCTATGTCAGTACTGGGTAACAAACATAAATTATGAGTAAGATAAACTTAAAATATGAACTCATTCTTCCTTGACCAAAAGCAGCAACAAGTCCTTGTCTTTTTGGGGAAACAATGAGGACCTGTGCCATCCCCATGAGAATTGATCCAGGGAGAATCCCCTATGAATGCACAGTATTTAGAAATGAAACATATTCATACTTAAACTTTCATATTACTAATAAGTTATCTGATCAGCAAAATACTTCCTGAAGCTTATATTGTTTGATAAATAACTTTGGTAATATAACTGTTGTGAAAAATATTACTGAAATATTAGTAACTGAAACCACAAAATTGCTGACTATAATAATAATGATATATGTTACCCCACCCACCCACTTGTCTCTACAGAGTTCTCAGTGTTTCTCGGGACCAAACTCCATAAATCATGATTTAGCTAGCATCTCTCTAAAGGATTTAGTATCCTATCAGCCCCCAATTCTAAGAACAGCCTTACAGGAAGGTTATCAAGAACTTAATCAAGAACAGATAGAGCAACTCAGGGCTGAAATCAATGCTATCAAGGCCAACTACAGAAGCAAAAATGGGGTATGGAAGACATTTATTTGTTAATTATTTTGATCTTTAGAAATGTTCTGTTGTAGAAGTAGTAATTTTTGCAGCTTCAAAAGAAGCATAGCCTTGGAGAATGTCCTGAAACATTCAGACAAACTCACTGGTTCAGTTAAGACATACATCAAACTATAGTTTACAGACCTTAACTATGGTTAGTCAGGACATCCAGATTGGTAGCCCATGGTTTCTGCAAACTGTGGTTTGGTGTTATTTTCTGATTGACAAACCATGATTACACTTGTTGCGCTTCCTCTTCAGGTCACCATGCCATGGAGTGGGGATCTCTGCAGACATAATAATTGCATAATTGGCCTGTTGTCAGTTGTGCTGGAGGTTCCTTGACTTCACTATCCCCCCCCCCCCCACTATGTAGGGTGCCAAACAAAGCAACACGTGCCAATTTATCTGCAGAAAGGATAGCATACTGGGGAAGGCAGGGAAGAAAAAGCACAGCTTGTGGTTTGCCTATATAGTGGTACCTCTGGATGCGAACGGGATCCGTTCCGGAGCTCTGTTTGCATCATGAGCAGTCCGCAACTTGAAGCACCGTGTCTGCGCATGTGTGACACGGTTCAGCACGGTAGACTCGTTATCTGAGGAACCGGGTTCGCGTCTCCGCTCCTCCACATGCAGCTGCTGGGTGACCTTGGGCTAGTCACACTTCTTTGAAGTCTCTCAGCCCCACTCACCTCACAGAGTGTTTGTTGTGGGGGAGGAAGGGAAAGGAGAATGTTAGCCGCTTTGAGACTCCTTCGGGTAGTGATAAAGCGGGATATCAAATCCAAACTCTTCTTCTTCTTCTTCTGCGCATGCGCGTGACGTCATTGATGTGTCTGCGCATGGGCGAACCGCTGAACCTGGAAGTAACCCATTCCAGTACTTCCGGGTTCGGTGTGTTCGTAACCTGCAGCAGCCGTAACACGAGGTATGACTGTATATGTAAGTGTATACACTTAATCTGGTCTCTAGTCTATGGTTACTGCAAATGAAAGTTAGACCCAACTTATGAATTGAGCCATTGTCAATATCAGGGAGTGAAATACTGTACTGTACAGTATTTTATAGTACTTTCCCTTAATGTGATTTTTTTTTTCAGGAGGAAGTCACTCCTTCATCATCAGTACCCAGCAAGAACACTTTAAACATTACTCAGCTTCACCTGATGACTGCACTTGGAAACACAAAGCCATCTATTAGTCAAGACGACTGGGATAATTTTACTGAACTGTAAGTACGTTCTGTCAAGGAAATCACACAAATTATTTATTAATATTAAAAATAGGCTCACACATGTTCTGGAACAGTTGCTGTTATTAGTCTATTGCCACACAGATACCATATTCTGTCTTAAGGTGTCTACACATCCTGAAGACTTTACTGAAGTGTAGTGTGGCGAGAGGTTTCAGTGAAATTGTATGAGAAAGAAGCTGGTATATACATGGAGCCCTAGAGGCTGCGCTTCCGAAGCCTGAAACAAGATTTATTATCTTACAGATTACTGATAGGCACTTGTCTAAAATAACTGGATATTTTCTATCAAATGCATATGAAATTTCTTTTAAATTCCTTTTCAATAGTGGACCCTAAATGTTGTATCCAGTGGTGTTCTGTCCACTGACAGAAGACTTCCATCAGCGGAAAGGGGAGGCTGCCGCCACCCCCCCCCCCAAAAAAAAAAAATCTGCTTGGGGATGGTGGTGCTGGAGGAACCTCTGAAACAGATTTGTAGGGTGGGGCTGCAAGAGGGAGGCAAAATTGCTTGAAATTATCTTCCGTCAGTGTGGGCACCATTTGCTATCACTGTAAAATGTCTGAAATCCCTTTTTAAGCAGGGATGATTGTTGAAGTCATGGTCACGTTGACCTGCCAGCAGCTGTGTTCCTGCATGATTCCAGCCTCACAGCTCCTGCTTCCAATTCCTCATTGTGACATCCAGGAATATGTTTATCATCTCCCTCAGTTGCCCTTAGTAGTGGCAGCAATTTGTACTGTTGACTGATTGATTGATTGATTGCATTTATATCACACCTTTTTCCTCTGAGGAGCTTAGGGTGGCATACACAAGTTCTCCTCCTTCTCATTTATCCCTCACAACAACCCTGTGAGGTAGGTTAGATTGAGAGACAGTGACTGGCCCAAGGTCACCCAGTAAGCTCCATGGTCAATTGGGAACTTGAAGGCTGATCTCCCAGGTCCTAGTTCAGCACTCTAACCACTACGCCACATTGGCTTGCTAGCTGCTTCTGCTTCCAAGAGAAGTCTGCCGAAGCTTGCCAATGATTGTTAACAATTGTTATAAAAAAAGTTTTCTGTGGACGTTAAACATTTTCTTAGTTATAGAAGGTTATTTGCTCTGATTATTATTACTTTAAAATTCTGATTTAACTATAATGGATTTGTTTATTGCTTGTTAGTTTTCTTGAACAGGGGAGAGGGAGTTGAAGAATGCTAATAAAAATGTTAACTGCTACTTTTAAATGTTTATGCCAAAGAAGCCTCTTAGGTATTTCTGGTTTTACTTAAGAGTTTGGCCTTCTTTAAATTTCACCTGAATATTTTTCTTACAAAGCATAGTTCTGGTGGTAATGCACTACTGTTGTTGTTTTTTAGCTACGATAATTTTCGCAATCCAAAGAGGAAAGGGCCCAGTGGAGCAACTTTCAAACCAGGACAAAAAGTGACATTAGCTTAATTGCTGTTTAATGCATTTATGGTGATTATCCCAAAATAATTTTTAAAGTAAAGTATTTCCATTATTAAATCATATTAAAATATATACCTGTGGGTATATTGATGCTGAGATAACAAATAGATTTCTTTGAAATTAATTGTTGCAAAATTGTTTTACATAATTTTAGTTTTCAGATTATGTCCTCCTACAAACCTATAATAAAATATTTGAGATATTATTGGCTGCCTTGTGTTTTAAGTTGTTTTAATTTCCTATTTAGATTAAGCTATCATCTTGGACTGCCTACAGCTCTAGCTGGCTTCAATTCTGATAGCCACCACACCGAAACTAAATATAAAACTGTATGAAGTCATATTCACCCTTCTAGTTCATAGTAGGCTTATAAAATCCATGTTGTCAGTATCAGAATTAAGTTACCATTATCTTCAAGAGGAAAAGGAGATGTGCACCATAAATTCTTGGGGTAGCACCCAGTGTGACCACCTTTCTACTTCTGGCTTTCTTTATGCAAGTAATATGCTAGGGAGAAGGTGCTTCGCAAGATGATGCTACCAATTCAGTTGGGTTTATCTATGCCTAGGCGTCTTATTGTACAGATGAGAGGATCCCATTATTTGTTTCCAGAATTTACAAATAATTTTAAGCCGCCATCTAACACTGTTCTGCTACCTAGGTCAGCTTCAAGTGCCTAAAATATTTATCAGATTGTTCCCATTTCTCCCATGACACTGAAATGTCTTCAGTGTGGCCTGTGGGAGGTGCCCTGGTTTTCATTTCATACCATCTCTAAAGGATTAACAGTTTATATTTAGTCTTTTAGACATTCTCAAAGAGTGGTTTTGGTGTCAGTGTCCTTTGGGACAGCATTAGTTGTTACAGCTCCACATGATGTAAATGGAGACAGTATCTTTTTGTAAATAGGGAGCCAATTACTTCTGTATATTACTGATCTTTGCCAACATGGTGTCTTCCATATGTTTTTTTACTACAGCTCCCATCAGCCCCAGGTTGGCAAACACCACTAATCATAGAATTGTAGAGTTGGAAGTTCACCCAGGAATCATCTAGTCCAACCCCCTGCAATGCAGGGATCACAGCTAAAGAATCCCTAAGAGATGGCCATCCAACCTCCCGAGGGAATTGCGTCGTCAAACAGCTCTTATTGCTGTCAAAAAAGTTCTTCTTGATGTTTAGTAAGAATCTCCTTATGACTTGAATCCATTGGTTCGGGTCCTAGCCTCCAGAGCTGGAAAAAAACAAGCTTGCTCCACCTTCCATGCGACAGCCCTTTAGATATTTGAAGATGGCTACCATATCTCCTCAGTCTCCTCTTTTCCAGGCTAAATATACCCAACTCCCTCAAGCATTTCCAGAGCCTTTATCATCTTGGCCGCCCTCCTCTGCAAATATCAGAATTCATCTGTATCTGAAGCAGCAGCAGATCAGCACTCCATTACTAACCCATCTCAGTATCATAGTATCACACTCTGCCCATGTGGTATGTTAAAATCTTAATTCAGTTTCTCAGTATTTATTTCAGACTACCTGCTAACAACTCAAAGATAGATTTCCTTTCACTGACCTAACAGCATATGAGTTGTCAGGTGGTCTTCTCAGTTGACCTATCCAACAGACCTTGAGTAACCTTTCCATAATTATTTCAGAAAATAATGGTTTTAGAAGCATATAAACTCTCAAATTTGCACTTTGTGGATTAGTATCTGGAATTACCTTTGTAGCAAGAAGCAGTTGTCAAACTATTCTGAATAGTAGTAGCATCAGGACTTCCCTTTGATGTAACCCAAACTGTTATATGAACCAGTATATATACCGTAACCATGTCTGGCAGTATCAGCAAGTGTTTAATTTACATAATGCCATATAACTGCTTCTAAAATGTAGTAACCTGCTATGGTCTTAAATCTATCAAATTACAGTAACTTAGTTTCCACTTCTTGTAGCTGAAAACTGAGCATTCTGCAATGACATCTGACTACAGGATCTTAACCTGGCTTGTTAAGATCAATTATAGCTGCCTTTGTTTGGCAAGGGGTAAGGTGGGCCCTCCTGTGGTGGTTGGGGCTTTGGGCAGGATCCCAGGGGTAATCAGGGATGAGCTCTGTGTTCCCCACTTGGACATACACTTATGGGATGTTGCTTCAGACCCAGTGCACCTTAGGGACTTGCATGCCTGTAACACACCCAGGTGGTAGGACGGATCTTGCCTTCCCCCATCTGTTAACATTATTCCAGAGGGCAAGCTAGGTGAATGGATCAGCCAGCAGTGTAACTGTTTTTGAAAAAAACTAGACACATACTGCAGTCTCAGCTACCTCAAATTATAGTAGCTTAGTCACAATTGGCTGTAGCATGAGATGTTCCCATGAGAAGAAATATACCCCAGTCACATTTTATTCAGTCAATAATAAATCTGAAGATCAGTTGATGATGCAGTTTTGTCAGATTTATTTTACACAACTGTCAGTCATTGACCAATTCCTAAATACTAGCTGAATTATATTTTATTAGAAATATGTTACTTAGGAGGATTTAGGTTTGAAGGCACTGGGTGCTATTCAAACAATTTTTACTCAAAGTAGACCTAATAAAATTAATGGACCTAACTTAAACACATTCATTACTTTAAATAGATCTACTCTGAATAAACCTTAGTTTATTGTCACCCACTAAATGTTGTGTTTAGTTATTCTCTGATTATGGGAACAACAACAATACAATAATAAAACAATAAACAACAACAATAATATGTGTTGTTGTTATTTATTAAGTTCCAAACCACCCTTCATCCTAGGATCACAGGGCTGTTTACAATATAAAAATACATAGCATGATTTTTTTTGACAGCTTTTATAAAAATGCCAATAAGAGGGTACTTGATGTTAATATTTCACTTTCAAAGGAAAATGTGACTGCATGCTTCTTCATTCAGAGAAACTTCCATGCAGTATTAGCATACAAGTAGCTAAAGTAACGGAAGCTGTTTTCTGCTTTGATTATATTGTTATCAGATCAAGTTCCTAATCCAAACTGAAGACAGAAGCAAACAAATCTAGAAAGCTGTCAATAAATGTTTGAAGAAAAAGTGATTTGATACTTTTTTGTGTTAACAAGTGTTTATGTACTGATAAGAATACGGTATCTTTTATTTTCACAGGGTAGATTCTTTCCCAACTCCTATGACTTTTCCTAGCATAATCTTTCCTAGGCAATTATGCAAGCATTATATGGTATTAGCTTGCTATTAGATAACAGTCTGTCTCTAGGATGGTTATCTGTTTACACATAGCAGTTATCCTTGACTGACCTCGCAAAACAAATCAGCAGCTTGCTCCAGCTGGAATAGATCTTAAGATTCCTTGAAGGAGAGTGAACACGGGTAGACACAGTCACATTGAGGGATAGATGAGCTGCCCATGAATTATGTCTGGGAAAATTTCAGTCACAGGTTTTTCCCCCCATTTACAGTAAAGTAAATATGTAAAAAGAATGTTGTGCTGCTTTTTGTTTACAGGGTATTCATTTTAACTTTGTGTACTTCTTCCATAAATAAATGTTCTCTATTTGATATGGAGTAGTATGAAAAACACAAGAACAATCAGAATTGGAATAATTTATGAGTTTTAGATGCATGCATACAGTTATCTGAAAAGTAACCATTTTATTTTCTGTTAATCCAGTTTTCTCAAGGTAGCAACAACCATCTTACACCATTGCCCAGTAGTAAGTCTCAGTGAATCTTACTTCTGAGTAGGCAGAGCAATCTTATGCACATCAATTATGAATACAATTTGAGAGGAGGAATTAACAGTAGCAGTATTGTTGTCTGGGCCTAGCTTCTATTGTACAATATTGTCTATTTCAATTTGCTTAACATAAAATGAAGATGGGACGTCTGACAGCAGTTGTCTGTAAAGCTCACTTTCTGAGAAAGTGCATTCCTATGCCTGTCTAGTATCCTATTTTTTAATAGGCACATCTCACAAATGGGGAACCACCATGGAAAAGGACAATATCAAGTGGGTACTCCCCACTAGTACACCACCAAGGCCTTACCTGCCACTTGTAGGGTCTGAGATGGATTTATTTATTGAGTTTATATCCTGCCCCTCCACCTGGTTGATAATCGATAAGGCACACTTTTAGGCAGTTTGGTCCCAAGCCACCACATAACTTCTTCCTCCAGTCCACCTAGTTCATGGGTCATCAAATTTTTTTAGCCGCGAGCTTGTCCACTGTCCCTCAGACCTTGTGGCGGGCCGGAGAAGCGGCACCGGGGGGGGGGCAGCTGGAAGAAGATGCATGGGGGGCAAGTAGTCCTCCTCCCCAGCCCTAGCTGCTGTGCTTACCTTCCCTGGGGCTGCTGCCGCCACCACCACTGCTGCTGTTTCTCATGGGTAGGCTCCGCTCTCTGGCTCACAGGAGCACCAGGGCAGCAGTGGTGGAGGGAAGATGAGCGGTGCGAAAGGGCTGGCTGCAGAGAGGGGCTGCTTAAAATGGCGCTCAGCCAGTTCAGCCCAGTCCCCTTCCTCCTCTAGACAGGGTGGGGAGAAGCCAGGAGGAGGGAGGGAGGAGGCAGTGCCACGGTGTGTGTGAGGGGGGGGGAATGGAATGGCGTGGGTGGGGGAATGGTGCAGCCTGAATGAACAGTATCACCACGCCCACGTTCAGTCCGCGGGCCGGATCCTGAAGGCAATTGGGCCTGATCTGACCCACAGGCTTTAGTTTGCCGACCCCTGACCTAGTTGTAAAACATGCATTCTAAGTTCCCTAGCATCCTGAGTGAGAATAAAATTCATCATTACCAACCCAAGGCAGTAGGTCAGGATCTTGAGATGTTTGTTCTGCTGAGTGAAGCATGTAAAGAAAAGCCAGAGTGCTATACTTAGCCAGGAAGGTCACTGGGTGACCTTGGGCCAGTCATTGCCTCTCAGACTAACCTACCACGTAGGGTTATTGTGGAGATTAAATAAGGAGGAGGAGAACCATATATGCCATCTTGATTTAAGACCATATTAACAACAAAGCAGGCAGCAGGAAAGAAACACACACACCGAAGTAACCAACCAAAAAAATATTATTCTCTACACACCTTTTATATTGGATCAGGAACTGAAGGCAGGTGGGATGGACTTTTGCATTAACTTAATTACTCATACTGGCAACAGGTAGGTAGCCGTGTTGGTCTGCCTTAGTCGAAACACAATAAAAAATAAAAAATAAATTTCTTTCAGTAGCACCTTAGAGACCAACTAAGTTTGCTCTTGGTATGAGCTTTCGTGTGCATGCACACTTCTTCAGGTACACTGTGTATCTGAAGAAGTGTACATGCACATGAAAGCTCATACCAAGAACAAACTTACCGGTAATTGGTCTCTAAGGTGCTACTGGAAGGAACTCATACTGGCAGACATACATAAAACATGGACTATGAATTACACTATTCCCATTCTCAGGTGTTGGCATCCGTTTTGTCTTGAGGGACAATGGAGGGTGCCTCCAGGGGTGACGTCAAACCGCTTCATTAGCAGCACTGAAGTGACCTCCCTGGGGTGCAAGCCTGGGCAGTGTGTATGGAGGCCCTAGGCCAGTGGTGGCGAACCTTTTAGAGACAGAGTGCCCAAACTGCAACCCCAAACCCAATGATTTATCACAAAGTGCCAATCTGCCTCAGGGCAGGGGGAGGCCTGGCGGAGGGCCGGTGGGCGGGCGAGGCTCGGGGCCCCCAAGGGGGGGAGGGCGACACCAGCCCTGTGAGGGAGGCCGCCCCCTTCTGCCCCCTCCCCCGTCTCACCAGGCGGCGCGGGCGCTGCTCCTCCACATTCCGACGTTTCTCGGCCCCGCCGCGGGGCTCCCTCGCAGAGTGCGGCACCCAAAAAACGCCGCTGCGGCGCGCGCCACAAGGTTCTACCACCCGGCAAGCGGTAGGGGCGGGCGGAGCGCTTTGAGACACCGGGCTGCTCGGGAGACCCCGCGCCCTCGTGCCGCAGGGCCTAGACCAGTGGGGCGATGGCGTGCGTGCCCACTTGGGCACACGTGCCATAGGTTCGCCACCACTGCCCTAGGCTGCCCAGATGACAAGACCCCACTCTCAACCTTGCTGATGTGGTCCAATTGAAAGCAGAGCAATATGTGGGAACCTGCTTGGCTGCAGGAGTTGCTAGAAGGCAGTGTACAAGATGCCATCCAACCACCTTAGGGACCCCACTCCGGATTTCTGTAGGATTTACTGTTTAGCCCTTTCTTCTCCCAAAAATATCCCACAAAGCTGAGGTTTAGGTTCAGAGTTTTCCTTCTCGGTGGGCTACCTTCCCAGGTTGGTGAGCCCCATCTGCCCCTCACTTCCCTCTACAGCACGTGCAGAAACTGCCTTCTTGATCGTTGGACCCACTATTAGTCTTGTCTGCTCAATTGGCTAGAGCCTGTCTTTGCAGGCAAGGGAAGTCCCTAACTCGCTGAGGTTTAAAGACTCATCAGCTGCCCTCGCCTGGTTTAGCCAGCCAGTTTACTGTTCTTGGGATGTGGCTGCTGCCACACGCTGACATCTTCTAGGAGCCACAGGTGGGAGCTGAGTGCAGGGTGGGGGACCAAAGGTGGACAAACTACCACCGAAGGAGCACATGTGTCCCCAACAGATGTACTACCCCTCCCCTAAAACCTTCTCGGCAGATTATGGGTTGCTTTACTTCAGGGGGCTGGGCTAAAGGCACATCCCCATTCCTTGGCTAGGTGATATTCCCTGAAGAGGGCTTTTACAGCTCCAAAAGAGAAATAAGACAAATTCCCGTCTAGTCAGTCCTCTGAGAGAAGAACTGCAGCTCTGGCCACCGTCACCAGCTCAGCTTCTGGATCCCATGGAGAGATGGGGGGTGAGTCACAGGATGGGCAAATTATAGTTCCAGAGAAAGGAAGAAAAAACACAGTATAATGACAGGAGTTCAGAAATGAAAAACGTTGGCAGCATTAAGATAAATCCAACAGTGCAAATAAGTTTTGATGGATGAGATAATGGTTCTAGTTTATGTAAAATATGCAGGAATTTATGATATGCAAAATGAACCATGGAAAGAGAAGAATGGAAGTCATTGATATTTTAAGGTTGTTTAAATGAGTATTCTAAATAGTAAAACAGAAAATGTAATAAAAATGATTTTTAAAAAGGAGTCCAGAAATTAGGAGGGGCAAGTGGGGGGGGGTGCGCTCCTTGTTGTTGTTTTTTTTTGCGGGGGTACTTATGTGTGACTGACCAATCAATGAATTGGTGATCTGCATGGACACACCACTATATTACCGGCTCCCCAAAAGCACATCCTTCAATTCCGTTCTCACCGGCTAAGGAGGTACGTCGCTGCCGCCGCCGCCCTTTCCCGGCATTCGCTGCTCCTCCCTTCGCGTCTCGCTGCCTCTTTCCCTTCCGCTCCCTCAGCGCGAGGCTGCCGCAGGCGGACTGCTGCTTTCCCCGCGCGCGGCGGCGCCATGGCGGACGGCGAGGCGGCGGGGGGGCTTTCAGCTCGGGGAGCCGGCATTGCTGGCAGCGCAAAGGGGCTGCTGCAGAAGGGCTTCGACATGTACGTGCGAGATCCGTTCGACGCCGCTCACAACCCTCAGGTGTGTGTGTGAGAGAGAGTGTATCGGTGGTTTTTGCAAGGGGGGGGGTGTAGAAGAAGCCGCTGGTGGGGCAGGACATGAAGGGGGGGGGGACTTCTCTGCTAGTGTATTGAGGAAATAGGGCGCCATGGGTGACAAGAGTGTGAGAACAGAGGCTTTTGTGGGTGGGTGGGTTTTTTAAATGAAAGGGTATTGTTGTGGTAGGGCGACCTTTTCCAGCCCAACGCCCGCATTCAACGGAAATTGCCTTGTATAGAGACAGGCCGTTGAGTCTATCAAGCTCATATTGTCAGCACTGACTGGCAGTAGCTCCCTGGAGTTTGGGGTAGGAGTCTCTCCCAGCCCTATCCGGAGAGGCTGGGGATTGAACCTGGGACCTTCCGCATGCATCTATCATTTATTATGGGAAACGGGGGGGGGGGCACATGCTGGTGGTGAATGGGGGTCGGAGGCATAATGGGGGTCGGGGCAACTGATGTAAATTTGAGCTTTAAACAGTAACAACAATAGTAATAACAATAATAAACTAATTTCCTTGCACATTCATACACATTTCCTACACTCATGCAAGCAGCAGGCATTATCAGAGTTGAAGGAGATACAGTATTCTAGCCCAGTGTTTTTCAACCTTTTTTGGGCAAAGGCACACTTGTTTCATGAAAAAAATCACGAGGCACACCACCATTAGAAAATGTTAAAAAATGTTTAAAAATTTAACTCTGTGCCTATATTGACTATATATAAAGTAATTTTTCAATTTTCCCCACGGCACACCAGGCAACATCTCGCGGCACACTAGTGTGCCGCGGAACAGTGGTTGAAAAACACTGTTCTAGCCAAGCAAAAGCAGTTAAGGAGGGTGTGAAGCAGTAACTCCTGAGGGGTGTATGACTGGGGAAAGTTTGAAGGACCAGAAAGAGAAGCTTGTCTAGACTCATAGAAGCCAAATCTTTAGAGGCCGAAGTCTCCCCCCATAAAATAAAATATTGGGGGGGGGGCAAAGTTGATGGGCATTGCCATTCAAATGGTGTGTGCATGTCTTGTGATCAATTTACACAGGCCAGGGCTTACCTCTCCCCTCCCCCCCATATTTTATTCAAGTTGCATTTGGCACTCCTTTGGAAGGGGATAGTGGGAAGATGAGGTGAAGTAGAATGGAGATGGTTTGTGACTGTTTAATAAAAATTTGATTTGATTTGATTTGAATGGAGATGGAGATGAGAAGTTTTGGGTCTGAGGAATGAAATGGGGTGGAGAAGAAGCGAAGAGATTGGGCTGTGGTGGGGCAGTGGTGAAGAAATGGCTTGGTTTAGTTTATTAAGATTCTATCACTTCACACAGCCAAAGGGGAGTCCCAAATCTAAGACTAAAAAATACACTAAAAGTGTTAATCCAAGAAGTCAGCTAACAATGTGAAATCTCCACCCCCATCCAACACAAGAATGAATACCGAAAGCTGAGCACCAATGGTTGTGCTGGGGGGGGGGGGCAAGGAAGAAAACTTAAGGGGAGCAGAAACACTTGGAAATGATGTGTGTGAGGGTTGCAGAAAAAATAAGGGGATGTGGAGAAAGAGGTGTGGTAATAAAACACTGTATGGAAGAAGGTGTGGAAATGAGGCAATCTTAAAGACTGTGCAGATGTGAAGCTTCCAAACCTTGGGTCAGAGTTTTGCAACAGCCTTCAGGATCAAAGGATGCAGCTCATTGCAAACAATGTAGCAGAGGGGATATTTTGGAGGAGAGGGGAGAAGTTGTGGCAGCAGAAATTGTATTTCTGCTTTTCAGTCTAGGCTCCAAAGGCAAAGTGCCAGCTGGGTCCAAGCAGAAGTAGTTCAATCTTGTTTGCTCCAGCATGGGATAGTTACATTATCCCCTGACCTGAAATCTCCTTGCTAGAAATATGTTGTTGAACTGCTTCCAACTTCTGCAGTGCGATCAGTAGAACAGCTGAGTGTGAACATAGTTGCTGTCTGTAGTCTTATGTAAGAGAGCCTTGTCCTTTCCAGAGACCTGTTTTTTTAAAAAAACAAAGTGGTTGTACAGATATTAAAATGTGGAGTTAAATATATTTGAAAATAATACCTGTTAACTTAATCTATATCTAGAAGCAGAAATGGTGATTAAGTTGGGAACATAGGAAGGTGCCTTAAAGAGAGTATGAAGTTGTTGCTCCTTTGTTTATATAGTGGGGAAAATATAATGGTGGCAGTTTATTTTCATACTGTCCTTTAGACACAAGGTTTCGTTTTCTGACAGGAGGGTTCATGCAAAAAGTAAAAAGAAAATGTTTTTTTAAAAAACCAACCCTACCATTAGTGGTGGTAGCTATCTAAAATGTTGTTCCTGTTTTCAGGGCATTTTGAATTTCGGAACAAGTGAGAACAAGCTTTGCTTTGATTTAATACAGGAAAGGGTAAGTATGGCTTCCCACATGAATTGTGCAACTTAGTTTTGAAATTGTGATCAGTAGGTAGTACTAATTAGTGGCCGTGATAATTTCTTATGAATAATCAAGCACTGTGTTTAATAACATTAGCTGTGCAGTGTGCAAGCAAAACAAGCCAAAGCCCTGGACTGGGACAGCAGGTCAGAGTGGCAAATCGGCCCCTGCATCTTAAACCATGTTGGCTTACTCCAACCAGGACAGAAAGTGAGGAGGGCCTGTGATATCTTTTGCTGTTCTGGCTCCAGGCTAGTGCAGCTGAGGAGCCAAAATCAGACCCAGCTCTGAGAAATGGATTGCTTTTCATCTAAGATCAGCTAAGACAGCTTAACTTGAAAAAAATTGATAAACTGTGGGAAATATAAATAGCAATGTGTGAATCTAACTACCTTTCATATAATTAAAAACTTTGTCTCTTTTAAAAAAACGACAGCTTGTAAAACCTGACATGGCTTATCTGGAACCTCACTTACTTCAGTATTCGGATACACAAGGCATTAAAAGGTAACAAAAATTGCTTAGTTAGCATTTCAATGTATTTTTATAACAGCTACCTGTTTTTCTAGTTCCAGTTAAACATTTCAAAAACTAATATTGAATTGTGCAGGAGATTTAAGCTATTCTGTAGAAGTCCCTTTAAAATAAATGGTTGTGGCTTACAGATGTATTTTCTTTTGATGCAGTAGTGCTAGTGCTTGAAGACTACTTATAACACTGCATAAATGTCTAGTTGTTGTTTGAACACATTTAATAGAAATAGTTTCAATTGTACGTAAATGAATGTTCTTTTGTGAAATTGTTTGGTATTACTGCCTTCAATTCACAGTGTTTTTTAATAGTTCTAGAGGTCAGATTTCTGGACTCAGTCCAAAATCACGTTTCAGAAATGGGGCATTTTAAAAAATATGATCCTCTACATATGTTTACTTTTAAAATAAGTTCTATGCAATCCTGCTTCTAAAGAAACCAGTAGCAAACTTTCAATTGAATTTAATAAAGACTAATTCAAAGTTAAAGTTGTGCTAGAACTAACATTGTATATGAATATGTTGATGCAAATTTTCTGACTGTGTTAATTTTAAACTTTAGTTTTAGAGAAGAAATTGCAAAGTTTCTTACTGAATATGCAAAAGCTCCAACAGCACTAGATCCAGATCATGTAAGGAACCACGTTGCTTTCCTTTTCTTTAATTTTGTGAAAGTTTGCTGATTCTTTCATAAGATCTGAACTGAGGGTATAGCAGTTATCACTTTTAAATCATTTTGGAAACTCTGCAACACTGAAAATGTATCAAGTTGTTATTGCAGATAGAATTTTAGGTTAAAGCCAATACCTAAAAGAAATTTATCAGCGGGAGCTCTCATAACTTTGCTTAAGATACCCATTTGTCTTCAAATAATGTCACTCAACTTTGATACATTCAGATACAAACGCAAATAGTTTGTAAATATTGGGCGATAACTAATATCCAGCTAATGAACCAAATTCTTACTTCCCCTACCACTTACATTTGACTACCCACCTGTCAAATCACCTTACATCACACTGCTCTCAGGTGATGATTGTCAGGACTTCAAAACACCACACATAGAGGCTCATTGCACAGCTTTCAGCAAGAAGCTAGAATAAGGACATTGTTCCTGTAGCTTTCCCAAGCAACTGAATGCTTTTATCCAAGAGCCTGCTAAGCCCCACCCTAGGCACTGCTGTTGATCTCCCAGCTATTGAACTCTCAGTAGTGTTGGGTCTACTCATGAGGAAGCAGCTCCTCACAAGTAATTTATCATTCTCAAAGAGGTATTGGCTTTCAGGTGGACTGCTTGGTCCTGCCCTTTCATCTGTCAGTGCTCTCTGAGGGTTGGAGGTGACTCAGCTTCTGCCTCTCAATTCAGGCCTTCTATATATAGGATATGGCAGCTGCTGGGATGTTGCATTGCCTGATAGTTCTGCTTCAGCCTTGGTGCTGTCTGTCCCCACCTGAATGTCTGTGCGATTCCCTCCAGGGAGTACCAGGCCCTCCTCTGGTGAGGATTCCTTTAGCACGGTCATGAAATGTCAGCTGATTGAAAGTGAAACCCAGCCTCCCTTGCCAATGCTAGGAGTGCATTTTAAGGGTCCCATTTTTGGATTGGCTGCTGCACAGCTGATATCACATGGTATCAGGTGTGGAGCAGGTGAGCATGATTTGGGGGAAATGGCATTATGGGCCAAATTAGGACCCATGCCAGGCCTAACAAGGCCAACAGGCTAGAGGTTCCCCACCCTTGAACTAAGTCATATTCAGAATAGATCCACTGAAATCAATTTACTTATTTACACTTCTAAAAAGTGGCACATTGCTAAACTTAGTGCTTGGATTATCTCTATAAAACGAGGAGGTCTGACATAGTACTCTTCTCAGACATTGACTCTGCAAACAACATATCCTACTGACTCCAATGCCATCTTAGATGGTCATTGCCAGGGACATACACTTAGACAACCACTTTGAAATCAGAGCTACTAAATGGTACACAATTAATGGATATTCTGTTGGTCTGTGTTTATATCATATATTATAGAACATTGAACCCATAATTTCAATTACATTATAGCTCAACAAAACCTTTCAATGACTGGATACCAGCCAATAGAATTCATATATACAAGAGGAATTAAGGGTTGATTGTTTTGAAGTTACAGTGGTTCAGTTTTTAAATTTGGTTTGAGTTGTTGACACTTGGATATGATATCCTTGCCTTAGACTTGTCTTTAATTTCTTAAAATAAATTTACCTGCTTTTGTAGTTTTGTTAATTGCATCTTGCTATTTTGTCTTCTATTTCTAGTTTGTAGTTTTGAATGGCTGCTGTGGTGTCTTTGCTACGCTTTCAACTGTGTTATGTGATCCTGGAGGTAAGGGGGCATGAATATGTATCACATATTGTAGCAGTTGTATATCACTCTGGTAATTAGTGCCTGAACATCTTAAAGAAGGTATAAAATCTTGTTCACTCTGCTAATAATGGCTAAATCAGGCTTCCTCAACCTTGGCCCTTCAGATGTTTTTGGCCTACAACTCCCATGATCTCTAGCTAGCAGAACCAGTGGTCAGGGATGATGGGAATTGTAGTCTCAAAACATCTGGAGGTCCGGGGTTGAGGAAGCCTGGGCTAAATCATGTAGAAAATGAACTGCTTCATTGCTTTATTTTATGTGCACTTTGAGTAAGCTAAAAATAGTTTAAATTATGTGAAGTACATACTAGCAGAATGAAACTATTGGTCTGCACCCCCCTTTCTAAGTAGCCATATATATTATAGTAGAGTCTTAACAATTGGTTAATGACAATAAAATTATATGTGGAAACCTCTACTATGAAATTTGTGTCACCTTTTTTAGTATGCTAGTAAGAGTATTCATTTAAGAATAGCACAGACGTGCAAGTGGTTCACACAATGTTTTTTTCCCTATTCTGGCAGCACAATGATTATGTACATAGATTTTGAAAGTAGTAGTCTAAAGATGTGTGTAAGATGAAGGAAAAATAATATATCACTATTTCTTAACAACCAGTAAAATACTTTGTTTAAAAAGAAAGTAAACCTCCATTATTTATTCTTTTTATAGATGGGTATCTGATTCCTACCCCGTATTATGGTGGAATAAACTCCAAAATGTGGCTGTATGGTGGATTGCAACCTATCCATGTGCCCTTGTTCAGTGAGGTAAATATTTACTAAATATTCCCTTTCTTATAAATACTGATATGTTGTCTGTGAATGAACACAATTGTATAAAGCCCAAGCAACAAAACAACTACTGACTGTGGAATCCAAACTCTAGACATGTCCCTTCTTGTATGACTGTGCTGTATGTTTTGGCAAATGGGTGGATGTTGTCTCATACACAAGTGTGTATATAGCAGAGGTGGCAACAAACTGTCCTACAGAAGTCTTGACTGTTTTCCTCAGTTTTTTTAGAGAGAGAGTGTGTCTGTCTCTTCATTAATCATCATTTTCAGAGAGTAACAGTTTCCTGGGATGACATAATGTCACCATTGCCCTTGATCCAAGCATACTCAAAGAACCATAGAGTTTATAGAACTCCCTTTTACCTCCACCAGAACAAGTTGAAAAGGGAGTATCTATATTGAGTTCATCCCAACAAACAAGAAAAAGAAAGCTCCATCAGCGTTTAAGCCACATCCACCACAACTTGCTTGTGCATTTTGCTGTTTCCCCCCCTCAAATTAAATTATTCTTAATGAAAATAAATAAGTATTCTGAGCAGATTGCATTGTTTTACTGAATTTCTGTCTTCGAACACCTTTTAAAATGTTTATGCAGGTGACTAATGAAGAAAGTCGACCATTTCAGTTAACCATTGAAAAATTAGAAACTGCGCATCAGAGAGCCATAGAACAGGTAGGAATATTTTGAACCAAACTCCAACTATTGTACTTTTGGTTAAATACCTCCTTATCAACTTTCCAGTGAAATATATCCTGTTAGAAATGTAAATTGATAAATCTGCTGTGTATTTGTCATTTGCACAACTTTGCCAAAAGCAGGTTGTCATGTCATTCTAATGCATCATTTTGAAGAATGAAGCTAGAATCCTAAATTATATATTTCCTGTTCTTATGTGAGCCCATTAAAATATTTGCGAGTAATAAATGGAGCATTTCATATTAAACTTAATACTTTTTACAAACTGCTTTAGTAACTTCCCTTGATTTCCAAAGTACTTCGTCGTTTTTGCAGTTGTTTGTTGTTGTTTTTCTTAAGTAGCTTGAAGCTACTAAGTGACAGAATCTTTTCACAGGAGAAAATGTACTGAAAATAGTGGATGGGATTCAACTGTCATGCTTGGAGTAGACCCATCAAAATCTACAAAACTTACATTAGTCATGACTAATGTAAGTACTACTAATTTCAGTAGGTCTGCTCTAAGCATGACAGTCTAGACCTAACCCTGTATGTTTTAGTTACGCTGAAATTACAGAATTTACAGAATAATTTGGTCATAATAAATTTTATTTCCTTCCTGAATATATTTCCATTTAAACCTATTTTGGTAACATTAGTTTAAAAAGAATCCTAGTTTTACGGTCTTTCTATACACTGGTGTTATATATACATTTCTTCAAGAAAACAATCATTTAATATATTACATCAAATCTATAGTTTTGTAAATTAAAACAAAACAAAATAAAAAAATTCCTTCCAGTAGTACCTTAGAGACCAACTAAGTTTGTTCTTGGTATGAGCTTTTGTGTGCATGCACACTTCTTCAGATACACTGAAACGGAAGTCACCAGACCCTTAAATATAGTGAGGGAGTGGGGAGGGGTATTACTCAGAAGGGTGGTGGGAATGGGTGATCAGCTGATAGGTGTGGAAAACCTGTTGACGACTGTTAAGGACTGCAATTTTTACAGGGTCTTACAGGGAAAGGCAAGGGGTGAGATGGCTAAAGATAGCTTTCTCATGTATAATGAGATAAGAATCCAATGTCTTTGTTCAGACCAGGTTTCTCCATGGTTTTAAGTTTGGTGATTAGTTGCAATTCAGCCACTTCTCTTTCCAGTCTATTTCTGAAATTCCTTTGTATTAAGACAGCTACTTTGAGATCTTTTTTAGAATGTCCTGGGAGATTGAAGTGTTATCCTACTGGTTTCTCTGTCTTGTGATTCCTGATATTAGATTTATGTCCATTTATCCTTTGGCGTAGGGTTTGGCCTGTTTGTCCAATATAGAGAGCTGAAGGGCACTGTTGGCATTTGATTGCATACACAATGTTGGAAAATGAGCAATTAAATAGTCCTGAGATGGCATGTTTGATGTTGTTGGGGCCAGTAATGGTGTTTATGTGGCAGCAAAGTTGGCATCTGGGTTTATTGCAGGCTCTGGTACCAGTGTCCATGTTGAGTCCTGTTGTTGTATTATTGTAGTGAGGAGTTGTTTTAGATTGGGTGGCTGTCTGTAGGCGATGAAGGGTCTTCCTCCCAGAGCTTGAGAAATAGAACTGTCATTGTATAGGAGAGGTTGTAGATCTCTGATGATGCGTTGTACTGTTTTAACTTGGGAGTTGTATGTGATTACTAGTGGTGTTCTGTTATTTTCTTTTTTGGGTCTGTCTTGCAGCAAGTTCTCTTTAGGTATCAGTCTGGCTCTGTTGATCTGTTGTTTAACTTCATCAGGTGGATATTTTAGTTCTAAAAAGGTTTGCTGTATTCCCACCACCCTTCTGAGTAATACCCCTCCCCACTCCCTCACTATATTTAAGAGTCTGGTGACTTCCGTTTCAGTGTAGCTGAAGAAGTGTGCATGCACACGAAAGCTCATACCAAGAACAAACTTAGTTGGTCTCTAAGGTGCTACTGGAAGGAATTTTTTATTTTGTTTTGTTTTGACTATGGCAGACCAACACGGCTACCTACCTGTATTTGTAAATTAAGTCCTTTGAATTATAGCAGATGAAATTTAAAATCATAAATAAATAACAAAATGCCATGCTGTGATGAAAATGAAATGTGATGCCATGAAAATGTGATACTGGAATATGTTTTAGGGTTATAAGGGAATATGTATGCTCATTTTCAGTCCAGAAACTTCAATACTTGGCACTTTATGAAAGGATGGCAAATTTGCAGACTCGCTACTCCTTTGTATGACGTCATGGTGGCGTCCCCGACTATCAGTTTTTCTTTTTTCAGGGCATCAGAGTCAGAGCATTAATCCTGATCAACCCTCACAATCCATTAGGGGACATTTACCCAGCACAGTTACTGAAAGAATGTCTAGACTTTGCACACAGGTTTGAGTCCTAGCGCTATTTGTTTGGGCTTTTAACTTTATATGATGCAGTATGTTAGTTTTGAAAGTTATTTTGGTAATTTCCTTATTTCATTTGGCATATGGACATAAGAATGTTTGTTCAGAAAATTCATTTATGGTAATAGTCATCTATGGTTATTAGTAGCGTTGAAAAACATTAGAATTCTTAAATTGGCAAACTTAGTTTCTGAATGTATAACTATGGTGGAGATGGCATTATGTACTGCTAAAAAAAATTCCCTGTATGCGTAAAGCCCGACTATATTGATTCTTTAAAACATATGTCATAAATATGAGAACTGGTAATTACCAAAATAAGTAGTAGTAAGAGTGTTTAATATGGATACATACGTTGATTTGAAAAGTAAGTTTGAACCAATTTATGAAATGAAGCATCCTTGTAATCTGAAACTTGTACATCCAGTCTATAGAATTCTATATGGAACATGAATTAATAAATTATTATTTTCTTTCTCAAAGAAGGATCCCTAATGTTTCCTTTAAATTTCAATACATTTTCTCATACTTCCCCTAATGTCTATTTTTTTATCCATGGCCATATTCTTGTAATGCTTACTCTGAAATCCTATGTACACTTACTTGGACTTAAGTCTCACTATGTTCAGTGACACTTCCTCCTCCTTAGTTTATCCGTGAAAGGATGCCATCCTCCTTGCTTGTTCCATTTTCTAGCATACCTGCCCTTCCCACCAATCTACATGAAATGGATTAATTTTTTAAAATATGGCTTATTTCTAATGAAGGTAACAACTAGCTCATTCGGTAGAGCATTAGACTCTTAATCTTAGGGTTGTGGGCTTGAGCCCCATATTGGGCAAAAGATTCTTGGATAGCAGTGAGTTGGGCCACATGACCCTTGTGTTCCTTTCCAACTCTATGATTCTAACTAAAGTGGTTATTAGATAATTAGTAAGCCTCAGAACATAGCACAATTCTTTTCACTTCAGCATGACACTGCATGAGACTTGGGGATGCAGTCTGTGTCTGAAGATGAAAACTAAGAACCTGATGTTTTTAATTCCCCCCCCCCAAAAAAATAAATAAATAAATGTTAATTGGTTACTTATACTTTGGTGATATTTAAGCATCTTTCTGTCAGTCACATACTTCTGAATGCCTGCTAATATTGGGAATAAGAATTCAGTTTGATGTGTTTTCTGGCCTGTGTATGCAGATATAATAAGCTGTGTGGTGTGCGTTTTCTGGCCCTTATATCTTAATTGTGCAATGTATTACATGTAGAGACATATGGATACTTGGTTCTTAACTTCTCGCTTTTATATATCTAATAAAATTGTGGATGGGGGAATATACATGCCTTGCTGAGGACTCATCGCTGTTCAGTTTTTAAAAACATTTTGCTTTATATTAAGTAGCAGTTCTTTGGGTGCCTCCTCCACAAGAGGGTTGGAGGGTGGCAACACTGAAACACTTTTCTGCGGTGGCTCCCTGTTTGTGGAATGCTCTCCCCAAGGAGGCTCACCTGGGGCCTTCATTACATATCTTTAGGTGCCAGGCAAAAAACGTTTCTCTTCAGCCAGGCGTTTGGCTGATTAACATTCCATGGCCTTTTAAATGTGTCTGTGGGATGAGAGCTATTGGTTGCTTTTGTTTTTGTTTTATTATGTATTCTATGTTTTCATTTTGTATTTTTATTTTGTGAACTTCCCTTTGATCTGCGGATTAAGAGCAGTAAACGTATTTAATTAATAATAATAACAACTTGATTGAATATAAAATATGCAGCTTTCTAAGGAATTTGCTAAGCAGCACTTGCAGTAATGAATGCATATATATTTTTTAAAAATCTTTAATGACTTATGTGTGTGTGTCTTTCTTTACATAGACATAAATTACATGTAATTATGGATGAAATTTATATGCTGTCTGTATATGGTGATACCACATTCACAAGCATTCTTAGCTTGGAGAGGTGAGTGTTCCTTCCTGTTGCTTTTTTTTAAAATGTCAGGTTTTTAGTTGAGTAACATAGCAAATCTATTCTGTTTGTTTATATATGCACACATAGTCTACCAGTTTCTGTATGCATAAATTATTCTTTCAAAGTAATTATTGGTGATGTGGTAGCATATGTATGATTTTCAAGGGTTGGTAGACTTTTTTTGTCTTGCCATTCTCTGACAAAATCCTACATGTCAACTGATTTAGGACTAAGCAGACTATTGCTCATATGTGAATTTAATGCTAACTACTATTGTAGCTATTCTCCTTCCTCCGCATGCCGGGGGTGCTCCTCATACAGGTCTGTTGTAACTCTGCCCAGTGTGCATGTATGCTGTAACATGTTAGGTCACTTAGTGCAAGCCAAAATTCTTCCATGCCTCACTTGGAAGTATCTTCTTTTCTGGACTTTTACTTATGTTGCATGCTTTGAGGAGAGTTGGGTGGAGCTGAGTAGCAACTGGTCACTGGTGAAGTAAGAGAGAGCCTGCTTTGCAAGTACCGGTAATGTGCCCAGCACAGCAGGGTTGCAGCCAGCACAAGGGTAGCAGGAAAGTATAAAATTATGGCAAAATACATCTGCACCCTTTTGTCCACATGCTGAAGGAGCAGGACTATTGACTCTGTTCCTTCATGTGACAAGTTATACCTTCCTTAGCTCGTGTGTGTGTGTGTGTGTGTGTATGTGTATGTGTAGACTGCCACCCAGTGCCCTCCATAAATGAAACAGCTTCTGATACACTTTCCTGACATAACTCACAATAATATTTCAACTGAAGTAGTTATTGATCATTCAAAAAAGATTTAGAATGTTTTTGGTAACTACTTCAGTACAGTGGACCCTCTAGTTACATACCGCTGTGGATATGTAAATTTCAGGTTATGAACGCGGCAAACCCGGAAGTGTATACTTCCAGGTTTCGCCACGCGCACATGTGCAGAAGCAGCGCCTCTGCCTATGGACTTTGTGGGTTGTGGATGGACCCCCAGAATGAATTTAATTCGTATCCGGAGAGTCCATTGTTCCAAAAACAGGCTGTTATTCTGAATCGCTGATATCTTGGGCTTCTTTGGAGGAAGGGTGGGGTGAAAACATAATAAATGGAACATAATTAGAACTTCCTTGATTTAGATTTCTGTATGTACTTCAGTACACATGCACACAGGGAGTACAGCTCCATAAACGTGCTGTCTATGCCGTGGATTTCTATTATCTCCAGCTTTTTGCTGGGTCAGGGTAAATTGCCATTGTCCTTACAACTGGAAAGTGTTGATTCCCCACCCCGAATAAATGTAAGACATTCATTATCTTGAAATCTTCCTCTTTAGTTTACCAGATCCAGATCGGACACACTTGATGTGGGGATTTAGTAAGGTAGGTTAAAAATATTTGTTATCAATATTTCTTCAAACTGTACTTGAATTCTTGAAACTGTCAAATTCTTCCATCTACCCAATGCATTGTTCCAAAGAAATCTTGTATGTGAGAACTTAAAACCTACAGTGTAATCGTGGATTATAATGTTTGCCTCTGCCACAGTTGCACAGCAGGTCTAGCCATTAGTGGAACCCTGTTTCTCCTAAAATAAGACATAGCCATAAAATAAGCCATAGCAGGATTTCTATGCATTTGCGAAATATAAGCCGTTCCCCAAAAATAAGCCATACCCCGAAAATAAGCCATAGTGACATGGTACCTCCCATTAAAACAGCCTGGGGAGGCGTGGCTATGCAGCGTACCGATGCGACACGGTTAAAATAAGACATCCCCTGAAAATAAGCCATACTGTGTTTTTTGGAGCAAAAAAAATATATAAGACGGTGTCTTATTTTAGGAGAAACACGGAAGATGGTATTCTGTTATAAACTCAGTATCATTTTGCAACTATCCCAAGAACTAGCAGGCAACCAGGTGGCTCACCAGAAGCTGGCCAGTAGACTATGGACTAACTTCTGCTCTTCCATAGTTTAGGATATGACTTGCAGTGCAATGCAAACCTTATTGGTGTTTATATAGATGTAAATTCTACTCCAAAATAAATAGATGGCAGCCTTAGGGTGGCTTCTGATTGCTTGGGCTGCAGAATATCCATTTATAATCCCTCACCATGTGGGAGCTGCAACTACATGTTGATTTGGTTAACTTTAGCAACCAGTGACAGGTGACAGTCCCTTGCTTGCTACAAAAATAGGGGGATAGAGAGGGCCAAGTAAGGTTGGCTATAAACAACCAGGAACCTGTTTGGCTGCAATTGCCACATATTGTGTATAATTTCACTTGTTCTACCACACTGGGAATCTAAAACTAGACTTCAGGGATCATCATATGGGTTTCAGCCAAAAATTCTAACCTAATGAAATACTTTATGCAAATCAAATCAATTGTTCTGCTTTTGTTTCTTAATATGTAAATGGACTTTAAAACGTTTTGTATAGGATGTTAAGTTCTTTGAAAATTGAGAAATTATATTTTATTACAAGAATCAGAAATTATTTAGTCTTCATTGGATAATGCTGATTTGGATAGAAATACGCTTTGTGTATGAATTAACATTTTAGAGAGACTTTTTAATTACAAACTTTCCCCCTTCCCTTTCAAGGATTTTGGCATGTGTGGCATCAGAGTTGGAGTATTATACACCAGAAATCATGAGGTCAGGAAAGCAGTTAATCAGCTGGCTGTTTTCCATGGTTGTCCAGGACCAGTGCAATATGTTCTCAGCCAGTTCCTTCGTGACAGAGGTTAGCAAACTTGAAAGTGCACAAACACACATTGCCCTGATTCCAAGTAATGAACACCAGTCCTCACACTATATAGTTACTGCAGACTAGGAAAATCCAGCTCTGTTTTTTCACTGTGTGTGGCTAGACCATGATCTAGCCAGCTTTATTCCTCAGTTTCAAATTATTTATGAACTACATTCATTTTTTTTTATTTATTAGATATATTGTTGAAGTTGGTGTAAAGTGGCTGAATTGGTGTTGGGTCCATCTTAGCAACTAGGGAACAAGTTCTGAACAGGACCTGTCTTATCTTGCTTTGCCTTGCCTGTAGTTACCTTGCCATCATTAACTGCTGGGACTGATGTCAGCAAAACAGAATTTCCAGATTACTTAACTCGTTTAGTTGGTGATGTGAAACACCTCTCTCCTTGAAAACCACTGCCAGTTACAGTAGACAATGCTGGGTTGGATGAGCAAATAGTCTGACCTGGAATAAGAATTTTCTTAACTTCATAATACTGCAAACAAAAATCCTCTCAATCACATAAGCTACTTTTCACACTTTATATTTGCCATGCAGGATCCCTTTAACAGAGTGCCTGCTGTTCCCAATGTTCCCCACCCCTTAATTTGTCAAAGTCCTACTAAGACTGAATAATACAAAGAGGGAAAACAGTGTGGTCTGATTTGTGCTCTTATTTTGGCAGAATGGCTGGATAATGTGTTTTTCCCAACCAATAAAAGAAGACTTAAGGAAGCACAGAACATTCTTGTGGATGGCCTTGCGGAGATGGGAATACCTGTTTTAAAAAGCTCAGGAGGATTATATGTGTGGGCTGACTTCAGAAAAGTATGTGGAGGACCTGGAGGGCTCAGGGAGGGTGGATTAAAGGACATAAATACAGTTGGCTGTATTGTGGCTGGTCTTGTGAGCTCCTTCCTTCCTGCTGGGCTTTGTATTCAAAATAGGACCTGCCTCTCCCAGCGAGACACTGAGAGGCCATAGGCTTACGAGCAAACCCAGTTGGAAGAATGCATCATTACAATGCTATCCAGCACTTCTGGTCTGCGACTGTACCAGTCCCCTGCCCCTTGTACGTGCACAATCTCAAATTTCACCAGATTTTCATTATTGATAGGATAAGGGCTTGGAGCTCCCCACCCTGCACCCTTAAAAGAGGCTTTTTTTTTTAAAGTACTCTTCATTAATTTTGGACATACAGTAGTTAAGGTCCTAAACCATCAGAGGAAGGAGGGATGGAGGCTGGTGCTGCCTGCTGTACACCTGATCATCATTTAAGGTATCTCAGTGTGCTGTGGCACACTGGTTGAAAGCCACTGAATTAAATCACAACATGCCTAAAAATAAATAAATGGTGCAGCATCTGGTCCTAAATAATATTTTGAGCAATGTAATTGGCTAAGCAAGAAAAACAATAGAGCACCAAGGCTTCAATTGAACTCAAAAGATGCTTTGATGAAACTGATATTTTGGTTCTTTTGTGGGTGGGGAGGTCAAGTGCTTTGTTTGCTAATGTGGCATTCAGCTAACGTGTATCTTTGTTTTCTCTTAGTTCTTAAAGTCACAGACATTTGAAGCTGAAATGGATTTATGGTGGAAAATTCTTGGTGAAAAGCTGCTCATTAGTCCTGGGAAAGCCTTTTGCTGTTATGAACCTGGATGGTTTAGGCTGGTCTTCTCAGATTCTATAGACAGAATCTACCTGTGTAAGTTTCAGTTGTATAAAAAGGGTTATCTGATCTCTTTCTCCTTTCTCATCCTTCACTCAGCTATATGCACTGTCATAGACTTTCAAGCCATCAAGGAATATATACAGCCTCACAATATGTTCTGTATTGCCTACAAGCAGACACTCAGGAAATATATTATGTCTTTAAAATGTTTATGTTGCTTCCTTTTTGTAGGTATTCAGAGACTTCACCAAATGCTACATGATAAAATAGATGAACCTGTAGCTTCATCTCCTGAAGAAAATGAGCATATTGAGTTAGATGATGAAACTTCAGCCAACTACATAAATACACCAGTGGATGATGTCTCAGAAGGATTTTCACACTTGAAGAAAATAGCTGTCTTCTAAGAACCTGAATGCTAAAACAAAGCATGGCATATTTATATTTACTGTAACTCTGACTCCCCTTTGTTTTGTTGTTTTGTTTAGTATGGCAGGCATGCATTTACATTTTGTTGTAACCTATGGTTACTAATTTGACTATGGAGATTCTACTTACTGGCAACCTGGCGGACTTTTTCTCCTATATTCTCCTCATTGGAATACTTAGTTCTGTTCCTCAGAACACTATGGGCCAAATTAGATGCAACAGTGACTTCTACCCAGCTGTTTTCCCCCCCTAGAGGAATTACAAGGCTAAAGGTAACCCACTAGGACAAAAATAGGTGGGTAAGGTGCAAGGGAAGCATCATTGGAGGAGGGAGAGGTTCAGCACCTCCCATTTGTTCCCAGGCTACTGTAATATTGACCATGCTTTTATAGGAGTTTAAACTAAGCCACTCTCCTCCTCTCCCCCTTTGTAGAATTCAAATTAGGTCATGCCACCATCTTATTTTCAAGTATTTGAATTTCATTCATATTCAGGTCAAGCATGTGACTGGTGCGTTGAACATCTGCAGATTAGAGCTGAATCTTGCACATTATCTTGCATATATCTCCTGGTTCATACAGGGCAATGGATAGCTCAGTTGGTTAGAGTGTGGCACTGATAACACCAAGGTTGTATGTTCAATCACTGTATGGAATAGTTGCATATTCCTGCATTGCAGGGAGTTGGACTTAGATGATCTTCAGGACCCAACTCTACAATTCTATGATTCTAAACATTGGTCCACTGAGACAAAAGCTATATACTTTGTATGTAAATATATTAGAAAATGTTACTCAGTTGATAATTGGCTGTTGATAACTGGTTGCCAACTTGCAGACTGTTTTTATAATGCACAGGAAGTAATCTAAAACACAGACGCTTGGGCTTTCTATATGGGTGTTACCACTGTAACTGCTTTCTAAGAAAGTGTCTAAATCTTGTTTTCATTCTGTTGCTTAAAAGGGTTTATTTGTACATTTTGCTGTTGCATATCATTCTTGCAAAATCACTCTCTGATCAGTTTTGCACTCTTCACATAAATATTTTTTATAAACATATGGTTGGTTGTGCTGACTGGGAAAGGAGTGAGGATATTTGTGTAATTTAAGATCCAATACAGTTTACACACGTTGTCACCGATGAGGTGAGCTGCTTTCACAGCTACTAGCTTTTAAATCATTGTGATTATATAAAAGAGAACCCTGGATTTTTTTTTATTGCTGCAGTTTAAAATTAAATTATAGGCCAGAATAGAACGAGAATTTTGGTTAGTACCTGAAGCCAGAACAGCTGTTGCCCAATGTTTGTTCTACTTCAGCTGTGCAAGGACAAGAGCAGAATTTGATCCCACTGTGGCTCTAGTGCAGTATAGCAATAAGCATACAATCACCTATTTTTTCTGTAGGTGTTACGTCTTGGATAGAGGAAAGGTAGATCCCAACTGCAGTTGGGAAATGAGCCTGAAATTGTAAGGAAGTGCTGCATAGATGCCTAGATCCAGCACAAGCTCTAACAGCATTTACAGGCTGCAAACCTGATACTTAAGAGGGAGTACCACTTGCCTAGAACAGGTAAAACCCCATCCTTTTCCAGATGGATCAGTTATCAACCAAATTCCTATTTTGTTTGGATGGTGGTTCAAGTTTATTATTTATCAGTCATCTTCCACATACATTCTAAAGTGAAGTAATATGGACTTTAGACATGACATTTTCCACCATTTTATCTGTTGCAGAAAGGGAAAGTAGAGCTAGGTGTCATCAGTACATTGCATGCAGTAGCTTCATGGGTAGATGTTGAAAGGCCCCCCCAAAGATAGAATTGTTAAGCATGAAAGTGCAAGTATTATGGGGCAGGAGTCCCCCACTCCCAAACTATGTTCTGAAATGGCATGCTCAGCTACATAGGAATGAACTCACTTGAAGCATGGTGCCACCAGTTCCTACACTAACTAGTGGGTGTAAAAAGGATACCATGGTTGATGGTATTACTGAGAAGCCAAGGAGAATTGTGTGGATCACTATATTGTGCTAGCATAGGTCATCCTAGTAGTTTTTGGGTCAAATGGAAGTCTGAAGCTAGACTGAAACATCCATGATAATTGTTTAAGAGAATATACATAGCCTAGAAAACATACGCTTAAGCATCTTTCGCAGGAAAAGGGTAACAGGAACTAGTGGTGGTTAGAATATCCTCTCTCCAATGAAGGTTTATTTAGAAGTGGACACCTGATCATGTATTTCCATGTGGCTGTACTTGCCCCCTCTCTTAACAATGTTTACTCCCTTTACATCTTACTTGGCACACAGTAAGACAATTCTTATGAACCTTTGACAAGCAGCTATTTAAAAGTCTGCTCAGTTGAAACTTGTAGTTTCAGAAAATTAACAGCATAATAGTGAAATTTGTTTATTTGGGCAAAGAACAAGGATAGGGACCTTGCAACAATCCAGATGGTGTTGAACTAAAACTCCCATTAGCCCTGACCACTGGCCATGCTGGCTGAGGCTGATAGGAGTAGGACTCCATGTATAACAACTGCAAGTTCCCCATCCCTGGCATATACCGGTAGTAATTTGGAGTGGGGAGGAAATGAACACCTGCAATTATGCCTTCCTATCACTACAGTAACTGAACTTAAGTTCTGTTTACTAGATGCAATGGTTTTTTTAAATGAACAAACAGATACATAAGTTTTTCAAAGTGATAGTAACAGAGGCTTTTTTCTGAAGAAAGGTAATCAGTAACTTTATTTTTGTATAAAGCAATACTAACAAATACAAAATGTACAGCTTCTCACTAGACTCAACAAGCATGTGAGAAGTCACTTTTGACAGAGGAGAAGAAAAACAAGTTTCAAAGAACGTGAAGAAATTTTGATTTTGAAAAAGGCACCCAAATTTAAATAATAAATAAAAGCCACTCATAGGCCTAGCTGGATATACTAAAACATAAACATTTGTGAAAATTAATATACATAAAAAGGAGTCTCTCAAGAGCAAGACACACTACAAGCTGCTGGCAACAGTTTCCTTGATGGAAATTGCTGGGGTAGGTCCAACGTGAGTCCAAATATAACCTTTTTCTGGTCTAGTAGGAATGGTAGGGAAAGGAGATGACTGAGATTTGAAATATTCTGAAGGTGCATGACAAACAAACTCTAAGTACTCAATTTTCCTTGGAAGATCTTCTTCTGGCCCTTAAATAAAAAAAAAATGAAATAGTTAGTTGGTTATTCCCCCACTTGGAGCTTTATGGTACATCCGGTTGGCAATTGTCATATTTCTCCTTAAGTATCACTAGCAAGACAGGTACTTTCTCCAGCATGGATATAGCTCTATGCAGTGAATAAAGCTATGCAAGCTGGGCCTGCAGTGTTCTCCAAAAGACATTAGATAGGAGAATCTAATATGAAGCCCTCCATCCTCCAAAGTAAGGGCTAAACACAGAATTGTATAAAATGCAGCAATACAAGGATACCTGGTATCTCACTCCTCCTAGGAAATAATTTCAACTGGTTTCAGATCAATACCAACACTACTAACAAACAGCAGAGGAAAGGAAGGACTTGCACAGCTTGAGGCTGTGTAACCATACTATTGATGATGATGGAACAGGGGCATGCATTCAGCATGCTGCATCTCTGTAGCAAGCATGTTGCCCTCCAGCCCAGTTTCTCTGGGCCTAAGAAGAGAAGGTTCACATGTGTAGAGGACCTTGTGTGTCCATAGCAACTTCTCCCCGCCGAAAGTAGCTAGGAGACAGTTTTATCTAGTGGTACTATTGATTTATACTGAGAAAGACACCAGCACACTTCCCAGGAGAACATGTTGCTGTCAAATATACAACTCTTAACTTCACTTCCAACACAAATATACATCTCTACCAGAATTGCAATTCATGAGCAAGTCTAAAGGCAACGCTGCATAACTAGCTTGTACTACAGGATAAAAAAATCTAGGACTCTGGAGTTATATCACATGTAGCACTTTCTGCTTTGTCAGTACAGGTAGAATTTTAACATTTTGGGCCTTGGAACTTACCTATTATGTAAGTTGCAGGGTCAAAACAGTCTTTGGGGCTAGCTGCAGTAGGAATGAGCCATGTTATAGCTGCACTTTTTTCGCAGTATTGGTCTTGAATAAACCCTCTAATCTGAGCATAGTATGTTTTACCATCCTGCTCATCAATCACTGAAACAACATCTCCAATCTGATAGTAAACTCCCTAGAAAAGATATAGATCATTAGAATTAATTTTTTAAAAGCTAAACTGATAATAGTTTCTGCTTTGGTGTGTCAGAGTGAGCTGGCCAGTAGTCACACTGGAGACAACTCGTTATTAACAAGAACAGTATCTTCACAGACTTGGTTGAGTGTCAGGCCTAACAAGTACAACAGCTCATCCCTGATAGGTCTTACCTCATTAAATCAGTTGCCAAGACTGAAAGTCCCTGTCTCCCCACAACCATCTACGTCCCCTCCTCTCCAGGGCTTTTTCCAAGCAATTGGAGTCTACACCTCCATGAAGTCTGTCACCGCTTTGCCTGTTTCAGCCCTCTTCTATTTCTGGGAGATGGGGGCAGGGGAGCTTGTTGCAGCAGGATGGGGGCACACCCTTGACCCTTCACCAGCCTGCCTCATCTCTATTGGCCTCCATCCTCCCACTTGCCAGCTTTGGCTTCAGCCTCTGAGTCGGATTCTGAACTTCTCTCTGCCACAGGTTCTCCCAGCTCACAAAGCCCTGTTACCTCCTCAGCTTCCAACCCCTCCTCTTCCCAGTCTTCTCCCTCATTGTTGTCCCACCACCGCTCCCCAGGCTCTTATCCTTCTTGGTGGTCCCCACTTGGTGGTCCCCAGCTGGTCTATATACATTATCCATTTCCCCCACATTGCAGCTGCAGAAAGCCATATTTGCATTTTCCCTTCAGTGAGGCCACAGTACTAAGTTTAAGGGCATTTTCAGTTTTCCCTGACAACAAACAGGACTGAAACAATGTGCCTGCATCATTTTTCTCCTTCCCCAAAAATTTGGCTGTTTGGAGTTTTAGTCTGCACTTCTACGCCAATAATGCTGATTTAATGTGCTTTAAAAGCACATAAATATGTTAAAATAAATAAAAACAATATTTTCCTATCTTTTTAGAGACAGATAAGGATATTGATAAAATGGCTCTCAAGCTGCTCCAAATAAGTAAGTTAGAGTTTCAATACAGTAACATAATTATATAACAGTTTCAAGCTATGTCATAGCAACGATCTGAAAGTAACTAATTGAGTTTTTCAATTTGAAAATATCAACTACTTTGCTCTTGAAGAGGATGAACTACATCAGAAAGTCTCAGTTCAGTCATGAACATGCTAGCATCCTTAGCAAGTTAGGCGTTTAGGAAACTTCAGTAACAATGTACAGGAAAAATGCAAATTACAGTGCAGATTTATAGTGCTACTGCAAAAACACTAAATACATACTGTATGTTTGAGTCACAGTCCAATAAATTTTCTTACCAAGAACTCATTCAAAGATTTATTTACACTTTCATTGACTTTTGAAACACTTCTATGTTCATAGACTTCTAATAACATACCTTATGGAAGATAGATTCTGCTGTAATAATGGTAGCTACAGACTCTGGAGCTTTGATGGGCTGAAAAAGGAAGGTTATAATGATTAAACTGCACAAATAACGTAACAGTGTCAAAATTAATATATAATGCATTTTTGTAAATGAGATTTGGATGGAAAATTGATAATCTTTGGACCACTATATAGGAAAACATCCAGAAATTAATAGCTTCAGTATCAGTAAGCTTTGACAAAATGCATCTATATTTGTTATGTGTTTTAATCAGGAAGCATTTCACATTCAGAAATGCATAGTATATTGATTATACACAAATGAAAAAAAGTCTCTTAAGACATTGCTCAAGAGTCATTTTGCACATTATGCTCAACAAGTATGAGCTGAAGAACACAAAATACATCTATTTTAATGCAATAATGTGCATAGTCTTATGTGATGAATACTCATGGTTCTTCAGGAAAGCACTAATAGCAAAGTTGTATATAATTTGATAAGCATGTAGGAAAATATTTATATTTGGTGCAGACTTTTGTAAACCTCACTATTTTTTAGTACAGCATCTACCACATTGCTTTAATTTAGAAAGTGCTCAACTGTAGCTGGCGTCCATAATCACCTTACATTTTTTAACTTAAAAATATGCCTTCTCCCTTTTCCTTTAGTGGAAACTTTCTTTTCAGCAGCTGGAGCAGACTTGTATTTTGTGTTTCTTAATCGAGCAGATCTTCTGTGAATTTCTTGCTTACTCTAGTGTACAAAAGTAAGAAATAGTGGCAATTCATTATTATATACATGAACAAATATACAACAAGGCATATAGAGAGAGAGAGAGAGAGAGAGAGAGAGAGAGAGAGAGTGCGTTATTCATAGGGTGGGGGGACACAGTAGGACCCACTTTCCCCAGGCCAGAAAGAGATGAAACACCTATTCTAAACACATTTACTAAAAAAGTACACGCCGCTAATTTCAACAAAAAGATTTTTGTTTGTTTCAAGTGCTTAAACACTGTTGTTCAAAAAAAATTTCCACAGGGCAGCCTACAATAAAAGAATGGGTATCAATCTAGAGAGTTTCAGCAACTCAGAAAGAATTTCAAATCATAGCAGAATTTACAGCGCAGTCCTATGCATGTTTACTCAAAATTCCCACTATATTTAATGGGACTTATTCCCAGATAAGTGAGCCCAGGATCTCAGCCTAAGGTTGCAAACCATTATAGAATTATATGAGAGTAGGCTAGTGTCATGCCACCCCCTGCCTAAACTATGTGGTGCTCTGAGTCTGGCACTCCCCTCAGCTCCCCTGTACGACCACACCATTCTTTGTAAGATGTATAGTCCTGAACTGGGTTTCTGATAGGTATTTCTGAATTTTCCTCCTTGTTTCCACACCAGACACAATACTATGAATAGTTCTCATCTCTAACATAACCAGTCAAGAGGCATGTGGTGCAATACAGTGCATATTAAAAAACAGAAATATGGGTTTGATGATCACAGGGTTCAGAAGCATATGGTATCAGTTTGGTATCATTTGTTACTTTTTTCTCGTAGCTATTTAACAATATTGATCCTGCTCTAGTAAACCAACCCTGCTACCATCAAAACTCTCTCTCCATCTTCCAACCCTCACTCCAATTAACCACCCACTTCCCCAAACCCAACTCACTTCTCAACTGCCTCCTAACAGCATTCAAACTCCCTTTCAAACTCTTACTCTAAATCGCCATTCACTTCCAACAACCCAAACACATTCCCACTCCCAACACATACCTTAGCTCATGGATTATACTCACCTACGCAGTTACCGTAATTACTGTAATATTAATCACAGACAATTAACAGAAACACCAGAATGCCACTCGTTAAAGTTTCTTCACACACACCCCTCTCTCTCTCTACAAAGGTAGCATGTGCACTAGTTGCACTTTTGCATGCACCCGCCACTGGCATGTAACCCCTTGGAAGGCTGCCCAAGAAGGGAATCCCCACCCCTGAGTTAGAGGCACAACTCAGATCAGGTTAAGTTTGAATGTGCACCGTAAGGTTGAAAGTTGTTGAGCTTTTATCCTTGCAGTGCCTATTAACTTGAAGAGCTTGGCGGCGCCGGGGAGTACGGAAAACAAGATCTGCTCGGTGTCATTGAAGCAGAAGGAAAAGAGCGCGACGTGACCCACAGAGGTCCGATGTCACACACAGCTGACCTAGACCTAGAATTGTAGCGCTGGCAGGGACCACGGGGGTCATCTAGTCCAACCCCCTGCTGCTGCAGTGGGGGATGCTCTTTAGACTGAGCTATCCCTCCTTTTGTTCGATGACCTCTTCTGGGGAGGGTGGCTTGGCCGTGCCTGCCACCTCAGGAAGGTCGACCGAGGAGGCCCACTGGCTCCGGCGGCGGGCCCTGCTCCCCAAGAGCCCGAAAGCGGCAGCTTGTCAGGAAGCGTCCTCCTCACCTGCTTCCCGCCGCCGCTGCCGCCGTTGCTGTGCTGCGCAGCCGCCGAGGTCGTGGCGTAGCCGGCTCCCGCGGACCCGGGAGGCCCCGGGCGGCCCGTGCAGTTGTTGCAAAGGATCTCGCCCTGGACCCCTTTCTTCCACATGGACGAGGAGGTGGTGCGGCACACGCTGCACGTCGGCTTCAGGCCCAGCGGCATCTTGGCGCCGGGTGACCGCTCGCTCGCTCGCTCGGCCTCCGACTGCGAGCCCGCTCGCCACGACGGATGTTGTGCGTGGAAGCGGAGCGGCTGAGGAAGCGCGGGGGGGGGGGAGAGCAGAGCGGCCGGGAAAGGAAGCGCTGCAAAAGAGGGGCCTCTGCCCTCTGCTGGCTGCCCACTAGGCTGCATGGCCTGAGGCGGGGAGAGACGAACGAGGAAAGCCGGGGCTTCCCGCCCTCAGGCCGACTGGCGACCCAGGGCGAGGTGGCTGGTTTTGCGGGGAACACAGGGGCGGTATATCGTGGTCTTCCTCGGGAGCCCCAATGGCTTGAGTCGTACTTGAGGTCGGCTGTAGTCAACCGAGCAGACACTAGACTAGACCTTTCTCTTTCTCGGGCCCAAGGATAACCGGATAACCTCGTCTAGCCTAGGAAAGTTATAAAGTAGGGGGTAAATAAAATAGTAGGCTATGCATACAATTGGAGCAGTAGGGCCTATATTAAAAATGTTCAACAACGGAAGAGAGATGTGATAAAGGCCGGCCTCGAAAAGCAGCAGGTGAAATTACACTAAATTTATGGGCCAAGGTTCCATCTGAATCCTGGACTTGTTTACTCAGAAATGCCCCCCACCCCCCAGTTTATTGAGTGGCTGGTGGGTAGGATGGAAGACAAAGTGCTACATAGAAGGCTATAGCTGTATTTCTAAAAAAAATTCTTAGGGAAACTTGTACCTATCACAAGAAAGCAGCTGAAGAAAGTTAAGGATAAGATTTTGCTGTTTTGTGTGTGTGTGTGTGTGTGTGTGTGTGTGTGTGAAACATGGGGATTTATGTTTGTAGGCTCCATTCCTCTTCCTTAATAAACAGAGCAGTTAATATAAAATGCACGGTACACAGAACTAAAACGAACATGCAGTGAAAATGTATAAAGCAACCTACAAAACTGAAATAAGGAAGACATCGTCACAACCAATAATACTCCTCCCTCTGGCACCTATCTGCTTTAAGGACAGAACTGAAAATTGGTACTGCTCAGTAATGACCTTCAGAATCCAAGGTTGTCGATCCAATATTTTTCATAAACTAAATTCACCCACAAAAAGAGTCTGAAGGGAAGTAATAAAGTACATGAAATGAAAAAAAAATGTTACTTAAAATGAAGTAAGTCATCTTGAATGTGTATCAATAACATGCTTACTAAAAGGTAGCTTATGTGTTCCCTTACCACCTCTTCTCCTATCTTGGGCTGCAGCTCACTCCTTGCATTGTTTATTCTGTTATCACCAGATTGGGCACTGCTTTCCTTTTGGGTGAAGACAGAGACAAAGTAGGTGTTGGGCAGTTCCGCCTTCTCTCTGTCACCCACCCAGTAGCATTTCTCTGTCTTCTCCATGCAGAGGACCTAGTACTTGCTTCTTCTGCATCTTGCTTTGAGCATAGCTGAAGAAACCATTTTTTAAAAAATTGTTTTTCACCTCTCTTGCAAGCCTGAGCTCATTCTGAGCTTTAGCCCGCCTGCCTTTCCTCTTCCAGCTATTGGCTATTTGTGTATACTCTTCCTTCATGATTTCCCCTGCCCCCTTTTTTATACACAACCTTCTTAAATCTCAGTTCATCTGTAAGCTCCTTATGCAGCCACACTGGTTCTTTAGTTGCCTCCCACTTTTCTTTCTTGTTGGAATTGTCTGCATTTGTGCCTTCAATTTTCACCTTTAAGAACTCCCATCCATTTTGGATTTCCTTCTCTTTGAGTATTTCTGACCATGGGATATCACCTAGTAGTTCCTTAAACTTTTTGAAATCAGCTTTCTTAAAGTCCTGAGTGCAAATTTGACTACTCTCAGCTTTCTGTATAATGAAACCTATGATTACTTCCTCCCAAGGTTCCCAGTACTTCTACTTCATCAATCAGTTCATCCCTGGTGGTAAGGACCTGGTCCATGATAGATGATATGCTTGTTGCTTCTTCCACTTTCTGGGACATCAAATTATCAGTGAGGCAATGGAGGAACTCGTCGGACCTTACACTCTTGGCAGAGCTTCAGTTCCAACAGGTGTCGGGGAAGTTGAAGTCTCCCATGACTACTATTGTTGTTGTTGTTTAGACGTTTAGTCGTATCCGACTCTTCATGACCCCATGGACCAGAGCACGCCAGGCATGCCTATCTTTCACTGCCTCCCACAGTTGGGTCAAACTCATGTTGGTAGCTTCAAGAACACTGTTCAACCATCTTGTCCTCTGTCGTCTCCTTGTGCCCTCCATCTTTCCCAGCATCAGTGTCTTTTCCAGGGAGTCTTCTCTTCCCATGAGATGACCAAAGTATTGGAGCCTCAGCTTCAGGATCTGTCCTCCCAGTGAGCACTCAGGGTTGATTTCCTTCAGAATGGATAGGTTTCATCTTCTTGCAGTCCATGGGACTCTCAAGAGTCTCCTCCAGCAATGACTACTATATCTCCTTTTTTGAATGTTTGGTAATCTACTCTAGGAAGGTATCATCCAAGTCTTCAGTCTGGCCTGAAGGTCTATAGCAGATACACACAGTAAAGTCACTGGTGTTCTATCATTTTTACCCTTATACTCTCAATCTGCTTTTCCATGTTCCAAGTTATGTATCTCTTCACAAGTGTATATACCCTTCACACATAATGCTCCTCCTCCCCCCTTTCCTTTTGGTCTGTTCCTTTTGAATAGGTTACCCTTCAATTTCTACATTCCAGTCATGAGTCTCTCCCCACCAGGTTTCCATGATGCCTGTTAGATCCTGTATTAAGAGCTCAAATTTGTCTTGCTTGTTTCTCATATTCTGTACATTGATGTAGAGACAACTGAAATAATTAGAGACAGTTTCCCCACTCCATTGCCTATTGTAAACTGCCTTAGAGCTCATTTGGATGAGGGGGATGCTGAAAAATGTTTTGAATTAAAAAAAAAAATGAATTAACATGGGGTCACAGGGGTATGGCCATAGCAAGTGGTGAAAGGAGCCAGTCTTGTCCCCCTGTCATTATTCTTGTGCTACCCTCTTGAGCTTTCTTTTGCCAACTGTCACTTTTAGAATTCTGTTTCTTGAAACTTCTGGATGCCATGTTGCCATAGTGTCCTTACTGAGGTATCACAGAGTATTAGTTTATATCTTTGGTAGGTTATCCTGCCCTAGCTTTTAATAGTGGCAGTCCATTAAAACAGAGGTTTTCAACCTTTTTAAGTCCACAGCTTCCTTGACCAACTACCTTCTTTCTGCGGCACCCCTGTGGGGCTCAGGAGCCCAGTTATGTCACCCCTTGCCTGCAGAGCTTTTTCTTCCCTTTTGTTCATTGTTAGAAAGTAAACTACTTAACAGTAGTGGTACCTTTACCTCTAATGACAAGTTGCCATATTTTGTATCAGTCTCTTCTCTAACTATTTGGATTCAGATTTAGATAAGTTTTAGATGACAAGGAAGGATATTCCCTGGAGAGCCATTTTAGATCAGTTTTAATGCAGGGTCTCTATTGGAAATCCTAAAAAACTAACTATAGAAATTTAGTTCTATGGAATTATTTATGTAAATAGAGAACATATTTTTAACTCGATAAAAAGTTTTATTTTTCTTCATTACCTTAATCCCTTAGCTTCAAAAGTCCTCTGAACAAGAAGTGGTTAAACAAGGCTATTGCAGGGTGATACGATCCAAAGTGCAAAAATGGGTAAGTCTCCTAATAGTAGTGATAAGGGAAATATGCAATAAAGTCTGGAGGAGATGACTGACAGTCCCTCCCAGTTAGCCATGTTTCTGGGAGATCTTCATAGATGTCATAGCCAGTCTCTGCAGTCACAGGGGTCACACGAGCATGAGCCCAAGATCTTGTGAAATCTGGATTTCCAGCCCTTACGAGATTTGACAGTGAGGTTTATGGGACTGGGATGCCTATAGGTGCAGGCAGGTGATGAAGCCTACCCTCCTTTGTTTCAAGATTATCTCAGTTTATAGTTGGTCATGCTATGGAAAGCCAGGAAAGGTTTTTTTCATGCTGTCCAGATTGACTTGGGGATTTTTTTTCCATCTTCCTTGGAGTATCTCCTTTAGAGCAAGATATAAGCAGTGCCTAGTTTCTGTAGTCTTAATATTTGTCACAACTTATAAGATATTTTTTTTGTGTGTGTGTAGAAGACTGTGACCCATTGAGAGAAAGGGAGGCTCTTTTAATAACTTGCTATTAAACGCGGGTGGCGCTGTGGGTTAAACCACAGAGCCTAGGACTTCCCAATCAGAAGGTCGGCGGTTCGAATCCCCACGACGGGGTGAGCTTCCATTGTTCATTCCCTGCTCCTGCCAACCTAGCAGTTCAAAAGCACAGCAGGAAGGTAAACGGCGTTTCTGTGCGCTGCTCTGGTTTGCCAGAAGCGGCTTAGTCATGCTGGCCACATGACCCGGAAGCTGTACGCCGGCTCTCTCGGCCTATAGAGCGAAATGAGCGCACAACCCTAGAGTCATCCGCGACTGGACCTAATGGTCAGGGGTCTCTTTACCTTTATACACCCTTGGGCTGTGGAAGCACCTATAAACAGGATCATATGGGCTGAGTTCCGGACTGCCTCACAGATTTTGGGCAGCTGCGGGAGCAGGACCTGACTTGGCTGAACCATGACACCCAATACAGCCTGAGGGCAAACACAGCATGGAAATCCGGGTTATTTCCTTGAGAGGTGAACAGCTTTGATAGCCGGCTATCTTCCCACTACAGTACTATCCCAATACCTGTCTGCAAGTTGTTGTGGTGAAAGGAGTAGGAGTCTTATATATAGTGTTATGGGCAGATGTCAGAGGATGCTGACCTGGAATATACCAGGCATATATCAGGAACTGAGGATAGACTCTAGGTGATGAGCCCTGTGGACCTAAATGCACACATGGCTTTGCAGACACTTTCAGGCAGCAGGGAGTGGTGTTTGTGGTTGAGCTTTTTGATAGGCAGGCACATTCAAATGGTTAGGTAAGAAATAAATATCAGGAACCTGGCCCTTTGTTCTTGCCTGATCAACAAGGAAGTACTTTTAGCCACTGTTCTCTAGGTTCATAGTTGGTTTATTCCACAAAGTCCTCTAGGTGGTCCACAAAACAATATAAGAGTGCACTAAAAATGAAGGATATGATACGTTTTGTTCAACAGTATTTTCCTGTAGTTTCTTTTATGGTAGTCCTCTCAGTGGGGCTGGTATTTTAACAATAATATAAAGGAAAGTTGTCACCCCCTCCGTCACCACTTCGTCCTAAAGCAGGTGAGGAATTTGTGACCCTCCGGACATTGTTGGACTACCAACACCCAGCCAAAATGGCCAATGGGAGTCAAAAATCTGGAAGGCCACATATTTCCCAGTGCTTTTCTACAGCTTTTTTTCTATTTTTAAGACTATCACCTTCAACACATTTATTAGAGAACAAGCCCCATTGATTTCAAAGTAAACAAGCTTGGCATTGTGCTTCACCTGCAAAAACCACTGACTAAAAGGTTTATTGGTATTAATCTGAAAGTGTTACTCGAGTATATTACTCCAAGATGGAGAATAATCTACCAGTAAGCTTTTTGTGGAGACATATTATACCTCAAATACCAACATTCTGGTGAAGATTCTCCACAAGTTACAAACTCAGTAATACTGCTTGCAGAGACAGAACCTCCACCTTCTAGTAATCAGGAAAGTACTGTTGAAGAACCTTCCCCTGTTCTCGAGGAGCATCCAGCAAAAGTAAGAAGAGCAAAATCATCTCGGTCACAACACAGGCGTCCAAGAGGTACACGGTCATCACAAAGAAGACGGCGACCCATAGCATCCATTGATGAAGAAGGTCCATTTTCTGACAAAGCTGTCTGCACACGTAAGTGACAACAGTTTCTGTCCAAGGACGTACGATGAGAGAGTTGGTCAGGCATAGAATATATGTAATTCTAATAATAGATCCCTTTTGCTTTTCTCCCCTTTAGATTAAAATTGGCATTCTAAGGTAATAGATATTTCAATAATAGATTCTGGTAAACTTAACTGATCATTTAAAAAACAATAATAATGCTAAACTGCAGTAATATGTTAGAAATGGAAAGGATTAGGCCCATTAAAGTAGTAGATTCTTAAACAGATAACAGATCTGTGTAGGTTTTTATTGTATTGGGGGAAAATTAATTTTTTTATTATTTCAATGCAATTTGCGTAATGGAAATTTTAGATGAAAATTTGACTTGAAGTGGTCAAGACCAATGGCTGGTATAATATAGTTGATGCTGATGAACAGATTCTTTTGGAATAGATTTTTTTTAAAGGTAGGAACAGTCGTGCTAACCCCTGATCTGCACTGGATTAGGAAAAGGTAGAAGTCGGCATCATTTTGCTTTAGTTGAGATCCCTGCATTGCACGGGGTTGGACTAGATAATACTCAGGTTCCCTGCCAACTCTACAATTCTATGATAAGCCCCCCAGACAGGGTGTTATAGGAATGGTTGTTTGACCTACTGCATCTAAAGCCAGTCTATTTCCCAGAAAGGGGCCTTATTTGCATCCTGCAAAAATAGGCAATCACTGCCCCCTCCCACCCTTTTCCATTCTAGTTGGCACAAGCAGCAATACTTTGGATACAGCTGATGATCTGTCTGATTATGCTCTGCCTTGCTGGTCCTGGCTGAGATATTGGATTGCTCTCTTTAATACAATATATTTGTATGGGACAGCTGCATATTCCTGCATTGCAAGGGGTTGGGTTAGATGATCCTCAGGATCCCTGCCAACTCTACAATTCTATGATTCTATGATATTGGCAATATACAGTATATAATGTCTTGTCCATTTGGATGAGGTGAGGATGAAAGGTGGTGGCAGTACTACCACATATATGTGAAAGCGTCTTACAACCATGGAAAATCACAGATGCACTCTATTTATTCCAATAGGTTGGAAGGGCTTGAGTCCATGTTCAGCACATACATAGGTAGTTAATCCTGGGTTTCACTGCTACTTTTTAGTTGTAATTGTTGCCCATTCATAAATGATTAATACTGCATTTATAATTCCAGATGGATACAGACTCCATAATTTAGTAAAATACACAGAATGTGTAGCTTTGGTCTCCTTGGAGTAGTGTTTTTATTATCTGGGTGTTTTTTTTATAAAAAAAACTAACTAAATGCAGTACTTGTTTTGGATTTTTGAAAATCTTTCAGATACTTATTGAGAAGTAATGGGGAAGCATGCAAATGTTAATAAAATATTTAAAAACAACCAAACAAGGCATTAAAATAGCTCCATTGTCTTCTGGGTTCCGTCCTTATCAAAACCAGATTAGGTTAATCCATGGGCGTAGCCAGGGGGGCAGGGGGGCAGCTCCCCCCCCCAAGATTAAGTAAAACAATAATCAAGTAAAACAATAAAAATACTTAACTAACTGACCAATCCTGTCGGTTCTGACCTCCCCTAATGAAGTCTAACAAAAATCCTGGCTACACCCATGAATTAATCTATTCTTCTCCCCACCCCATATAACCTGTACCATTTCCCTAGTTTTCTTCAGGAAATTATATCTTATGTCTACACTTCAGCTGGGCTTGACCCTTGGTATAATTTGCACGTTCGTCTACTGGTAAGTATATCTTAGTAATCACAGTTCCGATTAATTTCAGTTGAAACATGGTGAGCTGCATGGTTGTTCTATTGTGGCAACGCTTGGTATCTTAACCACTGCTTGGACTAGGGTGGGGGGATGTATTCCATACCTTTTATGATGCCCCCGCTATTATGTTAAGAGGCTACATGGCAGCTATGATTTTACCCTCTACTTCTGTTCAGACCCATCTCACCTCACCCAGCTGCCTAGATCTGTTTGTCGTATCTTTCTGTGACTACAAGCCTGGCTGAGGAGAGCAGCCTGCTGTCCGGTTCTGTATTACTTTGTTTGGCTGGCTGTCCAGATCCATCCATGTTTAGTTCTTGAATTACAAGGGAGCTAGAGGGGTTTGACTAAAGGGCTGAACTTGTGGATTTCATCAAGCCACACACACACCCTTCGTTCTCCTGCACTGTGGTTAACCAATTAAATGTTTTGACAGCTTTTTATGAACAGGGATATTTACAGGAGTTACTGCTTTCTGTGAAGAAAACAGTGTATCAGTCTTCTATTAAATTATATTGTTATTTTAATTGTGGCCAGCATGACAAAGCCACTTCTGGCGAACCAGAGCAGTGCACGGAAATGCCGTTTGAGTTTGCCTATGCCTGCGTTAGACTATAATATCATTGAATAAGGTTGCTTCTAATTTGATATATGTCTTTATTGTTTTAGCTTTGTTTTAAATGTTGTTTGTTTTAAATGCTGTTATGAAATATCATGAGTGTGAAAATTGTGTGTTAGAATAAATAATAAATAAATTCCCAGTTCTCTGCATTGGGATCCCTTCTGTAACTGCCTTTTGCTTGGTTTTTTTTTGGCCAGGAGATACCTTAAAATATGGGTACGAAGACGCCCATGGTTTTGTTATACCATGTTGTAAGTATAGTACATGTAGCTGCCAATTAAATCAAATCTAATCTCTTAATAATTACAATAGAGTATGTTATTTTTTTACAAACATGTTTTATAAAATCAGTGTATGTAAACAAGGGAAAAGTTATTTGTTGTATCAATTATGTATACAAACAGATTGAACATCTATGTACATCAACATGGTTTCAAGAAAATATGCAGTTTTAAGTTAATTTCTCTTGTGACTTAATTTAAGCTCTTCAGTAGCAATTAGAGCATTTTACCATGCAAAACTGTAACATTTGCCTTTGTTTTGTTTTTAGACCATTAATCATGTTGCTGGCTATTACAATAGCCTGCTGTGATCAAGCCCGCAGGCGATTTCCACTGGACGCCATTATGTTGTTAATATTTGTAAGTATTTTTTGAAGGCAGTGTTCTGTTTAGGGCAGTGTTCCTAAACCTTGGATTCCCATAAGTTATTAGACTACAGCTCCCATCATCCCCAGCCAGTTTAATAAATGGCCAGGGATTATGGCAGTTGTAGTCTAACAACATTTTGTTGTTTGAATTTGGTAAAAGGGAAAATAATAGATACGGTAAATAATAAAAAGGAGAAATCCCTGGATGGCAAGATCCAGGTTTGGGGCAAGTACTCTTTGGTAAGAGCCCCAGCAGAGATTTAAAATCACAAAATATAAAGCAAAGTATAGTGTGGGAATATAGGCTGTTAGACCTTTAAAATATCCCCTTTCAAAGTCCAATACTTCCCTTAGCACAGAAAGCAACCACACATTTGGTAACTTAAAAATGGTTTACTTACAAACTTTTCTAAAGTCGGAATCATGTGCTTTTTCATGCACTGTTCAGAAACGACAGGTAGTAAAACTTGGATTCTAAAGTGGTAAATATTTCTAAATGATTTGTATAGAAACACAAACATTGCTTGCTTCAGTTTTGCAGTCTAAGCTTGGAGCATTCAGCTTAGACATCTTTACTGGTAGGGTTCACACGGCTGAATGGGAAGAACAAAGGCTTGATAGCTGTTCCTCCCAAGGTGAGGGAGAAGGACCTAGCTAAGCCTGGCAGGCCAACTTACTCTATGGTCTCCACCCCTTCATGAATTAATTAGAGTTAAGCCTGTTGGTTATATGAAAGTCCCACACACCTAGGGATTCAAGGTCAAAGAACCCTAGTTTATTGTACAAATTGTAACATTGTTGCCCCAGACAGGCTCTCTCTCTCTCAACCTGTTACATGTTGTGCAATCTAGACTTTGGCTTACCAAGAAGAAGGTAGGAAGTATGATGTAAGAGAGGAAGCACAAGTTTATTATACACACTTTATATGCAGCTTTGTCCATTTGTTGTGAGCACTCCAGCCTTCTAGGACAAAGTTCACCAAAATGGCACCCATGGGTGCCCAGGTGCCCACACATGCCTCCTATGGCACCCATGAAAAGTCTCTGCAAATGTTCCCTTTAAAAAACCCACAAAGCATGAGGGAGCTTCTCTTCGTAAATGTGGTGGTGACTGATGTGTCTTTCCCCCATTAATAGGGGAGGACTTCTGAGTGAAGCCTGTCTGCACCATTTTGTTGCCTATCTGTTTTTCTACTCTTTCAGATATAATGGCCACCTTTTGCTATGCTATGCACTGCACCATAGCCATTTTGTGCCTGGCACCCCGCACATCATTTTCTCAATTTTTTTCTAAACATCCCCATCGGCTCAAAAATTTCAGAAAGCTTTGGGCTAGAGTCATATTGCAGCCCAGCTGTTCCATTGCATTGGGCTGTAAAACTGTGATTCTCTGTTGGGAATTAGGATGCATCTAAGTCAATTGTGTTCCTTCTAGTGCTCAAAGGCAGGAGACATTGTTACTCCAAAGGAAGATACCCAGCCCCCCTCCCTTTGAAGTATCAGTTTTGTTTTCTGCCTTCACTCAAAGCAGCCCATCACAGCATTCCCGGTTCCCTTGGCTACTGCTTCTAATGCAGGGCAGTTCAACTTCTCAGACCAAGTGGGCCTCACGACACAGAACCCATGGCCCACACACTGAATTAAATTTCCACACCGTAAATTAAGGTGCTTGCAATATAGTTAATATTATTTAATATACACAATTAATATATTTATTTGGACTACCCTGATCTGAAGTGGTTTTTGCCTTTCAACTTGTGTTATTTCCCCAGGGCTTGCCAGTTTAAACTGCGTCTTCTATCAGTGTTCTCCCATTTGGTGTTCTTATTGTTAAGTTTGTTTTTATTAAAGGAAAATAAGAAAAAGGGGGGAAAGTCTGTTTGTTTTTCAGCTGTCTGCTTACCTTTTCCATCTCTTTTTCTCTGTCTCTCATTGCTGCCTTCCATAGTAAGCATAATTAGGTAATAAGTCAAATGCCTCAAAAAAAGGAAATACTGCCTTTTCTTCTAAAGCAGTTGCCTCCCTCTCCGGCCTCCTGCTCTGTGACTATGATAGTGTACACTGCCAGAGTGAAAAACAGATGTTTTCAATTGGCTGCCTCTCATCCACTTGGTGCACATGATTACGGCGGTCATTTTTAGTCCAATAGTGACATTGCCAGACACAGCCTAAATGGTCCTGCTGTAGCAAAAGAGGTGCAGGCAGGAGAAGGCAGAGGTTCCAGACTCCCAGAGTGCCAGCATTGGATCTGGTGTGCAAAAGACCTGGTAGATGGGCAAACCAGAGTCTACAGCAGGACTTCACAGAACACCTGCTCTTAGTTTCCACCAGACATTAGCAGCACAGAGATATTAGGAGGGTTTATCGGAAGAGGAAGAGGGGCTTGAACCAGCTCTAGCCCTGTAGGTATTGTTCAATTCTGCTTCTTCCTTGGGGCAAATTTTTGGGGGTTTGATGAATCACCACCCGAAGACCAATGTATTGATACTGGGCACCACTGAGCCTCTTGGGCTTGGCGATCAGAAGGTTGGCAGCTCCCATTGCTCTGTCCCAGCTCCTGCCAACCTAGCTGTTCGAAAGCATGCCAGTGCAAGTAGATAAATAGGTACCACCAGGGGCGTCGCTGGGGAGGGGCGGTGGGGGCGGTACGCCCCCAGTGACAGGGTGAGCAGCGGCGGGTGGGGGTGACAAGCGGCGGCCCCTCCCGCCACTCCCACGCGCCGCCGCTCCCTCCGTCACCCCGGGAGCAGCAGCACACGGATGGGGTGCTTCTGCCGCTTTTTTCGGTGGGGGGGGCGACCAGCGAGGGGGGTTGTCACGCTTGTCACCCCCTCCTCGCTGGTCAACACCCCCCCGCGGAAAAACGCGCGGGGGGTGGGGGCGGGGAAAGCCTGGAAAGGAAGCAGAGCAGGCGCGTTTAAGCGCCGCTCTGCTTCTTTTTCCGCTTTCCGCCGCTTTTTTTCGGCGGGGGGGGCCGACCAGCGAGGTGGGGGTCACGCTTGTCACCCCCTCCTCGCTGGTCACCACACCCCGCCGAAAAAAACCGCGGGGGGGGTGGGGAAAGCCTGGAAAGGAAGCAGAGCAGGCGCGTTTAAGCGCCGCTCTGCTTCTTTTTCTGCTTTCCGCCGCTTTTTTCGGTGGGGGGGGGCCGACCAGCGAGGTGGGGGTCACCCTTGTCACCCCCTCCTCGCTGGTCACCACCCCCCCCCCGCCGAAAAAAAAGCCTCGGAAAGGGGGAAATCCCCCCTTTCTGTATACACGTGCGTCGTGCCCCTCCCCCAGGGGGTGCCTCTGCGCTGCCGCCGCCCCCAGCAGCGCAGAGGCTAGCAACGCCACTGGGTACCACTGTGGTGGGAAGGTGAATAGTGTTTCCATGCACTCTGGTTTCCATCATGGTGTTCCATTGTGCCAGAAGCAGTTTAGTCATGTTGGCCACATGACCCGGAAAGCTGTCTGCGGACAAACACCAGAACTCCATCGTCGCCTTTGACTGGACTTAACTATCCAGGGGTCCTTTTACCTTTATTGGGCATCAACTTTCTACCTCTGCTCTGTAAAGATTGATGCATGTATACTTAAACAGAAGAAGCTTTGCTTTCTGATCTGTCAGCTAAACTTGCTGTTTCGTCAACCTGCCATTCAGAATGCATCTGCATTAAAGCCAAAGTTACATGGCAAAGTCAGTTGTTTCCCAAGGGAGCCCTGAACTTAAGTTGTACTGCACGGGCTCATATGAATTCTTACCCTGTGGCTAGAGGTCAAACACAAATTTGGGCTTCCCCTTCCCTATTGAAACTAGCCAGACTTCATCATATGCAATTTGCAGATTAACAGCCCTGTTGTATCCATCAGGATATTGAGGATGGATAATGGAGCGATGGGTCAGATTTAGAGGAACTTATTTCAGCAATATTGTTTAATGAAGCTCATTTTTGCCCTTGCCTCTCCTATTTTTCATCGGGATTTCATAGAATCATAGAATTGTAGAGTTGGAAGGGACCCTGAGGATTATCTAGTCCAATCCCCTGAAGGAATATGCAGCTGTCCCATGCAGGGATCAAACTTGCCACCTTGGTGTTATCGGCACCATGCTCTAACCAACTGAGCCCAGTTCATGGGTTTAAGGAACATCTAGAATTTGCACATTTAGTAGGGTTTAATTCTCTGTAAAAAAATAAAAATGTAACGTGACAAGATTTGCACAGGATGATAGATACAAACTTAGATGCTGTTCTCTTTTTCTGCCAGCAGATTGGCAGTACAGTAATAAATGTAATGTATATATACTTTAAATGTAATATAATTTTACTTTTATTCCTTTCTTTGACAGGTAGTCCTTTTGGAGAGTTTTTGAAGACTTTTTAAAAAATAGAATCCAGGACAGGAAGGTGCTTCTTTCTATGTCTCCTAATTAAGGGGGAGAAGAATCCTCCAACTTTTTGCTAGTCCCTTCAGTCCCTTTACGCAGCAGTTTAAATGCTGAGATTGCTGGTGCCAAAAAACACACACACACCAAGAACTCTGGCCAGAAATTTCAATACTAGGAATAAATCCTACTCATGAGTTGCAGTCAAATAAAGATATATATTCTGAACAAAATTGAAAATTCTTTCTAGTAGCACCTTAGAGACCAACTGAGTTTGTTCCTGGTATGAGCTTTCGTGTGCATGCACACTTCTTCAGATACACTGAAACAGAAGTCACCAGATCCTTAAATATAGTGAGGGAGTGGGGAGGGGTATTGCTCAGAAGGGTGGTGGGAATGGGTGATCAGCTGATAGGTGTGGAAAATGGGTGATCAGCTGATAGGTGTGGAAAACCTGTTGAGGACTCTTAACGGCTGTAATTAGTCTTGCAGGGAAAGGCAAGTGGTGAGATGGCTAAAGATAGCTTTGTTATGTATAATGAGATAAGAATCCAATGTCTTTGTTCAGACCAGGTTTCTCCGTGGTTTTAAGTTTGGTGATTAGTTGTAATTCAGCCACTTCTCTTTCCAGTCTATTTCTGAAATTTCTTTGTATTAAGACAGCTACTTTGAGATCTTTTATAGAATGTCCTGGGAGATTGAAGTGTTCTCCTACTGGTTTCTCTGTCTTGTGATTCCTGATATCAGATTTATGTCCATTTATCCTTTGGCGTAGGGTTTGGCCTGTTTGTCCAATATAGAGAGCTGAAGGGCACTGTTGGCATTTGATTGCATACACAGTGTTGGAAGATGAGCAATTAAATAGTCCTGAGATGGTATGTTTGATGTTGTTGGGACCAGTAATGATGTTGTCCATGGACCACGCCTATCCTTCACTGCCTCTCGCAGTTTGGCCAAACTCATGTTAGTAGCTTCGAGAACACTGTCCAACCAACAACATCAAACATACCATCTCAGGACTATTTAAGAGTCCTCAACAGGTTTTCCACACCTATCAGCTGATCACCCATTTTCCACACCTATCAGCTGATCACCCATTCCCACCACCCTTCTGAGCAATACCCCTCCCCACTCCCTCACTATATTTAAGGATCTGGTGACTTCTGTTTCAGTGTATCTGAAGAAGTGTGCATGCACACGAAAGCTCATACCAGGAACAAACTCGGTCTCTAAGGTGCTACTAGAAAGAATTTTCAATTTTGTTTTGACTATGGCAGACCAACACGGCTACCCACCTGTAACTATATATATTCTGGTAAGAGTTACAGGCTTGTAAATTCTAACAGAAAAACAGCTTTAAAGTCACATACGTATAATTCGTTATTATTGTTGTTGTTGTTGTTCAGTCGTTCAGTCGTGTCCGACTCTTCGTGACCCCATGGACCACGCCTATCCTTCACTGCCTCTCGCAGTTTGGCCAAACTCATGTTAGTAGCTTCGAGAACACTGTCCAACCATCTCATCCTCTGTCGTCCCCTTCTCCTTGTGCCCTCCATCTTTCCCAACATCAGGGTCTTTTCTAGGGAGTCTTCTCTTCTCATGAGGTGGCCAAAGTACTGGAGCCTCAACTTCAGGATCTGTCCTTCTAGTGAGTACTCAGGGCTGATTTCTTTGAGAATGGATAGGTTTGATCTTCTTGCAGTCCATGGGACTCTCAAGAGTCTCCTCCAGCACCATAATTCAAAAGCATCAATTCTTCGGCGATCAGCCTTCTTTATGGTCCAGCTCTCACTTCCGTACATTACTACTGGGAAAACCATAGCTTTAACTACCGTATATACCCGAGTATAAGCCGACCCGAATATAAACCGAGGCACCTAATTTTCCTACAAAAACCCGGGAAAGCTTATTGACTCGAGTATAAGCCGGTTCACCTTTGCCGCTGTGGAGGAGGAGGAGGAACGAGCAGCCCGAAAGCAGCTCTTTGGGCTGCTCCTTCCTCTTCTTCCTTTGCCAAGTTTGCATTTATGCAAGCAGTTCAGGAATGGAACAAACTGCCTGGGGAGAGTAAGAACCGCCATTCTTGTACACTTAAGGAGTGGTTGACTGGGGACAGCGGGTGGCGGCATGAGCGGAGAGAAAGGGCTTCTTTCTCACCACCCCCACCGCGTGCCTCACTCGAGTATAAGCCGAGGGCAGCTTTTTCAGCACAAAAAATGTGCTGAAAAACTAGGCTTATACTCAAGTATATATGGTATACGGACCTTTGTCGGCAAGGTGATGTCTTTGCTTTTTAAGATGCTGTCTAGGTTTGTCATTGCTTTTCTCCCAAGAAGCAGGCGTCTTCTAATTTCATGACTGCTGTCACCATCTGCAGTGATCATGGAACCCAAGAAAGTGAAATCTCTCATGGAACCCAAGAAAGTGAAATCTGTCACTGCCTCCATTTCTTCCCCTTCTATTTGCCAGGAGGTGATGGGATCAGTGGCCATGATCTTAGTTTTTTGTTTGATGTTGAGCTTCAGACCATATTTTGCGCTCTCTTCTTTCACCCTCATTAAAAGGTTCTTTAATTCTTCCTCACTTTCTGCCATCAAGGTAGTATCATCAGCATATCTGAGGTTGTTGATATTTTTCCGGCAATCTTAATTCCGGTTGGGGATTCATCCAGTCCAGCCTTTCGCATGATGAATTCTGCATATAAGTTAAATAAGCAGGGAGACAATATACAGCCTTGTCGTACTCCTTTCCCAATTTTGAACCAATCAGTTTGTTCCATATCCAGTTCTAACTGTAGCTTCTTGTCCCACATAGAGATTTCTCAGGAGACAAATGAGGTGATCCGGCACTCCCATTTCTTAAGAACTTGCCATAGTTTGCTGTGGTCGACACAGTCAAATGCTTTTGCATAGTCAATGAAGCAGAAGTAGATGTTTTTCTGGAACTCTCTGGCTTTCTCCATAATCCAGCGCATGTTTGCAATTTGGTCTCTGGTTCCTCTGCCCCTTCGAAATCCAGCTTGCACTTCTGGGAGTTCTCGGTCCACATACTGCTTAAGCCTGCCTTGTAGAATTTTAAGCATAACCTTGCTAGCGTGTGAAATGAGTGCAATTGTGCGGTAGTTGGAGCATTCTTTGGCACTGCCCTTCTTTGGGATTGGGATGTAGACTGATCTTCTCCAATCCTCTGGCCACTGCTGAGTTTTCCAAACTTGCTGGCATATTGAGTGTAGCACCTTAACAGCATCCTCTTTTAAAATTTAAATAGTTCAGCTGGAATATCATCACTTCCACTGGCCTTGTTGTTAGCAAGGCTTTCTAAGGCCCATTTGACTTCACTCTCCAGGATGTCTGGCTCAAGGTCAGCAACCACATTACCTGGGGTGTATGAGACCTCCATATCTTTCTGGTATAATTCCTCTGTGTATTCTTGCCACCTCTTCTTGATGTCTTCTGCTTCTGTTAGGGTCCTTTCCACTTTTGTCCTTAATTGTGGTAATCTTTGTACGAGATGTTCCTTTCATATCTCCAATTTCTTGAACAAATCTCTGGTTTTCCCCATTCTGTTATTTCCTCTATTTCTTTGCATTGCTCGTTTAGAAAGGCCCTCTTGTCTCTCCTTGCTATTCTTTGGATAATTCGTTATTATACGTATGTTATTATTGATATCCCCAGCTGACGAAGGCATTCATACCGAAACAGGGCTCTGTCCTGGGTTCTTTCTTTGAATCGACTCTCGACTTCCGGCTCCACATACAAAATGACTTTTGAATACTTTTGGATATGGACTTATACATCATTTGTTGTTGAGTCAAACCTCTTATGTTCTACACTGTAACGAATTATACGTATGTGACTTTAAAGCTGTTTTTCTATTAGAATTTACAAGCCTGTAACTCTTACCAGAATATATACCTTTATTTGACTGCAACTCATGAGTAGGATTTATTCCTAGTATTGAAATTTCTGGCCAGAGTTCTTGGTGTGTGTGGGTGTGTGGGTGTGTGTGTGTTTTGGTATATTAACAACAAGAGATTGCTGGTGCTGCACAGGTTCCTGCAGTGCACAAAAGTTTGAGAAGTTTTCTTTCCCCTAGCTGGAGATGCTTCTTTCACAGATAACTTGACGATTTCATAGTATTCAGGCGGGTTGTTACCCAAATTCATTGTTGTCCGTTATGAATGTTATTTAACCTCTGATTGCAGGATAGTGAGCACATAAATCTATTCCAGCAGTCAGATTGTACTTCAGGTACATAGCCAATAAACTTTAGGGTGTTCACTTAATTTTCCTTGTTGTTTAAGTGAGCAAACACATAGAAAGCATCAAGACAGTAGTAGAAGCTCTCCTTACCTTCTGTGGATCCTACAGAAGCATATAGTCTTTTCCCCAACGGCAGAAGCTTCACAGGGCTTCCTTAGCTCTGGCTTCCAAAGGCAAATATAAGTAACACAAGTTCCTCCCATTTAAGCATTCAGTTGCTCTTAAGAGTTCCTGCCAAAGCTGATTGCCTGCCTACTGTATTGACTAAGGTGCAGGTGAGTCACATTAACTTCTATTTCTCTAACTATTGCAACAGGAACTCAACAGTATTTACGTAGGTTACCCTGCACTGGTTGCATCTGGGTTCTCTAACAAAGTACCGTGGTAAGCTGAGATGATGTTTTTCGTCTTATTCACATTTAGCATTAGGCAGCATAGACAGATGCAAGCACAGATTCCAGGGGAGGAGAACTAGACAACTTCCTTTGGTGCAACAGCATTTCTGCTTTTGAGCAATAGGAGAACGTAATCCCACTTGAGTGCATCCTAATTCCCAGTAAGAAACACCTTTCAGAGAAGACTAACATTCCCTTCTAAAGACATGTACTTAGAAGTAAATTACGTTTAAATCAGCTGGAATTAGTTCAAGGCTTCTGTGGATGGGATTGCCCTCTGGACTGGAAATTGCTCAGGCACTGCTACTGTATGAAGTTAACTGTAAGGTTAGTAGGAACCAAAGTTGTTTTATGACTTGGTGCATGCAATGAGGGTTTCTGAGGAGCACCAATACAAAACTGAAACCTAAGATAACTGTTTTGGGGTAAATTGTAGCAAAACCTCACAGTATTAAAAGTTCCTTTGTTATATTTCTTCAGTTTTATGTGGCATCATTTTACAAAGTTGCTACAGCAACTATTACAATAAAAACCCCCATCCCCAGGTGGATCCCCCATTAAGCATCTAGGTTTGTTGGTTGGGAATAGCAGGTAGGGGAATTCTGTACACTGAATTCTGTACACTATTGGAGAACCTCCTAGGCTGAATAAATCGGGAGGATGTTAAATAATAATAATAATAATAATAATAATAATAATAATATAATAATAATAATAATGTGTTTCCACTTGCATATAATTATTTCTATTTTTATTTTTAGACAATTTTAGAGGGTATGTTGCTTGGATCAATTGCAGCGTAAGTAGTTGATCAATAAATGAATTGACTGTACTGGTGTAATTAGGCTTATCACGTTTCACATTAACAGTTATCTATCCTTGGCATTTAGTTTCTTTGATGCTGATGCATTATGTGGTCAGTTGGTGCCTCTGCCTGTGTGACACTTGGACTTGCTGCTTTTTACTCTTCAGAAAAAAGTAAGCAATCATTTCTTAACTGTCTTGACCCACTATTTGATAATTAATCACCAATTCAGAATCAAAAAGAGTTTGCTTTGTCATCTGAAAAATGTCGTTAGTGTGTGATATTTTGGCATAATGAAAGAATACTGAGAAAGACCAGTAACACAAATTGACACTTGGGAACATATATCATTCTTGTCAATATATATCAGTGGTCATTGAATCTATCTATCTATCTATCTATCTATCTATCTATCTATCTATCTATCTATTTTGCCTACAGCCCAGATTAAAATATTTGTGCTGGAATCAAGTAGAGGCTATGATGTTCCAAGAAATCCTAAAATAACTTTCCTTTTGATTCTTTATTCTGAAGTAAATTAATACCGATTTACAGCTGATAACTACACTGCTAACAACAGCAAAACAGTGTATTGCACAAAATTGAAAAATAAAAGCTCCCCCTACTGTAACTGATTGGTTAAGGAAAAGCTGGAAAACTATTTAATGGTGAAAACATAAATATGAAGAAATGCTATACATAAAAAAAACCTAATTTAATGGGAAAGTGCTTTGTTTTTACATTTTGGAATGACACTGTAAATGATATATTTTCTTTTAATCTGGTCACTGTACTGTACTTTAGTTTTCTTTTCTTTTCCTTTGCTATACAGTACTGCCCCCTTTCTCCTTCATAAGCCATCTTGCATTTCTTTTTTATTTCTCTCACTATTTGTTTTATTTTTTTTCTTGACAAGCAAGCTTGTTTGATGTACAACGGTCTTGGCTACATAGTGTGTGTGTGTGTGTGTGTGTGTGTAGTGCATTTTTTCTTTTAAAAAAATGTTTAGGGTACTCTCATTTCCTACTCGTATTGAAATACTGCCACTCAATATGGCCAAACTTAGATTCACAAAATGTTAGGGGTATGTGTACCACTGCGCCCCCCCGAAAAAAGCACTGTGTGTGTGTATATATATATATGCGCGTGTGTGTGTGTGTGTATATATGTGTGTGTGTGTGTGTGTTGGTATGTTGACAAAAGCATAATAGTGATGCTAGAGTATACTGTCGTACCTCTGCTTATGTATCCCTCTGGTTACATAAACTTCGGGATACGTAAGCAGCAAACCCAGAGGTGCTTCTACCGCAGCGTGCGCAGAAGTGGTCCCGTCCAGTTGTGGAAACCTTGGGATGCGACTGGAGCTCTGGAACGGATCCTGTCCACAACTGGAGGTACCACTGTAATTGTTTGTATGCCGCAGCATAGCTGCTTGTATGTGGTCTAAATGAGTTTATTAATTGCTCCGTTAGTAAGATTTTGGATACATCCATTCTCATCTTTATTAAAGTCAGAGCCGTCTCATTCATAGGGGCAGGTGGCGCGGTGCACCAGGGCGCCAGGCCCCCCAGGGGCGCCCCCGCGAGCCCGCCGGCATACCGGGCGCCCCCTCCCCAACCTGCCCCCGCCCCTATGGGGCGGGGGATGAGGGGCCTGGCGCTGCAAGCCAGCCACCCTCCGGAGCCCCAGCTGGAGCGCTGGGAAGGGCGCGCAAAGCTCTGCGCCGCTCCAGCGCCACCGCCCCTCATCCCCCGAGGGCTGGCCAGCGCGGGAGGGAGGTGGGCGAGTGGGGGATGAGGGCGTGGCGCTGCAAGCCGGCCACCCTCCGGAGCCCCAGCTGGAGCGCTGGGAAGGGCGCGCAAAGCCCCCGCCTGCTCCAGCGCCACGTCCATCATCCCCCGAGGGGCGGCCAGCGCGGGAGGGAGGTGGGCGAGTGGGTGATGAGGGGCGTGGCGCTGCAAGCCGGCCACCCTCCGTAGCCCCAGCTGGAGTGCTGGGGAAGGGCGCGCAAAGCTCCGCGCCGCTCCAGCGCCACGCCCCTCATCCCCCGCTCGCCCACCTCCCTCCCGCGCTGGCCGCCCCTCGGGGGATGATGGACGTGGCGCTGGAGCAGTGCGTGGCTTTGCGCGCCCTTCCCAGCGCTCCAGCTGGGGCCTCCGGAGGGTGGCCGGCTTGCAGCGCCACACCCCCATCCCCCGCTCGCCCACCCCCCCTCCCGAGGGCGGCCAGCGCGGGAGGGAGGTGGCGGAGAGGCGGCCCACCGTGGGCGCCGAGGGATCGTCGCGCCAGGGCGCCACGATCCCTTTGAGACGGCCCTGATTAAAAGTTATAGCTAATGCTCACATAGAATCATAAAATGGTAGCGTTGGAAGGCTCTCTGAATATCATCTAGTCCAACCCCTCTGCAATGCAGAATCTCTACTAAAGCATCCATGACAGATGTCCTTCCAAACTGCTTAAAAACCTCAAAGGAAGGAGAGTACACCACCTCTTGTGTGGAGCCTGTTCTACTGTTTATTAGAAAATTCTTGTGATGTTTAGGTCGGGAATCCATCCTTTCTTGTAACTTGAATCCATTGGTTTGGGTCCTACCTCCAGAGCTGGACAAACAAGTCAGTGCCATCTTGCATATGACAGCCCTTTAAGATAGGTGAAGATGGCTATCATATCTTCTCTCAGTCTTCTCAACTACCCAACTCCCTTAAACGCTCCTCATATGTTTAGGTTTCCAAACTCTTAGTCATCTTGGTCACCATCCTCTGCACATGTCCCAGCTTGTCAATATCCTTCTTAAATTGAGGAAAGGGAGTAACACAGAAGGGGCCAGATTTCAGTTGTGAAAGAAAGACAGAAAAATTGCTTGCAGCTCACTTTTCTGTGGTTATCTGACCTTGTGGTGGTTCAGGAAATCAAATTTGATCAGATAATATGGTTCTCTGTATTATGTATCTCATACACTGAAAGGCTAGATGTATTTTAAGTGCATTAGCTCTTAAAAGTAGTTTTCCTGATTTACTATATTATTATGTATGGCTACTTCATATTATCTAAACACTGGCATATTAATTAATAGTAACCGTGTGTATGCCATGTTATAATTTGGTTTGATTTCCCACAAGATTCTCCTCCTAAGTGGTAAAATTAGATATATCCTTCAGATGATATTTCCTTCTGGTAAAGCATCAGCAAGACGTCTGAAACAGAGGGGTTTTGTGCACTGTTGGAACTGTGCTCCCCTTATTCCATCCACTTTGGTGTGGTTTTTTTCCCATGCTGAAAGGTTTTTTTTTTTTACTGGGTTTTAATAACAAGAATAATTTTATACAGTACAAATACTGTAAGTATTGAGCTTATACCCCTTGAGATACTTTGCAGGATAGGATAAGAAAATGTATTACACCTGAAAATTCCTTGATGAATGTCTAGTCTATGGGTTGGGTGGAGAACCTCCCCATTCTACAAATTTCTGTTCTTAGCATATCTGCATGTCAGGAAGTGCCTCATACCTCTCTTTCTTTTCTTTAGGTGTGACCTTGACAATCACATCAGAATACTGCTAATTTTGTATTTAGTCTTGGGTTTCTTTATGGATGTCTTTGTGCTATCCTGCAATCAATGGTAAGTAAAACATTTACTTTTTGAAGTAAATATAACCCCTTTGCATTTTATTGTCCTGCAATCCCCTCCAGTTTGTTTCATTCTCCTCTTTCCTGGTATTGGTTCCCCTCTCACCAAAGTTTAAAGACGACTCAAGTACCTTAATTCTTGTGTGCTAAGCCTTTCCCTCCGAATTATACTGCAGGTGCTTTTGATTCTGCCCAATCAGTCTTTGTTCTTCCCTTGGAAGGGGTCTCCTGTAGGATCTTGGTCCGCATCATGTCTGAATGTGAGAATCACAATTCTTTCTGGGGAAGTAGGCAGCTCTTCCCTCATTATTTCCTGCCTTCATCTGGAGGAATTCCTTTTCTGTCTCAGTTTTCCATTTCTGTGTTCATCACCCTCAGGCTGCTGCACCCTTATCTGGACAGGGATAGCCTAACCTCTGCAGTCATATGCTCTGGTAACCTCTAGGTGAGATTACTGCAATGTGTTACACATAGGGCTGCCTCCAAAGACTGTTCAGAAACTTCAGCTAAGTGCATTAGCCAGGGAATTTGGGTGTCCCCTAGTTTGTATTTCTTGTGTCGGCTTGTCTTTGTTGAAGTTTTTTTGTAGAAGTCCTTTTAGACGGTGTAGGCCTTTGGTTTAGAGATTTTGTGCTGCGTGTTGGAATAGTGGGTGATGAGGCGGGTGGGGGGGTAGTGGGTCTGAGAGGACAGTTTGCTTACTTTTTTCTAACCATGCACTGTATGAACCTGTTTAGTGTTGTGGGGATTATCTTTATTTTGTTTTGGAGAAATGGGTATGCTGGTTGGTGGGTGTTTTCAATGATGTCCTTTCTACAAATGGACTCAATGTTCCATCTTCTAAAATATATGGGATTATGTGGCAGACTTGGTTGGCAATGTAATATGATTCTGTGTTGCGGATTCCCCATCCAAAAACAGAAAGAGATGCTACCCAAATGACGCTGACATAAAAAGCCCACATACACAATGTTAAGTTTACCACTTATCTCCCCTCTTCCCCCCCCCTTTTCTTCTTCCCCAGCCTTATTCTGTATACAACGCTAATGTCTCACATCATATGTAACTGATATATAGAAAAGACTTTACAACCTGAGGACAGACAATGCACATACTTCTGTAAACCAAAAAATAAAATTAATAAAAAAATTAATTGAAAAGAGAGGAAACTTTTAGCTGGTGCAGAATTTGGCATCCTGGTTGTTCACTGAGGCAAGGCAGTTTGAGCATATTACACCAGTCTGCACTGGCTGTTAATTAGCTGTCAGCCCCAAGTCAAAGTGCTGGTTTTGACCTATAAAGCCTTAAATGGCTCTGGATTGCAGTACCTCAAGGAATGTCCCTCCCCATCTGAATGGACCCAGATCCTGTAGTCATCATGTGAGGCCATTCATCATGTGCCTTTTCCACAAGAGGTCCAGAGGATGGCAACATGAGAATGGGCCTTTTCTGCAATGACTTTCTGTTTGTGAAATGCTCTTCCCAGGGAGGCTCACCTGGTGCCTTCATTATATATACAGTATTTAAGCATCGGGCAAAAACATTTATCTATAACCAAGCCTTTGGCTCTGTGGCCTTTTAAATGTGTTTGTTGGAGGGGGGGGGAGTCATTTGCTTGTTTTATTATGTACTTTGTGTTTACATTTTGTATTTTTATGTTGTGAACCACCCTGTGATCTTCAGGTGAAGGGTGGCATGTAGATAAACAAACAACAACTTTTCTCACCTGTGTGCATTCCCCTCCCGCACTCCCTAATCTGGTTGGAGGTCAGGACAGACTTGGTGCCATATTCAGCTTCTGATTTACATGGGGAAGATGGTGAAGTCTGATTGAATTACATCCAAGTGTGTTTGGCATGTGTTGAGCTGTGCCCCTGGAGTGGTGAAGGCAGTGGCTAGGCAGGAAGAACGGGCATCTTAGCCCAGCTTGTCAGTGGAGTGGCTGTCTGAGTTGGTTTACGGCAGCGTCAGGCTATGCAACAGTCAGCTCAGTTGCTGGGGAAATCTACTTCAGCTAGAAATGGGGCTGCCATTGTAGCTGGAATTGTGCAAAACACTGGGTGGCAGCAACAATGCCATCGCCAGTTTGAAAGTGCAAGCCTACAGAGAATGCTTGCAACTCTCTTAGGGAACTGAAGGCTGATCCCTGCGGGACTCCAAACAACTGGGGAGAGCAGAGGAAGGGCTTCCTCAGCGGAAAAATTGAATGAGTGATTAGAGAGCTAGAAAGAGGGCCACTTGATGAGAGAGCCACCGAGACCTAGGACATAAAGGGTGTTAAACAGACGAAGGGGTTGGCAGTGTCACAGACATCAGAAATAGAGAAATGAGTAGAGAAATTTGAATCCAGCCAGATGGGCGGGGTACAAATAATATAATAATAATAATAATAATTATTATTATTATTATTATCTGGGAATGAAATAACTACCTACAATATTTTGGTTTTGGTTCAGCCGAGTGCAGAGGATGGGGGGCCCTTTTTCTGTGAAGGTCTGAGTTATTTCAGGGGTAATCTGTCAGGTGGTGAGAGCCTTGGGGGTAAATACAAGGACAAAGACTGCTGGGAAGGGACCGTATTTCTGCTCTCCTTCCCCTCTTCGCCCAGCGGTTTACAAGGTGAAGGATAGGTGGCTCCTGCCAAAGATCTGAACTGATTTATTGCGGAATGCTGTTGAAATTAGGCCAAGGGCCATATGAAATTAGTCTCTGGTGAGGTTGATACACAGTGTACCTGAAGAAGTGTGCGTGCACACGAAAGCTCATACCAAGAACAAATTTAGTTGGTCTCTAAGGTGCTACTGGAAGGAATTTTTTAATTTTTAATTTGTTTTGACTATGGCAGACCAACACGGCTACCTACCTGTAACTAACACCAGTAAGATTGTGTGTTTGTGGGCAGGTGTGGTGGCCTGACACCTTCCCGTTTGCCTCAGGCGGCACATGCATTCACTTGTTCACCCAGATACCCACCCACTTGCAAAACAATGGTGGCATAGGTGCTCTTGTGGTGCCCACTCTGTACCTTGCTGTGTTCTGTGCCAGCCCTGACTTTCCAGAACCCTGGCATCTGCTGCCACTAGCATTTCCCTATTTCACAGTAACAGTGTGAATACCAATGTGCTAATTGGTTTTCTTGGTTTTGCATACCGCTAACTGTAAACTCTGTATTTGCAGTGGTTACGAATAATACATGCTGCCGTCGGAACAATAATTTTTAGCATAGTAAGTCTCAAAGGAACTGAAGGCTGAATCGACTGAGATGCTCTGTATGTGAGAAACAAAATATTACTTTTACTCATAGCATTAACTATGACCGGGATGGGGAAGTTACCGGTATATTTGTGACTGATTTTCCTCTGAATCACTGAATTGAAGACAAGACTCTGGGGACCATGGAGAATCTGGTCTGGTTCAGATGCTAAATCAGTTAAATTATAGGAAATGACCTGAGGTGAGCCTCATTCTTGTCTGCTCCTATTCTGTCCACATTTGGTTATGAGAAGAGAATGCAAGCTTTCACTTTAGACCAGAATGCAGTTCCCTATTATGCATAAAAGCAGAGAACCAAAGTTTGTTCCATCCATGTTTAAAATTGAAGGCATGTTTTGGTCCTTGTTTAACTAGTGAGTAAAAGCCACAGTTCCAAATTTATATGTAACAAGGAAGCACCTTTGTTCTAAAGTGAAAACAGAATATTTCGCTCTCTCCCCCTCCTCTCATATGCAAAGGGGAGGGAAGGGAAGGGAAAATATTCAAGCCTGGTGCTTACTGTGGCTCATTCAGCCATATAAACCATGGTTCAAATGATATCTGAACAGGGCCACAAGGTGTGGATGGTTATGTATCTATTAGTTTGTTAAAAATGTTGTTTACTGAAGAATCTTTAATTGAAATCAGATCTTAAACACTTAATGCCAAAAGAAACTGTCTTGAGTTTCTAGAATGAAATTGATCCCTGTTTTGGAGGTACAGTGATATCAGAGATATCCAAGATAAAAAGCCAGTGAGCAAAAAGTTTCAGATTTTAAAACATATGTATGGGTGGGGTTTTACTTTCATGTTTATAGTGTTGCCAACAGTGGAATGGATACAAACTAAGTGAATCACATTTAGTTCCCATTAAAATCTTTACTAACTTGTCCTACTGATTTCAGCAGGACAGGTTCAACTAATTCATTCCAGGATACAATCCTATATTATGAGCAAACACACTCTACTTGCTAATTTTACTTTTTAAAAAAATGCCAACAATGACTTCTGTAACTTGAAGTGGCTTCTGTTATTCCTAGATAAGACATTAATAAGGAGACCCATCTTTCCCATACAGGAAGATCAGAAACTGGTTAGAGGGATACATTGAGTAGTAGGTTAACAATGTGTACTATTCTGCTAGGTATTTGCTTTCAGAAGAGCCATTATTTAGAATACAAAAATAAAAATAAAAATGACAGCATACACTGACTTTTTTTCTTTTTCAAAAAGTATCTGTTGGTGGACACACAACTAATGCTGGGGAAGAAGGACCAAGATCGTCTGAATCCTAATGAGTATATTTTTGCAGTACTGAACATCTACATTGACATTTTTTCTTTCTTTTTATTTTTATTGCAATTTGTTGGTTGGAGAAAGTGAGAAGCACATGGTAGACTGAATAAAGGGGATTGTGTAGATGTACCCTAAGAGTCTGAAGAGCATTGCTTGGGAGGAGGAGCATGTTTTAAAAGCATCATTAAGTATGTTGAAGAAGCATAACTATCGGTTAGCTAAACAAACCTATAATTTTTTTAGAGTGAGCAGTAGGTAAATGTTTGTTTAAGGGTATAAATTCACTAAATTTCTTCCACGTACATTTTAAATGGGGTTGTGGTGGCAGGCTGGGATTGAGCATACTGTATTTCTACCACACCACCAGAAGCCCGAAATGGGGAAAACCTGAAACAGGCCAATGAGTATTCTCTGTAGCCATGGGATGTTGTTTCGGAGAAAACCTGGAAATGGAAGGTACCATTGAAGGGTGTTTCTGAGTGGGTACTAGGATACCAGCAGGTGGGTACTGTTATCACTTGAAGAGGCAGAAAACGTCATCCTTTTTTTGGATGTGGGATCCTTTTCCTGTAGAGGGCAGTTCCCCTTCGGCTTTTTCAAGAGTAAAAGGTAAAGGTAAAGGGACCCCTGACAGTTAAGACCAGCCACAAACGACACTGGGGTTGCGGCGCTCATCTCACTTTACAGGCTGAGGGAGCCGGCGTTTGTCCACTCCGCAGACAGTTTTTCCGGGTCAAGTGTCCAGCATGACTAAGCTGCTTCTCGTGCAATGGAACACCGACACCAGAGCAGCACACAGAAAAGCCGTTTACCTTCCCGCCGGAGCGGTACCTATTAATCTACTTGCACTTTTGGGGCTGCTTTCGAACTGCTAGGTTGGCAGGAGCTAGGACCGAAGAACAGGAGCTCACCCTGTCGCAGGGATTCGATCTGCCGACCTTTTGATCAGTAAGCCCAAGGCTTAGTGGTTTAGACCACAGTGCCACCCACAACCCATTTTCAAGAGTAGAAGTCTACAATTCACACTGGTGGTGCCCTAATGCCCACTCAAGAATACAGCTCTGAACGGAAGGGCTCCACACATTGGGCCAGTTCTCGCTAGTTCTAATCCAACAATGCAAACATGTAGCCCAGTTAGCTACTTTAACCAACTGTTTGGTGATGAGTGAAAAGTGAGTACTAAATCCAGTCCCGATTCCCATCCTGAACAGCTGATTGGTGATATTTTTGAACTTTTAACAGGTTGGAGCACTGTGCATGTAGCAGCTATTTCTTTATGTGTTTTTGCTATCCTGATTCCTAGCTAGATTAGGGATGTGTCTACTTACTCAGACTTCCTGTTCAATATGTAAACTGATTAAGCAATGACCACATGAGCTCACCTTATATCAACAGAATCAAGCTAACCAGATTAGTGAGCTGTATACATCTACTGATGTACTGGACTTCTTTATCTTTACACCCCCACCCCCCATAATTTCCCCTTTCCATAGCTTTAAAGTTAACTATATCAAATAACCCAATTATTTTAAACTCCATGTAGTTCAGCTACTTAGGTAGATACCTTGGTTCATTATTATCTTTTTAAATATCCCTGCACACAGTACTTACATGGCACTTTAAATACATAATAGTAGGTTGGATCCAAAGGTACTTAAGTGAAACAAAATCAGCAGATGCTCTTCCACCAGAGCTTGTGCAAGCATATAGATTGCTACTAAACCAGTCTAATAAAGCAATGTACAATGCTTGCAGAATAGGACCAGATGTTATTTTCCTTCTATTCCCAGTTCTTTGGCTCCAATCCACTATTTGTTAGAGAATTAAAATTAATGAGACAAAATGAAATTAGATTAAGTAATAAATGTTTAATCAAAGAATTTTACATATTATTAACAGCATTCATTTGGCCAAACATCTACATGGTTGTAATATCCTACTGTATATAAAGTGGGAATGTATCAAGTATAGACTATGAAAGTGCAAATAGCATTTTCAAGATTATTATTTTTACATTACAAAATTAATTGGTTTACAAAATAGGCTTGCCAAACTTTCTTTCTGAATTGCAAATTCAATTACTGGGGTGGTCTTAAATTTAAATAAGTACCAAGAAAATACAAATTTAATATGCTAATGTTCATGCTCAGAATAAAGTCAACATAGGAACAATGGTGTATACTGCACAATCTAAACCAAATTACAGTAAAACCAGAACCCACAAACTTCACTATTCGTCACAGAGAGCATGTACATATCTTCTCTTAGCTTTGCAAGACATCTTAATGCAATATACAAAATCTGTGTGAGGATCGTCCTATTTGGAAATTATAAACTCAAGGAAGCTGTATGTGCGTCTCAAATTAATTTCAGTTTAAAACCAATTAATGAGGATAGAATCTTCAAGTCCTATTTTTGGTTAAGAAGATTTTATACCAGACAGTTGTTTAAATAGTTTCCTAAGGCTGGAAACAGGGTTTCAACATCAATACCTTCAGGATAGGGCAGTTAGAAGCCAAGCTAGAAAATGTAATGGATCTACAGAATACAGTGAACAGAGCAGCGAACTATTCCTTCTAAATAAACTTCTAGAAGAAATAGATTTTTATTTTTTTTTACTTTTGGAGTAAATAATTAATATGTAGTTATTTAGTATTATGAGCCACAGGGACTGCAAGATTCCAACAGTAATCTTTAAATGAAAGAGTTAAAATACTTTTTCTTGTAACTCACAGTAATCAATATACATACAACCTTATTTCCCATCATAATACTTTACTATACACAGTCAGTAGTGAGAAACCTTTATATCAGACATCAGCAGATCTCTCATATCAAGTCAAACATAAAAATGGAACATTTCACCTAGTTTCCTTGTGTTATCCTAGGATTCGATTATATGCAAGCAAAACAGTAATTTAAACAATTTCTTCTAGTTAAAATTACAAACTGCATCACTGTAACTTACAATGAGGTCTTGATGCTTTTAAGCCAATCTCAACAAGAATTTTCTTCACAGTAGGACACCACTAGGGAAGGTATTTTTTTTCTTCCTTTTACATTAAACAGCAACCACACACCAAACGAATATTGTGCAATTGAAAGGATACACAGTAGTGTTTTCATTATTTATATAAAAAACTTTTGAGCATTTAGGGTATGATACTTCCCAATGTGGGCACAGTGTCTGCATAGAGGGATCTGCACACAGAGGGATTATTCTAAATAACCCCGTTTCTCCCCTCCCTTTCAGAATGTACGCCCTGGTGGCACCCTTCCCCTATTCCACTCTCAGGCTCTCTCTGCTCAAGATGCAGAAGTTAGATCGCACAACATGAACTGTATTGAGCAGGAGGGCTTATATGGAGATAGATGAAGCACACACAGATCTCATGCAGCCTGTACTACCATGGCATGCATGCTGGGAGGGGGAAATGGGGCTCAGCTGGTTTGTATGGGGATCCTTCTATGTGTTAGCACCACACCTGTATAGGGAAGAATTTTACGCTATGTCATTATTTACCGGAAAGGCAAGGCCATGAGTGGTTTTTATGGAGGCTTTTGCACTTCATAGCATAGTAACTCCCGAACAGATAACTACTCATTCAACTGTGGCAACTATCTATTTGAGTTAGGCAAAGGCACGTTAACATGTTGCATGTAATATGTATTATTAAATCTTTATTGTGGGACTGCCTCTAATGTCAAGAAATTTCAAACTTCTTTATTTTATAATTATCATTAAAAGCAACTGCACTGTGCATAAAATGTATTGTTAATTATGAAAACAAAAGGCATATGATTGCACTTCCATTAAAGTGTCTTTTCAATACAGCATAGCTGCTGCTAAATCAACTATTTAAAATAACTGTTCTTAACAGTAGAATTAGGCTTAATTAACTTAAGGTACAACTTATGTTAATGCAGTCACCAAGGCAATAAATGCCAGTTAAATTTGGAAAAGCGTTTCTTTCAAGTGGTCCTTCTATCACTAATAATTATAGGTGCGCTTTAAAACAGCAATACTGCATACTTTTTGTGTTGAAGTTGTTTGCTATTTACAGTTTGGCACATCTGTACTGTAAATAGACATTAAAAAAACAATTTTAATTAGAAAAGAATATCCACTCCTTGGTTTGTGAAGCAGCACTGAAGAGAAGTATTGTATACCTCAATTCACACTGCAGGTTAAAGATTAGTTGGGGAAAGGCAATGAAAAAGCAAGGTATAAAAAATACTGCTAAACACTGGTTAGAAGACAATTAAAATAAGGGGGAAAGAGGAGAGAATGGTTTCGTATAATCAATAATTCAAATACTCAGTGAGCCTTTAATCCACACTTTCAAATTAAGGATCACCAGCCTAAGGCTAAATAGATGCTGCATTGTATTAGGAATGTGGAGTACAAACTATTTCTCTCTCTTCAAAGTGAACAGAACACTGTCAAATGCAATGGAAATTCCCTGAAAGGTTCACATAACCACCGTAAAGAACTTAAAGGGAATTCCTATATATTCCATCTCTACACCACGGATAAACAGCCAAGCTCTGCTTATGCGGGCCAAAGTCTCCAGAATGCTTACTCCACATAGTGTACCGCTGGCAACTGTCTAGCCATTTTGGCTCCATAATCAATTTCTGTGTTCAAACTTGTTTGTGTTCACACCAAATGTACATGTTCATTCCACTCAGTTGAGCTCTGAGATATTTGACTTGAAACATCTCCTGAAGCATCCACTTGGCTAGCTGCCTCCCCAGCTGAGTCCCCACTTGGTGGTACTGCTTCTTCTGTCATAACATTCCCAACAGCGCCACTCTCTTCTGTCTGGGTGCTTCTACCTTCATTTTTGAGCGAATCCTCAAAAAGTGCATGCTCCTCCAGAGGGTCCTGTCTTGCATCAGGAACATGTGGTTGCTCCAATGACCCCTCTTCTGTACTAGGTTGCTGTGAATCATCATCTGTTTCCGTACTTGCTGAAGGAATGAGTGCAATACTTTGAGGATTCATGTCATGGAACCAGGCCATAATGTTCCCAAGGAGATTTTCATTTATATTAGGATCTTGGCTACTTGAATCAGCTTCACTAGATGTTGAATACAGGCCACTTCTTGCATCACTGAAGGTGTGAGAACTAAGATGGTCAGTTGAAAATGGATCACTGTCTGCACTTAGTTTCATCAGACTATCACCAAGTTCTAGAAGTTCAGAGCTACTTAGAGCAGCTCGTGGATTATCTATACTTATGGGACCAGAGTCCAACCTTGTAGGCAATGAGGTACCTATTGCTCCTAAGGAAGCTTCATTGGTTAGAAAGTCTCTGGTTTCATCAATAACTAAACCAGATTCTTGCAATGATAACTGAATAGCAAGCAGAATGTTTGGGTCATCTTCATCCAAGGAGCTTAAAGCCTAAGAGAGAGAGTAGAATAATTTTCAGAATAAATGCAATAAATTTATTTCTATACACACACATCTACAATCATATACTCAGAGCAGCGTTTCCCCCCTAAATTGCTTCCAGTTTTCAAGAAGAAATTAAATTTATGCATTCAAGAGAATACAATTTCATAATACTTAATTTAAGCTAATATTTTTGGTGTGAAACTGATGTCCAAAAGATGCTAACTCAGACACAAGTCCCATATAAATTCATGGTACTTCCAATTAAACCTGTTTCCTTAGGAGCTTAGGTGTTCAAATTATTGACAACCAGAGTTAGCTGACAAATTAGCTAACTAAAAGCAGAGGCTTGCAAGATACAGATACAGGAAAGAAAAGAAAGGGAAAGGGAAAGGCACAAAGGAATATACCTGCAGAGAATCCTGGTTTTCAGAGTGACTAACAGGAGTATAGTCATGAAGAGAAGAGCTGTGAAGAATACTCATGGAAGCTGAACTCACCATGGAATTACCATGTCTTCTGTTACTACCAGGTTCTTGAGTATCTGTTCAAGAAAAGAAAAGTTTATCCCTTAATTTTACTGAGAAACCTCGTAACCAGATACTCCAAACCACATTCAGTTAGGCTACACATGATTTATTTTGGCATTTAAGGCTTGCTAATCAAACACTAACAAATTGCTTCATTGAAAATAAACTACAATCTATAATTATACAGAACTCCTCTTTAAAAAGAAGGAATATCCGCTAGCAAAAAAGTAAAGAGACCTTCTATACAAGTCTCACCTAATGTGCTTTCACTGGGGTCATCGGGATCTGGAGCATTACTAAGCAGGCTGTGCATGTCTCCACGTCGGCGCTGTCTGTGCCTCCTCCGATACTGAAATTCAGCATATTCCTGCATAAACCAAACGTTACAAAATACAGGGGAGCATGCAATAATAGTTTGGGGCATAACAAACAGCACATTTAAAGAAAAAAAAAGAGTGCCTGTGATTTTATGCATTATAAAATCACTTGTTTTCATAAAAAGTAAATAGCAGCCTATACCATGCAAGCTTTTTCAAAAGAAAAATTGGACAGATTACACAAACTACTAAATTAAACTAACAAGACTATATAAAGCTGCTGCTGAACTGCTTGCAAATCTTACTGCAAGAATACCAAGGCATATTTATCTTATATAAAATATTTAATTATGCATTTTATACTTAATGTTTAATTGCTTTCCCCAAAAAGTTTGTGTATTATATTGATGAATTTTACAATTGCCTAACATTATAATACCACATGGCTCATCCTCAGGCAAAAACACTGGCTTATCTGCATCCATTTCAGCAATGCTTAAAGAGTAAAGGATGCACTAAGGGTGTTTTATATAGTTAGGCGTGGGTTTAAGAGACTAGTATAGAAAATAAGATTTCTGTAATGGAAAAGGGTGCTTATCAAAAATGGAATGCTTATCAAAAAAAGTACAGTAAAAAGTACAGTACAGGGAAGTATGTGTTAATCGCATGCTCATGTTCTCTATGGGTTATCACTGCTTTGATATAACAAGCTGGATAAATAAAAAAATGTTTCAGTTATGAGCAAAAAGGTTTGTGGCAATATCAGTGCTTTCAGATATCAAATCCTACAACTTTGTAATAGGAAAACAAAAAAGGAAGTTTCTCGCAAGCTTCAGGAATGGAGCATTCAAGGCTAATTTTAAAGCCAAGTCTTGAACCTGATTTAAAAAAAAAAAATAAGGACTGCATAACTAGGATTAATGCAGCAATGGACTTAAATGGTAGCATATTTAGGCTGCAAGCCTATCCCCATTTACCTGAAAGTAAGCCCTTCTGAATTCAACAGGACTTACTTCTGTGGGGCTGAACTGTTAGGCTTTCAGTAATTCCTAGCCTGTTATGTTCTGAGATAGTAAGATAGTGTAAAACATTACTTTAAAGGTACTTTAATTTTGATGTCTGATTTCTTTGTAAACCACCCTGCAATCTTTTCTGATGAATATGTTGAATCAGGAAATATGATTTGTTAAACAAAGGCAAAGGATGTTTGGCTTTTTGTAATTTTGAAAAGCTATTTGCATACAGTTTCAACACTGATATATGAGTTTTATACATCAGCCAAAACATTGCCTTAAAAAAAGAAGAAAGCCAAGTCTATTTACTTTAGCAATTTTTTGCACAGTAAAGTAGTCTAATATGCAATAATCCTGTGCCTGGTGAATTTCTTTTCAAAAAGAATTCCAAGAGTATATAGCCTTGCACCAATTCAAAGATTTACTTTTCTCTATCAACATGTAGCTTTCTCACAGCTGCTCAAAATATCTGCAAAGCATCTTTCAAGAATCACACTTTGCCGAATTATGTTTCATTAAATTATCCAAGAAAATTAATTGTTAAGAATCATGGCTAAACAGAATGTATAACTTATTTAAGCATGCTTTCCTGCCATGTCCCCCCCTGTAATATTAAAAAAACAGTTTGTCTTGTGTGGTTTGCTGAACTAAGTTCCTCTGCAGAACTGGGAGATTCTTGTTGAAAACCAACAGACATTAACAAGAAACAGACTGAGTTTCATTTGCTGTAGGGCATGATCGTTTGGGATAAAAGCATTGCTACATCTTTTGAATGAACAACAGAATGGCAGATGAGATTGAAAATAAGCACAACATGTTAGTGTTATTAATGCCAGATAAAGCAAAAGAGCGCTTTCCTATGTTCACTAGAAACCTCAGTAAGAATGTCACCTCAGTGTGCTGTTACTGTGAAAAAGACATGTAACGATAAGATTAAAGGTGTTACTAAAAATGCTAAGTTTAAGGGTATCGGGTGGCCTCTATTTGTGTTTGTTACTCGATTAGAAGAGCTACACTTTCACAGCTAGATTTTTGGAGACAGGACAGCGATTGCCCATGATTCTTGGTATATCTCATATAATACTTGTATGACATTTTACAATTTTAGTTTGCAGCTGTATTCTCCAATAAGGTGTGTGGGTGCTAGGTATTTGTAGCTCCACTGCATCATTTAATTTTCTCTTTTCTTGTGTTATTCCTTTTAAAAAATTTCTTGTTCTATTTGTCTTTTTCAGGTTTGTATCTAGTTTCTCTACTTATGTAACAAAACGAAATAAAGACATATTTGATGAAAAAGAAGTCCTATTGATTCAATGGGGCTAGGATTTTTAGGGGTCGTTTTTATAATTATTCAATTATTGGGAACCAAGTTTTATAGGAAGAACTCAGAAAAGCAAGCAAGTTCATTTGTCTATAAGAAGCAAGCTATATTCTTGCAAGCACAGTGCTGTTCAGCAACAATAGAAAAGGAAATATGCAGAAATGTGTGGATCTTACAAAAAACCCCAAACATCACACACTAGGTGTAGAAAACCTATCTAACTCAGGGATTTTCATACTTGAGGCAGGAACAGAGGCTGCAAAAGGAACAAAATGTAAAATTAACCTATTCAGATCAATCTGGTGTGGTTTTACTTATTTCTTCCTGGCGTGTTTTGCAGCTGATGGCAAATTTTGTATAAAACTTAAACTAAAGAGATATACATCTCTGGTTAGATGCCTGTGTCTCACTAGAAGTACAAGACTGCACTCACGTACATTTGCATTTCCCTGAAATGGAAGATGCTTAAATACATACAGCTGGGAGGAATGAAAAAGGGAGGGAAATTAGAAACAGCGTGCCAGCACCAGACTAATATAGATCATTGTTGATCGCTGACCTTTGTCAAAGAGCCAGCTCAGAAGAAGGAACAGAAAGGTATTTCGCATTACAGAACTGGCATGGATCTTCTGCCCATGAAAACTTTATTTATGGTTTAGTCCCTTGACAATGAGGAGTGTAGGACCTTCCCATAGGAGGAATGGAGCAAGATGCCTCTCCCACATCAAACAGGCATAGATAGAATGCTACTTTAGCTGAGACATTCGTCATACTGTTTGCTGGGACACAGCTGAAGCAGAGCTAGAGGATTAGGGTGCCACGTTGTAAGCCACCTTGTATATCTACCACGAGATATAAAATTAAATATATTTCCTTCTATTGTAAAGCAGCAAAAATAGAAAGCTCATCCAGACCTTGTAAACCTTGGTGCCGTTTGCAACAACATTAGGAAGCTAATCATGCAAAGTGAAATTCCATCTTAATTTCCATAATAATACACATTTTAATTAAAAGCAACAAAAAATTACCTCGGGGGATGCAAATCCTAAATATTCCCAATCCCATGTTCCACCAGCAAAGCTATAAATTAAACAGACTTTGTTAAAGAATAATAAATTGTGAAAAGCCCCCCCCTCCAACAAACTGAGTACAAAAATGAATGTGTTCATTTGATCAGCTTCAAGGGCTGTCCTGTGCAACCTTTCTGGAATTTTACTTCAAGGGCAATGGTGTAATATCAACCTTTCATTAACATTTGTGTCCTTCCCTCAAAACCACCTCCTTTTGGTGCAGTGCAGCCGCAGCATCTAGCATTCCTTTCTATCTCAAACACCAAGGGGAACTAGAACTTGCTAGTCCTTGTTACCAACAATGCTACTATATCCATGTAAAAAGATCAGCAGTCAAGAAAAAAAAAACTTTTGCCAGCCAGAAGTTTACAAGAGTAAGCTGAGGTGTTTTAAAGAAGTTATTCCTGCATTTTAATTCAGAGGATCAGCACTGCACATACACACCTCAGTCCAGCTAGCAGATGTATAAATCTTTCCCTTGTTACAATTCTGGCCGCAAGCTCGTGTCCGTGTCCCGCCCCCCCCCCCTTAAAACTTTTAGGTGGGAAGTGGTGAAGCATCAATAATAGATTTTTAAAAATGAATTCTGCAAAGCAAACCTACCAGGACTACCTGCCCTACAACTTGAAGGCTAAGCAGAGGAGTTTTTAAGACAGGCTTACCAAGCCGAGTGGCTGTCAGGTGAACCTCTTTGGCCATACAGATCTTTGTTGTTATTAGGTTACCTGCGCCTTGGAGCTTCTGGAGAATCTGCAGGAGCAACTCCTCGGGCCACAGAGGCCAAGAACTCTTGCCTCTTCTGCTGTACAAGGCAGGCTGCACGGATAATTTTATGACGCGGAGTACGAAGGTAAGGCCTGTTCACTTTCTGAGCAAGATCCTCAGTGACCATCTCAAGATCTGTCTATAGCAGAAAATAAAAACTCTATGTAAATTCTTTACATGTCAAGAAACCTTAACTCTGGATACTTGCTGTGCATGTTATTTCCATGGGGACAAGAAAGAACAAACCAGGAAAAAGTGGGTTAATAGTGCCTAGTATAGAGTGGATCACATTGCATACTTTTGGTTATTCTGATTCCTGAGGCTCTACCCTAGTTCTGCTCATAACCAAGCTGGTCTTGGGAGCATAAAATGTTCAGCCTGAAAGAAAAAGTCTGAAGAAAAAATTCCCTCCTTAGGGAACATGGCTGGAATACAAGGATTTAAGAACCGGTGAGTTTTAACTGAACAAAATATGACCCACTCACCTACCTGAGTCCGTGATGGAACTGGCTTCCTACTGTAAAACCCCTGGAAGGAACATTAATGGTAAATGCCCAATGTTCTGTTCTCTGGCTGGCATGCAGGAGTAAGCCAAGAAACAGTGGGACTTGCCTAAGCTGACCCAATTTTGGGAGAGAGTTGCATTCAGGTGGGAGAACCAATTTTGGGAGAGAGTTGCATTCAGGATGGCAGAAAAGACCATTTGGGTTCCTGCCTGTAAACAGGATTTCTATGCATGCAGAGAGGTGACCCCAAGTGGGACTTGAGCACCACCTAATGGTCAAAAGCAGAATTATTTCTCCAAAGAAAATCTTCAAAACTCCTTCAATTTTCTATTATGACAAGCAAAGGAAGTAGAAACAGAATAGAGGAGAGTGACAGCCAACACTAACAAGCAATAATACCATCTTCTAAATAACAAATAACAGTAAAGACTAAAAAGCTCAGGCAAACTGTACCATGAATGCAGAAAGCAGACCCAGGCAGCCCAAGCCATGACTGAAGGCTTCAACACATCATATTTGTTGGCAACGGCCACATGCCTTTTGTGTATCCAACTCAATTACACAGTTAATTAACACAGTTAATTTTACCACTCTGGTCTTGGGCAAGAAGTTCAGACATAAAGCAGCTGCCCTGGAAGTTGAAGGGGTGGGCATCAGATCCAGAGCCACCACCAATTTACATAGGAGGAGCAGATAGTGAAAGTACTGAAAGAGATGATAATAGTCAGGTTCCCCTCTCCGTTCATCCTCATCCAGAATAAGATCAGAGGAGACAGGGTCCTGCTTGGGTAGCCTGGGGTGCTTTGAGTAGTTCTGCCCTATTATGAGGGCAAGGAGATAAAGTAGTTTTTCCCTCTGGAGCTGAGGCTGGGAGAGAGTAGGGGGAAATGTAAAACTATTTTTGAACAGGAGGACAGGCACACAAAGAAATTATTAATAAGAGCTAAACTAAAAGCCTGAACCAAATACAAAGTGGCAAAGGGTAGAACAAGAACCAATTTGGTGAAGGCAAAATAAAAAACAGGATTCCAAAGGTGGGTGGCCCCTGTGAAGGTTCCTTCTCTTTTGAGCAGCAATTTTGCCTTCAACCACTAAGTGGACCTCAAGTCCCACCTAAAGTGACAGCTGCATTCACAGAGTACGCAACTGCAGTAATGTGTACTGCCCAAAGGGAGCCTCAATTTTTTAAAGAGCTTTGTAAAGGAGAAGGCTGCCCTGGTCGCCACCCTGAAAATACACTAAAGTGGGTTGTTTTTTGGGGGAAAAGATCACTGAAGTAGCTCCTTATCAAGTGGAGCAAACCTGAAAGTAAATTGGGAAGAAGCTGTTGAGTTTTGCAGCATCTGCTATAGGTGCCCTAAGCCTACAAGCCAGAATGGATCTCTAACTTTCTTCCAGAGTGGTAAGATGACACAAACACACAAACTGAAATTTCCTTTTAATTCCCATATTTAATTTTGTATCTTTATTAAGGCTTTTATTGTCATTAATTTTTAAATTAACTCTGTGTGTGTGTTTGTCTTAGTTTTGTTTTATATGAGCTTAAAGCTGAAATAAAGTGATTGATTGACACACACACACACACACACACACACACACACACACGAGGGAGAGAGAGAGAGAGAGAAGGGGGGGTAGGGAGTTGGACTTCCAGAAGGGCTCCATAAAAATTTAATGCCTGCAAGACATCCTATCTATGCCATTTCTGCTCAGAAGAATGAGAGGAAATAGAGCAGGACATTTTTAGCACACATTACACTAAGAGCAAATATTTTGTTGTTCATTGGTACACAGTCTTACGACTTCTAAAATAAAGTTCCTTGTTTTGCATGGGAGAATTGAACATTTGCTTAACAGTACAATCCTATACATACCCACTCAAAAAGAAGCCAAGTAAGTTCAATAAAACTTACTCCCAGGTAAGTATGCATAGTATTTCACCCTAACGCTTCTTCATTGAAGCCAATAGGATACATATCTCCTTAATCTTTCGAGTTGTGCTCTTAAGAATGCAAATCTAGAGGAAGTTACTGGGAAGCAAGTAAGAATTACCAGAAAATATCAATTCAATATATACAACTAGTAAGCTGTAAAAATTAATCACAGAAGCCACTAACACAAGGACCTCCTTTACCTGCATAAGTTCAAATATTTCTTTTTTTGTGCTTTTTGGCTCTAGAAAGAATCCATATGGGTAAGAACACTTCAGGATGCGGCGAGTTTTGAGGAGTTCTTGTACTGCATCTTCAATGAATATAGTATCTGGACAACCTCCTTCAGCTGCAAGAGAAATCCAGGCATTGCAAAGAGTATTTTGTTTCCCATTAGCTGATGTGATGACTATTTCAGCAACAGCAGAACTTATTCTAAACAGAGTATAATGTCTTGTGCAAAATGAAAATTGTTTTTCAAATCCTAATCTAGATTTAAACACAAAATCTATCTCCATTGTTTGACTGCATTCAGATTTCTGCATTCACAAGACGGCATAGTCACATTAGTCCAAATTAAAAGAAATTCACATTGAAGTCCCACTGAAACTAAAAAATACAAGCATGAGCACACAGAGAAGATGGACAGTACACTCTAAAGACCACTTCAAGCAAATGCAGGAAGGAATTTAGGGCTTCACATGGGGTAAGATCAGGGGTAGGCAACCTTAGACCCGGGGGCTGGATACGGCCCAATTGCCTTCTCAATCTGGCCCGCAGGCAGCCCAGGAATCAGCATGTTTTTACATGAATAGAATGTGTCCTTTTATTTAAAATGCATCTCTGGGTTATTTGTGGGGCATAGGAATTCATTCATTCCCCCCCCCCAAAAAAAATATAGTCTGGCCCAAGAGAAGAGATCCTACATGAAACTAAAGTTTCTTGTTGCTTTTCAGCATCAACACAGATAAATGAAGAAAAGGAAGCAACAGACTGGTATCGGAGAGGAACTGTATGATTGGGGAAGATACTAGCTGGTACTGAAAAATATATATCTTTATTTAGATTAGAAGACATAAAGCACATGTCATATACTGCAATATATTGTTTGTTCACCCATTAATCAAAGTAAATCAAGCCACACAAATGCTCAGTTTGATAAGCACAAAAGCAATGGCCAAAAATAAATTGGATTTTGAAAGGCTTTGATGTACACACATTATTCTGAGCACCCAAATGTATCACATAAACTCAGCACACTTACGTCCACTAAGAGCTCTACTCAGTTGTTCCATCTTTTCTTTGGCTGTTTTTAGAAGGCGCTGTTCTAACTAAAATTAAGATAAAATTTTAAAAGTGAAGAACACTGTTTTGAACCAATAAAGCTGGAAAATAATTTTATAGAACTATTTCCAACCGTACTTGGTAACTGAGCTCATGGTTCTTAAACCTTGTGTAATAGTGCATAAATCTATCAAGTTCTTGAAATCGTTTGTGTTTCTTTTCAGCCTAGAAAATAATTACGGGAAAGAAAGATAAAAAAATTAACGATTTGCTAGTTTTATCTTAATGTAACATTTATGAGCAAAGGGAAATGGGCAATCAACCATTTAAAATGTGAATAATAGAGCTATATTCACAAGCAGCACAGTGATGAATACTGTATGAACAAATCAGCCAGCTGGAAATATACCTTAACACATCTCACAAGTCAAACTGCACTTTGGCGTTATTAACCCAAACTCCTAAGCCAGTTTTTTTTCTGCCTTACATTGTATCCTTTGGTGGGTAACATTCCTCCCAACCACTTTCCGCTGCTTTTCTTTGTGCGCCCCTCCTTCTGCCATTCTGAGGCAGCCCTCAGAAGTTTCATGGTAGGAGCATGCAAGGTATTGGTGAGGTGAAGATGCTGCTTTCTTGAAGTACATCAAGATCTTGGGAGCCTGTTGAGCTACCAGAAGCCTTGCAGCTAGGTCACACCTGTACAGGGGCATCAAGTACATACACTGGTGGCTCCACGTGAGAGTTGTATAAAGGACCACTGCAATATGAATTATCACAGTGGCTCTAAAAGATGGTTCCCTAACAGGGAAATTGCAGTGGCCATGTACGCAGCTCTGTAGTGAGGCAATGGTTAGATACATTTGCTGGCTTTGCATGTTGAACCACAAATCCTTATGCTACCAAGGCCATAATGGGACGGGAGCCAGAAAATGTAAAGCATACCTAAACATTAAAAAAGAACACTTCACAGGGTTCCAAACTTTAGAAGCTTTTTAGGCATGTCCTAGTACAGTAGTACCTTGGTTCTCAAACTTAACCCGTTCCAGAAGTCTGTTCCAAAACCAAAGTGTGCTTTCCCATAGAATTAATCCGTTCCAGACTCTTAAATGAATTAATCCGTTCCAGACTCTTAAAAACAACCCCTAAACAGCAATTTAACATGAATTTTACTATCTAACGAGACCATTGATCCATAAAATGAAAGCAATAAACAATGTACTGCAGTCACACAATCATTCAGTAGCTGAACTGGGTTCCACATTCATAAAAAGAAAAAAGAAAAGGGGAAAAAAAGCTACAAAAACGCAAAATAAATAGCAAAAACCGACAGGACCTCAATGTAACACTCAAAACAGAAGTGTGGCACTCAAAAAGGAAGCATAAACACTCAAAACGGAGCATGTTCAGCTTCTGAAAAAAGTTCGCAAACCAGAACACTTCCAGGTTTGCAGTTTTGGGTTCCAATTTGTTTGAGTACCAAGGCATTCGGGAACCAAGGTAGCACTGTACTGGGCAACAAACAATAACAGCACTAGCAGCTGGAACATGTGAGAGGCAGGGGAAAGAGGACTTAGCATCACTGCCACACCTCAATAGAGAGCTCAGCTGGTCAAACCCACTGCTCAGTGCAAGATCTTGCTGCTGCTAGTCTCCTTTGAATAAGATATGAGAGAAGACCTTGCTTCAAGATATCTGAACTGTATTTAAGCAGCTTACTATGACCCCTTCGAGTACAGCAAGACCAGCACTAGTACTAGGACTGTTACCTTTTATTTTATTTTTATTTTGCTTTGCACTTAATAGTTATCAAATAAAGCATCAGTTTTTTGGATGGGGTGGGGGATATTAGGTTGATACTTATTATGAGCTGGTTTGGGTGCAGACCAGTTTTTACTCATTCTGAACCAGTAAACTGAATTCCATTGTTGTCAGATCCTCTTATAGTTCAGATTCATCCAAGATTTTCAAATCCAGATTTAGTTTGGCTCCTTTGATCCAGCTTTCAGTTTAGGTGTGGTTAACTCCCTGACTGTTGAATTAACACATGGTAGCCATCCACTATTTATTTCCATTTCACTTTTAATTTGTATATTGTCTTTCTATATTGCTATACGCAAGGTGGTTTACAAGCTGAAGAAACAATAAAATATACAACAAAGATCACACATCTTATAACAATCTGATCCAACGCAAAAAATTGACAAATTATATAAATAAACAATTTACATAGTTTCCACAATGACATTTCCCCAATGCTTTCACTCTGCACAGAGGAGATAGGACCTTGTGCTGTACTTTAGGAAACAGGTACCAATCCTATGTACTGTGGAATCTTGGTTCTCAAACGCCTTGATACTCAACTTGGAACCCAAACACCACAAACCCGGAAGTAAGTGTTCCGGTTTGAGAACTATTTTCGGAAGCTGAACGTGCTCCGTTTTGAGTGTTACTCTTCCAATTTGAGTGCCACACTTCCATTTTGAGTGTTACGCTGAGGTCTGTCTGTTTTTGCAATTTATTTTGTGTTTTTGTTTTTGTGGATTTTTTTTGTTTTGTTTTTGTGACTGTGTGGAACCCAGTTCAGGTACTGATTGATTGATTGATTGTGTGACTGCAGTACATTGTTTATTGCTTTCATTTTATGGATCAATGGTCTCGTGTTAAATTGCTGTTTTAGGGTTGTTTATAAAAATCTGGAACAGATTAATCCATTTTGCATTACTTTCTATGAGAAAGCGCACCTTAGTTTTGGAACAGGCTTCCGGAATGGATTAAGTTTGAGAACCAAGGTACCACTGTATATGTTTCTGGCAGCAAGCCCCAGTGAACACAATGCGATTTACCATTTTCTAAATAAGCATGCACAGGACTGCATTGTCTCCAAAGCACAGAGTAAATGACAACCTCCGCCTCTTGTGCAAATTTCAGGCTCAGGGGAGAAGTGGAGATTATGTCCAACTTTATGCTGTGCTTCCAAGTCTTTCTGAAGCACAGTGTGAAGTTGGAGATGAGAAATGAATGCTAGAAGAGGGAGGTGTGACGGCCAAGGTGAACGTATTTTTGGACGCTACTCTGGTTAGCAGTGAAATACCTGAAGTTTAAAAATAAAATGAAGTGTACAAATTAAAAGCTTAAGAAGGTGAAGATAATTACCCTTCTGTATCTCCTCAGTATTTGTTAGTTTCTTACCTCTGCTGTCATTTCCTTGGACTGTTCCTCTACATGTTGAATGACTTCATAGCGAGTACATCTGTAATAACCTCCAGTGGAAGAACTATGCTTCTTCCATTCTTCAAGGCAAATCCAACAGAAGTCATATTTACACTTGAAAAGGAAAAAGAGAGCTAATTTCTTAAACCAATTCTGTTTAAACATTTGAAAGGAGACCTAGAACGTTAAAAACAACAACAATTTGCGTTTTTCATCAGTTATTCAAAGAGTCTCTTGACACTGGTTTCTCAATGTCTGCTACTTACATAACTGCATTCACACAATTAAAACTCCATGTCTAGCTTGACCCTAAGTGGAACATGATTCAGAGGATTATCTAAATGCAACCCCCATAGTTCTATGGTTAAGTGGCTGCATACAGTTCTGTTAGTGCAGAATGCTGTTGCCAAAATCTTGACCAGTGCAAATATTGGGATTATGCAACTACTTATGCAACAGTATCAGTGGCAGTGAATGCTTGTTGGTTTCCAAGTGCAATTCTACAGGTGAAACTTGAAAAATTAAGAGTATCGTGGAAAAGTCCATTTATGTAAGCAACTGTTTTCATTAGCTACTGGAGTTTAATATATGAAATAGACTCATGACATGCAAAGCGAGTTATGTCAAGCCTTTGCTTGTTGTAATTGTGATGATTATGGCGCACAGCTGATGAAAACCCCAAAGTTGAAATTGTTAATTTGGGGTTCTCATCAGCTGTACGCCATAATCATCACAATTATAACAAATAAAGGCTTGACATATCTGCTTTGCATGTCATGAGTCTCTCATATATTAGTTTCACCTTTTAAGTGAATTACTGAAAGAAATGAACCTTTCCACGATATTCTGATTTTTCGAGTTTCACCTGTAGGTGCTAATCATTACAGGAATACAGTACCTCGTTTTATTTCATTTCACTTTACCATGCTTTTGCAGATACTATTCATTATGAGGATGCAGTTCCAGCTGCAGGCAGCCTGTCCGCTTCAAAGGGCTGGAGCCAGAATTTTTTCCCCTACTGCCCCTACAGCTGGCGAGCCTGGCTTAAAGACTACAGTACAGTGGTACCTCAGGTTACATACGCTTCAGGTTACATACTCCACTAACCAGAAATAACACTTCAGGTTAAGAACAGAAATTGTGCTCTGGCAGCACAGCGGCAGCGGGAGGCCCCATTAGCTAAAGTGGTGCTTCAGGTTAAGAAACAGTTTCAGGTACGAACGGACTTCCAGAATGAATTAAGTTCTTAGCCCGAGGTACCACTGTATAGTGTAAACATAACTTTTATGTGTACTGGGAAACCAAATAAATTATGTGACTCGACTCACTTTATTATGATATTCAAACCTGTAGTTTCTCTGAGGTATTCCTGCAATTTTAAAGCCCTATATACCTGGGTCCAGTTGAAGGACTACCTCCTCTCAAATGAATCAGCCAGTTCTTTAAGATGATGAGAATCTCTTATGCCTTCAACATCTGAAGACGTATCTTTTTCAACAGGTTTTCTGAATTTACTGCAATGCATTTTTAAAAAATTATGGCAGCTCCGGTTTATATGCTGTTTTAATGCTGTATGCTATTTTGTTATATTGCTGAATTTTAAATGATTATATAATTTTTAGATCTGCTTTTGTTAGCTGCTCGAAACGTCTCTTTTTGGAAAGGAAAGTGCATGATAGGAATTTAATAATGAAGATTCATAGCCAACTAAGTTTTACTGAGAGCAGACCTACTTAAATTAACTTGGGTACATGAATTTCAGTGGTCTACTCTGAGTATGACTAACATGGGATACAACCTGAAATAGACAAATTAATACATCAGATATAATGCTTCTTGTCAAAAAGAACTGAGGGTGCTATGGATGTTACCTGTTACAAAAAGTTAAGACAGCAAGAAAAACTACTTTCTCACACCATCAAGCAATCAACACCAAGGCAGTTCTTTGGATAAAACAAAATACTGATCAGCAGGGAAGATGGGAGAAGAAAGGGAAGCTCCCAGGTGAGAGCTGGAAGGTCCGCCCCTTTCTGTGTGAGACAAGGTTTAAGACCTACCTTTGAGAGAAGACGTTGCATTTTCTTTTTCCCTTTTGTTTTCGTTAGATTAGTTTGTTTTTTATTGTGTTGTTTTATGAAAAGCTTCAATAAAATTTCATGAGAGAAACAAACAAAATACTGATCACCAGAGTGGATATCGTGGACTTTTAAAGACATTACATGAAGTAAACATTTCTACTTATATTTATAAGAACCATAGCATTATTTTGACTCTTTGCTTACTTTTGCACACTGCATATGATTGCAGCCTTCGTTCTTCTGAATTGGGGATTTGCAATTGGCACATGGTTTAGAGTTTGTGAGTAACCATAAGCAGTTGGCAGCATCTTCATAAGCCTCACTAACTCCCACAACTGTGAAAAAGGAAAAATAAGTTAAGGTTTTGTACATGTAATAGTGTGTTAATAGCAAGTTCATAATTGCATTTTCTAAATTTCCGAGTATGTAATTAAGCTATTTTTAAATACACTGTAACTCATCCTGAGCATTTAATACAGGGTGAAAAAGATTTTCAAATTTCTTCATAAACCAGTGATATGGGACTGGTACTACAAATGTCCACAAACATTGCTAAAAATAATGTACAGTCCAAAGGTTAGATGCACACACATTTTTCACTGCCAGCTTTTGCAATATCTCTTTATAAATTTGCCCCACTAATTATAAACAAGCTGTTCTTTCCATAAAACACCCCACAAAATTAAAGCGTACTAATCACTGCAACTCCCAGCAAGGAACAGTATACTTTGCAAATTAATCAATAGTTGAAATGTTGCATTCTCCTTACATTTTATTTTCAAATTCCCTCAATTTCTTAGAAATTACTTGTACTCTAAACAATCAAGTTTACATCATGTTAATTTCATCATTATTAATCACCTGCCCTTTACCCTAAGGTCCCAAGGAAGATCACAACAATTTAAAATACAACATTAGAAACAGTTTATAATAAATTACAATCACAGGAATAGGTCACATGTCAGAAGTCAGAGTAAAGAGTGTTGTTTAGTGTTACTATGGATTTTAAGTCTACAATTCTCAAAACTTAAACTCAATGCTCTCAGTTATGAAGCTCAGCTTCCCCAAAGATGGAAATGTACAACCATACTCCACAGGGAACTCAGTCCAACCTGTCAAAATTCAGTTCAAATTATTTGCTGTTACCTGTGCATTATTAATGCCATTTCATTTTAGACAGGTTTGAGAAACTACAGTTTCTCTGCATCACTTACATCATCTGACTTAGGAGACAAACTATGGGTCTATCTAGCTCACCATTTCCCATGCAAACGAGCAATGGCTCTCCAGGGTTTCAGGCTGGGTTTTCTCCCAGTTTACCTGGGGATTACAGGGATTGACCTCAGACCTTCTGCCACACCAAGCAGCTGTGCTACCACTGAGCTATAACCCTTACACTTGTCCACACTCCCCTTAGGAGGCAAATCATAATTTAATATACTGTAATAAATAAACACAGAATTTCTACAAATTAACAAAAATACCATAATGGCCATTCTTACGCTCTTCCGGTTTCATTTCCGTTATCTTCTGCAGCCAGTTCTTCCATGTTTCACAGTCACAGGGTTCATGGCTTCACCTAAACACTCCCTGAAAATTGATCCAAGGCTTTAATAAGCTGAAGATTAAACTTCCTCTATTTTTTATTATATTATTATTATTATTATTATTATTATTATTTATTATATTAAACTGTGGATTCAAGAATACTAGTTCTTAATTTGGGAAGAAAAAAATCAGATAATATGTTAGTTAGTTACATGACTAGTTATTCCACAAGCTGATAGCAATACAGAAGAACAAATCAGAAATAATACCCCAAGGCATAAGTGGCGTAAAATATATAAACCTCAATAACTTGCAGTGGAATTTAGGTGCATACTTGTAAAGTGCACTTTGAAGTCTCCCTTATGTAATTAAACTGTTGATTGTAGTTATGATTCAATTTAGCAATCCACTAAGTCTGAGTTGAGTATTGAGTTATATTAACAGTTCTCTCTTCTGTCTCTTTATCTCTCACACAGAGTTGCATTCTTTTATGAATACAGAACAAACCACTATGAATCAGGATTCTCAAGTCCTGCTCAAGGCTTTCTGAGTCATGTTCTGTGTAGAACATTACTTAACATTAACAACATTACTATATATGTTTACCTTTTCCTCAAACACTTCATAGTGGCAGAATGTGAGGATCTTTCTGCACTACATATGCAGCATTCTGTCATTTTTCATTTCTTAGATGCTACAGAAATGCAGAACTGAAGGAAGACAGCAGTCATTCTCCTTCCAGACTCCAGCTGGCACAGGAAGATGTACTTAAAAGTAGGCTAGTAACTCAGATATTTTAGGGCTGCAAGTGCTGGGAAGAGAGGCATTGCAATAGCCAGAAATAGGCATTTTGACTCAATCTCGCATTGACACCAGGCCACACTGTATCAGATGGGAGGCTGTCCCTAGACTATCACCATGTGTACTGCCTAACAGGAAATGTCAAGCTGGACAAGAGTTGGAGGGTTTTTGAAAGGGCTCTGGCATTAATATTGCAATACATTATAAATTGTTGAAGTGCTTTATAAAGATAACAGAATATCTGTCACAACCTTTAATAGCTTAAAAAGGAAGTGTCTTCTGTAACTAGGTAAATGTCACTTAATTAAACACTATTTTCTGACTGATGAGAACATGCATTTTGTTAAAATAGGGACAGTCACTGAATATATCATCTCTACTCCACCTGCCCTTTAATTGAATAGGGACTAATATCAGGAACTGAGATTCCACGGAGGACAACCCCCTGCGCTTATTTCATATTATTCCTAGTTTTCAAAGAAGCAATCAAATTTCTGGAGTAGAAGATGCATCGTTTCCAGATGGCGCCTGGGTGTAGATGTGTCAATATGATTTCCAGATTGGTCACGACTCGTTTTTTATGGGAAATACAGCAAAATAGCTTCAGACATCTGCCACACATCCAACATACAAAAACAGAACAACTAAAAATAGCATCATTTCAGAATTATAGGTTTTTGGAGGAACCTGCTGTATTGCAGGATGCAAGGAATTTTCTCTGGATCTAATGATGAAGTCTTCTAAAATGCTTTTTGTTAAGTGAAAGAATGGTCACAAACGTCATAGCAAAAAGGAAAAAAAAGTAGAAAGGAAAATGCAACATTCTGTCACATCAGATAATAAAAATCACCTCCTTCTTCACCTCTGAATTTATCTTAGAAGTCTATTATCTACACACACACCCCGAAAAAGCAGGACTATGTATACTTAGCTCACCCTGACAAGATCAATAAGTTTATTTCTATTATTTTTAACTGAACTATACTCTTTTTGCAAAAGATTTATACCCCCAATCAATGTAATCTTGAATTTTAAAAGACCAAAAAGTGCTTTTGAGCTGCTAAAATGCTTATTGGTTTAGGAGTCCAAATATTAAAAGAGAACTGAAAAATTCAGAATAGGATTTCACAATGTGAGAACAAAGATCTATATGAAACCAAAGATGAATTTCCCACAAATGGTAATTATAAGGCTTGTACATGGACTGTACGGCACCGTTTCAATTTTTTAAAAAGATCAGCAATCATGTTTAAATCATGAACAAGAAAACATTACTAACCAGCAGAAGAGATGCCCTTTCCCACAGTCCACAGCGGGAGCTCTTAGCAATGGGAAACTAAGTGCTTCTGAACCTGTTGTATTTGACCCTTGCCTTGTTAGCCTGACCGCTCTCTCACAAGCTGGTGTAGGACACCATTTAATAGAAGGATTATTTTCAACAAAGGCCTGAAAACAAAAGGAGGGAGATAGAAATTATTTACCATTTTCAATCAGGACCTTCTAACTGATACAAAGTTCAATTTGATGGTGTAAAACTCTGCAGTTTAGAACAGGTGTAGGCCTTAAAATAGCTATAAAAGATAATCGTTTTATCCATTGTACAATTTTAGTTATTTGCTATAGCAGCATGTAAAGCTCAGCCAAAGAACTCTGTTTGGAACATTCATGTATTTTTTATGCAAAATCTTACAAAGCGAGTCAGATAAGGGAGGCACTGGTGCACTGCGAGGGCCTAACTCTTCCTAGTAAGATTGTAACATGTAGAATTGGGGAATAAATTTAGATATGGAGAACAATATAACTATATCTTAATTGGGTCTGAATACTAATGGGAAAACTACTTGTAGTCCTTAGATGCAATGTGACTGAAGTGTCAGATGTGGTGGGTTGAAAAAATTGCAAACTGTTTAATCATATGAGGAGCCACAACTGGTACATATAGCAGAAATTTAAGAGGAGTGTTGACTCATGAAAAAGGTTTGCAATAGTTTCTTTCTTTCTTTTTACTGGATCAGGATCTTTTTGGCTTGAATAAAGATAGTGGCTAAGTGAAAGTGTGACCTTTCTCCCAGTAAGCTACCATCACTTTGGGCAGCAGCTATCAGGAAAACATTTGTTATAATTTGTATTTAACAAAACAAAAAATCATAATATTTCTTAAAATAGTAGTCCACAATACTAGATGCATTTCTTTCTAAGAGTATTTTTAATGACATCAGAATAATCAGCTCAGACAGATACTTTAGACACATGCCGCTGGCAGTTTACCTTAATGTCAAATCGTAGGTAACGTTTATCCATCTCCTTGGAAACCACACTTTCAATGATCTCCACTGGAACAAGCTGGAAGCAATCATACGCTGGGCAAAAAATATTGTGGGCTTCACCCTCTTGAATCTTCATATTCAAAAATCTGTTAAAATGTTCATCAGGTTTGAGCAGGAAATATTAACTCCACCAAATTTAGGGAGCAAAAATCAATCTATTAATGCCTTAACCTCGCAGGTAAGTAAAGAGGATTATGACTACCTTACAAGCTCTGCAAGGTATTTGGGAAGGCTCTGAGTCAGCAACTCCACAGAGCATTCTACAATATCAAACAGAACAGGGAAGTCTCTGAGCATGTGGGCACACAGTGGAGTATCAAAATGAATAATCTAAATATATTGAAAGGGTTTACTTTTAGCAGCCCTTTACTGATTTGTGTGGGGTGCATAGCATGAGTCAAAAAGTACCATATCACATTAAGAAGTGGAACATTTTGGTCAGGGAAAGCTAACAGAATGAACTGTGTGTCTGCAATTTTTGTCTCAAGGAAAAACTAGAATAGAAACTGTGACTTAGTAGCTGTGACTTAGATAATCTCCCCATGCTAAGGTGGACAGGGTTTCTGTCCAAAGAAACTATCCCCACGTGCATGATGGAACTGCATTAAGTTTAACTTTAATAATACAAGATAACAGCATCTCACGGCCAGATAACTTTATGTCCAGATTTTCTCCTTAGGCTTCTTTTCTCAGCTAAGCCAGACTTTATAAGGGACAGTCAACTCCTTAGCATCCTTTGGATTACAGAAACAGAACTGGTCCTGCAATGGCTGCAAAATGTCCCAGAAAGTGGTTCTGAGGCACATCGCAAAATCACAGAATTGTTGGGTTGGAAGGGACATCATCATAGTAAATACTTTGACTTCCACATTCCCCGCTTTGTGCCCAGTAGCTTTAATATTTCATAAGCTTCACATCTACTTCAGCTCATACTAGATCAAAGACGGAAGACACACAATCTTTGCTTAATTTTTTAAAATGTTTCCATTCTGGGGCATCTCTAATTTTTAATGACAGCCAGCATCTAAAATGGAAATTAAATTGTCTTTGGAATAGAATCCTAGTGACATGAACAAACCAACATTAAAAATAAATCAAGACATATTATTACTAGTTTACTAAGTAGGAAAATCCCCCCCCCCCGGTAGAGACAATTTTTATATAAAAATGCCTAAATATACTTACGCTTCCCAGCATGCTCTACAGAACTCATGTCCACAAGGCATATCCACTGGGTCTTCAAATACAGAAATGTTACACATGCAAATTTCACACTGTAGATAAAAGAATAAAATTATTTTTAAAAATATTTTGAATACTATATAATAGGGATGATTAACCTGTAGCCTGTACAGTCTTCTTTAAAAAAAAAATAAAACTTAAACAGTGGGTTTTAGAAAAGTAGTGTTGTTTTTTAAGTTAATTGATCACTTGAGTGGGCCCGTTGTGATGCCAAGATGCCAAGTTGGACAACTGTCAACATAACAAAATATCCATTGGTTAGTCACTTACACCTCATATTTGTTCAGAAATAAAACACTGCTTGGAAATCATGTAATTAAGGCATATTAATCCAAACCTAGATGTCTGGGAGTAAAATTACACCTGTAGTGCATTTTTTGTTGCAGAACTTGCTCAGAAAAAGACCTGCAACATGGTCTTTGAATCTAGAATACTGTAACCCAAAAAGCAATAAACAATGTCCTCAAATTTCAATCATTTACCATGTATTATTTAAAACAAAATAAAAAATAAAAAAAATCATTCCAGTAGCCCCTTAGAGACCAACTAAGTTTGTACGTGGTATGAGCTTTCGTGTGCATGCACACTTCTTATTTCTGTTCACAGAAAGTGGCTGAAATGAAAAAAATCTCAGGACCACTAACTGAATTTTGCATGTGGAGTGTTTTTTTTGTCGTCAGAGCCCATGTAATGTACAGGAATAAACAAAATTCAACAAAATCTGACCCTGTGATTTAACTCTCCAGAGTTTTATTTTTGGAAACCAAGGAAACATTGGAATATAAAATATCCCAAGATTTCCCCCCCCCCCACAGTTTTGAGAAAGGAGTGTAGGGGGCAATATCACAAAATTGCTTTTGTTACTATAAGCAATCATTTGTGTTATGTTACTGCTAATTTAACCCCGGTTAATGAGATACACACAAACACACAGTGTCATGAAAAGACAGCATATAAACGTCCCTATAAATAAAATAAATGCAAAGATGTGTAGCATTGCTCTCGTGAGCCGATTCATATAGAGTTGCTATTTTTCACCTCCACAAATCAGACACCATCTGTGACAATCGCGTTAAGTGGGGAGCACCCTCTAAAGCCCCCTTTTTCCTGTTCTCCAGCTCTCTCTTTTCAACTAGAGTTGAAGCTCTGGGGCTGGCTGGAGGATACCGGCGTCAGCTGCTGGGAAGGGAGGCTAAACGGCCTAAACAAAATTCCGCTGCGCCTCTGGTTTCTTTGGGGCTTCCTTCACCCTCAACGACGTCATTTTTGGGCTCTGTGGAGGGTGTTGTTATGAGCCACAAGGGCTCTCCAGCTCTTTCCCACCATTTCTTGGTTTGAATCTATTTATTTCCTGACGCCAGATGTATAAGCAGCTGGGCATGAGTCAATCACAGGTAGGGGGGGAGGGACCTGTATTAAATATGCAGATAATGATGTCTGATTGGTGAAGGCAAGAAATAGCAACGCTATATGAATCATTCTTTTACAAGTCAGCTCACGCGAGCAATATTAGACACACCTTTTATTTATAGGAACGTTTATAGGCTGCCCATTTGTGGCCCTGTAAAATATATATAAATAGCATCAGCTGGAGAAGCTGATAATTACTGGAAACATAGTAGGTGTGGAGCGATAATTTAAGTCTTTCCTGCCGCTGCTGTACTGAGGAAAATCCCTATTGGGCGGGAAGCGGGGGTTGGTTCCTTCATTGACATCAATGGGTAATTTCCTCCAAAGCATACACCAGCTTCAGAGGGATTTCCCCCTCAGGTCCACATCAGGGGAGAAACGGTTAAATTATCCCTGCATGCCTGCTTTGTTCCCAGGAATTATCACCTCTCACCAGCTGCTGCTATTTGCATTTTTTAAAACCTGTACATAAAATAAAAGGACAAATATAATATTGCATTTAGTTTGGCCCTCAGTTCAACACAAAGGATAACATTTGCCAACAACTTTTCCTAACTTTTCCTCCCATTTCAGTAGGGGTGGTACAAAACCTTCACTGTACATTAATATTAGTGATACAGAACATATATGCTATAATACACACATACAATAAAATCCTTGTGGTGCCTCATTTAAATAATTAGGTTAAAATCAGATAAATGGCAATCTATGACAGCAAAGTAAATATTGAAACAACCTAGTCTACTCTTTTCTTTCTCCCCCCTCCCCCAAGCTACAGTTACTGCTGTAGAATCTTTTAAAAAAGAGACTGTTTTATAAAAGAGCTTTTCCAATAATTATAAAAAACCTTTAGTATATTAAAGCTGTGTTGATCTTATAGACTGGTGCAAACAAACCTACATAGTGAGGTTCCGTATAATCTATCAGGGTATTAGTAGGTTGACCTTTAAAATGTAGACAAAGAGAATGTTGTTTCCTAGGTTGGAGAAAATGACAGGAAGCAGGGCAGAGATTGTTTAAGTATGCTTAAGAAACAAAATATAACTGAAGTGAAAAATCTAGAAATTTCCACACACACACAGTTAGCAATTTCAATTTTCCAAGACCACTTTATATAATTTCATGCAATCTGAGCTACAGAATGCACAATAACTGAACAACTTCAATTTCTTACACAATCTGTCATATCTCAACCATCTTAGGTTCTACCAGAGATGGAACAAAATCCTTTACACTGTTGTTCACACAGATGTGGAGAGCACAAAGAGACAGTTAATCCAATGTCGATTGAAAATTGCTAAATGAAGATTTCCTATCTGGCACCTCTTTCTTTCCCTCTCTTGACATTACAGGCTGGGATCCAAGGCACAACAATACTGCTTCTGCATGCCTAATAGAGGTTTGAGGAGCTTCTATTTCTCAAACAGCACCCATCATGCAATATTGCTAACCATATTTGAAACTAATGCATTTTTTAAAAGTTTCTGATATGGCAAGGAGATCTGCAGTTCAAAGAAAAGATGTTAAAGAAAGACATATGTAAGCTCTTGGGAGTGCTTAACAGCTCTTTGGATCATAGCCATACTCTTATTGATGGCAATAATTGAGTACATTTTAAAATTGTTTTAAACTGAGTATGTTGAGTGATACACTATACATAGCAAAAGTAGTCTTCATAGGTTACCTTTGTGCATATGTTTACTCAAGTATTGGTCAATTGATTTTTTGCCTAGTATTATTATTATCTAATGGAAATCCATCCTTATGGGAAGGAGAAGGCTTTGCCTCTAGCATTAAGAACAGAGGGCCATAAAATCACTTGAAAAGGGACTGACTCCTTGGCCTGCCAAGCTGCTGTAATGGTCATCGGGAAACTAATGCTGCCACCAAAGGAGAAGTTGGGACTTAATGCAAAAAAGGCAAACTGTACATGGAGAAGGTTGATAGCAACCTAGCTGTGGACCTTCTACCACTAATAAGGAGTCAGCTTGCTTCACAGTGTGGGCACAATTCCCTTCAAACTACCTGAAAACACAAATCAGTAGGAAAAAACTTTTCCCCCTTGTAGACAAGAGTGGCAAAATACCAAATTTAAAAAAACATATTAAGGAAAATCAACATCTGATTCTTTTTTGGCAGTCCAGAAATGTTGCACGAGTGCAACTTTTAAACTTCCAACCAATTTCTTTATAACAATTATTCACACAAAATATATTCTTGTTCAAGAAGCAGTAAGTTATCAGTAGAATGAAACATTTTTGGGAAATGCACACACACACTCCCACACCAGTATGCATCACCCTTCATACCATAGTTGTCTCAATGTCCCCTGGCGAGAGGCTGATTTCATCTGGGGAGGTGATAGAAGAGCGAGTTGTCCGAGGAGTTCTTGGTGAAGGAAGCGTGTCCCAGGCATTATATCCACTTGGAGGTGGAGTTGGCATCTGAACACCTGAACGTTGGCAGCAGTTCTCAGGATTAGACATCCAAGCTTCAAGTAACTTCTCCCTGTCCCAGTCTTAAAATAAAACCAGAAAGTGTTAAAAAGGAACATGGAAATGATTTGGTGGTGATGTGTCTGCTTGTGATATATTTATGATTTAATAGGAATAGGAATAATTTATTATTGGCCAAGTACATTTTCCAACATACTTGGAATTTGTGTCGGCTACATTGCAATGTAAACATACAGACACTGTTCCTCCCACAATACAAAGAAGCAAAGAAATCCCACCCATAATTTACCTCCCCTTCAGCTATACAACTACGAACTTAACAATTTAATGGCACAAGGGAAAAAACTATTCTTGTGCCTGGCCAATTTTGTATATGAAATCCTGTAGCAACGTCCAGATGGAAGTAAATCAAGCAGATGATGACCAGGATGTAAAGGATCTGCTACAGCAGTGTTTTTCAACCTTTTTTGGGCAAAGGCACACTTGTTTCATGAAAAAAATCACGAGGCACACCACCATTAGAAAATGTTTAAAAATTTAACTCTGTGCCTATATTAACTATATATAAAGTAATTTTCCCACGGCACACCAGGCAACATCTTGCGGCACACTAGTGTGCCGCGGAACAGTGGTTGAAAACACTGTGCTACAGGAGAGTGGAGAAAAGTTACTTTGTGACAATGTCTTTGTAATCAAGCATCAAGGAAAATGCGACATTCTGGAGGAAGAAGGAAATTGCAACATTCTGGAAGAAAAGAACCTGGACTGGGAAAATGTTGGGGGGGGGGTCTGGTGGGAGATGGGAATGGGAAGGGGGAGGATGGTGAGGAGGGGGGTGGGGTAATGGGAATTAAGAGGTATATTACAAATGCTGACCACGGTACTCCGATATCAGAGGGGAAAACGGATTTTGAGAATGGAAGAAATACTTAGGTTTATGGTAAAATGTGTTGATTTTTATATTCTTGAAGTTGGAATCAGAAGGAACAATGGCAACAGCTTTACTAAGTTAAATGAAGAAAGGATATAAGAAGTTAAGATTTGGAATATATTTTATTTGATAAGAACAAGTTGTATGATATGTTGGTTATAACTGTAAGACTAAGATTAGATGCAAGAAGTAAGATTTTACAATGTTACAAAGTTACTAAAGAAGATTAGAAATGAACGCATAAGAGAGGACGTGAGGAAGTCCCAGGCCTAGGATTTTAAAGAAGAAAAGGATTGTTAAATAATTGTGTTTTTTGTTCGTGTGTTTTTGTGTAGTGTGTGTATTGTGTGTTTTTGTATTTTGTTTAATTTGATTTTGAAAAACCCAATAAATTCTTATTTAAAAAAGGTAAAGGATCTGCTACAATTCTCTCTGCTCTCTTCCTAACTCGGGTAGCATAAATTGTCTCTATTGAAGGCATCAATCTCACATGCTGTCTCCCTGTGCGCCAGGAACAGGCAGGGCAGGACTCAGGCGATGGGCTTTTATTTTGTAGTGCCTCTCGCTTGCTGTCTCCCTGCGTGTCAGGAACAGGTAGGAGTGGCTGAGGAGGCAAAGGGGACGATGGTGGCACTATGGCTTATTTTCGGGGTACAGCTTATTTTTCGCAACTGTGAAAATAACCTGCTATGGCTTACTTTATGACTACGTCTTTAAAAAGGGGAAACACGGTATCCGTTTGCATTTATAGCACACTATTCTTTTTATTATGAAAGCACATATTTACATATAGGAAATGTTAATACATTTGGTCAAGATTTGTTATTAAAATTGGCTGAATGTTATATAGTTTCCTGATTACCATGGGCTCGCAGCAGAGCTTCTGCAGTAAACAATGGAGCCTGAAGCATGTCAGCAGATTCTACTATCAGCATATCTTTCAGCCTTCGCAGGTCCTGAGGTCTTAGTCCTTCATACGGCTGTGAAAGGAAACGGAAAAGCAAAGTAGAAGTAAGTCTTTAATTTAGAAAGTGGCACCTTTCCTATGACAGTGGTGGGCCCCTGGTTGTTCTTGTAATATTCTAGAGTGTGTACTGGCTTCTTATAACTCTCGGGGCAATCTGAAGTGATGATTTTGACAAAACCCTAAATCACTTCAGCCCATGTATGTGTAAGGAAAGAGAACACTTTCCTTACACATTGTCTTAACAGTCAACCAAGAATTGCTTCACAGGATTGGATCAGAATGGCGGAGGGAAGATTCTGTCACATTAGCACCTGCATGGACTACATTTAATGCTAATCAGGTTCCTACTTAACTAGGGTATGTTTTAGTCTTTTATAAACTAAAAAAAAATTGCCCAAATTAGCTATGCAATTTAAATGAGAGAGAGAGAGATGCATAACTTTGTCACTGAAATAAATAGGATTTTACAGTGCTTCTATTGGGTTTAGTTACATCTTAAATTTAATAAAGGTAAAGGTAAAGGGACCCCTGACCATTAGGTCCAGTCGTGTCCAACTCCGGGGTTGCGGCGCTCATCTTGTGTTACTGGCCGAGGGAGCCGGCGTACAGCTTCTGGATCATGTGGCCAGCATGACAAAGCCGCTTCTGGCGAACCAGAGCAGCGCACTGAAACGCCGTTTACCTTCCCGCCAGAGCAGTACCTATTTATCTAACTGCACTCTGACGTGCTTTCGAACTGCTAGGTGGGCAGGAGCAGGGACCGAGCAACGGGAGCTCACCCCGTCACGGGGATTCGAACCGCCGACCTTCTGATCAGCAAGCCCTAGGCTCTGTGGTTTAACCCACAGGTCTGTTTTTAAAAGTTATCCTCCCTGGATTTTCCTTGGGACAGAATGGAACTGAGTTTTGGATTTGTGTGCTCTTTTCTAATCATTATGTGATAAAGTAAACAACTGAACAGTTGACCGTGCAGTTATTTGGATGCAAGACCTCCTCCAACTGTGAAAAATCAAATAATCTTCGAACTTCAAATACTGCAGGATCTCATGTTCAGCCATTCCTTTTTGTCATGATGAAGGAAGCAGGATGGAGGAAGCTATCAGTTCAATCTCCAGTAAGTCAAAAGCAGAATGGAGTTGGAAGGGAAAGGCAGTACATAGTGAAAACAAAAAGGTTTCCCAAACCCTTATACTAGGAACCCAGCCTGTCCAGAAAGCCATTACAGATGTCAGAAAGTACTGTCTGACCTGCTCCAACCTACTAGTATAAAGAGGCTTCTTTGCTGATATGATTGATTTGCATGAAGTTTCCTAAACTGCAAAGAACTGGGTTGTGGCACACATACTCAATTCGTTCCGGAGGTCCGTTCTTAACCTGAAACTGTTCTTAACCTGAAGCACCACTTTAGCTAATGGGGCCTCCCGCTGCTGCTGCGCCACCAGAGCACGATTTCTGTTCTTATCCTGAAGCAAAGTTCTTAACCTGAAGCGTTATTTCTGGGTTAGCGGAGTCTGTAACCTGAAGCGTATGTAACCCGAGGTACCACTGTACTTTGATATATTAGTCCTTTTCCTAAGTATGCACATCTCCAGTCAGAGCAACCAATTACTAATTTTATTTTACCTCTCTTTTGTCCAAAGCAGCATATTCTGCTTCAATGCTTTCAGCTTCAGGATCTCGTGAGAATACCATCTGGGATTCTAGATTGAGTGCCAATTCTTTATGGTGTTGCTTCTCTGCACAGTCACATGGAGTATCTTTATTTTCATTTTCAGCAAACAAGTCTCCACCATGTTTTACCAGAAGCTGCAAGTTAATGCAAACCATTTTAAGAGCTAATATTAATACAGTTCTTTGGAAATTCTTTTTCAGTCAAAATTTGTCACCAACAATTTATGCAGAATGGCAGGATGCTGAACAAAGAGAACTAAACTAGACATGTGAAACCCAGGGAAGATTATAGGTTGCATCCAATAAAGTACTACTCAGAGTAGATCCACTGAAATAACTGAAACTAGGTTTGGTATGTCCATTAATTTCAATGGGTCTACTCAGAGTATAACATTGGCTAAGTTCCTTTCAGTAGAAATATAGACAACCCTCAGAATAAAAGAGGGTACGTAGTGAGATTATCCTTTAGCAAACACTTAAAGTTTAGAAATATTTGAAAAGATCAACAAGTAATACTAAAAATTCCACAATATAAATAGGTTAATGTTCCACCATTAGACATGTTTTTACTCATTCACAAAGACAAGCATATTGAAGCAACAACTGATTGCTGATACACACACACAAAAAAACCCTTTTGAATGGCAACTCTGCTCATGGCATCAGAGTTTAGAATTAGATCCCTGAGCCTACAAGATTTCATGCACATTATTTTTTCTGTAATTTTCAGACATGGGGCATCTGCGTGTATTTTCCTGTCTTAAGACAAAAATGGCAATCTCCACAAATTCTGTTCCTATCACACACATGAACATTAGTCCCTTTCCTGCTCTTTTCAAGCTGTTCACTTTGGGGAGGGAACCACTGAGAATATTCTTTTTCTAGATGAAAAGCAAGAGCACTGATATAAAGAAATCAACCCAGCTTGAGAATGTTGGCCAAACAATAGTAAAATGCAGGTCTGCTTTGAAAGGGCTGATCTGAATGCAATAGAAAGAAATTATGCATACAAAGAACTGTTTATCAATATGCTAATTCTAGAAGATTTCAAAAAATGTCTCATTTTTCACTTGACAATCAAACCTTCATGATTTTGAAAACATGCATTTATACTTCCCCTTCCTCTCCAATAAAAACAGGCACATTACAATTAGTGGAGAAACAGCCAAGAGCTATTCAAGGATTAGAACACAGTAACATGTTGTCAATACTCATAGACTTTTCTCAGATAGTCTGGTAGATATGTTCACCATGCCCCAGTTTCTTACACTCCTCAAGTCAAGTGCAGAGTTTTGTAGTGGATAAGTAATACAATTCCTTTCCACCCAAAACACAGAAAATATCTAATGTGAATTAGTGGGCTGGTTCACACATAATGCTAAACCATATTTGTATTATGTGCATGAGCTTGAATGATGCCTTGTGCCTGAGTACTCTCTTGTCTTCCCACATAGTTAGGAGGACGAAATCAGGATTCATATCTGCATTCCCAGATTTTTGTCTTGTCACTATATACAAAGGAGAAATTTTGCTTTAAAATGAATTATAGTGTGTTAAGCAAGTCACCTTCACAACCCATGGTTTGAAGTTGGCTTGTCTGCAATTAGCGATAATATTTTAAACCACTAGTCAAGTTTCAGAAAGTGAAACTGAATTATGGGTTGTTATTTGTTATTCCTCCTAGCCATATGGGAGGAGAGGGGACCTATTAGAGACAGAGGTTCATGTACACATATATAAAACATAAAACCTTAAAAGCCCTATACATGGCTGCCTTCAGATGTCTCCTAAATATATATAATTACTCATCTCATTGACATCTGATGGGAGGGCATTCCACAGGGCAGGTGCCACTACTGATAAGGTACTCTGCCTGGTTCCCTGTAGCTTTACTTCCCGCAGTGTGGGAACTACCAGAAGACCCTCGGTGCTGGATCTCAGCTGTACCCTAGTTTAGCATTATAGGCAAACTAGGCCAGCCACTCCAGATGAATGAATTCAGATTCTGATTGCATGGAGGCTTGGCTCATGCAATTCTCTTTTTTCATATTTTATTTTCAATTTTCAATAATTTAACAATTTAACATCCAAATTACTTACTTATTCTAGACTCCCCACCCCCACCCCACCCCTGGTTTCCAATTTCTCCCCTTTATTACCTTACACATCTCTAGTTTTCCATTCAGTTACAAGTCCGTTGATAACCCTGGCTCATGCAATTCTCCACCATGTGATGAGGCATTTGCATAGAACACCTTGCTTTCAGAAGATACTATCTGCTGCTCCTCAACCATATGAATTTATGGTGAATTTATGAAACAGCAGTTACAGGTAGGTAGCCGTGTTGGTCTGCCATAGTCAAAACAAAATAAAAAATAAAAAAAATTCCTTCCAGTAGCACCTTAGAGACCAACTAAGGTTGTTCTTGGTATGAGCTTTCGTGTGCAGGTGTGCATGCACACGAAAGCTCATACCAAGAACAAACTTAGTTGGTCTCTAAGGTGCTACTGGAAGGAATTTTTTATTTTTTTATTTTGTTTTGATTATGAAAGAGCAAACTTCTTTTTAAATAGGGATTAGTACAAAGTGTCATTTTATTTTAAATGTTTATACATATATTCTTAAAACAGTTTTAAATGGTTTTATAAGTGCTAGAGGCTTATATGGTGAATGTTGTAAATAGGTATTAAGTTGATATGAACTAGTATTTCAAAGCCTGTGTTAAACTAATTTAACAGCCTGTTTCCATGATGGTAATTCTGGCAAAAGATCAGGCAGATGGTCCCTCAAACTGAGCATACACTACAACTTCTAGTACAACAGCTTCTGACAGCAATTGCTCCTTTCCCAGCACTGCGAGGGAAGAGCCCCTACAAGTCCTTTTGTGACAATACAAAGGTCTTTCTGATCTATCACTGACTAGCACAACATTGTGTCTGGCTTTCCTGCAAATAAACACTAGCAAGAAAGTAAGGAAGAGTTTACATCAACAGTGGCAGCTGTTTGTGTCACAGTACCTATGCAAGTGTATAGAACTTGACTGGTCACACTGCAAGATTCCACTGACAAATTAAGGCAAGCCTGAAAAAAACAGATGAAGTGGGTGGTGGCACCTGGAAGGAATGTAACTTGAGCAATTCTTTAAGCAGCTGTACTGCAAATAGCTCTGGTGAATATACCATGCTGAACCTTCTTCAATACACAAATGGACTACTGCATTTTCAAGCAGCGAATGCTAGTTATGTTTGAAGTTCAAGGGGCTCATGGTGATAACTTTCTGGTCAGCAACAGGACAATAAGGTCAAATATGAAAAAAAATGTTATTCCCTTTAATAAAATATTTGCAAACTGCTGCTATGGAAGACTAAGCATTTTTTGGTGTGCAACACTGTATTAAGAACAGCAAATTAACTAGACTATACAATAAATTTCAAATATACTATAGTTTGTCTCATTGGGAATTTAACAGTTTGCACTTAAACACAACATTCAAAAGCAATTCTCCCCAAAGCAAGTGATAAAAATAGCAGAAGAAATAGGAGGTGTTTTTTTTTTTAGCATAATAACTGGGATTGGTACATGCACAAGATCTGGTCAGTGCATGAATGAAACACCATCAGGGAATACAATGTACACTGCCTTACGTTTCACCATGGAAGAAAGCAAGGATATAAATATAATAAATTTATTTTGCCATTTATATATTTTTAGATCCAATATTAAATGCCCTTAAAGTAGAGCTTCAGTTTTTGAAACAAGTGTATGCTCTGTCAGTACTTTGATTACTATTTATATGAATTTTACCTCTACACAGGTCTTCATTCCTGAGGCAGCAGCATAGTGCAAAGGTGTATTTCTTTTATTATCAACGGCATCAATGGCTGCTCTTTCATATTCTCCTTGGTCAAGTTTTGCTCCTTTCCATTTCAGGATCATCTGCAGACAATCTGCTCTTCTGAAATCATCTTCAAAGGGCCGTGTCAATCGAGGCTGAAGAGCTCCGTCTGATATCATAATCTGAGGCCCCATGCAAAGCAAGTGCATAGAGGTCTCATTGTGCACATTTCGTTTATTTGGATTGCCATCTCTTACAAAGAGAAAAGTTCTATACAGAGAAAGTAAAGAAGTAAAACAGTAAATAAGCAGCACATTTTTATAATGACATGGGAAATAAAGATACAGTAAAGATTAAGGAAAATCATATATAAGCTGGAAATCTCCTAGGAAGCTTAGTTTGGTCAGAATCGAATATACACTTCCAGAGTTAACGCTAAATAATTACTTCTGGTAACTGAACTACCATAGCTGCTAGAGGGCCATGGAAATTTGTGTCCTGGGCTTTTTAGACTCATGTGCCCATGTACTATCTGAAACCAAAGGGGCAGATTGATTCCCAGATGTGATTTTTTTTTCAGCTCTCCTGTCCCACTAAAAGTATTTATCATACTAATACATCTATAAATACCGAATTGACCTGAATATAAGCCGCACCTTTAAAATTCAAAGGGGAAAAAAAAAAAGACAATACCTGATTATAAGCCACTCGGTTAAAATTCCGCAGGCACTCACACTTGTTCTGTTTTACCATCTGTTTCAGCAGCGATATCGTAAAAGCCCATTTTTGTAAGGTCGTGAATTTAACCTGCACTTTAATTTTTCACGGTCGGAATTTGGAAAAAAGGTGTGGCTTATATTCCGGCCAATAAGGTACTTCTTATACATTTATCAGGGATGCAGGTAGCGCTGTGGTCTAAACCACTGAGCCTTGCTCCCGTTGCTTGGTCCCAGCTCCTGCCAACCTAGCAGTTCGAAAGCACGTCAAAGTGCAAGTAGATAAATAGGTACCGCTCCAGTGGGAAGGTAAACGGCATTTCCGTGCGCTGCTCTGGTTCGCCAGAAGCGGCTTTGTCATGCTGGCCACATGACCCGGAAGCTGTCTGTGAACAAATGCCAGCTCCCTGGGCCAGTAAAGCAAGATGAGCGCCGAAACCCGAGTCGTCCAAGACTGGACTTAACGGTTACCATTACCTTTTAATACATTTATCATACTTCTAATACAAATGCAAAAGAGAGGCATCTTCTCATCTGCAAACCTTTAAATGAATGGGCTATTCTGTAGCCGGAAGACTTTCCTTGTGTCCATACATCCTATGGATGAAGCCTGGCAGAAATCCTACTCAATGTTGTTGGCGTTATTATATTAGATTGTCTCATACTGTCATTTTAAAATGCAGCCCTGTAATGACTATTTGATAATATACTGCATAATCTAATATTGCTTTATGACTCACTGAATCAGGATGATGTGTATCTTTGTTTTAAACTGCTCTGTACCAGTGTTTATAAATACAGGAAGCTGTTTTTTTTAAGATACTCCTGATAATATTAATAGCCTGTAGCTTCCTGGTAGCCACAAATAGAATTTATGTGTAATAAAAAATGTTAAACCATACTAGCTCACACTATAAGGCATACACTGAAGAATTTCTATTACTTAATAACCAGTCTGGTTTAATTAGATCTTGTTTGTTCCAGAAGCATCTTCCACAGGGAAGATCAACTGCAATTCCAGAAACAGAGGATTCCTGCTTTAAAAAACTACCTTTCCTCTCTTTTCCAAATTTGGCAGAGCAGATACATTGCAGCTCTTGAAGTGCTGCCTTCCACCACTTAAAGAATAAAGCTTCATCCCTTTCTCAAAATTGCAAGCAGATAGAGCAAGCACCATATCCCTGCATTCTTTATTTTACAAACACTTGCACAATACTGTATTGCACAATGCTGCTGTTGATGCTCCTGTGAGTGCTTGGGAAGACCGCTCCCTCCTCCGGCCAACTCCATCGGGCCTAGAAGGCGGGGCCTACACTCACCACCACAGCTTAAGAGGCGCCGAGAAGGGCATCCTCGGCTCTTGCTCTGTAATGTACTAGTGTTTGTATATTTTTACATTGCAATGTAGCCAAATCAAATTCCAAGTATGTTGGAAAATGTACTTGGCCAATAAAATTATTCCTATTCCTATTATTTTACAAACACTTGCACAATACAGTATTCTTGTACTAATTCCTACTTTTCCATAGAAAAGAAAGAAGCAGGGTTATGTTCATTTCAACATTGCCCTACATAGAGCAACTCCTATGCCGAAAGTAAATACCACCAAGGTCTTCAGCAACCTTTTAGGGCTATGAGGATAAGAAATCGAACATGCATGCCTCATCTTAGAACTATTCTGGAGCATACGTGCACATTGGTACTGGAGCAAGTGTAAAGAGGTTATCTGTGGCAAAATATTGAACTTGTACATAAAAAGGGAGTACTACATTAGATTATGACGATATTAAAGCACATGATATGTCATTTAGCACATCTAGAAACACTATGAACAAAGCAACAGTACTCACCCCAATATTCGGTTCATCCCATGCCTGGCAGCATAATGTAATGGAGTGTTATGCTGGTAGGGTTCTCCATAAGAAATATTAGGGTCCAGAGATTCTTTTAGTTGAGGGTTGCTCTCATATATTTGGCAGGCCAAATTTTCATCTCCATTTATAAGTGCTTTGCGGAATTTAGTAGTTGTATTTCCCATGCTGTTATTAGTGGGGTGGTGCTTCTTCTGCCCCCCTTCAAACACTTGGTGTGGAAGTCAGCAACATCTTTTAAATTCTGAAACAAGCAAATAGCATTGTTGAAGAAGCTATACTAGGAATTTGCCTAAAATTAATCTAAGAAGCATTTTAACTGTCCTGATTAGAAAACACTAAGATTACTTCAACTATCTAGTTCTACATAGTTTTAACTTGTGCTCTGTAAAACCATTAACATCTTTACATAAACTTGGTAAAACATTTCCAGATACAGTATACACTTTGGACCCAAATCAGTGGAAATAGCATAATAACATTTCCTTCAACCTCATCTTGCAATGGTACAAGACAAATCTCAAACAAACTTTTGTTAGTAAAAAAAAAACTCTAGTAAAGAATTAGGATTTGAAGAAACCCTGGGGGTAGGAAAATTATTTAAACTCCATTATACATTAAGGTAAATCATGTGCATCTGATCTACAAATTTCCTTAATCCAATCACGGGAATTTCCCAGTAACTTTTATATCATACTTGTGTGGAACAGCAGATAAAATATACCATGCTGATGCACTCAGCTCAAGTCTTTACTGGGAATTTTCTTGAACAACTATTCTCCGTGTTAAATAGGAGCTTTCAAGGACCCGAAATATTCTTCAAAAGTAATAGTTTTGTGCCATTTTGCTCCTGTTCAATGAAGTACTTCAACATATCCCACCCCCTTTTAGAACAGGGTTCTTCTTACTGGCTTTGTGTTCAAGTCAGTCAGAGATATCAGGGCCAGTGTGACAATAAAACAGCACCAGATAGCCAATCAGCGAATGCTACACTGCTGACCCTACGTTCATTAATTTCAATGGGTTTACTCTGGGTAGGACAAGCATTGGATACAAGCCATAGTAAAGGCGCGTGAGAGTAATGGAGGCTAATATTCCCAGCATAGCCACCAGTGACAATCCACAGAGACATGGTGATGTTTATCAGACAAACGTCTGCTAGCGAAGACCTATAGTAGTTGCTAGCTCGGCTGTGTGAACAACCAGCTGTGGAGATGAACATGCCAGTTCAATACTCTACAGCGCTAACATGCTCAGACTGCTTGCCGATCGGAAGGTCGGCTGTTCGAATCCCCACGACGGGGTGAGCTCCCATTGCTCGGTCCCAGCTCCTGCCCACCTAGCAGTTCAAAAGCACGTCAAAGTGCAAGTAGATAAATAGGTACCGCTCCAGCGGGAAGGTAAACGGCGTTTCTATGCGCTGCTCTGGTTTCACCAGAGCTACTTAGTCATGCTGGCCACGTGACCGAGAAGCTGTACACCGGCTCCCTCGGCCAGTATAGCGAGATGAGCGCCACAACCCCATAGTCTAACAGCCAGGGGTCCCTTTAACTTTACCTTTTACCCAAACATTTGCTGATTCTATTAATGTATAAATTATTTAGATTCAGCTGTGTCACTTACCTATGAATTGTGCTAGAAGTGTTTCTTTAATTATTATTACAAGCCCAAATCATTAATATAAAAAATTAAAAAATCTGGAATTTTCAATATACTGTATAATGTTGTAGAAGCAATCTAAATATATTTGGTTCAAAGAACTAGTCTTAAAGCAGATTTCATGCAGAAGTAAATAAAGACACAGGAAGGAGAAGATATGTCTATGGAATGGAAGATGCAAACCAGGAACAGGTAGGTAGCCATGTTGGTCTGCTATAGTCAAAACAAAAAAAAATAAAAAAATTCCTTCCGGTAGCACCTTAGAGACCAACTAAGTTTGTTCTTTGTATGAGCTTTCGTGTGCACGCACACTTCTTCAGATACACTGAAATAGAAGTCACCAGACCCTTATACCATATATAGTGAGAGAGTGGGGAGGGGTATTACTCAGAAGGGTGGTGGGAATGGGTGATAGGCTGATAGGTGTGAAAAACCTGTTGACGACTGTTAATGACTGCAATTGTTTTTACAGGAAAAGGCAAGGGGTGAGATGGCTAAAGATAGCTTAGTCATGTATAATGAGATAAGAATCCAATGTCTTTCTTCAGACCAGGTCTCTCCATGGTTTTAAGTTTGGTAATTAGTTGCAATTCAGCAACTTCTCTTTCCAGTCTATTTCTGAAATTCCTTTGTAGTAAGACAGCTACTTTGAGATCTTGTATAGAATGTCCTAGGACAGGGGTGGCCAACTTCCAAGAGACTGGGATCTACTCACAGAGTTAAAAACTGGCAGTGATCTACCCCCTTTTGGGGGGTTCAGGTCACAATTGTTGAGCTTTTTTTTAGGAAGGAGGAAGGCCCATTTTCGGGGGTGAGGGGTTTCAGGTCAAATTTGTTGAGTTTTTTCAGGGATGAGGCAAAATGTTGAGGTTTTTTTTAGGGAAGCCACAGTTGTTCAGCTTCTTTGGGGGGAGCCAATGATCTACCAGTGATCTACCGCAGATGTCCAGTGATCTACCGGTAGATCACGATCTACCTGTTGGACATGCCTGTCCTAGGAGACTGAAGTGTTCTCCTACTGGTTTCTCTGTCTTGTGATTCCTGATATCAGATTTATGTCACTTATCCTTTGGCGTAGGGTTTGGCCTGTTTGTCCAATATAGAGAGCTGAAGGAAACCAGGAAGATTATCATAACATGCTGATTAGATTATGGAAAATAGGGGTAGTTAACCTATCACTCATAATAAATTTAGCAAAGGGAAGCAAAAGACAGGCACGAGTAAAGGAAGGAATAGCTGAAGGAGAAAAGAATGACATGGATACTAAGAATCCACATCTTTAAGGGCATGTTTATATAAGCGGTTCTAAAACGAGGGACAATGAGCTAGATCCGACCAATAGGCCAGATCCTGAGTATCCCCAACCTCAAATGCCATTTTGACAGGAGGACAGGCCACCCATGATGAATCATTTGCTTTTACCATGACATCAGATGAAGGGTTTTCTTTTGCCTGCATGCCTTTATTTAAAATAGTGTGAACAAAGGCCCATGATTTGCAGATGCCAACCAATCAGCAGCAGCAAACAACAAACTCTGCTTTCAGTGGGGATTGGCTCCACTGGGGAACTCTGATTGGGAGAATGTGTGCTTTTATTTAAAATCCATCTCTGGGTTATTTGTGGGGCATAGGAATTCGTTCATTTCCCCCCCAAAAAATATAGTCCGGCCCCCCACAAGGTTTGAGGGACAGTGGCCCTGTTGAAAAAGTTTGCTGACCCCTGATTTAGGCCCTGAGGAGGCTCAGTCCTATTTAGCTTTAGTAAGATTGTTTCTTTTGGTCATACCATGAGATACAATAGACATAGTAGCTAAAGTATCCTAGCTGCAAAGCTTCTGGACAAATTACTGCCTTCTTTTCAAAATCCAACCTTACTTTAAAACCCAAACATTCTAATACAGGTGTTAGTGAAGCTTTAGATCCTGGGATAAAGGAGCAATGCTGGTTCCCATTTCTCAGAAAGCCTGCCTTGTAACCTAGATGTGTCCCAAAGCTGAAACAAAACACAAAGGTTCCTGGGTAGGCAGAGAGCTAAAGCAAAGAGAAACATGCTAGTCTTTAATTTAACAAGGGCAGGGATTAATTTGGGAGGGTGTTACTAGGTAGTAAGTGTAAATTTAAGTCAAGCCAAATGATATAGTATTACTGAATGGCTATTTAGTCCAGCATCCTGCTTCCCTCACTGGACAACCTGATGCCTACAAGAAGCTCAGTCATCTCTTGCTTTTATTCTCTGCAACTGGTGTTCAGTGGCATGGTTCCACGGATCCTCTAAATCAGGGGTCATCAACCTTTTTCAGCCGTGGGCCGGTCCACCGTCCCTCAGACCATGTGGTGGACCGGACTATATTTTTGGTGGGGAAATGAACCAATTCCTATGCCCCACAAATAACTCAGAGGTGCATTTTAAATAAAAGCACACATTCTACTCATGTAAAAACACCAGGCAGGCCCCACAAATAACCCAGAGATGCATTTTAAATAAAAGGATACATTCTACTCATGTAAAAACACGCTGATTCCCGGACCGTCCACGGGCTGGATTGAGAAGGTGGTTGGGCCGCATCCAGCCTATGGGCCTTAGGTTGCCTACCCCTACTCTAAGTATCATGTAAGTGTCATGCCTAGTAGCCACTGATAGTCTTCTTCGCCCATGAATTTTTCTACTCTCCTTTAAAGCCATGTAAGTTGGAAGCTATGAGCATATCCTGTAGCAGTGTTTTCCATAATTTTAACTATGTACTATGCAAAAAAAAGTGTTCTCATTTGTCTTCCTTGTATTTTTCACCATTCAGCTCCAATGGATGACCCCAAGTTCTAGTGTCTTAACAATGGGAGAACAACTGAAATGAAGATCTGTTAGTACCACTGTGCTTGCTGTTCTTTGGTTCTGACAACTGTGCATATCTTAGCTATGAATACTATTTTTTCTCAATAAAAAAGCCTGGGAGAAGGACAGAAATCCATTTATACTTTCCATGAAGGATCAAAAGATATATCTAATTACAGCATGTGATTAGAAAAAAACCCTGGTTGTGTTATACTTTCCTAGAATTAGCACTATGATAATTCTATAAATGCTACTAGACTAATAGACATTATTGCTCTCCTAAAGACATTCATTTATATTCCTTTAACAATGAAGCAATTTAACCAGCACATGTCACAAAAAGACACTTCATTTCAAAACGTAAGTCAAATACAAATGAAAGACACCATTTCAAAATATTAAAGGAATTACAAAGTGAAGAACACCATTTTAAAAGAAAGCATTGCTATCTATCCAAAGTCCATGATTATTATAAACAATCTGAAGTCTTAAAGATATTGAAGAATTTGAGAGAAGGAGTCTAAGAACAGTCTATCTCAAAGCTGATTCTTATCCTTCCTTCTGAGGAGAAAAAGTCTCTAAGTATCTCATATTCCTACATAGCCCATATGAAAATCTCAACAACTATCAGGTATTTTTCCTTGCAGACCTTTTTCCTGACACAATAAACTTCTGGTTCTTTTACATGTAGATTATGTTGGCTAATTAGCTCCATGTCAAAGAGTTGCGGACAACTAAGTTTTACTCAGAGTAGACCCACTGAAATGCATGAACCTAAGTTCATTAACATCCATTAATTTCAATAGGTCCACTCTGAGCATGACTAAATGTAAGATACAACCCCAAATATAATCCTCACTCTATTTTACATTATGCCAATCAATAAGCCAATGTCAAACAATTATACTTTTAAGCCAAGAAGCGAACCAACCTTTTCCTTTCCATATAGCACCTTTGGTCATACTTTGCACCAATGATAGCTGGTGATCAGTTTTCCAGCTCAGACACAATAAATTTCATGATTTCCTAAAGCAACCTTGGCTGACACTTTACATCGTCCAGAGAGTTGGCTGGAATAGCAGATTTCAGGGACTTCACTAGATGATCCTTTGGTGTCCCTTCCAACTCTACAGTTCTATGATTCTCATGTGGCCTACCACATACCAAGCCATCATCCATTTGACTTCACTTTGCTGCATGGTAGGAAAAGCTTAACTTCTTATTTTATAGAGGTGATCGCTTGTGTAAGATAATTTCCTGTTCCTGTGAGAATTCCTTGCTATCTAGCTGTCAATCATGACCACCCAGATTAAGATTTGGATTGGATCACCCTGATTAAACAGCATAAAACATGGAATATGCGCATAAACATTTCCAGAGGAGACCAGCTGCAAAAACCCTAGGTGTGTAAGTCCTGGGTATATTAGGTTGTCTAAAGGGTAAAGGTAAAGGGACCCCTGACCATTAGGTCCAGTCGTGTCCGACTCTGGGGTTGCGGTGCTCATCTTGTGTTACTGGCCGAGGGAGCCGGCGTACAGCTTCTGGGTCATGTGGCCAGCATGACAAAGCCGCTTCTGGTGAACCAGAGCAGCGCACGGAAACGCCGTTTACCTTCCCGCCGGAGCGGTACCTATTAGGTTGTCTAGTATATGACTAAATCTGAGATGGGAACCCATAGCCCTCCTGATGCTACTGACCTCAACACCCAACAGCCTCAATGGCCAATGATCAGGAATGATGTAAGTGTTAGTTCAGCTACATCTAGACTGCCACAGGATCCCCAAAACGGACAAAATAGACCAATATTGTGGTTCAGTGTTTTGCTTTTGCCTTTTCATTGTGCATACACTCGTTTCTCTTTTCTTCCCATACTCCAATTAAATAGACTTAAGACTTGAATATATATATATACACACACACACACTAGTCTCCAGACACCCTCAAGAGCTGCCTGTTGCCTCCCCCCACATTGTTTAGCCCACCTGGGCTATAATACTTGGATTAAAGGGCATGGGAGATCAAGAGGGATGATGAGCTGAAGTTGCAAAGCCAGAGTCTTGGGAGTTCAGCTGGCAGCTCCAGCAACTCATACCAACATAACTCTATATAAACATCTCCCATACACATGTTCAGGACTAAAATAATGAACATTCCATATACCTGCATTTATCACACACATTACAAGATTTCAACTGAAATACATGAATATTGCATGATCAAAGGCAAATCACAACTGTTAGCATATAAATAGGATAATTAAAGTCAACTGATAATTAGAAAATACTTGTCTTCAAACAACAAAGATGACTTAGCTACTTTGTTAGGCCCAGGTGGTGGAGGAAAGATTTGAGCTACTAAGCAACCACAGTACACATTCCCCAGCAAGCAGTAACATCAAGTTGTGTCTCTGTTGCAGTTGCCAAGCAGTGTCACTGGGGAAGTTAAGAATAGTGGTGAAACCAAGCCACTGGCTGCAGTATTCTCCCTTCAGAAGACAGCGTTCTGAACAATATATCATAGATTGTCTCACATATAAGGAAGCATTTCCAAGTAACTCTAAAGAGGATTTATTTTAAATAATTGAAAACCTCCTTTGTACAGATACAACATTCCTAATTGCTAAACACCTGTTAAGCAACAGAGGGCAACTGGTGTTCCAGAGGTGGTGGCAGTAACGGCGGTGGCCTGCAAGGTCTCACAGCAGTGACCGAGTGACAGCAGCAGACTGTGAGGCATCGCAGCGGTAATAGGAGGTGGCAGCAGGAATGGCATTGGCCTGCAAGGCCTTGCAGTGGTGACAAGATTTGGCAGCAGAAGCGGTGGTGTCTTGCGAGTCCTTGTGACAGAGGCCTGCGGGACTCACGGCAGTGACAGGAGGAGACAGCAGTAGCAGCGTCCTGCAAGGCCTTGTGGTGGTGACGGGAAATGGCGGCAATAGTAGTGGCAGCCTGCAAGGCCTCGTGGTCACATTGGGGCTTGCAGTGGCTTGCTATGGTGGCAAGAAGTGGTGGTGGCCTGCAAGTCCTCTTGCCAGTAGTGGGAGGCAGAGGCTGTGGCAGCCTGCCTCAGCAAGGCCTTGCAGGCCACCACTACTGCCGCCACCACAAAAAGGCCTCGCAGGCTGCCGCTGCTTCTGCCATGATGAGGCTTCAGAGGCTGCTGATTATTGTGCCAATACTGCCAGGCTGCTGTTGCTTCTGCCTCCCCCTGCCGTTGTTGATTTGCTGCCACCTAGTAGGTCTGCTGGCAGTCCCAGATTTTTTGTATTCACTATGACTCATCACTGTACTTTGCTAGCCAATCCCAAAACCAAGTCTCATTTAGATGCATTTGGGCTTGCCTGCTGCTGAAAGCGACCATGAGTGATTGATATCATCATTTATTGGTTTTAGACCCTTAAGTAGTAGCAGTTGCCAGGACATTGTCCTGTTCGCCTCTATGTAATTCCTTCCTTATTTAAGAAATTGATATATCGCAATGTTTAGCTGGTGATGTATTGCAATATTAAAAACCAGTTATTGTCCAGCCCTATCAGGTACCCAGGTGCCTGGGATTTTCCAGACAAATATTCCAGATACCAAGGAGTAACAGAAGGTTCACAACAAGGATTTGTCCTGCCAGCAAATTTTGGAGGAAAGGAAGGGGGCACTTACTGTAGTGGGAACTGATGGTATTGGAGTGAGCTCATCCTGAATGAGTGGAAATGGATGCTTATGTTTATCTGTACAAGCCTCTTTAGTCAATGATTATACAACTAATGATGCTATTCAATGCTTTCATAGATATTACTGCCATTTGTTTCCTTCCCATTATAGAACTCAGATACCCAAGAAATGAAGATTTAATAGCACTTGTGGAATGGGGGTATTAAAAGCAAATTCTGAATATGTTCTTTCACTCATCTCACTTATTTGGCTCATCACTAGGCAGGAAGCCTAATCAAGTGCTGTAAGTGAGGCAGAAGGTTCCTTCTAAATGCAAAGCTCCAAACTACAGTATTGAGTTGCCAAATATATGGGAGATTGAATGTTGGAAACCAAATGGGAAGTAAAGACAGGAGTGTGGCTGAGTAGACCACTCTCAAAGAAAGCAGGGAAGCAACCTTGTTTCCTTCTTTGAGCAATTCCACAACCAGTCATTCACACACAGGAAAGTACTGTAGTAATTAGCATAGGAGACAAAGCAGGTAGGAGAGGCATATTCTTTACAGCCAAGTAAAATTGTATATTGACATAGATGCCAACCCCAAAATAGGGACAGAAAGACCAGAACATGCAAAGAGTTAAGACTACAAACTGCTGTTTCATTATTACACAAGAGATGCACAATCTAGGACAACTTAACTCCTCTGGGTCTACTTTCCTATTAAAAGTAAGATACCTTAAAAGATATCTATAGCAGAATGCCAAAGGAGTAAGATAGGATAAGATTATTGGTGATACAATGATTGCAGCATTCTTTTTATTGGATGATATCATCCAATACGTGTTTACACTTGCATGCACCCCTCTTATAAGCAGGCACTCCTTGCTCTACAACTTTCTACAGAAAGTTTCTGCTCTCTCCCTGATTAAATCACACAGTCCAATTACTTTTACTGACCACATGCTGTCCAAGTACAGACATCTCTGAAAATATCATGGTCCAAGAAGCAACATTATGCAAGTATACATATGCAGTAATCAAATGCATATGTCTATAGTTATGAGCTAGCCAACTGGATTCCTGAATTTTGCCAAAGCCAGAAATTCTAACTGAACATTTTCTTCTATGAGTATGTATGTGATGAGCTATCATAGTGTACATATATACCGTACCTCAAGCACCACATGTAGTTAGTGACTTCATTTCTGGTGGTGGTTCACTGTGAAAGCTTTGTGCTACAAATACAAACACATTGTATACAGTTTGCCACTTGGAAATTATGAAAGTACTGTAGTTTGCACCACTAAATGCATGCTGCATTTAGAAAGACTATACAGTACAGTGGTACCTCAGTTACGTTAACTTCGGGTAACATAATTTCGGGTTGCGAACGCGGCAAACGCAGAAGTGTATACTTCCAGGTTTCGTCATGCGCGCATGCGCAGAAGCACTCTATCACGCTGCATGTGCGCAGAGAAGCAGTGCCTCTGGATACGGACTTTTCAGGGTAAGTACAGACCCCCAGGGCAAATTAAGTTCGTATCTGGAGGGTCCACTGTATGTGTAGGCCTCCCAGTGTGTGCAAGAGAACTTGAGTGTGAACTTCTCCCTGCTCAGTCAAACCAATTGCTCAACCAGGTCACCTCTAAAGCAGCACAAAATAAGTTGGAACTATCTGCCTCATAAGCAGGTATGCTGAAGACAAAACATAGGGCAACTTTCTCATTTCCCATAAAAGCAAGGGAGCTTTCCCTTCCCAAAGGAAAGGTCCTCTGTATTTGTTGTGTCTTTCTTCAGAAGCACTTTTCCCTCAGGTTCTTTTTTAAAGAAACGAAAACTTTCCCCCCCTGATATGTGAATTTTACCCATGTCCCAGATGCAAAGATATTTTAAAAAGATAGGTAGCACAAGTATCCATGTATTAGGACTACCACTGCCAATTGCATTTGCTGCGGGGAGGAATCACAGCTCAGTGGTATAGCATCTGCCTTGCATACAGAAAGTCTCAGGTTCAATCTCTGGCATCTACAGGTAGGGTTGGGAGAGAATCCTGTCTGAAACCCTGGTGAGCTACTGCCAGTCACTGTAGCCAATACTGAGCTAGATGGATCAATGATCTGACTCAGTACAGTATGTGAAGGCAGTTTCCTAGGTTCTTTTTTCTTTGGCTTGGTATCCTGTTAAACATGTGAGAAGTACAATCTTCTCTTGGACCAGGTTTCTACCATTAGCACAGTTCTGTTTTCTGTTACTATCAAGTACTAGTTCTACAGACATGGGCTTGCTGATCAGAAGGTCAGCGGTTCGAATCCCCACGACGGGGTGAGCTCCCGTTGTTCGGTCCCAGCTCCTGCCCACCTAGCAGTTTGAAAGCACGTCAAAAGTGCAAGTAGATAAATAGGTACCCCTCCGGCAGGAAGGTAAACGGCGTTTCCGTGTCCTGCTCTGGTCCGCCAGAAGCAGCTTAGTCATGCTGGCCACATGACCCGGAAGCTGTCTGCGGAAAAACGCCGCCTCCCTCAGCCTATAGAGCGAGATGATCATTGCAATCCCAGTCGTCTGCAACTGGACCTAACGGTCAGGGGTACCTTTACCCTTACTAGTTCTACAACCAGCCAGTCTACAATACTGTACAGACTTATGCCAGTCTAATAATCACACCTTATTATATATATTTTACATGACCTGATAAGGTACTCAAATCATTTTTCAATTGAGTGATATTAGGCAGCTTCTAGAAACAAAAACAACCCTCAATACACTAAGCACTACACAGAACAAATAGCAATTCTATAAAGAAATTTATCTTCAGTATTAATGAAGGCTTAATTTATACTAATCCAGACTGCACCACAGAGAAAGCATTAAAGGCTTAAAATATCATCTTATGAAATTACCTTTAGTACAATCATATCAAATTTAGAACAAATTAATAGTATAATTCAGCCTTCCCTCAACGTCATGCCCTCCACATATTTTGGACTACAATTTCAAAAAATCAGCCTAGGTCTGCATGGCCCATGGCCAGAGTTGTACAACATTTGGAGGGCCATAGCCTCACCTGTCACACTGTTTATCCTTTTGGAAAGACACTTAACTTGACCAAAAGCAGACAGCCAGAAGATCTGTTTGAATATGTCAGCATTCTAGAAGTACTGGAAATACAGTAAGTTTTAGGTCTTCAGTAGTTGTATTAAATTAGTTATTGTAAAAAAAATGCTAAGTGATGCATCCATATAGTTAGCACAAATGATCAGCTTTCTCTATACTAGAATGTTCACAGCTGAGCTAAATACCACAACTAAGCTATATTTGTCAGAAGTATTGCACTATACTCATGTGCTCCTACTCTAAACAATACCCTGTCTGAGAGCATGCTGTGTCATATGACTGACTTCTGTAATAGAGATTCTCCCAAGTGTATGAAATGGGTAATTCAGACCCTCCGAATTCCAATTGCTTTGCTAATTATCTTTCCCAACAGACTATTGAAGGGGAAAGTTGTACCTATTAAGTACTAGCGTCTCTCAGTGTTTCTGAACACAGATAAACAGAATGATGCAGATAGACAAATTTTAATGGTTATAGATGAATATGTATCTATAGACCAAGGGTTGGTTTGTTTTTTTTAAAAAAAGAAGATGGTAATACATTAGAACCACTCACAATGGACTTTCAGGGATAGGATGAGTTAAAACTAACACATTACTAAGTGAAACTAGGTGGGGGGAAATAAGACATATGCTCTATACAAAATGGCTTGTTACACTTTCTCCCAGGTAGTCAGGACAATATATTGGAATAAATATTAATATAACAACTTTTTAATAAGATTTATTATATCAAATTCCAGAGGGGAAGTTATATTAGTCTGCTATAGTAAAAACAATGAGTTTTGTTGTATCTTAAAGCCTAACAGATTAAGACATGGCTTTTGTGGAGCAGGCATAGAAAGTATTCACTACAGAACGACTTTTCACCTTCTAAACTAAATAAAAAATAAAAAAATTCCTTCCAGTAGCACCTTAGAGACCAACTAAGTTTGTTCTTGGTATGAGGTTTCGTCAAAAGCTCATACCAAGAACAAACTTAGTTGGTCTCTAAGGTGCTACTGGAAGGATTTTTATTTTTTTTACTATGGCAGACCAACACGGCTACCTACCTGTAACTTTTCACCTTCTGTACAATCTTAATATCTTAAAACAGGCAATAATAGTTAAGAATGAGATAATTTTCATTTTAAATATTTATTTATTTTACACATTTTACCATTCACAATTAAGCAAGAAATAGTATCTAAAAATGAATTCCTCTGTAAAAAAGTAAATTAGACTAATACTCTACTTTGAAAAGAACAGCATGCAAGTAGTTGTTTATCTACTGGCAGACAGACATTACACAATTGACCTATATCAAATGCAAAGTTTCCAATAGCAAATTTAGCTGTAAGTTTCTGTTAAACCACAGATAGAAAGCCTGTGGCCCTCCAGATGCTGGAGTACAACACCCATTCCTGACTATTGGTGGTGTTGGCTGGGCCTAATAGGAGTTGGAATAAAGTAGCATATGGAATGCCAGAGTTTTCCAGAGTCCAACTTTAATGTATTGAAAGTTTAGACTCAAAGCCACTTGTTTTGAAGCCAAAGGAAACAAACAAGATGAATGCAAGTGATTTCTTCATATACTATATGGTGAAGCTACACCAGGGGTTCAACCATTCTGGAACCAGGAGCTACTGTGGAAATTAAGAAATTGTCACGGGTACCCAAAAAAATCCCATTTCACAGAAGATGAACTGCTGATGAGAAGAAACTTGTTCCAGCCAAAATGCAACCCCCATCAAACAGACCAAAAAATCAGTCAACATCTCCCAACCAAAAAACTCAAATTTACAAAAAAGGGGAATGGGGAGGGGCTTAGTGGGCACCAAAGAGGATGTCCAAGGGTGCTAGGTTAGGGGTGTTGCAGGGGCATGGCGGTTTAATCCTCAAGGGAATGGTATACATGCATTACAGTACTAGCACTGCACATTTTCTACCAGCTAAATTGATTGTGTACAAGCAGTGCAATGTCCCACAATTCCTCAAGTAAATCAGACTGCAACTTTTCCAGAAATGGAACATCTTCCAAAAAATCTGTCCCAAGATCTAAGCAGTCCTGATCCAATTAATTATGCAGTATTCTCTTATAAGGAAAAGTTAGCTAAGGTTTACCATGTACCCTGCTTCATAAAATCACCAATTATATGACAAAGTCCTTCTAATTGTTTCCAAAGCAAGATTCTAACTACACATGACACAGATCCGTAACAAAAACCAGGTGGCTGCTTGTCGTAAAGAAAAGCAGCTTTGGAAGAGGGATTTCAAATACGGTATAGAAGCAGTGGAAAGATGTTTCATCCTCCCCCCCCCCAACCCATCTACTGCATCACTGGTCCAGATCCCCCTCCCAATGCTGTTTCTTTTTAGGAAAAGCAGCTGCTAGCCTTTTGTTACATATGCATGTGTAACATATGACTAGGCTCTAACACGTTAATGATAAGCCTTACACTGTCAAGTGATCCTGACTGCAATTGGTATTCTATTCTGCTTGTACTATCAACTGAATTAAACAAAGAAGATTTTTCTGGCCTGTACCACTTCCTGTAGTGGCTGTGTGTGTTTGTTTGAATACAGCCCCGCCCCTCCATAATGACTTTCTAGCGTGGGAGGGAAAACCCAGCAAAGAGAAGACTAGTCAGAATCCATTTCCTACCAGGTTGATTTTCTAAAAGCAGGGATCTTTCTCTCCACGGGAAACGTTCAAAAAACGCAACCACACTAGCTACATGAAGTGGTACAGGCCAGAAAAGAACTTTGCCAATTGATCCCTACTGATGACATTAAGTGGCCTTCACTGATTATAAACTATCTGAATGACTAGTAGTAAGCCCGGATGTGAAATCTAATTTTGTGCATCTGTCTCTCCTCCTCTCTTTTACACAAACACACACACACACACAGCCACACCCTTGTACTCGGCGCTATTTGCTCCAGAAATCTGTCTCCTGCCTATAATTTCAGAGTGCTGAAAAGGAGGGCTGGGCACCGCAGGACTTAACGGTGAATCTGAATGAAAAACGTAAAAAAACCACCAACCACCCGATCTTACCCATAAACATACACTGGTTGGGCAGGATGAGAGAAGAGGCAACAAACCCACCCAACCATTAACAACTCGGGATTTCCAAATATGGAGAGCTATTATGGTGGTATTAAACGAAGGTCCGAAAGCCCCCGCCCCCTCTAGTCAAAGCCAAACCTCCTGAACTGGGTTTGGCGCCGGCCACCCTTTTCTCCCAAAACAGCCCCACACATCCCAAAAGGCACATTTCTGCGGATGCCCTCGACCCCCTTCCTGAAGGACGATGTCAAGTTACGTGCAACTCCCCTTTATACACCCTCACCAAAGCAAGAGGGAAACCGAAGCCTACTGAAACCCTCTTTTTAATTTTATTTTTTGGGGTACCATTCGACTGCTAAGCCCAGTCGCTCCCTCGAATTTTTTTTTAAGCACCCAGAAACTAGAGAGTCAGAAAGGGACCCTTCCCTGTGGCAACATAAAGACTCACACACAAACCCCGACTCACCGGTTCCTCACAGGGTCACTCTTCGCCGGCTTGCCGGTGCCTCCATCCATCCGCCCGGCGACGGCTGGGAGTAGTTATCCGCTGCCCCTTTCCCTCTTAAGGCGCCGCTCCGCTTCCCCGCTCCTCTCCTCGTCCCCGTCCCCCCGACAAGCCCGCGAGGGGCAGCGGGGCGAGAAGCGGCCGTTCAACCCCTCTTCCCCCCTCAAAGGTACGGAAAGGCGCCCCCCCCCCGCTCGAGACCTGAACCGGGTGGCGATGAGAGGAGAAGAGCGCGTGCGCGTGAGCGAGGGCGAGCGCTGGAAGCCAACCCCCCCCCCGGGCCTTTCTCTCAGCTCGCGCGCCGTTCTCAACCCCCTTTGTTCGGCTTCGGAACTCTCCCGAAAAGCTTCTCCGTCCGCCCGGCTGCTGCAGCGTCTCGCAGGCCCCTTCAGAGAAGCCTTTCGCGCTCCAGACCTCGCGAGAAGCCTACACCCCTCACGGCCCCGGCATCTCAAGCCCAGGCATCTTGTGGCAGCTGCGGCGTCTCCACCGCGGACACACGAAGGAGGAGGAGAGAGAGAAAAAGCCGAGGCTGCTGCGGTGGTGTTGGTGCTCCTCCTCCTCCGGCGGCCAACAAACAACGGCGGCAACAAGCGGTCGTGCCTCCGACCCGGAAACTCATCGGCGCTCGGAGCCGCACAGGAAGCGGATCTGCTGCCGGCTCACAGGGGGAGGGAAGCTGGGCGGAGCCCCGGAGGAGAGCGAGAGAGGAACCCCGGGTGGGGCGGGGAAGGGGCGATGCGCATCTTACTGCCCGGACCTTTCAAGGCTGCGTGGCGGTAAGGAAAGCGAGTCTCACCTCCACCGACGTCGACGCTCCACAATTCGGAGTCGGCGGCGTCTCCGTCTTCCCCTCTCTGCCTCAGATTCGTCCGCTCTCAGAAAACGGCAGACCTGCTGCGCGCATCTGCTTCGGAATCAAGTCCCCTCGTCTCCGGGGAATCTTGAGAGCCACCGGCTGCGTTCCGTGGTAAAGGACCCCTGCTGCACCGGGGCCAGGTTGCAGGTGAGGGACTGCCTGTTAGAATGCTCTCCCTGCGGGAGGAAAACAAAATGCTTCTTGCACATAGGAAAGCAGCCCGCCCAGGATGAAAGCTGGACTGGACCCTTCTTCCGGGAAGTCTTTATTTTTTATTATTGTTGTTGTTTTCTTAGGTTGAGGTGTTTTATTCAAATATAGGAACTCACACCCGCAGCAGCCTTAAAGTGTGCCGTCCGAAGCAAAGCTGATCTACTTGGAGTCTAAAGGACAGGGAAATTAGGGTTTATTGGGCAGTTTAACAAATCGGGAGATTTATTGCACTACTGTATAAGTTTTTGTGGGTTGAAGCTATAGGCTGTGGAAGCTTATGGCACAACAAACCTTTAATGTACCACAATACCCATTTATTTACGAAGTGGGTGCCCACAGAGCCTAGGGCAGGGGTCCCCAAACAAAGACCCGGGGGCCAGATGCGGCCCAATCGCCTTCTAACCATCCCGCAGACGGTCCGGGAATCAGCGTGTTTTTACATGAGTAGAATTGTCCTTTTATTTAAAATGCATCTCTGGGTTATTTGTGGGGCCTGCCTGGTGTTTTTACATGAGTAGAATGTGTGCTTTTTTTAAAATGCATCTCGGGTTATTTGTGGGGCATAGGAATTCATTCATATATTTTTTTTTCAAAATATAGTCGGCCCCCCACAAGGTGTGAGGGACAGTTGACTGGCCCCCTGCTGGAAAGGTTTGCTGACCCCTGGCCTAGGCTTGCCAATCAGAAGGTTGGCGGTTCGAACCCCCGCGACGGGTTGAGCTCCCGTTGCTTGGCCCCTTCTCCGCCAACCCAGCAGTTCAAAAGCACGTCAAAGTGCAAGTAGATAAATAGGTACCACTCCAGCGGGAAGGTAAACAGCGTTTCCGTGTGCTGCTCTGGTTCGCCAGAAGCGGCTTAGTCATGCTAGCCACATAACCCGGAAGCTGTACGCCGGCCCCCTTGGCCAATACAGCAAGATGACCGCACAACTCCAGAGTCGTCCACGACTGGACCTAATGGTCAGGGGTCACTTTACCTTTTACCCATTTATTTAGTTTGCTGCAACAGTTTAACAGGGGTGCCAGTCTGCAAATCTTTAACCATTGGAGTCTGATGAATGCAATAATGTCATTCACTTAAAAACAAACATGCACAGGTTGGTGGCACTTAACTCAGCCACTACCTCTTTTCAGCTCACAATTGAGGAAGTTAAATGGTTCTTCTTGACAATGCATGGTTTCGATTGGCATCATAATTATTATTATTTTGGGAACTTTTTAATGTTTGATGTTTTACTATGTTTTTATATGTGCTGTGAACTGCCCAGAGTAGCTGGGGAAACCCAGCCAGATGGGGTGTGGTATAAATAATAAAATTATAATTATTATTCCAAAGTAACGATTCTGAACATGGGACCAGGACTGGCATTATTTCACAGAGCAATTCTGAGTATCAGACATATGTTGTATTCACTATTAAGGTGATAAAGGATGAGATTTGATTTATATTTTCAGCACATTCTTACCAATTAAGTGACATGAAATCATGGAATGGTAATTATCCAGAATAATGAACATAAGGTATGGCCAGATGTGTATGCATGTGGGAATCTGGGTTGGACCTATGCATTTGTTTTTCTCAGGGCCGGTCCTACCATTTGGCAGAACAAGGTGACTGCCTTAGGGTGGCAGGTGCTGGGACATAAGTGGGTGGCACTCCTTTAGCTGTTTTCCCTTAGCCATTCCACATTCCCTTCTGTTGGAGGACAGAGCTGTGCATGTTGCACCGGCTATCCTAGCCTTCCTAAACTAGCCTGCTACTAAGTGCTGTAGAGATGCTATCCAATGTTGAAGCAACAATCAACTGGCAGTTCAGTCTGCTTCTGTATATGAAACAGGAAGGAGGCAGCAGCTTGTCCTTTGCCCATGACCACAGAATGTCATAGGCCAACCCAAGCAATAGATTTTCAATGCTGCCTCTGCCCTAAGATCTGTGCTCCGATTCCTGCAATAGGATTCATTTTGCTGACTTTCCCAGTCGTTAATCCTCCTTTATTGCTAATCTCATAAAGACCCAGAAGGTGAATTAGGGATATGTTTGGATTATCTATGGGCTAAGGGCAGCTGCTGGTTTTGCCAAGTGGCTAGTGGTGACTGTGCCCAAAGTTTCTCTGTTTAGGATTAATGCTCAGTTTAAATTGGCTGTGGATTAAACTGTTTGTCACCATACAAACTTACAAATTTCACACTTCTAATGTTGATGAAAAAATATCTGATGCTGTTGACCTGCAGTTTTTGATTATACGTTTTCACATGAAATTTAAGGTAGTTGCCAGCTTAAGAGAAAGGTGAAGGCAGATTTAGAAGTTAAGGTGTAGATACAGTTTGGCACTTGGACTGACAATGTTTATTGTTGATACGAGAAATGCTACATCCTGTATAAAAATGTTTAAATTTACCATTTTAGTTAGTCTCAAGATCTCGACAGTCTCAACTTAGATCCTGTTACCAAACACGCATTACGTGAAAGCTATTTGTTTGGATTTCAGTGAAATTTAAGTTCCATGGCATGATCCTAATTTAAAATCTGCAAACAAAACAATAGATTCGCACAGTGCAGCACAGTGTTTCGTGCCCCTGGCCGTCTACAGATAGCCAGTGTTATGAGTTTTGGTAGCATACTACTTATCTGAAGTTGTGGGATGTTTGAATCCAAGCTTTTCCTGCTCCCTATATTCTGACATAGAAAGAGGTCTGGGTTCAGTTCCTTCTCCCTGCACCCCAGCTGACTGACACTGTCAAAACTGAGAGCTATGTATCTCTCAAGCTATGTGCACCCAGATCCCAATCAGTCATTGCAAACTACAAACCTTCAAAGCTGAATACAGATCTAGCCTCAGAAACCACACAAAGAGGTTGTTGCATGTGTGGTTCCTGATCAGCAGGCCTGTGGTTGTACTGTCCTTGCTGTATTAGTGAACATGTTTTTAGTGTCACACTGTTTGCCATTTTTGTAAGCTACTTAAAATTATACTTATTGTTTCTATTTCTACAAAGATATTAAGCAATGGCATCATTATAAATTATTTTGAATTTTCAGGACAATCCTCAAAATGCTCAATATTTCCTTTCTTTATTTAGGGAGGATAGAGAGGGAGAGAAAGAAAACTACTAGCATACTTTAAATTGGGGGAAAACATCTGTGGCGGTTGTTTCCTTTTTAAAAAACATGTTTTCTCAGATATAAACTTTGGTTTCTGATTATTTTTTTCACTAAAATAGATATATTAACAAACTATGGGCAACCCAGAGGTAATAACTGAAGCATATGTAGCTGTTATCCGTCCAAAGAACGCTGCAAGCCTGAATTCTCGTGAATATCGTGCTAAATCATATGAGGTAAAATCATTCTTATTTGTTAGGTGTTGAAAATGCATTAAATGGGAGGGTTGTTATTGTAGGAAATTGTTGTTGTTGTTAAAATTTGTATACCGCCTTTCATCCAAGGATCACAGGGTGGTTCACAACTTAAAAATAAAAACACAAAATACATAATTGAAACAAAACACTAACCCTTCTCCCATGAACACATTAAAAGAACGTATAAATTAAGTTACAGGTATCTGAAGAAGTGTGCATGCACACGAAAGCTCATACCAAGAACAAACTTAGTTGGTCTCTAAGGTGCTACTGGAAGGATTTTTTTTATTTTGTATTTTGTATAAATTAAGGTGTAGCATCAGTGAGAATAACATCCAAGACCTAGGTACAGACAGAAACTCAGGAAGTAATAGGACGTTAGTGACTGAATTTCCTATAGCAACTTATCTTCTGCATAAGAAAATAGTTCCTCATAGCCCCATTGCATCATTTCACTTTTGCTTTTTAATGCCATCATATGATAGGTGCAGGGTGATTCTGTCACCATGTAAGTTGCTATTAAATATTTCTCAATTGTTACAATAACCACAATGTACAGCTACATCATACTGCTGCTTAATAGCTCAGAGATACTGCTCAGAATATTGTGGGGAAGTGATACAGTTACAAAACACCCTAACAGAAGGATGTGTGGGGTGTAGTAATATTGCTAAAATTCTATTTTGTTGCTGTGTGTTTAGCCAAGCTAGCAAAATTGTTACCAATACAGTGGTACCCCCGTGTTACGCACGCGATCCATTCCAGATCGTACTACGTAACACGGGTGTGCGTAACACGAATGCCCCCCAAAAAAACCCCGGAAGTTCGTGCGTTTTTGCACTTCTGCACATGCACAAAGTGCGCAGAACATCTCTGCGCACCCGCGTGTTGCACGAGCTCTGCAGAGGACTTCTGAGTCGCGGAGGTCCATAAGTTGAACGTACGCAACACGGAGCGTACGCAACACAAGGTATGACTAAAAGATTATCACAGAGCAAATTATGCGGCATTCACAAAGTCAACATTCATGTTGTGCTCAACAGAGTTATAGTTAACTGGAGTTTGTTGACCTAGGCAACATAACCAACCACAAAAGCAAAAGCTTGCAAACATCTCTGCCCCAGCTGCATAGGAGAAGGGGGAAGGGAGAAGCACACAAGGTCAAGGCTTGCCACAGCACATTTAAGATAATCAACTAGTCTAGAGTAAATGTCTTGAAATATGCAGAGCAAATTTCCTTTCTCCCAGTTCTCTTTCAACATTAAGAAGGTATGGACTTATTTTACAGAATAATTTCATTAAATTCCTCATATTTTTAATTTTCACCGTCTCTCTTAATGCTTTATTTATTAAATAGCCATTCAATGAATGCAATAGCATGTTTATTGTGATTGTGAACATTTCCATTTTGTACAGAGGGCTTTTGAAATTCAAAAGCTTAAGCAAATGCGTGAATTTGCATCAGAATAAGCATTGACTTAATAATACAAAAATAAAATTCTGTTATTGAAATGCATGTGGTCAAAGAATAATGAAATAATACTGTATTTCAAAAATAGCAGCAGGTAATTCTGTGGTACATCTATAAAGGATCTTGTTTGCAGACACAATTTAAATACAGATATTTCCTTTTATTCAGGGAATTCAATGCAGAAATGGACCTTATTTTGAATTTTAAAAAACTTGCATCATGAGCTTAAACATTTTTGTTGAACATTATCTACATCTCATGCCAACATGGCATTGCCTAAAAAGTAAAGCTTGCACATTGGTATATCTCATTCTAAGTATATGAGTGCAAGGGCAGCCTCTGTTTAGACAGTGCTATTATTCTTTCAAAATAAATATGGATCTTTGTATTAACTAATGTTTACCTTGATTTTCATCAGATTTTGTTGCTTGAAGTTCCCATCGAAGGACACAAGAAAAAAAGAAGAAAAATGTTGCTGGAAACTAAAATTCAAGGAGGCGGCGATATATCCCAAAAGATCTTGGATTATATACTAGAAACCACCAAACCAATTTCACCAGGAAATCAAGGTATTAAAGGTAAGTATGGTTGTTTCTGCTTTCTAAAATAACCAGGTCAGTCTCTCCAACCCCATTTATATTCTGCTTGATAACCAATGACAGTCAGTACAGCTAAAACAACAGTCTTCATTATTCTCCATAATGCTTGTCATAATATGAAGATTTTTACTTCTTTTTCGAAGTTAAGAAAGTTATTATCCGGCTAAAGGAGAGGTTCTGAAAGAAGAGCTCTGGTACCAGAAAAGCCTGCTCCTTGTCTATGCCAATCTATTCTTAGAAAGAATAGAAAGTTGGAGCAAGCACTCATTTGAAGTCTCCTCGTTATGGGGAGGACATGGATGGTGCTGTGGGTTAAACCACAGAGCCTAGGGCTTGCTGATCAGAAGGTTGGCGGTTCGAATCCCCACGACAGGGTGAGCTCCCGTTGCTCGGTCCCCAGCTCCTGCCAACCTAGCAGTTTGAAAGCACATCAAAGTGCAAGTAGATAAATAGGTACCGCTCTGGCGGAAAGGTAAACGGCATTTCCGTGCGCTGCTCTGGTTTGCCAGAAGCAGCTTTGTCATGCTGGCCTCATGACGCGGAAGCTGTACACCGGCTCCCTTGGCCAGTAACGCGAGATGAGCGCCGCAACCCCAGAGTCGGACATGACTGGACCTAATGGTCAGGGTCCCTTTACCTTTACACTATGGGGAGACGGGTACAGAAAAGGGTGCTTACTCAGTCAACTGGAGCCTAGGTCATTTAAAAGTTAAAATCAGTACTTTGTACTGTGCCTTGAAATTAACTGGGTGTCGCTGCAGTTGTTATATTCCAGGTACAGTCATACCTCAGGTTGCGTTCGCTATGGGATACAAATGCGCCAAACCTGGAAGTACCAGAACGGGCTACTTCCGGGTTTCAGTGCATGCACAGAAGTGCTAAATTGCGGTTTGCGCGTGTGCAGAAGCACTGAATCGTGCTGCGCACATGCGCAGATACGGCACTTCAGGTTGCAGGCTTTTCATGTTGCGAACGAGCCCCCGGAATGGATCCTGTTCATAACCAGAGGTACCACTGTATAATGAGCTCCCTCCAGTTCCCTCCTATATGGCTTATCCACACTTACCTTTTGCCCACTGGAAAGAATTTTTTATTTTATTTTTGTTTTGACTATGGCAGAGCAACACGGCTACCCACCTGTAACTCCAACTCTTTCCAGGCAGAGATCCACGCTTTAATGCTTGCTCCATGTCTGAGCGTGGTTCCCCCTGCCTCAAAACCCACTCTTTAAAGCTGAATTGGAGCAAATGTCAGTTCAGGTTTTCCGCAGATTGGTACTTGCTGCAATTCAGCTTTAAAGAGTGGGTTTTTGCAGGGCACATTCTGAAGCAAAAAAAGAGGGGGGTGTGTGTTTGAACATGGAGCTTTAAATCACACCTGGAAAGAGCAGAGGAAAACTTAATCAAATGGGTGACTGAACTCATAACTCATTATGAGTTTGAATAGGAAGGCTAACCATGGTACTCCGACGTCAGAGGGCAAAAGGATTTGGAGAATGGAAGAAATATTTAGGTTTCATGGAAATGAGTTGATTATAATACTTTTGAAGTTAGAATTAGAAGTAATAAGAGTAACAGTTTTACTGAGTTAAGAGAAGAAAGGATATAAGAAGTTCAGATTTGAAATGTGATGTTTTATTTGATAAGAATAAGTTCTATGATATAAGATTTGTTGATTATAATTGTAAGATTAAGATTAGTTATAAGGATTTAGATTTTACAATGTTACAAAGTTACTAAAGAAGATTCGAAATGAACGCACAAGGGAGGGCGAGAGGAGGTCCCAAGTAAGATTTGGAAGAAGTGAAAGATTTTTAAGTAATTGTGTTGTTTTTGTGTGTTGGTGTATTGTGTTGTTTTGTATGGGATATGGGTATTTGTAATTGGTTTAATTTGGAAAATCCAATAAATTTTTATTAAAAAACAAACAAACAAAAACCAAATGGGTGGCTGAACTACTGTATATTCTGGCGTATAAGACTACTTTTTAATCCAGGAAAATCTTCTCAAAAGTCGGGGGTCGTCTTATACGCCGGGTGGAGTATCTGCGGTTGAGTAGATCTCAAACTCTATATTTTAACTGGAAAAGTTGGGGGTCGTCTTATACGCCCAGTGGTCTTATACGCCGGAAAATATGGTAATTGATGCTTCCAAGCCATCTTCAAAGGCAGCCCCATATAGAGTGTGCTATTGTAGCCTAACAATTAACAAAGGGTTAAATCCAATGTTAGTTGTACTCATAGTGCACCTATGGGGATAGAATTCAATGTATCACTCAGTGGAGTATGTGTGCAGGAAACTAAGTCATCTCAAGCAGTGGGACTTTCCCTCCCCCCTCCCTCCCTCCCCCCCAAGCCTTCTAAACCGGTTCTGGGGTTTTCTCCAACCCTCCAGAGCAGATTTAAGGACCATGAGGGGAGGGGAGAGAAAGCAACATGCATGCAACAGTTTAGTTGAATCCTGCCCATTAAAATTAATTAACATGGCTAACTTAAGTCCATTGATTTCACTGGGTATAATTAGTTGGATACAGCCGAAGCATTGGATCACAGACGCCTGGCTATTATGGCAGCAATGACAGGTCTTGATTGATAACAGCCAAAACTAGTGAACGTTAATCTTGGTCACAGCTACAGCTTGAGAATTCAGGAGAATTGCCGGGGCTCATAATACCCCAGGATGTATCTGGATGGATCAACATTGCAGTTGGTGGTTCTACTGTTCTGGATTGAACTCCCATGTTGAGCCATCCAGTTTTCAATACATTGCGTGTTATCAGGAAAGACAGATGAGAAACAGGAGGATAATTTCAGCCATTTAATTATTAAAGGATTATTATTGTATACAGGAAAACGAGTTCTGTTAATGAAGACTTTCCCTCTTGATGGCGAGAAGGCAGGCAAGGATGCATCCCTTTTTGTTGTACCAACAGTAGTCAAAGGTAAAAATAAAAATGTTAACATTAAAGCTGCACATAATTAGCAAATGTTAATACCATTTTCTTTAAAATGTACATGAATCGCACAATCCTACGATTTCACACCAACCAGTTCCACTCAGGGCTACACTTGAATGCTTTTAAGAAATGGAACTTCTTTTTCAAAATGAAAGGGGGGAAACATTTTATTTATGAGGATGAGAGAGGATGATCAGTTGCGCTGAAGGTGGCAAAGAGGTTGAGGATGTAGTAAGCGATAGGATCAGGAGGCATGTGAAAAGTTCAGTTGAAGACAAGTGTAACCATTTCACTTTGAGAGGAGTGGGAAAAGGGAGAGAAAGAGTTGTGGCAAGCTGCATCAGGCACTGGTGTTTGTGAGGCCTCAGAGTAGGGTTACTTAGTGCTGATTAAATCACAAATTATATTCAGTCTGTACCCATCAGTGCAATCCTATGCACGTATTTTCACAGATGCAAGTCTCATTGAATTCAGTGGGGTAAGTGGGAATAGAATTGAGGCCATAATGCTCGGAACATCATCCAACAAGGTTACACTGCAACTTATATTGGGAGAAAATTGCATTTTTTCAGAAACAAAATAATGTACCTTGACAAATGTAATAATGAGATGTCCATGCAGCCTTGGGAATTTAATTTGTGGGTCATAGGAATATAAGAACAAAATGTAATCAGGCCAAAATTGCGTAATAGAATAAATGAGATTTGTTCAGCTTTTTTGCTTTAAAAAGTATCTTCTCCTTTGTAGATAATACAAAATATGCCTACAGTCCTGGATGTCCAGTTTTCTACTGCTTACAAGACATCATGAGGGTCTGCAGTGAATCCAGTACTCACTTTGCTACAGTAACAGCTAGAATGTTAATTTACTTGGATAAGTAAGACATTTTAATAGAACTCCTTGAGTCTATAAAAAGAAAGTGACACTAAATAATTAATTATTTTAAAGTATTCTTAACATTTTACATACTATAATATTTCAAGAGAGGTCATGTTTTACTTTTTTTTTTTAAAAAAAGTTGCAGGTCCTAAGCATTTGTTCTTAAGTGTTTGTATCACTGTATCTCTCTAAGGGCTTACTTACTATGGGTATGTGTTTACGTTGTGCTGTGCTAATTATTTGCTAATTTTCAATAAAAGCAACAATGCTAAAAGGTTTTTGCCCGTTGTGTTCTGCAGGTGGTTAGAAGAACGGCATTCACAGTCCCATTCAATCCCCGCTTTATTCAGACCATCTCCCTTGGAGCGGATTAAAACAAATGTCACAAACCCTGCATACGCTGTTGAACCTGGGCAGACAGAGAGCTCACTTCATATGGGATACACAGCATTGGAAATCAAGAGTAAAATGCTGGCACTTGAGAAGGCAGACATGTGCATCTACAACCCTTTATTTGGCTCCGATCTTCAGTATACCAATAGGGTAAGAGGAGATCATTATTAATTTACGAGGGCTTTGATGTCAGTGTTAATGCTCATTTGAGCCTTTTTCTTCTTCTTCATTATATGGTATTTCCAGGTCGACAAAGTGGTTATAAATCCATACTTTGGACTCGGAGCCCCAGACTATTCAAAAATACAGATCCCAAAACGTGAAAAGTGGCAACGCAGCATGAGCAGCGTCATGGAAGACAAGTATACCGTGTTATTTTTATTCATTTGCATTTCTTTATAAAAGAATCACCCCCCTGAAGTCTAAACCCTTATTTATTTATTTATTTATTTAAAAACTTTATAGGCATTATTGCTTCCAGAGTGGATCAGGGCAATCCTAAATATGTTTACTCATAAGTAAATCCCATTATGTTCAGTAGAGTATACTCCTTCATAAGTTTGCCTAAGTTCTTTTTTTTTAGTAATAATTTTTATTAAGCTTCCAATTTTGCATTTCAAAATAAAACATTTTACAAACTTTAAAATATCCAGTGACTTCCCTTCTTTTCCTTCCATGGTTCATTTTACATATATATTCCTGCATATTTTACTACAACCATTCAAATCAGTTTTCCACCCAACAAAAATTATTTACCCTGTTGAATTTATCTTAGTGCTGCCAGCATTTTCAGCTGTATAAAGTTATTTTCCAAATTATTATTATTATTATTATTATTATTTGTACCCCACCCATCTGGCTGGATTATTTGTACCCTGCCCATCTGGCTGGATTTCTCCAGCCACTCTGGGCGGCTTCAAACAAAAATCAAATACATTAAAATATCACACATTAAAAGCTTCCCTAAACAATAAACGCTTTCCACTCTTCATTAAATATATGTTCTTCTTGCTCTCCTATTCTATTTGTTTAATCTGCAAATTCTGCACATACTGTCAACTTAAGTTGCCAGTCCTCTTTAGTTGGACTTTCCATTTTGGGGCTAACAAAACATGGGCCGCAGTTGTTGCATATATAAATAATCTTTTCTGACACCTAGGAATTTCTGTCTGGGTCAGTGTTTTTTCTGGTGGTATGCAGGGTTACACATACTCCTAAACAGTTGGTGAATATTTGGACTTTTGTCCATTTACTGTATTTATTTTCCCTACTTTGAACTATAAAATGGTGATTTTCTTGAGTTAAAATGAGAGTACCCCTAAACATTTTTTTAGGGGGGGAAAAGCACTGGTCTGGGTTATTTCCAACAAAGTAGTTTTAAACATTTTTTTAATTCATTATAAATCATTTCTGCATCTAGAAAGATTAGTGCAGCCTGTTTTTCATTTCTTACTTCCAAGTACTCTATTAAATTAATTACATTTCTTATATTGTCTTTCATTTGTCGGTCTGGTAAAAACCTGGCCTAGTATCTGTGGACTGACTCAGTCAATGTCGTTTTCAATCTGTTAGCCAATATCGTAGCAAATAGTTTGTAGTCATAATTCAGTAATGAAATAGGTCTGTAATTTTTGGTCTTTTTTAAGTTGCTGTCTTGTTTGGGGATCAAAGTAATGCATGCATGTTTCCATGAAGCTGGAACTACTCCCATCACCAAAAATCTGTTAATGGTGTCCTTAAGTGGTTTTATAAGTGCATGCTGAAACTTCTTATAATGAATTGCAGTAAGTCCATCTGGCCCTGGTGCTTTCCCCATCTTCATTTGGTTTATTGCCATTTGCAATTCTGATATCGAGGTGGGCGCATTCAGAATTTGCCAAAATTTCTTACATACTCGGGGTATGTAACAGTCACTTAAAGGAAGTTTGCATAAGTTCTGTAATGATCTCAGGCCCCTTGCTGGAGAGGGTAGTGGCAACAACCACAGTCAAAGCTATGAGCAACCTTTTAACTTCCCCTCAAAGTATCTTGGCTCTTAAAAGTGAAATATCCCATCAGTGTAATAAGACTGTAAAGTAGAAATAAGTTTTAAGTGCAGCCCCCCACCCCACCCGCCCTGCATTGCATTAGTGGGAAGAAAACCAACTCCTTTACTGTCTCATGCCTTTTCTCTTTAGATCAAAGCAACAGGATGCTTTCAATGAAGCAGTTGTATAACATGACTGAAATATCACATCTTCTTTAATCCCCCCCCCCCCAGGGAACGACAGTGGGTTGATGATTTCCCTCTTCATCGCAGTGCTTGTGAAGGAGATTCTGAGTTATTGAGTCAACTTCTCAATGAAAACTTTTCAGTCAACCAGCTGGATAGTGATCATTGGGCACCCATTCATTACGCATGCTGGTGAGCAGAGTACTCTTGCATTGAACTCCAAAACAGGGAATTGCTCATAATTAAAATAATCTGTTTCTGTCTTCATGCTTATGTGTGCATCTTTGTGTTCAAGCTTTTGTCATGCTCAAATGTAGCTGAGAAATAGAACCCAGAATGCAGCTATGTGGGTGAAGGGTGTGGCTCGGCAGCCAAGGATTTGCTCACTTCTCTGTGTCTCTGAGCTTTAGACGGCAAAGTATACCAGCTGTAGTCTAGCACAGACTTGGGAAAGGGCAAAATGTGAAGCTCACTGCAGATGCTAGGATCATAGAACCCCCATTGAAATGAATGCCAGTTATTTCCCCCCCCCACACACACACATTTAACTGAATGGCTGCCATTTACCCCATGTAGATTAATCAGGCTGAACTTGAGCAAACTTTATGGTGGGAACAAAGCCACTCTCCTTTTCCTATAGTGGAAGGCCTAGATTCCACTGAAACTCATGGGAAAGCACAGTTTGATGTATCGCTGTCCCTCAGAAGTCTTCCCTGCATGCACATAGACTGCCCCCATCGTAAAGATGGACATTTTGCTAATTTCTAATAATTATTGCACATTAGTTGCCCAGCTTGCATGTAATGTTAAGCCAAACCATGGTTTAGCATGAACGAGTGAAGGCGGAGACTGTCACATTCTTCCCCCAGGCCTGCCACTACTGCACTACCCACGGCTAAGCTATTGTTTGCTTACTATTATGTCTGAACCCAGGGTTGTGTTTTGTCTCTCCTAGAAGAACTGCAGGCAGAACAAACCTTGGTTATAACTTGTGCTTTATTAGGAGCAGGAGAAACCACAAGTCCAGATTCGGACATAAGCTAAACCATACTTTAGCTGCAGATTCAGATTTATGCCAAACCATAACTTATTTGCAAGTAGTGCTACAGCAGCAAGACCAGGGAAGGAGCAAAGTGGCCCCGTTTCTCCTTCTGAGCACCCATGTTTGTTCATTTGTGCTAAGTATTTTGGCTTTTGGCTTAGTATTAGGTGCAAATTGGGTCAGTGTGAAAGTGGGTTCTGGCAGCTCAAAGGTAACCCAGACTTTGTGGTAACTTTGCAAATGCTATAGAAACTGGCAATCCACTTAAGTGGCCAGGGCCAGCTTTAATGAAATGCACCACTGCTCTAAGAGAGGCTTTCTGCAAAAAAATGTACTTATGTATGTAAAATTTTTAGGGAGAAACCCTCATATATTCTTAGATTATTGAAACAATTGAATTGAATTGTTTATTTTAGAATAGTAACTTCTCCCACAACTAAGTGAATTTTATTAAATTGCAAATACTAATTATTTTTGTGGGGCATGAATTTATTCCAGAATGCTGATAGTGTTTCAGACACTTAGACTGAACTAAAATAATTAACAAGTAAGTGCAGTTTCTTACATGTGTCTTTGGAACCATTTCATAGACCATATGCAAGCTTACCTTTATTTGTATTTGTTCTCTGTGTAGGTATGGTAAAGTTGAAGCTACTCGAATGTTGTTAGAGAAAGGAAAATGCAATCCAAACTTGCTCAATGGACAGCTCAGCTCGCCTCTTCACTTTGCTGCTGGGGGTGGGCATGCCGAAATTGTACAGATTCTCCTAAACCATCCAGAAATTGATAGAGTAAGATGTATTTGTAATTTCAATCATGGTTTCTTGTACAATTAAATTCTGCTTTTGAACAGTGGCTCATTCTTCCATTTGCAAAAGAGTAAAAAAAAATTAAGATGTTTCTTGAAGTCAGTCCAAGGAATGACAGTATTGTGGAGCAGGAAACACAACAGTAAATACTTCAAAGAAGTAATTCCTATTATTGGAGTTTGCGCTAGGAAGAATTGGCACCATGGTCAGCACTTTGAACAGTACCCTGAAAATGTTTAAGACAAGTGGTGCTCTCTAATTCAGAGCATTGAACACCCCACAGAACACTGCATCTGGAAGTTCTTTTAAACCTTACTTTCCTAATCATGGGCATGAATCTGTTCTTTGGTGGTAGGATTGGAAAACACAGTTCAGAAGTGGAGTCATGCCAGTTGATAAGTGAAGGGCACTTTCCAAGAAGGGGTCGGTGGATGTTGCAGCCTTTACTTGAGGGGCTGTAGCTTAATAGTGGAGCACACAATTTGCATGCAAAAGGTCCCAGGGTTTTTGGAAGCCTTCGAAGGAAAGGCTTGTGTCTGAAACACTGGATGGCCCCTGACAGTCATTGTGTAAGCAATGCTGAGCCAGGTGGACCAGTGGCCTAACACAGCATGACAGGTTGCTATGTTGCATTTAGAAAGCTGTGTTTTAAATTTCGTATTGTTTCTGCTTGTAGCACATCACTGATCAACAAGGAAGAACCCCACTGAATGTCTGTGAAGAGAACAAACAAAATGAGTGGGCCAAAACAGCTAACTTGCTGAAAGAGGCCGCAAACAAACAAGTATGCAATGACTTTTCAGATTTTAGAAAAGGTCCTTAAAAGCAAAATGAAGTGTATAATGATTATTGTTATTGTATTTGTTAAAAACCAATAATAATTATTTTTTTTAAGCAAAAAGAAGCATTAATCCAGGAGCAGTCGGTGTGGTGGGGCAGCGCCATAGATAGATGCATTCCTGATAGATGTATTGCTGCCGTTTACCATAATGGGGCAGGACAGTGGTGAGGTTGAGGCTGTATGGGTATAGTGGCAGGGGCAAGCTTTGCTAGTGAGTCTGTGCTGCCCCAACCTCATCGCCAACCTGCACAGCACAATCCCTCTGCAACCTACATTTATCTTGTGTAGTGACATGGTGTTATGGCAAGCCCATAAACATAAGATGCTGCTGAGTAGAAATTATAATTTCCATTTTAATCTAATTTGTTAACACCACAGACCTTCAAAATACTTTCTTCTCAGTTATTCCAATGGACTTTCTATAATGAATAAATTCTTGCACAGCAGAACAACTTGCAGTAGTGCAAGTCTTGAAATTCCAGTTCAGCGTGCCTTTTGAATGAGCTCTCCTATGTCATCTGTGCTGCAATGGGCCTCGGAAGCAGAGCCTGACACAGGGGACCTCTGACCCTTCTCCTGAGCTTGTACCTGGAGAAGGGATTGGTGGATCATCATTGATCATGTGTCTCATTTCAGGGATGCTACCAATCTTGACTCTTTCTCAGCTGGAGGGGGGCAGAGTACTGGCACTCACAAATTTTGGCTTGCTGCCAAGACCAGGCAACATTTCAGTATTTCCTGTTTTCATTTCTTTCCTCTAGTATGAAAAGGTACGAATTTATCGAATGGATGGGTCATACCGCTCTGTGGAGTTGAAACATGGAAACAACACCACTGTGCAGCAGATAATGGAAGGAATGCGTCTTTCTCAAGAGACACAACAGTATTTCACTATTTGGATATGTTCTGAAAATCTTAGTAAGTAATTGGTATCTGGGGTGGGGTGGGTGGGGAAGAACAGTCTTTCAGACAAAAAATATGGGCCCTGCCAGGCCCAGTTTGGCCCATGCGCCGGAGGTTGTCCATGCTCTCTCCCTAGGAGCCACCCTCCTCATATGGAGCAGGATCTCTGGAGAGGTTATGAAGAAAGCAGTCTTTCATGTGACCTGCTCCCAAGCCTTTAAGAACTTCTAAGTTTACGAACAGAACTTTAAATTGGACCCAGAAACCGAGAGCCTGTTACAGCTGACAAAGCAGTGGAATAATATGATCAAAACTTCCAGTCATAGTTAATAATCTTGCAGCTCAACTTTTGGACCAGCCATAGTTTCAAAACTACTTTTAAGGACAGATCCAAGTATAATGCATTATAATAGTATAAATCGTTCACCTGAACACCAGTAGCAAACTATGCCTCTAGCTACAATTGTAGTTGGTATATTAGCTGGAGCTGACAAAAGGACTCAGCTCTTAGCGTTTCTGTCTTTTCTGACAAAAAGCTGACTTTTGCACTTTTTGTTAAGTGCATCCATTTTTCTAGGACACTGGTAACTGGTGTAGACCACATTGCATTTGCATGGTTGGGAGAGATGCTGACAGTACCATGCATATTCAGTTGACTTGTTTTATGTGCTTCATAAATAACAAGAGACATCCTAAAGCAATACAAGACAAGACACATGTGGAGCAATCACACGTATAAAAACGTGTGCGTGCCATTCAAGTCCAATACAGATATCAACTGCGGGGGGGGGGAATCCATGTAAGATTGCTGAAAGATCTTCAACAGTTGCCAAAGGACAATAGGAAATATGTGACATTGCTATTTATGACATTTTTAAAAAAATCCTGCCTTCTTTCAAAACATACTCGGTACTGTATATCATTCACACATACTTGATACGCACACTGAGACATTGTGTTGTTTGCATTTATTTAAATTAAAGAGCTTTTGTTGTATAGATCTGCAGCTGAAACCGTATCACAAGCCTCTGCAGCACGTCCGCGACTGGACAGAAATACTCACTGAACTGACAAATCTAGATCCTCAAAGGGAAACCCCACAGCTTTTCCTGAGGAGGGATGTAAGACTTCCTTTAGAGCTTGAAAAAAAGGTTGGCATTTTATGTTCTGCTATATCAAATTCAGGTTCAACGCCTGAATCTCTAGTCTAGACAGAGTCCAGTATAATGATTTCACTTAGTTAGTTCTTCTGAATTCTCCAGATAATACAGCTTGGCCAAGGGAAGCCAACGTGATGCTCTCCCTATGTTGCTGGACTGCAACTCCCTTCATCCCCAACTGCTGACCATGCTGGCTGGGAGTGATGGGAGCTGTAGTCCAACAGCATCTGAAGGCTATTTATAATAAATAGAGTGGCTGGGGAAACCCAACCAGCTGGGCTAGGTATAAATAATAAAGTAGTAGTAGTAGTAGTAGTTGTTGTTGTTAAGTGGGCGGCTAGATCTAAGCTGTGATGTAGCATTTTTAATGTTCAAGCTTTTAAACATTATTTTAAATTTATTTTGTTTTAAATAACCGACTTGAGCTTAAAATTTAAACAACTAGCGTATTTTTCGCTCCATAAGACACACTTTTTCCTCCTAAAAAGGAAGGGGGAAAGTCTGTGTGTCTTATGGAGTGAAGGCACTGGGCGGCAGTGGGATCCCTCGGCAAGCCGAGGGATGCCTCTGCCACCGGAGCCGGCGCCTCTCCCAGCCGCAGGCTCCTTTCCCTGCTCTTGTGGGAGGCAGAGGGGGGTGGCGGCAGGGGCGGGGCAGGCGGACAAGCGGCTGAAAGGACTCCTTTCGGCTGCTGCTCTGTCTGCCCCCCGCCTTTGACACTGCCCGCCTCTGATGCTTGCAAGAGATTGGAGCTGGGGTTGAGAGAGCCGCTGCACTGCTGTGCCTCTCTCAACCCCGGCCCCGATCCCTGCTCTTGAAAGCACCAGAAGCGGTGGCAAATGGCCAAGCGGCCAAAAGGAGCTTGAATCAGATCTTCTTTCTGCTCTGCTACAATATAAACCTACCCTTCACATTCTTGAGCATTGTTCTTTCATTCACCCCCCCCCCTTTTTTTTTGCTTCTGTCCTGTAGCTGCAATATCAGCTGAAATGTTCCTGTTTCTTTTCTCTCACCCTCCCCTTTCAATGACAGCCCTTGGAGTCTAGCCAAAAGCTGAGCAGCTGATTGGCAGGGACACTAGCAATAAAAGAGGCTGGGGGGGGGGAGGTAAAAGCACATGGACCTCAGGATTTTTGCTTTGAGTCACCCCAAATTCACCGTCAATTCACATATCATGTCTGTGACCACAGCATGAACCACAAAAAATCATACACCACTGTTTTGTTCAATTTTTTCCCCTTGTTTTCCTCCTCTAAAAACTATGTGCATCTTGTGGTCCGGTGCATGTAAAGGTGCGAAAAATACGGTACATTAATTGCTTTGCTACTGAGCAAACCAAATAAGAACTAATTATGTTTAATTTTTTAATATAGACACATTTTATTTTCTTTGCTATAGATTGAGGATCCACTAGCTATTCTTATCCTATTTGATGAGGCCAGGTACAATTTATTAAAGGGTTTCTATACGTCACCTGATGCCAAGCTGATAACACTTGCAAGTCTGCTGCTGCAAATAGTCTATGGAAATTATGAAAGTAAAAAGCACAAGCAAGGCTTCCTAAAGTGAGTGGATTTTAAAATATTGATATGTTTTTTGTTTTAAAATGAAGATATTCAGATCAGAGAGTCTAAAAGACTACTTCATGATTGGAGGTGTTGGCTGATTCTGGGCACCCTCACTTCTTCATAGATAACCAATACTGTTAAAGGTGACTTAACCAGTCACCTGAGCAGCAAGATGGATCATCAGAATGCTATAATGTGCATTATAGCCTATTTGCATGCATGAACTGTTGATAAAGGCAAACAGATTTTGTTTTTTATCTGATCAATATTATAAAAGTGGTTAAACGTGTTTGGTTTTTATTTACAGTGAAGAAAACTTAAAATCTATAGTACCAATCACCAAATTAAAAAGCAAGGCACCTCACTGGACAAATCGAATACTTCATGAATACAAGGTATGATGTTGAGCAACATAACGTCAGAAAACCTGAAAGCACTCCAATCGTAAATTTTAATGTTAATTTCTTTTTATATTGTAAACTGCTACAGGTTACATTGTGTGATTTTAGATGAAAGTTTTCCTTTTATTCTCTGTCGTCCTTTGTAAAGGCCTTTGGCTATATACAGTAAAATTGACTCTCACAATTAATAATTTAAAATGTCCTTTATTTTCTGGAAATGTTAGGGCAACAAAAATAAAATGCCAACAAAGAGGTCCAACTGCTAATTTTTGAGTCATTGCTATCAGTGACCAGCTTTGCGTGCCACATTAAACTATTAAAATAAGCTCTGGTGTAATATGAATCCATTGCTTCTTTTCCACTGGTAATATGCTCCTGGGGAACTAAGCTATGGTTTGGCATAGCACTATGGCTGAACCTGGGCTCAGGGTTTGTTTCTTTCCAAACAAACTAAGGGGTACTCACGGTTTCTCCTTGTCTTACTGTGCGTGGATTATTCTGGAGAATCAAACCATGAACCCAGGTTTAGCAGAAATGCTAAATGAAATTTAACTTTCTGATCTCCCCCCCAAAAAAATTCTTATTGAAGTCAATGGCATGGTTATGAATTTATTTCCATCTTGTATGTATTCATATCAGAGTATTCTTAAGCAAAGTATTTCTGTCATTTCACTCTGTGCAAAGAATCTGGATCCAAATAGAAGTTAAAAGCTCGACTTTTGTGGGTATGTCAATTTCTATTTGCAGAATCTCAGTACCAGTGAAGGCGTTAGTAAAGAGATGCATCACCTGCAGCGCATGTTTTTGCAGACCTGCTGGGAGATTCCTACCTATGGGGCTGCTTTTTTCACAGGACAAGTATTCACAAAAGCAAGCTCAAGCAATCATAAAGTCATTAGAGTGTATGTAGGTGTAAATGTCAAAGGATTGCATCTTCTCAATATGGAAACAAAGGTACAGTCTTTGTTTTTCAGTTTTGAGTCTTAACACTATCTGTGAACATAATGCATAAACTGTTCATATTCCATACAGCATATGTCAATTATTCCATTTAACATAGTAGTATTTCATTATTTTTTTGGTAATTCAAAACAGAATATGTCAGACAGTGAGCACATATGTAGCTTATTGAGGAAAGCACTTTTATTTAGTGTCAAATTTATAGATAATGTTGGCTTTTCAGCTTGTTTCCTTTATATTGACAGGCATTGCTCATATCTTTAAGATATGGTTGCTTTATGTGGCAGCTGGGAGATGGAGACAGCTGTTTTCAAATACATAGTCTGGAAAACAAAATGAGCTTTATAGTCCATACCAAGCAGGTAAGCAGACTACTGATTTCACACATTCCTCACCCCCCCTCCATTTCCCCCCTGGTGCTGTGCATGCATAACAATTACACTTTAGGACAGATATACCACTTGAGCCTCCCGGGCTTGCCGATCAGAAGGTTGGCAGTTCAAATCCACACAACGGGGTGAGCTCCCATTGCTCTGTCCCAGCTTCTGCCAGCCTAGCAGTTTGAAAGCATACCAGCACAAGTAGATAAGTAGGTACCGCTGCGGCAGGAAGGTAAATGGCATTTCCATGCACTCTGGCACTTGTCACGTTCCTTTGTGTGCCAGTAGCAGTTTAGTCATGCTGGCCACAAGACCCATAAATCTGTCTGTGGACAAACGTTGGCTCCCTCAGCCTGAAAAGCAAGATAAGTGCCACACCTCATAGTCACCTTTGACTGGACTTAACTGTCCAGGGGTCCTTTATTGGTATTGGAGAATAATACTGTTGATTGGACTAGCATTGGTTTAAAGAAACACAGTAGTTCTGCACAATAGTTTGATTTAGGCAGATGAACAAGTAACACTACTCAGCCGTTAAAAAAATATTCAGTGTCTGCCATAGAGCTCTAAAAATCTGTGCTTAGAACCAGTTCACGGGACATGCATTTTCAACACTAACAAGCAGTTATCTTTATTTGTAAATGTTATTTATCCTTGTCTCACAATATAGCTTGGGCCATCTTCCCGAACCTGGTGCCCTTCAGATGCCATGGGCTACAGCTTCCATCATCCCAGGCCAGCAGGGGATGATGGCAATTGTAGTCCAAAACTGTTTGGGAAACCCTGATTTGTTTTTGTTTTTTTGCAGGCAGGACTTGTTGTAAAATTGCTGATGAAATTAAGCAGCCAGCTGGTTCCCAGTGAAAGAAGTAACTGAAATAAATGGAGAATGGTTATGCAATTAGCTACATTGAGCACATTTTTTGTTTCTGTAAATAAAAGCCTTGCATGTATATGAGTTGTACAGGATGAAATATGCTCTCTATTGGACTTCATACAGGAGTTTATTTGTAAAATAGAATATATCTGTTATTTTTATAATAATGTTGGGGGGGGGGGTATTTTAAAAACCATAACATGCATTGAGAAAAAATGTGCATATAACCAACAGCAGTTGAAAACACAATAGGATGTAAGCCCCATTGGACACAATAGGACTTATTTCTGAGTAAACTCGCATAGGGTTGCACTGTAAGTCTATACAGCCGTACCTTGGTTTTCGAACAGCTTAGTTCTTGAACGTTTTGTCTCCTGAACACCGCAAACCCGGGAGTGTGTGTTCCAGTTTGCGAACTATTTTTGGAAGCCAAATGTCTGACGGGGCTTCCAATTGGCTATAGGAGCTTCATGCAGCCAATCAGAAGCTGTGTTTTGGTTTTTGAACATTTTGGAAGTCAAACGGACTTCTGGAATGGATTCCGTTCGACTCCCAAGGTACGACTGTATTCTTGTTTAGATAGATAGATAGATTCCTTTATTACGGTCAACGACCAGCACACACACACACAAAAAGACACATACAGAATCAATAATAATAATTATTGTATTCTTGTTTAAAATAGGCACTAAAGTAGATTTTGCACCTTGGCTACCCAACAGAATATTGCTTTGCAGATTTTCTTCTGTCATAGCATGTGTGAACTATTGCAGTGGAGCATAATTGGAGGAATGTAATGAAACTTGCAAAATAACCTTTAATAGCCAGCCTAGTAACAAGTGGCTATACTGTAGTTAAACTCCCCAAAAGTAACAAGATCTGGGGACCTCTAGAGCAGCATTCAATCCATTACAAAGAGCTGTAGCCAGAAGAGAAAGCCAGCAACTTCCTAGCCTGGTTTTTTTAAAACAACAACAAAAACTTTGCTTTCTTTTTTACCCCTTTGTTTATAACATAATTTGATTAAAAACAACACCTTATTATATATTTAGAATATTGCATGGAAAGAGTCAGGGGGTTAGATCTAGCTAGGTCAAACAGAGTCCATCCATTGAACTAAATGGACATGATTAACTCAAGTCCATTTATTTCAGTGTATCTTCTTTAAGCATAATTTAGTTAGCTGCAATGCAGGAAGAACTTCGTTGAATAAAATCTAAAGTATTGTGTACTTTGTTGCCTTTTTATACTTATGAAATAATTGTTTTGCTAATTTATTATGTTTATGAAGTACAGTTTTTTTAAATAATATATTCTTTGTACAAATACTTGTGAAAACTAGTGTGTGTGTTTTATTTAAAACAAAAAGAAAAAGTCTGATTGACTAAACCATTATTAGTGATAGTAGGCCTGTTCGTTTCCATGCTTTTGTTAGTAATCATCTGGGCAATTTCTGACAAAACTAGCCTGTCATAAGAAACCTTCTGAGCCTGCTATTTTCATTCATGGCATTCCTATTTGTTTCATGCCTGAGTAAAATCTTTGGTTCTGATCCAAACAGAGTGGGGGGGCACAGAACATATTTTCCATACAGAAGATCCCAGGTTCAGTCCCTGGCATCTCTAGTTAAAAGGATTAGATCACAGGTGAAGTGAAGGATCCCTGCATAAGACCTGGAAAGCTACTGCTAGTCAGAAAAGACAGTACTCCGGAAGATAAATATTCTGACCTCATATAAAGCATCTTCTTTTGTCCCAGATGTTATTTTAAAAAATGGAAGTTTCATTGATCAGCTGCTTGTGATAATGCTCTTGCACTCAGATCTGGCATGTGGGCTTCCTATAAGCATCTTGGTAGGCCACTGTGAGAACAGGATGCCGGACTAGGTGGGCCACTGGCTTGATGCAGCAGGGTTCTTATGTGACAGCTGTAAAGAGTAGGGGAAGAATAACAGAGGCCAACATGCTGAGTTGTGAAAATAGATCACAGCTTTATTGAATCACCATCTTTCAGCAGTGCAACATAAGGCTTGGACACGATAGTCCTAGTGACCAGCCCATATGATGGATAATGTGATATAACGAAATGACCCTTCCTTTCGTCTTACCACTTTGTCCTCTCACTTATTAAAAGAACTAACAGGGCTTTCTTAGGTAAAACTAAACTCCCACTTCTCCCTGTAGCCTTTAAGTAAACCTTTCTCTTTTTAAATAAAAGAGAGTCCCTTTTCAGCACCAACGTGGCCAGGTACCCTTTTACTCTCTAGGCAAAATATGAGACTATCCCTTGTGTCCACAGTATGAGGAGTTCAGCCACTAGAAATCCCCTCATGTAAAAACTCACCTCTGCCCTAAGGTAACTTTGTGACACCCTGGGTCTGTTTCCCTATTTTGCCCTCACAGTGCCCCTCAAAGACACACCCTCACAGTTCCACTCTTGAAGGAAATTTTGTCTTTTTAATGAGTGTCCACACAAATGAGTTTCATGTACCTTTGCTGGAAAATAATACAGACGACTTTCTGACTGGCACTTAAAGATGGAAATTTATTTGCTTAAGATCGTAATGGTTGCATTAAGGTTTCTCTGCGTACAAGCTTAGATTCAGTGGTGATATCTTTGTTAATCATATAATATATAACCTTACAACTACCTAACCTAAACCTACTCTCACAGACCTTCTTTTCAACCACCCCCACACTCCCTCTCCCAAGCACCCTCTCAACTGACAAAATGGCTGCCCATTCTCTTTAAATATTCAGCCGCCCCACCCCTCATGGAATGTTCAGTCAGTTCAATCTGGAGTCTGCGTTAACCCTTGATGAGCCGGGTTGAAAAGGATATAATAAATAGTACAAAAACGTCACAGATAACACAGTTACTTGTGCTTCTGAAGAAAAGACTTCCATTAAAGCTTGCTGGAGGGCACAAGGAGAAGGGGACGACAGAGGATGAGATGGTTGGACAGTGTTCTCAAAGCGACTGGCATGAGTTTGGCCAAACTGTGGGAGGCAGTGGAGGATAGGGGTGCCTGGTGTGCTCTGGTCCATGGGGTCACCTAGAGTCGGACACGACTGAACGACTGAACAACTACAAAGCTTGCTGGAGAAAACCACAGGAAGGTGAATGACAAGATAGAGGATGAGGGGTTTCTGCACCTAGCCTTGTGATGTGCCTATCACACATACAGCAAAACTGGCTGTAGCTCAAAAATCCTGAGCTATTCTGATGATTGGTGGTATCCTCAAACTGCTTATTGCCAAGCTCCACCAAACTAAAGGAAGCCACAGTTGCTCCAGCAACTCATTCCAAGAACATTAGGTCAAATTGCATTGGCCACAGCCGTTGTGAGTTACAGTGTAGTTGCTGAGAACCACAGCCCAGAGAACATGCATTCCCTACTGGATCATTCATCAGCTGAGTCACAAGTTCTTCCATCAAGCCTTGCCATTCAAGTCTGACCAATTTACTACCTGGGAATCATGCACGATACCACTCAGATTTGTGTTCTCTGCTATGAAAATTACAATACATTGATCAAGTGTCAATGGGTAACCAGGGTGGCAGTTATCCTTACAAGTGCCCATAGGTCCACTTTCCCATATCTTAGCTGTGTGAAAGCAATTTTGAGTGGGGCCCTCCCCCTGCACCCTTGAAGCACCTCCTGGTTGCTTTAACAGAATCCCAGAATCACACTTAACTCCCTTAGGGTCTGAGTAACAACATACACATTCAGGTGGGTAGCCATGTTGGTCTGACGCAGTTGGTGGGGGTGAAATTGTCTAGTAGCACCTTATAGACCAGGGGTCAGCAAACCTTTTCAGCAGGGGGCCGGTCCACTGTCCCTCAGACCTAGTGGGGGGCCAGACTATATTTTTTTTTGGGGGGGGGGAAATAATGAACAAATTCCTATGCCCCACAAATAACCCAGAGATGCATTTTAAATAAAAGAACACATTCTACTCATGTAAAAACACACTGATTCCCGGACCGTCCGTGGGCTGGATTTAGAAGGCGATTGGGCCGCATCCGGCCCTCAGTCCTTAGTTTGGGGACCCCTGTTATAGACCAACTAAGTTTGTTCTGGTATAAGCTTTTGTGTGCATGCACACTTCATTTTTGTGCAAAGCAGAAGAAATATATGGAGCAGCGGTAGGGAGCCTGTAGCCCTCCAGAGATTGCTGGGCTGACTACAGATTCCATCATTCCTGACAATTGGCCATACTGGCTGCAGATTATGGGAGTTGAAGTCCAACAACATCTGAGTGCCCCTTCTCCTTAGATCTGGCAAAATTGGTAATCCTCTCAATTATGCCCAGAAGTGGCGAAATTGTGTTGTAAATATCTGCCACACTTAAGCATAACTGAACTTGCTGAATTGCTTTTCAGTGTGAGGAGAGAAATGGGCCAATCAGGATTATGCTGGAATGGAACATCCACTTGAAATGCAGTGGCAGTTGGGAATTCTGAGAGGTGAGATAGGAAGGGAATGTTTTATAACTCTTTTGTTTCGTAAACACTGCCGCTTTATATGACAATTTCATCGATCCTGCTTGACCTCAAATTTTTTTATATTTAAATTCACTGCAAATTTGTCATGCTGCTGTCTGTTGTTTCTGTTTCCTTTTTCTATAGAAGGCTGGAATGAGCACATACTTTCCATAATAAATCATCAATCATGTCTGGGGGGGAAGAGGAGCAGCCCCCCGATATAAGTCGAGAGGGAGCAAATGAGGAGGAGCAGCCCCCCAATATAAGTCGAGAGGGAGAAAATGTGGAGCAGTCGGCCAATATAAATCCAGAGGGAGAAAATGTGGAGCAGTCGGCCAATATAAGTCCAGAGGGAGAAAATGTGGAGCAGTCAGCCATTATAAATCCAGAGGGAGAAAATGTGGAGCAGTCGGCCAATATAAGTCCAGAGGGAGAAAATGTGGAGCAGTCAGCCATTATAAATCCAGAGGGAGAAAATGTGGAACAGTCAGCCAATATAAGTCCAGAGGGAGAAAATGTGGAGCAGTCGGCCAATATAAGTCCAGAGGGAGTATTTGAAATCTCTCCAGCGATTTCTGAAAATGCCATAATGGAATTATTAGAAAATCTTGATGCAACTGAAGATGTACCAAGTCCAGTTGATGAAAATCAGAGTGAATCTAGTCCTGATGACACTATACTTAAAAAAACATCCCCAGAAGTTCTGGAAGCAGATTTGAAACCAGATGCATTACAATCAGGTATAATTTCATCCACAAGCATTTCCGCTGATGAAAAGCCATGTGTATCCAAGGAGTGTCTCATGGAACAAATCACAGAAAGCTCTTCAGAGGTTTCTGAAAAGGTTATTTCACGTTCCACAGAGAAACTGCAAATGCTTAAAAAGCTAGAAGGAATTTTGACGCCTGACACAATTAATGCTGAACTTCTTGCTTATCTGTATGCTGAAGGATTAAGTGAAATCCCTTCATCTTTTTTTGAAGGGCGAGCTAGAAGAAGTTTATTACAATCTTTTGAGAATGCTACAATATCTGAAATGAGATCAGCAGAGAGGCTGTCTGAAATGATTGATGATGGCAACGTTCAGCTAAATGCTAAAGGGCTGCTTGAAATTCCTTCAGGAGTTTTTGACATTCAAATGTTAAAGTATTTGCATTTAAACAATAATGAAATCAAAACCATACCAAGAGACATAAGATTGTTTACAAACCTAGAAATATTATCCATAGAAAGAAATCAGTTAACATCTGTACCTACTGAAATTTCCCTACTTCACAGTCTTAGAACTTTAAACCTCAGTCATAACCAAATATCACACCTCCCCGATGGAATTTCAAAACTTTCAAGACTTAAGTGCCTTTTAATAAGATATAACAACATTGAAAAGTTTCCTTCTGCTTTGGAAAAACTTGAAAAATTAGAAATTTTGGATCTTAGTGGAAATAAACTAACTCTGCCAGACACCATGACTACCATGAAAACTTTGCATATGCTCTACTTAAATTCCAATAAAATGTCTATATTCCCAAAGGCTCTCTGTTACCTTCCAAATCTATATAAACTCAGTTTGTCAGATAATCAGATCCAGAGTTTACCAAAAGAAATTAAAGAACTAAAAAATTTAAAAGAACTTTTGCTAAATAACAACAAGCTGATATTTTTGCCTGTACAGCTCTTTCAACTGATAAATATAGAAAAACTGAGACTGGATGATAACCAGTTGGAAAGTCTATCTGATAAAGTGGAGAATTTACAAAAGCTTCGGGATCTCAGTCTTGCAAAAAATTTATTCGAAAATATTACAGAAAATATTTGCAGGTGTACTATGCTGGAATATCTGAACCTAAGTGACAATCAGCTTAAAATCTTTCCTCCCAATCTGTACAAATTAAAATGTCTGAGAGAACTCTACATAAACAGAAATAAACTGATCTTCTTAGACGAACAAATAGCATACTTTAAAGACCTTTCAGTTTTAGAGATATCAGGAAATGCTTTAATGTACATCCCTGTTGAAATAAAAGGTTGTACAGAACTTACTAGAATTGATTTGAGTTGCAACAAGCTGTCCTTGTTTCCAGTTGGACTGTGTGCACTAACTGCTCTTAAACACCTAAATATCAGCCAAAATTATATTTCAGAAATAACAACTGAAATTTCATTAATTAGAAACCTGCAGTATTTAAATTTTAGTAAGAACAAATTGCCCTCATTTTACATATACTTGTGTACTCTTGCCAAATTAAGCTACTTAGACCTAAGTAACAATCAAATAAGTAGTGTTCCAATAAATGTTCAAAAAATGAGGTCTCTTCGGGTTCTGCTGTTACACCATAACAGATTCGTTTTGTTTCCCAAGGAGTTATGTGTGCTCAATTGGCTTAAGGTACTTGATATTTCAGAAAATAAGATACAGCTCATTCCTTCAGATATTAATCAACTGCAAGAACTAAAAGACTTAAATCTGTCAAATAACCAGTTTGCATCATTTCCAAATGAAATATGTCAGCTTTCATCGCTGCAGAAATTAACATTGTGCCAAAAAAGTGGATTGAAGGTAAGATGGCATTTAAAATATAAGTTTGTGTTATACATAACTTTGTACTGTATACCAGACCTTTGTAACAAAGTTTACACTCAGTATGTGTCACTGCTTCAATGTGTTTTTCAGTCTCATCACAGCCTGCATTCAAGCTTTGCACATTCAACTTACATTTGCCTTTGAGTAAACCCAGGTTTCAGATGTTTTTGTATTGCTTACATGCCTGTTTAAAAAAAACAACACCCTTGACTAGAGGCAACAAAGCTAAAGGGACAGAACTAATCCATGAAAAGCAATGCCTCTTTCAAGTCATTTTCAATTCTCAGAAAAGCTATCGCCTGTTGTTACCCTATGCAAAAGTAATTCAGGAAAACGCGTTTTTTCTTGGACATGGTTCCATGTTGGACCAAGGCAGAGCAACAAAGTCCTGAGGAGCTAAGGAAACAACCTAAACATGAGAAAGCAAGAAAGGCAATAAAAAGTGCACGAAAACAATTATAAATTCTACTAAAACCAGGAAGTTTTTAAAAAATATAAATGGTTAAAACAAATAAATTTTGAATGTGCAAATAAATCATGAAAAATTCTTGCTTGGCAACTAAAAAAGAGGCAAAAAGAGTTATTAATTAATAGAGTGAGAAGTGAAGGTAAAATAATAGATAAACAAGAAGAAATTAGAGAATGATTTGTTAAATATTATAAAAAAAATTATATAAAAAAGGAAATGAAAGTGAATCGGAAATAGTTAATTATCTCCCAAAAAGAAATATTACTAAGCTATCTAAGGAGAAAACACTTATTGAATAGCCCAATAACAATGGTGGAGGTGGAACAAGCCATATCTAAAAGCAAAATAGGGAAATCTCCAGGGACAGATGGCTTACCAGCCATCCATTACAAAAAAAATAAAACACGTATTATCAGTACCTCTAAAATCATTATTAAATAAAATATTAGAAGGTAAACTACCAGACACATGGAAAGAGGCACACATAGTACTGCTTCCAAAACCAGGAACCAATAGAAAAATTACACATAATTATAGGCCCATTTCATTATTAAATACAGATTACAAAATATATGCAGGAATATTTGCAAACATAAAAATGGTTCTAAATGAAATTATAAGCTATGATCAAATTGGGTTTCTTCCGGGCAGAAATATGTCGAATAATAAGAGAATGATTATCGATGCAGTATAATATTTAGATATGCACCCTGGGGGAAAAGCAGCATTTATGTTTGTCGATGCTGAAAAGGCTTTCGAAAATGTGTTATGATAAATTATGGAAAGAGATTAAAAAGGATTTAGAAATTTGGCACAGATTAAAATTATCATTCTGGGGAAAAATAGCTGCAATAAAAATGAATATTTTTCCAAGGATATTATTTCTATTTCAAATGATCCCGATAAATTGGAAAAGAGAATGGTTCGACATATGGAGAAGAAATCTATTGAAATTTATATGGCAAGGAAAGAAGCCCCGTATCAAGTATAAGTTATTAACTGATAAAAGAGAAAGAGCAGGTTTCAGAATGCCAGATTTAAAATTGTATTACAAGGCTTGTTGTCTTTGTTGGATAAAAGAATGGATAACATTGCAAAATACAGATTTGCATGATTTGGAGGGGTACAGCAATAGATTTGGTTGGCATGCATATCTCCTAGATAACAAAATGAAGGTCCACCAAGGATTTATGAACCATATACAGAACGGGTCATGCTACGTAACACAGGCGTGCTTAACACAAACACCAACCCCCCCCCCAAAAAAAACAGAAGTTCACGCGTTTTTGCTGTTCTGTGCACCTGCGTCGTGTGCACACACTCCGGGGAGGTCTTCCGGGTCGCGGAGGTTTGTAAGTCGAACGTACACAACACGGAGCGTACGCAACTCAAAGTATGACTGTAATAAGGAAGTCTCTTATTGAAGTTTGGAGAAAATACCATAGATTGTTAGAGCCAAAAACACCCTGGTGGGCAGCCCCATTAGAAATGATTTCAAGGAAAAGGGGAAATATGGAGAATGCAGGGCCAACATATAAAGAAGTCCTAACGGAAGAACATAATAAATTACAGTTAAAACCATAGAATTAATTAAAGCAATTCTGTACTACCTGGTTGCAGTACCATCAATTATATAATAAGTTCAATTATGATAACAAATTAGGTTTCCGAACAGAAGAATCAAAATTTCAATTAGAAATTTTGAATACCCCAAAGAAGAATTTATCCAAAATGTACAACATATTACTAGAATGGGAACTCAAAGATGAACAGGTCAAAGACGTAATGGTTAAGTGGGGACAATATATGCGATCACATTAGACCAATGGGGAAACTTCTGGAAACATCTTAATTTCACCGCCTGTATTACTATCAAAGAAAACATAATGAAGATGTTTTACAGGTGGTACTTAACCCCTGTAAAACTGGCAAAAATATATAAATCAATATCAAGCTTATGTTGGAGATGTAAGACCTCAGAAGGATCTTTATATCATATATGGTGGGGATGTGAAAAAATTAAAGAATTTTGGGGAATTATACATGAAGAATTGAAGAAGATATTTAAAAAAACAATCAATAAGAAACCATTTCTTTTGGGAATAGTAACAGGTGACATCCCCAAAGATAAGGGAAAAAAATTCTTATATGCAACAGCTGCCACAAGATTATTAGTTGCAAAAAATTGGAAAGCAGAAGTTGTACCACATTAGAAGAGTGGCAAAATAAATTTTTTGAAATGACTGAATTAGCAAAAATGACGGCAGCAATTAGAATGCAATCTAACCAAAACCTTAAACAAGAATGGAGATGTGTAAAAGAATACATGAACAAAAGAGGTGTCAATAAGAATTTATTGGTATGCTTAGACTGAATTCATAAAGATAAGATAGATCAAGTTAAGTCATGTAATCAAACAAAAAGGATTAAATAATATTAAGGTACAGAAATACAATCTCAATAAGAATAACAAACAAAATGACAAAATAGGAAACAAAATAGGAAATTATTTCCAGTAGCACCTTAGAGACCAACTGAGTTTGTTCTTGGTATGAGCTTTCGTGTGCATGCACACTTCTTCAGATACCTGAAGAATACTTCTGAAGAAGTGTGCATGCACACGAAAGCTCATACCAAGAACAAACTCAGTTGGTCTCTAAGGTGCTACTGGAAAGAATTTCCTATTTTGTTTCCTATTTTGTTTCGACTATGGCAGACCAACACGGCTACCCACCTGTAACTGAAACAAAATGACAGAGGAAGTCACACACGGGTGAAGGGACACAGGGGGAAAGAAGATATGGGGAATGTCAACAATATAAGGAAATGTGAATATGATACTGTATAAATATTATAAGCACAATATGTATGTTCAAATGAAATGTATGAGTATGTTTAAATGATGTGTATAATAATTACAGTAACAATTTCAGTGTTTCAGTGTATCTAAAGAAGTGTGTATGCACACGAAAGCTCATACCAAGAACAAACTTAGTTGGTCTCTAAGGTGCTACTGGAAGGATTTATTTATTTATTTATTTTGTTTTGACTATGGCAGACCAACACGGGTACCTATCTGTAACTGGAATTTCAGGAATGTATAAGGATGTAAATCATAAATGTAATATGAATAAATAAATAAATAAATAAATTTAAAAAGGAAACTGGGGGCTAGGAAAATTAAATCTGTAGCTGGGATTAGTACCAGGACTACTTCCCTTATTATTCAAACCATATGCCTGAAACATTTAGTTTATGTTGTTGGTCTGGGTGGTTATTCTAGTTTCTTCCTTTGAGCAGAACTTAGTTTGCCTATCTGCCTCAGTGGTTAGAATGAGCAAGTTCAGTTTAACGAAGTTCACTGAATTAGTTTAAATTCTCTGAACTACCCCTGAAAATAGTTCCTCTAATTGCTTACTTTCAACAAGTTCCAGTTCATCTTCAAGTTCATTATCTTACATGTGCATTTTCCTCTTTAGACTTTGCAAGGCTTTAAGATTAAAGACCATAATTGTTGTGGGAAATAAACAATTCACATTCCACTGTGTGTACCTTGTGGTATTTTTCTTAGTCTTCTCAAGTATATTTTCTACTTCAGCAGAGCAGATCGTAACATTCTGAATGCTGTTTTTTTTTTAATGGGGATGATTTTGATGAACTTGAATCAAACTGTGATTCAAATGCGAACTGAACTAGTTCATTTTGTAAAGGGAAAAATGAGAACTGGAATTACTTCCTCTTTGGACATGTTGAACTTAAACTTGAACTAGTTTGTTTTTTTAAAATGAACTTTCCCAGCACCGATCTACCTGACACACTAGACATGCAGTAGCCACTGTGGGCTTGAGTCATAGGAACATAGGAAGTTGCCTTATAACAACTCAGACTCTTGTTCCATCCAGCTCAGTAACATCCACAATAATAGACAGCATGTCTCCAGGGTTTTAGGCAGCAGCCCCTCCCAGCCCTACATGGAAATGCTACGTTGCATATTATTGTGTTTTTATATTGTAAACTGCTCTCTGATCCTTGGATGAAGGGCGATAAAGAAATTTAATAAAATTAAAAGTAAGTGCTAGGAGTGACCTTGGGACCTTTCTGCATGCAAAGATGTGTTCTGCCACTGAGCTATGGCCCTTCCCCAATAATGTAAAAAGCCTCTCTGTATAAATGTGTGTTGCTTAACTCTTATGTACTTTTTATTCCCAGTTAAAATCACTTTCAGAAGAACTATCAAAGCTGACCTGCCTAAAAGTGCTTGATGTATCTCATAATGAATTACAAGAAATGCCAGAAAGCTTAGGGGAAATAAAAAGTTTGGTTACTTTAATAGCGAATAACAACTGCTTAAAAAAGCTTCCTCTGAATTTTTCAACACTCCATAACTTACAATGCTTGAATCTCAAAGGTAAGGATTTAAATGTTTAATGTCATAAGAAAATTCAGGCATAAAATGCTATAGTCCCAGTCCAATGTCAGCAGTACCTGCGCAAAAATACGTTTCCACTCCCAGATCAGGTATAGTGAGTACACAAACGGCTTCTGCAACTGGAACACATGGCATCCAGCTGCATGTGTTATTCCATTCTCTATGTATCAAACTACATGCAGGAGTTGCAGGAGTACAACTGAAGGACTCTAGCATTCTGCTCATGTTATTCCAGGCCAGAGCAGATGACAACAAAAATGAAGAGAAGGAAAGTTATAAAATTATGACTTTCTTGAAGAGAAAACATGCACCTTGAAAACATGTTATTTTTTTGTGCTAGCTGTGCTTGAAGTTTGTGTACATGTTGTCCTCCAGCTGCTTCCTGAAGAGACATCTCTTTTACAGAAGTTGCTAATGGTGCTATCTATAAAGTGGGACAGTTGCCTGTTTGTGTCCAGAAATGCTCCAGATTAACATAATGCAAACATTATCCATTTATTTTGCCAGAAAATGAAATGCTACATTTGCCTAGCGACCTGCACCTTCTTTTGGAACTGAAGGATATAAATTTTGATGAAAATACTCTGATTAGACCTCCACTGGAAGTCTGTAAAGCCAAGCAACTGCTCCCCATAACACGCTACTTAGAAAGCGCTGATGAAAGAGATGGTAAGTTTAAAGTAAGTTTCTCACAGCATCACTAGGGATCTTAGATCAGGGATGGGGAACCTGTGGCCCTCCAGATGTTGCTGAACTGCAGCTCCCATCAGCCTCAACCAGCATGGCCCACCTTAAGGTATTCTGACACCCTGAGAAAAATATAGAGATCCCGAGATCCTGGAATTCGTAGACTTCATTGCCCATCCTTGTTCTGTGGCATGTCTATTCTAATAGGGTCCAGATCACCTTCCATTCTATACTCAGAAATGCACAAAGCAGCCAGCTTCACTCTGCAGCTCTTGGTAGGTCCCTCCCCAAGGTGGTCCATCAGCTCATCTTGTCTACTGCCTATCCAGGTCACTTATGTGAAATCTTGCTTGTTGCCTGCCCTTTCCTTGCTTCTCCATACCATGAGGTCTCTATCTTTTCTTCACTCCCTCATATTCCAGAGTAGCAGAAGCATGTGGTGGGTGCATGCAGGGAAGTTAAATGTCAGACATTAACAAAAAAGATGGCCTCATCCAATTTCCCTGCGCATCCACCTAAAGTTTTGTTATGGTAAATAAACCAGGGGTAGGTATTTGTGGCCCTCCAGCTGTTTTGGAGTACAACTCCCATCAACCTTGAGCATGCTGGTGGGAGTGCAGGGCTAATATTGTAGTTGGAATCCAGCAACCTCTAGAATGCCACAGGTTTCCCACCTTTACAAACTACTAGCTATCTCTACACATTTCCAGGTATGTTAAAAAATCAGCATTTTGGCTCTATCCTCTCTGTCCATAAAAGCGTATAATTAACACTGCCACCAGTTGTTAAAAGAGTAAAGATCCTTGGATTCATGAATAAAATCATATGAACTGCTGTTCTGTAAAGTTTATGATCTGCTTATTTTAGAAAAAATCTTGGAGAAAGTACTGAAGACCATTGCTAGCAATATCGCCTTTGAACATTTTGAATTTTTTTGTCAAAAACTCCAGCTTAACAGTATTGTAATCAAAACAATAGAAACTGACAGGTTAGTGATACGTAAAATTTATTCTCCCCCTCCCTTGGAACAGGTTCTGCTAATTTCACCCATCTGGATTTTAAGTTTTATGTTTTATAGCTTAATTGATACACCTCCCCGTTTAAGGGAGCAATCCTAACCCCCAATTCATGCTCCTGGAAGGAGTTCGGTTTGGGTGGAAGACTGACTGTCACATAAGCCCCTACTGTGCCCACTAAAGGTGCAGACTGCTTGGGAGTTAAACATGCTGCCCCCCTCTGGGTTTTTTGGGGTGAGGGCAGAGCACAGCCAGCCAAGGATTTCCTGGGTCTTAATCTGGCCCACTGACAAACGAGGGGGGGTCGAATTTGGTCTCCTTTGTTGCAGCCGTCTTGAGCTGGCACAGCACACCCTCTGAAAACTCTTGACTTCCCACCTTCCACCCTGACCAGCAGGAGCCAGCAGGGTTGTGGTTGTCACCATCATCCCCAGGGCCACGTCAACCAGTTAGGATTGCTGTGTAATTAATCTGAAGGAGTTTAAGCATCTTCTCTGTGTATTTTTTTCTATTAGGACTCTTTTGTTGGAAGAAAAAGTTACTCAGGCATTGAACCACTGGAAAACTGCAAATCAAAACCTGTCTCCGGCTGCCATGACAGACCAGTTAATCAGAATACTAACTATGGCTGGCCTGTATTACCTGACCAACAAAGTGAAATCTTTAAAACTCTGTTCAAGACTGGTAAAGTTCTAAAGAGCAAATAATATTGGTATTTTCAGTTCTGTTGCTTGGGCACATAAGATAAGCTGAATAAAATTACCTTGTCAGAAGTCAGTAATTTACTGTGTTCAATTAATTGCTTTTGCTGCTTTCAGTTAACTCTGATTTCAACCAGGCTTTTAAAATTAATTTGCCTCCCATGTTTTTTATTACTTACACACACACACACACACACAACACAAACAACAAATACCAGTAATGGGTATCGGTCACCAAGTACAAAGCAAAATCCATTCATGACATGTATAAAGCAGAATAAAGCAGAAAATAATAGCAGCATGTTAAGTTAAATAACCAGGCTAAAAAGATGTATGAGTTACAGCAGGGTCTAGGTTCCTCTGGGTGAAAATTAATGAATAAACATAAACTGATCAGTATCAAAAGCATAACAGCGTTGTGCAAGTTTGTCAAAGTAATGTTTGCGAAACACAAGCTCTATAACTACATGAAGATCTTTACCAGATAAGGTTATGTCTTTGTATCACAGGCTGTACCATAAGAATATCCTTGCCATTGTACCTTTGAACTGTATATATGTCCATCATGTTCCCATTATTTTCTCCTATTAAATAGTGGGTGAACATAGCAGACTACACAGTGATTTTCAAGCAACTCTCTTTATTCTCAGGCTGGAACAGAACTGAACTGAAGGGCTGAGCCAGCCTGCTTATATAGTATTCAGTAACATGCAACAGTAATGACTTGCTCTCTAGCTACCCAATCCGTGAGCGGCAATCTCAAGACTTCATTTGCATGTGCGGACCTGAGTGAGAACTGCAGCCACGGTAGGCAGTGAAACTACCTGTATATACACAACACCCCTAGTGGCCTAGGGTGAGAACTTCAATACATACCGGTAACATCTCCCACAAATTCTACCCTATTTTTCGCTCCATAAGACACACCCGACCATAAGACACGCCTAGTTTTTAGAGGAGGAAAGGGGGAAAGCCCCATTTGGGGGGGGGATCAGCTCAAAGTAGTGCAGCTTCTTTTACAAAGGGGGAAAGCCCCTTTTTTGAGGATCAGCTCAAAGTTGTTGAGCTTACTTTGCAAAGGGGAAAAATCCTGTTTTTATGGGGTTCAACTCACAGTTCTGCAGCTTCTTTTGCAAAGGAAAGGGAGCCATTGCTACAGTTTGCAGACAGATAATCTAATCAGCCAGTCACATGTCGCTGGGGAAACAAACAGCCTCCTCCTGCAGAACATTCAACAATGGAGGCCTGGGCAAGGGGGAGGGGCTGGAAAGGGAGCCAGTGACCTTTACCTCTCCCAATTGCTTAATCAGCTGCTCAGCGGCTTCCTTTCAATGCCCCCTTCTCTCTTTGTATATAAAAAAGCATGATCTGCTTTTGGCCCCTGGGCAATTCGGCTCCAGGGACCACGCATTCGCTCCATAAAACGCACAGAGAGTTCCCCTTGCCTTTTAGTAGGGGAAAAGTGCGTCTTATGGAGCGAAAAGTACGGTAAGTCATGTCAGAGGAATTGACCTGGCTCTTTACTGCATAGAGTCTTGCGTCAAGCAGCTCTATAGACCTTTGATGCTAAAAGCTTTTTATTTTCCTGTATGGTGTGGCACTGTGCATGATAAGTTTAACAGAACAGCAACACGGTGGTCTGGTGAAGAAGAAAAACCACAGCCTGGTCTGTTTCTTGTCTACTTAACAGAGACTGGAAAGACAGAATCAATCGAAGCTTTTCACAGCATGGAGATGAAGGGTTTATCGGGATTACTGATGAAATAAACCACTCAGGTGCGTGGGGGGGGGGCTTCTCCGCGTTTGCCCTTTTGACTACTAAGCATGGCTCCTCCTCCCTTTCTCCACAGGTATTTGTGCAGGCAGCACCCCAACCTCTTATCACGGGGTTGTGATTATTATGGGAGACCGTTTGGGAAGGCGGCCGCTTCTCCCTACCTCAGTGCGCCTCAGCGCTCCTCCAACCGCTGCGCCGCCGCCGCGGTCACCCTGTGGCGGCGCGCTCTCCGATTGGCCGCCGCGCCGCGTTCGTCAGATGGGCAGAGATCGGCCCAGCTCCCGCCGGCGGAGGATAGGCCACGCCCCTCCGCGCGGCTTCTCTGCGGGAGTTTCCCGGCGTCCGAGTCCGCGTCGGTCCTGGTTCTGTGTGCCTCGGACGCCCGTCAGAGCCGGGAGGATGATGGCGGCGTCGAGCTTGCTGGAAGCGGGCTACTCCCTGCTAGAGAAGGCGGCTGCCGGCAACCCGCTCTCCCTCTTGCTGGCCGCCTCCGCTTTCGCCCTAGGCTTGGGGTACTTGCTGCAGCTCGGCTCCCGCCGGCGGCACAAGAAGACCAGCGCCGGCCAGGTGGGTAGCGGGGGGGGGGCAGAACTTGAATCCGTGCGGATAGTTTGGGGTCGCAGCAAACCGGGCAGCGGGAGGGGAAACGGCGGGTCCTTGCAGCATGTGCATCCAAGCAAAGGCAGCCGCCGCCTTGGAATGGGCAGCCAAAGAAGGAACAAGCGCACTCTTAAGCGTCTGCAGAAATCCCCCTTTCCTCAAACTCCTTTGTTTTGTTCCCAGAGAAGGAATCTGTTGTCAGAGTAAAGAGCCCGGATGCTCGGCATCTTTTTAATTTTTATAGATGAGTGTAGGTGAAAAGGTGGAGGAGATTCATAGGGGCGGTACTGCTCCCTGATTCCCATCCAAAGCGGAACAATGCATATTAAGCAATATTCTGTCATCCTCCCCCCCCCTTTTTTTTTTAGAGCCAGCCTTGCCGGTTAGCTCAGTTGGTTAGATTTAGTAAGAGCTGCTTTTTGCTTAACTGTACTGTATAACAAAAGGCCTCCTCCTCCTCCTTCTTCTTCTTCAGAATTACCCGCCTTTCATTTCGTCGAACGTCCCCTTTTTGGGACACGCGATTACATTTGGGAAGAATCCTATCGAATTCTTGGAAAACGCCTATGAAAAAGTGAGTCTGTAATCATTTTGTGGTGTAAGTGTTAGGGCTCCAAAGTAACACAACTATTCAGAATACTTGAGCTTAAATTATTCTCTGAATAAAATTCCAGAGACTGAAGTCTCATAGGCTAGCAATACATCACATGCAAATATGAGAACCTTGATGCTACTTTAAAAAAATAAAAAGCTGTTTTAGAAGAGGATTTTAGAATGCGTAAGTGCGGTTCGAGTGCTTTCTCTGTATCAACTCCTAAATCCTCCTCCAAGTGGCTTCTTCACCTCATTTCATGTGGGGTTTCTGTGGTTCATCATGGATGTTCGAGATTTGAGTTCTTCTCGTGATTGGTTATGCATTTGAGTATATGAGCCTATTGAGACTGATAATAATGGTGTGCCCAAAACCTTAACTAAAACAACAGTAAGTTAAATCAATATTCTCATTAGTAGTAAATGAGTGAACAGGGATGTGGTTAACAGCAACACATTTTTCATTTTTTAAAAATGTGTTTATTAATTTTTTTTTCAAAATATCAACAAGACATATAAAATCAACTAATACAACAACTACAAACACCACAAATACAAAAACTTATACAAACTACAAAAAAATACAAAAATGAAAAACAAAGACAACAAATTATTTCTTAAAAACTGCTTCTTTCCTTAACATTGTTGCTAGACTTCCTCATGTCAACCCTTCCTGTGTTCATTGTCCTTCATCTTTAGTAATTTCTTTACATTGTCGAACCATATTTTCCAAAAAAATCTTATCTATTTCTTAAATTATTTACTTAAATCATTATTTCACATTTCATTAACACTTAACATAATTCTAAATCTGCAGTCTAACATTTCTTCCAAGTTCTTTCTAAATTTCAATCTTACTATATTTTTTTCAAATACATTTTATATTTCTTCCATTCTTCTCCCACTGCGTCGTCCCTCTGGTCACAGAGTTTCCCGGTCATCTCAGCAAGTTCCATATAGTCCAAATTTTATGAAGATCCACCATAGATGGTATATGTCACCTGAAAGACTTGCCAAAATTAATAAATCAGGAAATAATAGGTGTTGGAGGTGTAAGGACAATATTGGAACTTGGTTTCATATGTGGTGGACGTGCCCGAAAATTAAAATCTTTTGGAATATGATACATGAAGAAATAAAAATAACTAATCAAAACATCACATAACAAAAGAGCAGAGATTTATTTATTAGGTATAGTGAATAGTGAGATCCCAAAAGAAAAAGTAAATATTTTTCTATATGCAACTGCTGCTAAAACCCTGGTGGCACAACACTGGAAGGGAAATTACATACCAACGAAGGGAGAGTGGCAGAGCAAACTGTTGGAATATTTGGAACTTCCAAAGTTGACCGATTATATAAGACAAAAGCCAAAAAATATGACACAAAAACAATGGAAATACTGTACCTCAATGACTATTTAGGTAGACAAGGAGTAAATGAGAGATATTGGTTGTGTTTAGAATAACTGTGTGATGACATAAATATTTTTAGAGATGGAATTAAGAAATGTTTAAATTGTTGGTAGTAAGAAAATGACAGATGAAAAATGCAGATGCCAGAAAAATGAAGTGTTGTAGTCGGCTGTGGAAGTCATCTATTGAGAGATTAAAATTAGAAGGTCTCTGTTAGAAACCTTCTACCTTTCCTATTTTTTCATTTTCTTCGCTTTCTCTTCTCTCTTCTCACTTCTCCTTTGTCCTTTACTCTCTCTCTCTTCTTTCTTCGTGCGATAATTGGTTATTTTCTGTACTTAATCTATTAGTTCCATTACCCGAAATGAATTTAATGTAAAATTCAAGCCTTATATTTATCGGGAATGTAATATGTATTTTATCGGATGTATATATTTTTAATATGCAATAAAATTATTATTTTTTAAAAGAGCTTACCGGGGAGCAAGGGTGACGTTCTGAGCACCCACCGGATCTCCATGCCCCCAGGAAGCTCTTCCTGGGTTTCTTCTGGGGTCCTCAGCGCAGTTGCGGACTCTCCTCCCCCTTACCGTGTCGGGGACTCTCTAAGCGAAATTCCCCCGACCGATTGCGATGGCACCCAACTAGAAGTCCCACAGCTATTTATGTTTTTTAAAGCAGTTACTATACATTTTATGGATTTCAGTGAAAATTCTCACTATCTTTGCTGTATGATAATAAAGTCACATTCTTGTACACTTATCTTCCTGGCCCTTCATTTCCTATCTTCTCGATTTGTCTCCACAGTACGGTCCTGTATTTAGCTTCACAATGGTGGGGAAGACGTTTACATATCTCCTGGGTAGTGATGCTGCTGCTCTTCTGTTCAACAGTAAAAATGAAGACTTGAATGCAGAAGATGTGTATTCACGTCTAACCACACCTGTCTTTGGCAAGGGAGTAGCTTATGATGTACCCAACCCAGTATGTGTTTTTTTCCATTTCAGTTTATTTCATGATACATATAGAACACAGCAAGTTGCTGTAATAAAAAAAAGTTAGCTTCAATTACTCATAAGTATTGTTGCCATATTCAATCTAATACAATTAGCCAAACTAATGATAGAAGTTGAAATAGTAGACAGCACAATTTTATAGCTGAATACCCACTCCAGAACTGCTGATACACTCTATTGGGGTGCATTGTATTACTTTATATTTTAACTTATGGTTCACTTCAGAAAGAAGTTATTAGCCTGAAGGCATTTTATATAAAAGAGTTGGATCAAGACAAATTTTTGTGCATACGTAAATACTTCATAGTCTGTTTTATTATGTCCTTAAAAATTGCCATCTTTGCAATTAGTTCTATAATGTATTATTGGTACAAGCCAGCCAAAGTGAAACTGATTCTGATGTGGGAAGAAAATGGAACATGTGTGCCTCACTTTCTCCTACTAAAATTAGTGGTAAACAAATCCTTACCTTTTTGTTAGTTCATGCCTAAAACATACAAGTTGAATACAGTGGTACCTCGGGTTAAGTACTTAATTCGTTACGGAGGTCCATTCTTAACCTGAAGCGTACTTAACCTGAAGCACCACTTTAGCTAATGGGACCTCCTGCTGCTGCTGCGCCGCCAGAGCACGATTTCTGTTCTTAAGTGGAGTTCTTAGCCTGAAGCATACTTAACCTGAAGCGTACTTAACCAGAGGTACCACTGTACTCTGTTTTGTAAATCAACATTGTTTGCTTTTAAAAGGTATTTCTGGAACAGAAGAAAATGCTTAAAACCGGGCTGAACATAAGCCAGTTTAAAAGCCATATACCAATAATTGAAAAAGAAACAATGGAATATTTTAAAACTTGGGGGGAAAGTGGAGAGAAAAGTAAGTATACTGTTTGAAATGTTGCACTTCTAGTTGAACTAGGTCATTCTGGAACAAGCGTTGATGTATCAGATTGCAGTGAATTATTTTTAACTTCTTAGGTGTATAGAATCCTACATCAACAACTTCAGGGCAAATAAAATACCCAGTTGCTATCTTATGGGCAACACATAATGAAATAAAAATGGCAGGAAAAATAACACTTATGTGCTCAGTTCCAGACCTATTTTTGCATAAGGCTTTGGTGCTTGCATAAGGCTTTGGAGTTTGGAAGGTTTGCCTCCTGCTTTTCCCTATGCACACTGCTTGAGTAAAAATTGTAGTGAATGGCTACTCATTGGCTCCATCGTGATAGATAACTGTTTTTGTTTTTTCCTCCTTGTTATAATGACCCGAGATGATTGTTTGAAGGGTACACTTTCATTAAAAAAAGATTTTATTTAAATTTGAAAAAGAATACAAAGATTAATATCAAATTTATTTTTTATCAAGGCTAAGAACCAATCTAAATAAAACACAAAGAAGAAAGAAAGAAAAAGTACTTTCAGAACCTATTCTAGGGTTAATGTAAGCCTTGTGTGATGTTTTCATCCAATTTGAGCTATTTCATCCCTATGTAGGACTGAAAATGCACATGTAAGCAGTTCTGTTCAAACAACCTGATGGCACATTTCATAATAGCATGTGGTGAGGAATGGATTTAGTTCATGGGTCTGAAGTTTCTAGGTTGTAGGCTCTCAAGTTAGATGGGATTTTATAACCCTGTGTGATGGATTACCAGTACTCTAAATCTGGTTTCAGCACATTTTGTCTGGCCCATTCCTTACCGCATATTTTTTAAAAAAGAAATCCACAATAAATTCTGTCACACAACCTCTCCCACAGACAGAGGTAAGATACTCACAAGGTAACAGGGTTACAAGGTACTCTTAGGGCTGCCTTTACTTTTACTTTATTTTATTTTTCATGTAAAAACCATTTTCAGCATCTAGAAACAGTAGCTTATGCCACACACGGAAATGGATTGTTTTCATTTATTTTTGAGGTTCATTTTCATGGTAAATGTGAATTCTTCCTCTGATTTACTGAATTCCCATTAATGTACTCTTTCCCTCTGTGCACAGACTTGTTTACAGCACTTTCAGAACTAATAATTTTGACAGCAAGTCACTGTTTACATGGGAAGGAGATAAGAAGCATTCTCGACGAGAAGGTAGCACAGCTCTATGCCGATTTGGATGGGGGATTTTCTCATGCAGCTTGGCTTTTGCCAGGCTGGCTGCCTTTGCCCAGCTTCAGGTACTAAAAAACTTGATTAGTAGAGAATATAGTTAATCTAATATGCATTCATTACATTTTATCCTGCCCTCCATAAGGAGTTTTGGGCTTTCTATGCCAGTGTTTTTCAACCACTGTGCCGCGGCACACTAGTGTGCCGCGAGATGTTGCCTGGTGTGCCGTGGGAAAAATTGTGTTTATTTGATTCCTATTCAAGAGAATAACTTTATATATAGTCAATATAGGCACAGAGTTAAATTTTTTAACATTTTCTAATGGTGGTGTGCCTCGTGATTTTTTTCATAAAACAAGTGTGCCCTTGCCCCAAAAAGGTTGAAAAACACTGTTCTATGCAGTTCTCTTTCCTTGGTTACATCATCACAGCAACCCTGTCAATTAAATTGGTCTTAGTGATGTTTGCCCAGTGAACTTCAGGGTGGAGCAGGGATTGCTGACAGATTTTGAAAGTCTTGTCAAAGCTCTAGTTTAGCAAGCCTCCTATTATTGTATTTCGCCATCATCCTAATTAGCACATACTATTAGAGAGATTCCTATTTTTTTTTTTAGAGAGATTCCTATTTAAGCCACTATCAAAAATGGATCTTACCTTATAATTCCAAATGTTGTATCACTGTTATCTTCTAGAAATCTACCTCCACAGGAACATCACCTGTAGGTCCTGCAAAGATGTCTATCATAAAATATCTTGTTAATCACAGTATCTTTTAGGTCAAATCACTGATTAATTGAATCCTGAAAGGGATTCTGAGCAAGCTTGTGTGAAGTGTTGCTTGACACTTTTTAAAAGGCAACTACTCCCTTTTAAGCATTACAACAGATGAGGGTGGTTACACATGAGTAGATGGAAGAGAATACACTACCTTGCAACTAGCTCCCAGTCTCTTAGCCATCCACAAGAGACTGGGAACATTATATCTGCATTGGCTCTTCAGAATAATTTTAACATGGATTATGTTGTGCTGTAACCTGAGATGCTTAACTTCACTAATGTTTCAGTTCAATTCCAGTTTACGCTACTATACTTCTTGATGTTTTGTTTCTTTACTGAGTGCTGCTAAAACAGAACACTTAGTATTTAGCTTAAATATTAATTTGGTTTCACAGCATTTATTTTTGAATCCATAGCCACAACATTCTATGTACCGTGTTTCTCCTAAAATAAGACACCGTCTTATATTTATTTTTCCTCAAAAACCCCCACTATGGCTTATTTTCAGGGGATGTCTTATTTTTATTACCACAGATTTATAAACGGACCAAGTGAGAGCCATGAGAAGTACTAAATGTGGGTGCAGGCTGCCAAGACTGCACAGCTTATGTACATTCTCTGCTAAACTTTTTTTTTTCTTTAACACAAATACAGTGGCAAGTATTTTTTTTGGGGGGGGGGAGGAGTAATTAAGTCCCAATCCCAAAAGATTAACCTACAAGGATAGGGTCCCCCTGGAACCTAGGGAAAAGCCTAGCAAGTCCCCTGTCCAAAGTGTTGTGTCAAAATGGTGAAATAATAAAAAAACAGAAATTAAAAACTGTTTAGCCATGGGAGGGGGGAGGGGAGATACCCACTTATCTGGCTCGGGGCTCCGCGCAGCACGGTGCTGCTGCTCCTGGGTTCTGCTGCTGGGTCCCGCTGGCTCGGGGCTCCGCTCGGCGCTGCAACAGCAGCCAGTTGCGGGCGCCAAGCTGGCAGCCCTCCTCGGCCGGGCCAGGCGGAGGCGAGGCTGCGGGCTCGGCGCGCTCCGATCGGCGCTGCAGCGGCAGCCCTCCTCGGCTGGGCCAGGCGGAGGCGAGGCTGCGGGCTCGGCGCGCTCCGATCGGCGCTGCAGCAGCAGCCGCTTCCAGGCACCGAGCCGGCAGGCCGCCTCCTCCTCCTGCCGTGGCTCGTCACTCTCGCTCCGTACGGCAACCGTGCAGTAAAGAAGATGGGCAGCAGCTGGAGGGCGGCTCCTCCAGCAGGAAGGAGGCTTGGAGGTGCGGGCAACCTCGCATCTTCCTTGGCGCCCTCCAGAACTGCGGCCAGCACTACGGCTTATTTTCGGGGTATGTCTTACATTTTGTGAACGATTGAAAATCCTGCCATGGCTTATTTTATAGGGACGTCTTATTTTATGAGAAACACGGTAGGAGTCAGTCCTGCTTAAGGACCTATTTGCTCTTTATGTGGTGTGGGAGCTGCTTCAGTGCAGCCCCTTGCCACCCCATAGAGGACCGCCAAATTCCACTGGTTTTTATGCCAGTGTTGCCCTGATTTTCAAAAGGGGAAATAGCAGCATGAGAAGGGAGCAGTCTCCCTTTAAACCAAAACAAAGCCTCCATTACTGTTGGTGCTAGAATATGAAGTACAGATTAGAATGTGGATTGTTTCTCAGCATGCCAGTGTTTGCCAGATATGGAAAGAAGGCCCCACCTTTCAGGTAGGAGTATCACATTAGCCCAGGGGTCAGCAAACTTTTTCAGCAGGGGGCCGGCCCACTGTCCCACAGAGCTTGTGGGGGGCCAGACTATATTTTGAGGGGGGAAATGAACGAATTCCTATGCCCCACTATTAACCCAGAGATGCCTTTTAAATAAAAGCACACACTATACTCATGTAAACAGATGCTGATTCCCAGACCGTCCGCAGGCTGGATTTAGAAGGCGATTGGGCCGGATCCGGCCCCTGGGCCTTAGTTTGCCTACCCATGCATTAGCCTCTCAGTAAGTATGCTCTTGTATAGAACTGTAGGATCATCTAGTCTTTTAAGTTTGCGTAAATTGATACAACCTTTTAAGGAGCAATGCAGGCAACATGCATGGCATGTTGGAAATTGGAAACTGAAATGTAGAATTCAAACCCTATAGATTAATTTTTTCCCCTCTTCTAAACACGCTGTTACTTACATGGATTATTTTAATTTCAGGCGCAGAGATAGAGCCCACAATAAGATAAAGTCCATTTTTTACGAAATAATTCAGAAACGACGGAAGTCTTCGGCAAGAGAGGACGACATGCTTCAAACACTGCTGGATGTTACCTACAAGTATGTGATGTAGCAAAAATGTTGCTATTAGTTCCAGAAAGATCTTTTTCAGCTCTTGAGTTTCCAACAACTTTTTATTCAGGAAAAATAAAAAATACCAGCAGAGCAACTAGTAGCCTGACTTATATGACGTACAGCAGGCTTTTTTTTGCAGTGCCAACCCTTCCCCTCACTGCAAATGCAGTGGAAGGGCACAGTATGAATATTTCTAATAAATTGTACTAGCAATCCTGAAATGATTCTATGTATTTTGCTTGAATTAATTTGAATTTGTTTTAGCAGAAATGAAAAACAACAGCAGCCACCCAGAGGATTGTGTCCACGAAATCTGTTTTTTCACTTCCTTATTCATGTGGCACATATGACCTGTTTTGTCTGTTTTTTAAATCTAGAGATGGTCATTACCTATCAGATGATGAAATTGCTGGGATGCTTATTGGGCTGCTGTTGGCAGGTCAGCACACATCTTCGACTACAAGCACTTGGCTTGGCTTCTTTTTGGCTAGAGATAAATCAATCCAGGAACGATGTTATGGGGAGCAAAAAGCAGTGTGTGGGGAAGACTTGCCTTCATTAAGCTATGACCAGGTTTGTAGGTTCTGTAATTCCTTTTAAACATTTCTGCGTGAATGCATGCAAGTTCCTTCAATGTTTAGGTGGAATTAGTTGTGAGAACAGGTTTTCAGAGGGCTTTTTAGTTCTTGGTTTTTAATTATGAGTGAAGTTATATCCCCTAAATTGGGAGGGCCCAAATTGGTGGGTCTTCCTGTTTGGCGATGCCATGTCCACCTGCCCTACATGTAATACATGATGCCAGGTGTGGGGCAGGTATAGGTGAGTCTTGGCTGAAAGGGAGCTTGCGGGCAAGACTGATTGGCAACGTCTGCAAAGTCTTTTACAAAAGTGCTATTTTCCACAGTTCTTTGAATGAAGTTTCTGAACATCTGACAATCAGCTGCTTCTCAGATCTTCAGGAAGCCCGTGAAAGCCTTGTGTAAAATAGCAGGCAGAAGAGCTCACTTGCCATCGGTTAGAATAAGGATGAGTGAAGATAATTATCTGGCCCGCTGGGCTAGAGAGGTTCCTACCATTGCCCTAGCTCAGTCAGTAAAAGCATGTGACTCTTAATCTCAGGGTCATGGGTTTGAGCTCTGGGCAAGAAGATTCCTGCATTTCAGGGGATTGGGTGGGATGATCCTTACGGTCCCTTCCAACAATTCTATGATTCTAGGTGTAATGAGAGTTAGTTTGGACCAGAGTTAAGATTGAGCAGTATTATGGATGCTAATGTCAAATTACATGCAAACACGTTTCTTTTTCTCCAATTACATAGAGGAAAATGTCTTTTAAATTGCTTCAGTTCTGCTGGAAGATAATGATCTGCTGTTTAGCTTCATGCTAAATTATGGTTCTTTCACTAAAGGACTTTGCAGTACGTTATCTGTATAGATATGCACAAAAATGACAAGGTTTGTTTTTACTCATTTGTAGCTCAAAGATATGACTTTATTGGAACTTTGCTTGAAAGAAACATTAAGACTTCGACCTCCTATAATGACTATGATGAGGATGGCTAAAACTCCCCAAGTAAGAATCTTTCTTTGTTTCAGCGATATGTTAAAGCAGAAATAATACTTGATGAGGCGTTAAGTGGAATGTGTGGTGGGGCAGAGCCACCTTCTGCTTCTCTGGGCAGCGGAAAAGAAGAGCCAGTGATACTCCTGCTGGTGAACTGTGACCCTGACCTCACCTCTTCCAACTAGGTAGCAGTGATGTTAAGGGGGCAGCTCTGTCCCACCACAGGTGCCACTACTGACCAGAAGGGTAAGCTCCAAAAGCAATACGAAGTTGCAAACATTACTTTCATTGACAAATACAGTACAAAAGGTGGAATAGCTCTAACCTCTTGATTTCCCCCCTTCTAAATGATGCGATCAGTTAAAGTAACTGTGCAGACACAGTTATGTATGAGGTTGTTGTAGTACCTAGAACTTAATACATGGGCAAAGTAGTCCTTGGAGGCAGGGTTGAGGAAGAAGGGAGTTTATGGAGTTAATGCTTACTTCCAAAGCCCTGCTGTGTTTACATTGGCCAGGGTGGAAGGTGGGGATGGGAATAATCTCCCTCCCAAAGAGAATAGACTACATCAGCCTGAGTAGGGTTGTGGCTGGTTTGAAGACTTCTAAGGAAAAGAGGAACTAAGGTTTTCCACAACATGCCCCCTTTCCATTCACTACCATCCTTGGAGCACTAACAGCAGAGAAGTGGCAATGGTGGAGCTTTTAACTCCCACAAGGATGACTCTGGTGCTGGACCTCCCTTTCTGACTGCAGAGAAGAAACCCTGTGCTATCCTATAGCCTCTCTGCTGCTCTTCCAGGAGTTCAGGACTGCTGCTTGCCTTAAATTATTTCCAGCACTCAGCTGATTACTGATGTGTTAAGCAATATCTTAATGACATTTCAGCATCTTTGTCAACTACCCTGGTATAAAACATTATCGGCTCTGCATTTAGGCCCCAACATACTTGTGTTGGTTTTTGTTTTTTGGTTAAATAATAACAAATACTAGGTATATAAAAAGAGAATTCCCTGGATGCCAAGATCCAGGTTCGGGACAAGTACTTTTTGGTGAGAGAACCCCAGCAGAGATTTAAGAACACAAAACACGCAGCAAAGTAAAGTGCTGTTGGATCTTTAAAATATTCCATTCTAAGTTGCTTCCAAAGTTCCCCACTTCCCTTAACATAGAAAAAGACTAGACGTTTGGTAAATTAAAAATGGTTTACTAATAAACTCTTCAAAGGACAGATTCATGTACCTTTTCCATACAGTATACAGAATAGGGGGTAGTAAAACTTAGGTTCTAAAGTAGTGTTTCTTAATTATTTGGTATAGACACACCAAGGCTTAAGCCATGTGGTCTGAGCTTGGAGCATCTAGCTTAGACTTCCTTATTGGTAGAGTTCACATGGTGGAATGGAAAGAACAAAGGCTTGATCCCTTCCTCCCAAGGTGAAGAGGGGGCCAAGCAGGACAGCTTACACTATGGTCTTAACCCCTTCATGCATTAATTAGTCTTAAGCATATTGGTTATATGAGGCTGGATGTCCCACAACTTGAGCAAACATAGAGAAATGCCTTAGCTAGGATCGCGATAATACATTTCTGTTGATGACTGTTGATACATGAGTGGTACATGAATAGTATTAGTAAATCAACTACCCAAACTTTTGATGGGTTGAATTTGAATGTACACTTGATAAAAGTGTTTTCTTGCTTTTAGACAGTTGCTGGGTATACAATTCCACCTGGTCATCAAGTTTGTGTATCTCCCACTGTCAATCAGAGACTTAAGGATTGTTGGACAGAAAATGTAGATTTCAAACCAGAGCGTTATCTCCAAGATAACCCCGCAGCTAAAGAGAAGTTTGCGTATGTGCCGTTTGGTGCTGGTAAGTTGGTTGTAGTAGATGTTCTCTAAATAAGTGATACAGTCATTGCCACCTTCAGTCATTTAAAAACAAGCAAGCAAAAGACTTGAATTTAAAAAAATAATTTGCTGCATGGATTGGACACCTCTGTCCGTCCTCATGTTTTGAAAAGTGGAGTATCAGTGTCTCTAGCTAATCTCTGAAAATGCAGGCACTTGGCTAATAAACAGTAACTGTGGATCCAACAGGTTAAAGGCCTCCCCCACCGCAACCTATTTTTGGTCCCATGAAGCAGACCTTGTTACACCTGCATGGGTGGGTTTTGTTTTCAGGCTTCCAGTTTTGTGGCATCCTGTGTCCCTTCAGCTGCCCCCCCCCCCGGGGGAGTTTAGCATTGCTCCCTTATACAGATCTAATTTTTTGTGGTACAATAATGTTTGCAAACGTAAAAAATAAAGACACTTTTAATTTTCTTTTAGGTCGTCATCGTTGTATTGGAGAGAACTTTGCTTATATTCAAATTAAGACAATCTGGTCAACGCTTCTGCGTTTGTATGAATTTGATTTGGTGGACGGTTATTTCCCTACCATAAATTATACAACCATGATCCATACACCCACTAACCCTATCATTAGATACAAAAGGAGATAAAACAGCACAACATAGCTTCTTGCAGCTGAACTGCAGGGACATTTCTGTACAAGTTATGTGAAGACAGTTAAAAGGAGTGGCTGTTCCTAGCCTATAGTATTGTGAAGAAATGTGGAAAGTTTGTGCTATTGGGAGTACTAAGTGGGGGGTGGGGATGTTTGCTTCTTATGTTCCTATCATTTCTTACCCTGTACTTCTGATTCTGTAATGTGAATGTGTTCTAATATATGTGCCTTTTAAAAGAAAACTATTAATCTTTGGTAGGTTTAGAAATACAAACCACAGTTTTTTAAAATGTAAATGTGATTAATGAGAAAGTAATTTGGTTTATTTAAAATGTTAAGATCCTGCTTCATTGACTCCAGTAGTTTCACTTATCTAAACTTGTAAAAATCCTGGTCTAGTGGAATGCTGATTAAGCCAAAGATGACTAATTATGAGAGCTGTAGAACATAGAAGTTATTGTTTTCCAGAGGTGACTTTCTGCCTGTGGCAGTTCCACTTGCAAAGCACTGGATATAACCCTTTGTTTTTAAATTGGACAGTGCCAAAATCACAACTTTTATGTAATTTACAGCTAGGCAATCGGGTTGAGATTAATGCTTTAGATCTTTATCATATGTTACTACCACAGCAACCTTTTTACTTACACGGTGTCTTGTCTATAAAATGTTGGTGTGCGATCAGTTTTGGAAGAAAACAGAAGGCTCTCATGGGTGTAGTGCCCTCAGTATGGACTGGGAGTAGAATACAAAGGAACAACCAGGTGACGTGTTCACACCTGAGAATCAGACATTCTCCCCCTTCCCCATTTCTCACAAATGCACAAGCAACTCCCCATTATGCAGATTCTATTTTTGCATGATCGTGCACACACAAGCTGGGAAGACGTTTCTCCAACTCACGAGGAGACCACAGGGGCAGGTCTCCTGAGCAAGGACGACTCTCCAGTGTATGCCTGTGGGAGCTCAGAACATAACCCCCGCGTAAATTGGGAACCACCAGTAACAACAAAAACAGTCTTTTGTCAGAAGACTGTTTTTTTTCAGCAGACCTAAAGTTTCAAAATAAATTTTGAACACAAGTCACACATTTAAAAGGATGAAATCATCTTTATTTCAGTACTTTGACAAAATACCCATAAAATTCAAAACTTCTACCTTTACAAAAATAGGTCTCTACAGGTGATATTTTTTCTCTGCAAGTGCCAGTAGCAAATAGGATAAAATCATGAAAAGTCCTTCACTTATAGCCTTATCAGAAAGTGTTGTGCACGCTTGGGAGCTACACACACGGCAATCTCAAGACATAAACGTTTCAACCTCTCAAACTGCCTGATAAATACACTTCAAATAATTTAATTGTTTAAATTAGCATTCCACAAATATACATGAAATTTAATGATCAGTTTCAAATGTCCACAAAAAGTGCCTATATACATAAGTTCCAGTCTTGGTGAAGGTGCCAGCAAGGTGAACTGCATACAATCATTGAGCTGTGTTCATGTTGGTCCCACAATATACACATACGAAAAGCGCAGCAGCAGCAGCACAGAGTTGCAAAAAGGCATTTCATCTGATATCACTACCAGTGGTAAAGAAGGTCACAAGCATTATCTTCTCATACCAGAATGCAGTTGAGTGTATGAAGCAGGTGCTGTGGACAAAAATGAAACACATTAGTGGGTGGTGGTGTGGCTTTGACAATTACAGACCTCCTGAAATTAACACAATGGTCGATGTGAACAGCAGTTGTTTACAGAAATACAAACTGGAGAGCAATAATTTCAAAAGAGCAACGTTTACCTGACTGTACACTGCCAAGCCGCCTCTGTAGAGCCTCCAAACGGTTGATATAATCTGTTAAAGCCCTGTCAGGATCATAATTCTGCAGCTGAGAACATGCGAGGGAGACTGGGCTTAAATCTGTGTGGATTCCCTGGTACCTTAGAACGGAGAGAGAAGCAACAAAAGATGTTAGTTGGTGTTGTAAAGTGCTTTCAGGTTGTAGAACGTGACAAATACCACAAAGTAAGCAAAACTCTGTTCATGTTTCCTGAAACATACGAAGATAAATGTACAGAAACTACGCCAAACAAGTGCAACAGGTATGTCAATATACAGGTGAAACTCAAAAAATTAGAATATAGTGGAAAAGTCCATTTATGTAAGCAATTGTTTTCATTAGCTACTGGAGTTTGATATAGTGACACCCTGTGTTGAGAATGCCTGCAACCCGGAAGGGTTCCAGAGCGTGCATGACCCCCTGGATGCGCAGAATGCTTTTGCGCACTTGGCGCATGCGCAGAAGCGCTCAAATTGCTCTACTTCCAGGTTTTCACAGTCCCCCCCCCCGTGTGTTCAGGATACACACGCCTGCATTTCGCACGGTGTACGTAACCCAGGGTTCCACTGTATGAGATAGACTCATGACATGCAAAGCGAGATATGTCAAGCCTTTATTAGTTATAATTGTGATGATTATGGCGTACAGCTGATGAAAACCCCAAAGTTGAAATTGTTAATTTGGGGTTTTCATCAGCTGTATGTCATAATCATCACAATTATAACAAATAAAGGCTTGACATATCTCACTTTGTATGTCGTGAGTATCTCATATATTAGTTTCACCTTTTAAGTTAAATTACTGAAAGAAATGAACCTTTCCATGATATTGTAATTTTTCGAGTTTTACCTGTACAATCCTCAGGCATTTATGCTGATCCTTCTGTAAAAGCCGTAATAACTTCCCTGCTGGCTGTGAAGCACCAGGCACTCTGATGATGCAATGTAAAATAACTAAAGAGTACAAGAGGGCAGCTCCCTCCCCCAAGGAGCTTCCAATCTAAAATTTGACATGGAGCATTAGGTGGATCAGATCCAAGGTCCAACTAGCCAGCTTTCCCATTTCCAACTGTAGCCAATGACATTCCACCGGGAAGTCCATAAGCAGGACACAAAAGTCAACAATGCCTTCCCACACCCAGCATCTGGTACTGAAAATGTGCACAGACTTTTATGGGGTGTGTAGATTCCATTTATGAATTTGTATCATCCCTTTTAAAAGCTATGAAAGTCACTGGCCCTTGCCACAGTAGGTGCTAGGTAAATCCATTCATCAATTATGTGGTGTAAGGGAGCATGTGTTCAATTGCCCCGATTCTACTACCATCAAGTTCTAGTGTTTTGAGAAAGGGACATGCATTTTCGGCATTTCTCTCACAGCCTCCTTGTAAGCCAGTATTCATGCCTAAGGAATGGCTTCCTTGATCAAGTCAGGGTCCAGCATTCAGTTTCCAGCAAAGTTCACAAAACATGGCATAAAGATGATGGCCTCTCTTAGCTTCGTACCTCTGAAAATAGAAGCTACATGCTAATTTGCTTCAGCAGCCCATCACAGACATGCAAGTAAAGAGCAAGCACTGATATTTACCTATGCTGATAGCTTAGAGGAGATCTAAGTGATTCCAGCTCTGATCTAGATCTGTAAGATGAATGCCTATGTTCTCCAAAGAGCTCCAGAGCACCAGGGAAAGAATCAGGTCGCAGGTCATTACCTATGTAAACCAACATATTAACTTTCTGCTAAAGAGAAGAAGCAAATTGAAGACTCCCATTTCAGCACACCAACAGCATTTAATGAACTTGTTTCTTGTAAATTTTGGGTGAAAATCATTGAAACGGATGGCCTTATTTACAAATCATGCTGTCACCATTCAAGCCTATACTACAGCCACGAGGACTTAGATGTATCCCCTTAAACCTGTACAGCTTTGTTTAAATTACAACCCAAAAGCTGAGCCTTTCCAAAGAGGCCAAAGTATGCTGGTTCTGAGCATTCAAATAGTGTGTTCAAAACTCTTTTCTCAAATCAACACTATGGACTCTTTTCACAAAATACAGAAATTTGAGTGTCAGGATAGTATCACAAGTCTCCAATAACTTTGTATCATGCTACATGATTGAATTTTATTAGAATCATAGAGTTGGAAGAGACCACAAGGGCCATCCAGTCCAACCCCCTGCCAAGCAGGAAACACCATCAAAGCATTCCTGACAGATGGCTGTCAAGCCTCTGCTTAAAGACCTCCAAAGAAGGAGACTCCACCACACTCCTTGGTAGCAAATTCCACTGCCGAACAGCTCTCACTGTCAGGAAGTTCTTTCTAATGTTTAGGTGGAATCTTCTTTCTTGTAGTTTGAATCCATTGCTCTGTGTCCGCTTCTCTGGAGCAGCAGAAAACAACCTTTCTCCCTCCTCTACATGACATCCTTTTATATATTTGAACATGGCTATCATATCACCCCTTAACCTTCTCTTCTCCAGGCTAAACATACCCAGCTCCCTAAGCCGTTCCTCATAAGGCAACATTTCCAGGCCTTTGACCATTTTGGTTGCCCTCCTCTGGACACATTCCAGCTTGCCAGTATCCTTCTTGAACTGTGGTGCCCAGAACTGGACACAGTATTCCAGGTGAGGTCTGACCAGAGCGGAATACAGTGGTACTATTACTTCCCTTGATCTAGATGCTATACTCCTATTGATGCAGCCCAGAATTGCATTGGCTTTTTTAGCTGCTGCATCACACTGTTGTCTCATGTCAAGTTTATGGTCTACCAAGACTCCTAGATCCTTTTCACATTTACTGCTCTCAAGCCTTTGTGCCTTTCTTTTTTTTTTTGCCCAAGTGTAGTACTTTACATTTATCCCTGTTAAAATTCATCTTGTTTGCTTTGGCCCAGTTCTCTAGTCTGTTAAGGTCATTTTGAAGTGTGATCCTGTCCTCTGGGGTATTAGCCACCCCTCCCAATTTGGTGTCATCTGCAAACTTGATCATTATGCCCTCAAGCCCATCATCCAAGTCATTGATAAAGATGTTGAATAAGACTGGGCCCAAGACAGAACCCTGTGGCACCCCACTAGTCACTTCTCTCCAGGATGAAGAGGAGCCGTTAATGAGTACACTTTGGGTTCGGTCAGTCAGCCAGTTACAAATCCACTGAATGGTAGCATTGTCTAGCCCGCATTTTACCAGCTTCTTTACAAGAATATCATGGGGCACCTTGTCAAAGGCCTTGCTGAAATCAAGATTATTGCCTATTTAAAGACACAATGTCTTGTTTTGCAATTTAGAAGAAAAGCATAGGCCAGTTAAATATCTAGTAGTGCAGAAGGCAAACCTCTGATGGTCACAGAACAGTAGACGAAAGCAAATGCTATAGGCCCTTGTTTAAGTTTTCTTAAGCACTAAGCTCTGATTACAATGGAATCTAAGTCTGCTGCATTTTGTGGAGATGACTGTCTGAGTGTTGAGGGCTCTGTTACTTCATCAGCTTCCCCATTCACTGTGTGAATGTGTGACTTGGCTCAGGTTTGTATTCTAGGTAGGAGCGACTTCATGAGCTTCAGATTTTTGTTTTAAAGTGATGACTTTCAGCCTTTCTATGCTAAGGGTCCATTTTAAACCCTAATCTACAGCACAGAATTTTAAAAATGTGCTACTTTGTATCTCTATTCATTTCCTCTGTCTCCAAAAGATGGCCATTGTAACACTGGTGTGGTCACTTTAAGATCAACTGAGAACCACCAACAAACAATTTCAAGAAAGCTATCCTTATATATGCATGACAGACATACACACACTCTTCTGTGAATGGGGGGAAATGTCCCTCAAAAACCAAATCACTGAAAAAAGTTTATCTCATTGCTAACCTTAAAAAATGAGACACTGGTCTCTAGGACTGCCAGACCTTTAAAGGTAATCTGCCAAAAAATTATTTACCTGTGTTCTGGCTAAAACCTTCTCTGTTGATGCCTGTTAAACTATAACCAGTTACTCGGTGCCATCGACGAACTAGAAACTTCATTCTGCAATTTGAAAATGAACAAAGAAAGACTTGTCTAAACATTTCTGATGTAAACAACAGGATTAGAATTCTCCACAGACACATGAAACAGTCTACATAGCCAATCTCTAAATCAGCTAATGCAACTTGGTGCACAGAGCAAACCAAACCAACCATGGCAGTGGGAAAGAAGTGCCAAGTCTGGAGTGCTGTCAATCTCATGCCACCCAGGGTCAAAGGGAGGGGGCTGTGCTTTCACTTATCAGGAGAGCTGAGTATTCAAAGCCTCCTCTTGGCCCTCAGCTTTGGAGAAGAGACAGCCACAAAGGTTCCTGCAGCCACAATGAAAAGGCCTCCAGGAACGGAGTTCCTTCTCTGCTTTCAGAGAAAGATCATAGGTCCCTCAGGATGAACTTCCAGGGACTATAGCACTGCACCCCAACACTGCTTTTCTACTACGTTTTTTAAATAATGTAGGCTTGTTTTTTGTGAATATAAACATAGGTAAACTAAATAATAAGTTGTACAATTAGTGACATTCAGGAGAGTAAAATGAATCATGTTTCCTTAGGTACTGCAAATAGAACACATGCCATAGAATCTCTTGATTCATTTTCTTTCCATGATATGTAACTTTGCAGTGACACAGGTGCTCAGATTTAAATGGAGTGGACGCCTACTTCCATCATTTTATTTCTTTACACATGCAGCTCATGTATTTGGTTCAGTTTATACAAAACAAATGTCCTGTATCATACCTTGAAATTGCAATTAATACTCTAACGACTGAGCGGAACCGAGTGAAACCCTTTGAACGGCGGGTGATCAGCTCTAGGTCTGTGTAGGAAGGCTGCCCACCCATTCTGGCAAGGAGGGTTAAGGTGGCGTCTTCACACTCCTGAAACCCGCCCAATAAGAGCAGCAAATATTTCTTCTGGTATATGAGAGCCTTCCGAAAGCTCTCTGCTCTCAAATATCTGCCATAAATTCTCTAGAAAGGAAAGGAAATTAAATAATGTATTAAGAAATAACACTCTCTGTCATCTCTGATGTCCGAATGGAGGTCATTCTTTCCACCTATCCTAGGCCAGGAATGGGGAATTTTGTTGGACTACAGCTTTCACTGGGATGCGGGTGGCGCTGTGGTCTAAACCACTGTACCTAGGGCATGCCAATCAAAAGGTTGGCGGTTTGAATCCCCACGACGGGGTGAGCTCCCGTTGCTCCGTCGCAGCTCCTGTCAACCTAGCAGTTCGAAAGAACATCAAAATGCAAGTAGATAAATAGGTACCGCTCTGGCGGGAAGGTAAACAGCGTTTCCGTGCACTGCTCTGGTTTCGCCAGAAGCGGCTTAGTCATGCTGGCCTCATGACCTGGAAAAACTGTCTGCGGACAAACATCGGCTCCCTCGGCCAGTAAAGCAAGATGAGCGCCGCAACCCCAGAGTCATTCGCAACTGGACTCAACTGTCAGGGGTCCTTTACCTTTACCTTTTTTACAGGTCTCATCAGCCCCAGCCAGCATGGCCAATGGTCGGAGATGATAGGAGTTGCGGTGCAGCAATCTCTGGAGGGCCAGAGCTTCCCCAACCCTGCCTACTACCCATGTAGCTCCTGAAGTTAGTATTGCAGTTTGAGGAGCTGCTACTTCAACCTTAACTGCCAAAGGGAAAAGGCTCCACTTGCATGCAGAATGTTGGCCTTTTCCTTTCATTTATCCAAAGGAAAAGTCGGAAGAAAAATGGAAGAAAGGAAAGATGTTAAACAGACTAGGATGTGACAGGCCAGGGTTCAAATCCCCACTCAGCCTTGAGCTTAGTTTGGGCCAGTCACAGTCTGTCCGCCTAAGCTACCGCACAGAGTTGTTACAAGGATAAAATGGCGAGTGGGAGAATGATGAAGGCCACCTTGAGCTTCTTGGGAAAAAGGTGGTATATAAATGCAATAATAAGCATTTTGCCTCAGATTAATGTAAGGGGGGGGGGAAGTAATATTCTTGACAATAGAACAAAATGTCCAAACGGCAGGCGATGAAAGGCCTCTTACCTTTAAAGCAGCATTTTCTGAATCTGACCCCAGTTCTCTCAGAAAAGCCTCATTCCTTAATTCTGCCCTCAATTTGGCCAGCTCTGCTTCGGCCTGCTTCAGGGATTGTTGCAGAGTCAATTTCTCTTTGTTCCAGAGCTCTCTTTCAGAAGCAAGGAGAGTATCGACACTTCCTCCATTGTTCAGCGGCAGTCTGAAAGTCTTGTGAAATTTCAGAAGAAATGCAGAATTAAGTCCACCGCTACCAACAAGGCAAACACCGATTTCAGGAGAGGAATCTTCCTCAGGACTAGCAGGGGAGGAAAAGTTTAAATCTCCCCTCCAGTAAAAGACAGTAGCTTGGTGGTACAGCGTCTTGCTTTGTGTGCAAAAAAAGTCTGAAGCTCAATCCCCCAGCATCTCCAGGTAGGGCAGGGAATGAACCCTGCCTGAAATCCTGAAGGTATTGCCAGTAGGTATAGACAAAGCTCATGAGCCTCACAGACCAACTCTTTGGTTCAGTATAGGGCAGCTTCCTAAACCTGCTAGGATCCTAATCACTGTTTACCAGCCAGCTAATGAGTGCAGAGAGAACGCAAGAGAGCTCCGCAGCTGGTCGCTGTCAGTTGGTGCCCATGGAAACACAGCCAAGCAAGAGGCGGATGGGGGAGAGAAAGCAGCCATTGTAAACGTTGATCTAGTTCATTTCCATGGACCTTGTTGCCCGAGAAAAGGCAGAAGGGCTTCAAATCCTGTAGGAGGCTCTTAATGATACAGTCTGAGAACGATTGGAGCATGGCCAGCTGCTAGACACCAGAATACAGGAGACACAGGAGAAGGGGGAGAAGGTAAGGGCAGGGATGGTGCAGTTATTAAGTCCCAACCTGAGCAGCCATTGAGGGAACAAAGCTGAGTGTTATGCCCAGAGGTGAGGTAGCAATGGAAGGGAGTGACCTAGAGGAAGAGCCAACAGGCATCCCTGTGATGAGATGGGTCTTGATTCCAGTAGGGCAGGGTTTCCCATATACTTGGGTCTCCATCTGTTGTTGGACTACAACTCCCATCATCCCTAGCTAGCAGGACCAGCGGTCAGAGATGATGGGAACTGTAGTCCAAAAGCAGCTGGAGACCCAAATTTGGAAAAACATGTGTTTAAAAAGGTGCAAGTTAACTGCAATGCACTCAGCTTAAGAGATGTATGACTCAGTCCATCTGGACGAGTATTTAAGGTGAATTGAAGGATTATTTATATTCAAATTAGGTAGAAACATACCGAGTCTCCACATGCCCCTCTCTGCTGGTATCGTCTAAGCTCCTCCTCCAGTTTCATGACTGCATTTCTCAAATTGTTCTTCTCCTCACTCAGTCTGCTGACAAACCCAGTCAATTCAGCATTCTGTTTTAGTAATTTTTCAGTCAATGAAGCAGAGGATGGCAAGTCTGAACTTATCTAGATAGAAAAACAAGCAGTTTTCGAGTAGATCAGTATGGCTCCCAGGATTTTTTTTTTAAAATGCTACAAGATCAGGAAAAGAGTACCCACAATTGTTCTTTAAATCAACTTTGAAAAAACTTTCATGAAACAATGTAACAAAATAGCACAGATAATTATACTTATTTTATTATTTTGCTAAATTTTGATATCTTGGGAGCCACCTTGACCTCCCCATATTGAGTCAGAAAGGCAGGAAGAAATATTTTAAATTAATAATAATTTTTAATGGATAGAGTCCCATACTAGGGTAAACTGAGTTCCATCAGAATTCAATAGGACCTATGTCCACAGAACGATGTGTACAGAATTCACAGAAAATGTAGCATGTTTTGCATACACACATGTTAATTTATCAGGCATACATACTTATGACATTCTGTATCAGAAACGTCTTGAATAAGTGCTAATTTATCTCACCTCTGCTTCCAGGGTGGGCAAGCCAGACAGCATTTGTAACTGCAAGATAACTTCTTCAATGTTATTTTGTATCCCAACAAAGCCTTCATCATCTGCTTTTTCAAATGGTAATCTGGAATAAATAAAAACAACTGTTTTTTATGTAGAGTAACAGTATGCACATAGGCATAAACCTAGCATAACACAAGAACTGGTGCCCACCGGTAGTTTTCATTTCTATAGTCTAGCTTTCAGGATTCTTTAACATAAAATTAATACAAAATAACTGCGAATCTAAACTGTGGCTAAACGCTATGGCATCTTCATGGTCTACATCACTGTCCTGCAGAGATTAAAACTTTTATTTAAGAATTTATGTCATTTTCTCCTGGAGAGCTTTTCTTTGACTTATACCATATAAAAAAGGTAAAGGACCCCTGGATGGTTAAGTCCAGTCAAAGGTGACTATGGGGTTGCGGCGCTCATCTTGCTTTCAGGTCGAGGGAGCTGGTGTTTGTCCGCAGACAGCTTTCCATGTCATGTGGCCAGCATGACTAAACCGCTTCTGGCGCAATGGAACACCGTGACACAAACCAGAGCTCACGGAAACACTGTTTACTTTCCTGCCACAGCAGTACTTATTTATCTACTTGCACTGGCATGCTTTAGAACTGCTAGGTTGGCAGGAGCTGGGACAGAGCAATGGGAGCTCACTCCATTGCAGGGATTCGAACCACCAACCTTCCAATCATCAAGCCCAAGAGGCTCAGTGATTTAGACCACAATGCCACCCACGTCCCATTCCTGGTCTTGATCCCCAGCATCTCCAGTTAAAGCATATCGGGCAGCAACACAGGATATGATTTCTGCATGAGATCCAGAGAGTCATTGCCTGCCATGGTAAACTATCCTGGGCTACAAGGGCCCATAATGGTCTGACTCTGCACAAACCGCTTCAACACAGTTTATTTGCGACATCATGAAAGGGAAGAAAACTGTTACTTTTTAAGTTATTACCACTGGAATTTAGTGGCACAAATGTTCTGCCTCAAAATACTCCGGGTTGTACAGTCATACCTTGGTTGTCAAAAGGAATCCGTTCCGGAAGTCCGTTTGACTTCCAAAAACGTTTGAAAACCAAGGGGCGGCTTCTGATTGGCTGCAGGAGCTTCCTGCACTCAACCGGAAGTTGTGGAAGCTACATTGGACATTAGGGTTCCAAAGAACATTCGCAAACCAAAACACTCACTTTCGGGTTTGCGACGTTTGACTTGCAAGGCATTTGTGAACCAAGGTATGACTGTATTCAGGTAAGTTGTACTCAGAGGAGATCTATTGAAACTAATGGACCCAACTTAGTCATGTTTATTTATTTCAGTGGGTCTCCTGTGAATAAAACGTACGACTCTGTGCATTTTGGGATGGGCTGCTCCACCTCAGTCAGCAAAATATCTTGATGGTAGAACCTGATGGTATGGCTTCTACCACATAAATTTTACCTCCTCGTATTTAAGCAGGCAATTCATACATTTTGGCACTGGTAGGTAGCCAAAGTTTACATTCAGAATGACCCAACCCCAAAAGAAAAGCACATTATCTCCTTCTGAAGCAAGGGGAGGATCTTTGTCCCAAAGTGAACACAGTCAATTAAATTCCACATCCCCCAAAGTGTGGCATGCTGCTACAGTGGTGCCCCGCTAGATGAATGCCTCGCTAGACGAAAAACTCGCTAGACGAAGGCATTCGTCTAGCGGGAGGCTGCCCCGCTAGACAAAAAAGTCTATGGGGCTGCCTCGCAAGACGAATTTTTTTCGTCTTTTTTTTCCGTCTAGCGAAAGCGTGGCTGTCATTGCCGCTTCGCTAGACGAAAAACCCGCTAGACGAAAAAATTCGTAGAACAAATTCTTTTCGTCTAGCGGGGCACCACTGTAATATAAAAGAGCTGACCACCTTAACAATAAAAGCATAACCAGAGTCATTGGTTTCTGAACATCCAGTTATTGTCAGTAGCAAGAAATCACTCTAACCTTTGGGCAGCTTTGTTAGCCAGATGTTTCAATGTGGAAGACACACTTATAAGCTTCTGTCCAATCATCTGCAGATCTTGAGATTCCTTGGTAGCATCTCCCATGCCAACTAGGGCAGAATAGGACAATTCTTTTGTTTCAACTCCTCCAATTTTCTGCTGGAAAACCCACTTTCTGGTTCGCTCGTTAGATGTATCCCAAGTAGTCTGTACATGCAAAGGTGGTGGGGGAGATTGAATTTCCATATTTAGTACAAAATCCTATTATTGAATTAAATGAAAGGACTGATGGGACCATTTTACACATGTAGCATTAAAAGATACCAATCGGCATAATTACAAAGAATAAATGGTGATTTCATTTAAATAAAGGCTGCATTAAAAAAAAAACCAACCCAACTATTAGTAGCTTCAAGCTGCATACTTCATGACCCAAGGCTATTTAGAAAATAATTTTCAAATAGGTATACAACATATACAAGGACATTAGCTACATAACAATATATGAAATATCCTTGACCACCGTATAACTGGCTTAGATGAAGTTAAGCACATCACAAAGTTTTAGGTGCTACTTATTTTTAAGCTATTGTTATCTGTAATTGTTGCTGGTTTTTATTGGTCTCCCCCCTTTTTTTTAGTAGATTTAAACTTCTTGTAAGCTGCCCCAAGCATAGTGGAAGGGCAGAGCATGAATTATCTTAATGAAATTTATTAGCATTCGCAATAGCAATTTTTGACAGATGCTAGGAGAGCTTAATGAAATACCTAAAATTTTGCTTTCAAAATTACCCCCCAAAGTCCATTGTCCTTCATTCCCCTCAATTAAAAGCAATTTTGATTCATGCAGTTAAGACTCAATGATCTAGAAATTACCAATTTTATGGGGCAATTAAAATCACTTGCAATTTTGAACTTTATGTTCTAAAAGCTACCATACCTCATTTAGATTCTGAGATACTGCTTTTTCCACTTTTACTCCAGGCTCTTCTCTCTGTTCTCTTTGCTGCAATTCTTGGATTGTTTCTTGCAATTTCTTTTCCTCACATTGCAGCTGATGAACCTGTTGTCTCTTCTCCCCAAGCTGCCACTGAAGATCTTCTACCTTGGATTCCAATTCGTGTACCTTTTTCTGTGCCAGGATGTTAGCATCTTGCTCAGTCTGTAGAGCTTTTCTTTGCACCTGTCTCTCATTTTCCATCTGTTGTTTCAATTGCACAACTTCCAATTTATATTTCTCAGTTTCGCTAACCAGGGCAACTATACTGTCATGCTTTTCATCCAGTTGTTTTTGCAGATCCTGGAGTAATTCTTCAGCTGGTGTAAGAGTTCCATCCTGACTTTTCTGGTCAGCTGCCTGAAGCTGGGCACACAACTCTTTCTCCCTTTCTAGCGCACTGTTTATCTCAAGAACCCTGAACCTCTCAGATTCCAGGAGCACCTGAAGCTCAGAGTTACAACTGCGCTCCTGGGACAACTGGGCTGCATTCAACGTTTCCTGGGACTGGATCTTCTTTTGCAAATCAGTTGACAGCTCTCTCTCCAGCTCCAAAAGATTAGTCAGTTCTACAACTTTTTGTTTCTCGCTTTCAAGGGAATATTTCAAATCCTTCCAAAAGGAAAAAAGAAAATCATACACAACTGTCTGCATGAATCTGAAAATACAACTTGAATGTTGACACTACTTGGGCTGAAGAAGATTTTACTAGATGCGATTCTAATTCAGGGCTTAACCTAATGCTGGAGTCTCTTCATTAAATATTTTTTCTCTGACTCCAATAAATAATAATAATAATAATATTTATTATTTGTACCCCGCCCATCTGGATTAAAGTACATATTACAGATGCAGACCTGCAAACATCTCAACTTAAAAGGCTTGTTAAAAGAGGAAAGTCCTCTGCTGTCTTTTTGGTGCCTACTGAGAATGTACTGAAATGTAAATTTATTTCTGGCAACTTGAAGGGATTCAGACTCCCACCTACTGTAATATCAAAAAAAACCCAGGCATCATTTGACAGCTGAGTAGATTTAAACTTGGTAAAAAGGAAGAGGAGGAATAGTTCACATGCTTATTTGAAGTATACGGTCCACCATGGGAGAGACTAGCATGCTGAAACACATTCCTTGTATGCACAAAGTCACAGGCTTACTTCCAGGCATCACCAGTTAAATGGCTCAGATAGGTAAAGGTAAAGGGACCCCTGACCGTTAGGTCCAGTCACAGACGACTCTGGGATTGTGCGCTCATCTCGCTCTATAGGCCGAGGGAGCCGCCATTTGTCCCCAGACAGCTTCCAAGTCATGTGGCCAGCATGACTAAGCCACTTCTGGCGAACCAGAGCAGGGCACGAAAACGCTGTTTACCTTCCTGCCGGTGCGGTATCTATTTATCTACTTGCACTTTGACGTGCTTTCGAACTGCTAGGTGGGCAGGAGCTGGGACGGAGCAACGGGAGCTCACCCCGTCGCGGGGATTCGAACCACTGACCATCTGATCGGCAAGCCCTAGGCTCAGTGGTTTAGACCACAGCGCCACCCATGTCCCTCAAATGGCTCAGATATAGTAATGTAAAAGACCTCTGCCTGACACTCTAAAGAGATAATGCTAGTTAGAGTGGGCAATACTGAGATAGATGGACAAATAAAAAGTCTGACTTTGAATAAGACTGCTTCTCATGTCCCTAAAAGGATGAACATATGACTTCAGGTACTGAAACACACACTGTCACTCAGCACACTGCTTCCACTTCCACACCTTGCTTGCTGCATCATTATTTAGTTAGATAAAATCTTAAGCTCTGTATAACTACATTCTGCACGCTGAGAATGTTTTAAGGGTCAAGAACTGTTACCTCAAGGTCTTCTTTTCCTCTTTCTTCACTGCGTTCTATTTTAGCCCTTTCTTTCTCCAACGCCCATTGAAGCTCTCTTGATTTCTTCTGTTCACTTGCCATGGTGTCTTTGAGCAAATCTAATTCAGCTGCTTTCCCCTTAAGTTCATTTCTGACAAAAGTCAAGACAAGGTTGCCTTTATAAACCTTTTTCAAGAAAGTAACTAGAACAGGATAAATTATTCACACGTGTGTGGACACTGAGTGTGAAACTACATGTTAAAAGGGAAACATTAGGTTCTCAACTTCATCTTTGTCTCCTAATAGTAATGGGGGGTGGGGGTGGACATTTGTTTAGGAAGTACTGAATCCTTCCTTGCCCACTAATCCGCCATCATCCCAACCATAGAATAGAATATTTTTTCTTAAGCATCAGCAAAATGAGGCATGTCAATCTGAGGGATTATCCACCCTTACCTTTTGACCCTCTTTCCAGGTTCCCCCCCCCCCAGATGTTTCCCCATGTAAACCCGCTCTTTAGTGGTCAATCGGAGCAAGCGTTAATTTGGGTATCTGTGGATTGCTATTTGCTCTGATTGACCTTTAAAGAGTAGGTTTTTGCACGCAAAGCTCTGGAACAAAAAAGGAAAGGAAAGGAAAAAAAGGATGCTAAGACATGGAGCTTTAAAGCACAGACTGTGCATGGAAAGAGTGGAAAGCTCAGTGTGAATAAGCACTGGTTTAAGTAATTAAACAGATTAAAATAACCAACCCCATACCACATTAGCTATTGTAGCTATTACAGTTTGAGGCCATTGGTTTTTTCTATAATTAAAAACCAGAGAGGTCAAACTGACTTTGTATGAAAAATTATGTATATATAATTTATATTGACATTAAACTTCAGATTTACCATAGGACCCAGCCAATGAGAACCTCACCTGATGGCTTCCAGATCTCTTAAGTGCTTATGCTGGGCTTTCAGTGTTGTTTCCAGTTCCAGTTTAGTTTGTCCAAGTTCATTCTTCAGTTCTGCAACCACCACCCTCTCAGAATTCAGCTGCTCCTGAACCTCAGCTGCTTTGTCCTTTATATTATTGAGCTCCATTTGCACCTCCATGTTGTACCCCAACAATTCTAGAGAATATGCAGTCAAACAATAAGTAAACTGACTGTACACACTAATCCTTTATGGTCGAAAAAACACCCTGAGCAAATGGCTGTAGCAAGTCGAATATACCATTTATAAAACACGTTTGATTTCAGCAAATGGTAGCAAAGAAACAGGTACACACACATATATGTCAAGAAAGGCAGCACTAGCCTGAAGGAACAGGAAGAGACTGTTCTTCCATGGGTTTGGGATGTTGCCAAGAGGGATTTGGCTCCCCTTATTGCTCAAAGGCAGGAAATAATTAACTTCACAGGAAGTTGTTGACTCTCCCTCCCTTGAAGCCAGTTCCTTTCATGCCTTCACTCAGAACAGACCCTTGACATACCTCTTCCGTCTTCTCCTTCCTCAAGCTTTTCGGCATACTGTATTGTGACTGTTTACCTATCAGTATGTTAGATTTCTTTAGTTAGTGTGACTATCTCTATGCTTGCCTCAGAATTGCTCTTAGTCACAAACAAATGTCAGCTTTATTTTGCCCTATTAAGTAAGCCACCCTGCCCTCAGTCTGTTGTCTATTCTCTGCTTTTCCTCATGCCTCCTCATTTAGGCAAGCAGCTTTCAAAGATGGGAAAGGCTTTGGGGAAAAGCACCACCTCACCCGCCTCCAAGGCATGTGTGCTTCAGAATCTGTCATCCAGGTTATCGAGTGTTGCTGAGGTCGAGACGTAGAATGAGGGAGAAGGCGCCTAATGAGGTAGACCCGATGGCACTTGAAATACAGCAGCCCAACTACTATCTTGCAGGTGCAGTTCAGAGCGGTGGCAACTGTGTGCATGGCCCAAATTTGTCCCACCTTAGAAGTGATGACAGCGGGTGGCGGCTCCGGTTGAATAGAGGAGGAAGAAGCAATACAGCTCCGGGCCAACGGAGGGAATGGCAGCAGACAAGCAAGATACAGAAGGGAGGGAGCTGAAACTGCAAGACTTCTCCCCACTCTTTTCAGGCAGGCAAGCAAACGGAGGAGAAATTCTCAAAGGGAAACCTACACTGGCCCTAACTCCTGAAGTTGTTTTATAGTCTGCTTCTTCTGAAGAGACTTCTTGGTTTGAGGAGTTCCCACCCATGTGGAATTTCCCCCAATAAGTCACCCCCATTCTGCCTTAGTAAATATATACACAAGCAAATAAAGCTTGCTTTCTTGTCTCCTATATCAGCAGAGTTAGCTAGAAACTACCAGGGTGCCAAGTAAAACCATGCCATCAGCCATAAAGTGTAATTATAGACAGCCCTTTTGTCAATGTCACCCATACCAGTCCTTTCAAAATAACCAGTTCAAGAGAAGAGGCAAGGTTCCAGGCAAAGAGACTGTGGAAATCTCTTTCAAAGTTCATTGCTGTCTACCAGTTCAGAGGAGAAAATTAACAGCACTTCTGATGCCATACCAATGAGTGGGAAACTGGCACGTCCAACAAGGAGACTTGTAACTGTCTTTTTATTCATTTTTTCTATGTCTAGTTTTCCTATTTCCCATTTTTTCTCTAGGGTCCTCCTTAGCTTGGCCAGAAAAAGAACTGAGGTTTCAAGGGAGGGAGAGTCAACTTCCTTAGAAGGCATTTCTTGCCTTCAACTGTAGGGGGAACCAAATCCCACTTGACATCCTAACACCCAAGTAGAAACACCTTTCAGATAACAACAACGGCTCCATCTATTAGCAGGTGCTTATGAATATATAAGCATACACAGCAACACAGAGTCATATAAATTACCATGACATTTTGGCTCCATTTCTAGTTCTCCCCTTAGATCGGTTCTTCTGTTGTTCAGCTGAGCACGCAATAAATTGATTTCCATTAACAGACTTCTTCTATCTGCATTCTGAATGCAGTCCACAGCAGTTCTCTGAAATATGTGCTGTTATCAATTAGAAACAAAAGAACGAACAATAACTCAGATTATTATCTAAAATGTGTCTTCAGTAATCACAATTTAGCAAGTTATTGTCATCTCAAGCATTTTATACGGAACATTGTGTTTGCCGCTGAAGAGCACATAATGCAAAACATGAAGGATTTCATCAAGGGATCAATAATAACTATTAATGTTTATAGTTATTGAGCTGGTCTGTGACCGTAAAAATAAATTCATTCATTCATTCATGTTTATAGTTTTATCATTTCTGTGTGGTGATCTTCAGTAACAAGTCTTCTACTTTTCTTAAAATGTATTTCTATAAAATAAAAGCATTGTGGTATTGCAGTAGCATGACACTACATCTTTATAACATGCTTTTCAATTTACATTTTTAAGTGAAGGAAATATTCCTGTTGCAGTGCAATTCTCTATATATCTACTCAGAAGTAAGTTTCAATGGAGCTTAGGGGGTACAAAGGTATAGGTTTGCAGTCAAAGATGAAAAAAGTTTATAAACTACAATTTTGGAGAAAGTTCAAAGTTGACCCTCTGGGAACAACCTTAGCAACACGGAAGGCATTTTCAGATGAAGCAGTAAATAAATTGTTCCCATGATATTTTTTTTGGACATGGGATTGACAGGAAAGACAGTGGGAGCAACAGGCAAGACCACTGCTAGGATTTAAAACCACAATGTGAAGAGCTTCTTTAGTTTAATAATTTAAAAGTTTCTCAAGAGAGAATCACAATTTTTGCCATACATGAGTAAGTCTTACCTGTTCTTGAAGTCTCTTTTCCAACTGATCAACTATCTCCATTACATCTCTAATGCCCATTTCAGCCAATTCCATTTCAAAAGCTGCTAGAAGAACATCCTTTTCTTTTTGAAACACTTGTTGAACAGCATACAGAAGTTCAGCTCGCCAATCTGAGACACCTTCAGAAGATTCAGATCCTGCATAAAACTACAAAGGCATGAATGCAATTAGTCATATCATGACATCAAACTTTTTCCGTTAACTTTCATTGATCTGGCTTTTAATTTATGCATACTATTTAAATATATTTAAATACTACTGGGAATGCAATACCTGTGCTTTTTTGAGGGATACCGAAGAGCGCTGTTTTTCTAAGAGGAAATAGCTTACCATTTATTCATAGCGCAAATTGCCTGAAGGCAACTCATTGTTGCCTTCCTGCAGAGTTAATTTCAACATATTTTGTTGCCACTCATTTGTGCCTGGTACAAGATTTTCAATCTCCATTTCATCAGGATAAGAAACGTGGCCATCAGTAATACTCAAAGAAGCTGCATATATGTTTTGAGGTGGCCCAAATTGGTGGAACAGATTCTGGGCTAGCTGTGGTGGTGACTGGAGTAAAGCTTGTGGTAAATGTTGTAGCAGAACATTTGGAATCTGGAGACAACTCCACCAGTGTGTTAAGTGTGACAACTGGGGCCTGACGCCTCCAATAATATGTGTGAGTGCTAGGTCCAGTTTCTGTAATCAACTGAGAAGCTGAGTAAACTCTCAAAATAGTTGTTGGATTTAGTTTTGCTTAGAGGGCCAGGGAAGGTGAGCCGTATTGCAACCTCCCGTTCATTTTAGGAGTACTATTGTGCTGGATTCTGCATTAAACCTTGTCATTCTTGACCCTTTTGCCCTTTCCTTGCATGACTTTGGCTGCAATTCTTTATACACCTTCCTAGGAGTAAGTCGCACTGAACACAATGAGATTCACTACTAAGTTGACCTGTATAGGATTCATTTACATATGGCAAGAATTAGATCAGTTGTACTTTCTTATCTCCGCTTGTAATGGCCAAACTTAAAAATCACTTGCATACGATTTAGCAATGATCTTAAATTTACTTGCAGTCCTTTTTAGCCCTTCATAGCCCTCTTCTATCAAAGAACGCACAGCAAATATTTCACATTAACCTACGTGAAGAAAAAGGCATCTAGTACAAACCATGAAGACTAAGCAGTTTTGCAGTTATAATTACCTCAGTGTCCCTGTGAATCTGCATTTTTGCAATTACATCCTTCAAAGATGAAACAGTGCCCAAGAAAGCCTTACGTTCTTCTAGCCAAAATTCTGGGCCTTGTTTAAGAGAATGTATGTTGCTTTCCTTATAAGGAGATTCTGAGAGAGAGATAATCTGTTCACCTTCCTGATGAATAGCTCTTAGCAATCCCTGTTTAAAAAAAAGAAGCCAAAAGCTGTTATAAAATCATGCTGTTTGTGGTTTACCATCCTGAGCACATCATATCAAATCAGCCATGCAAAGATAAAGGGGCAGTCCAAAGACAATGGGGAGCCAGTCCCTCTATGTGTTCAAACTTGCATGTGCCTTGGGTTTGAGCACTCTCTCACTACCTTCATGACTGTAAAGAAGAGATTGGAAGCTATCACTTTTCAATAACCCAAAGATCCTCATTTTGCCCTATTCTTTGAGTTTACAACTTGCTTTGAAACCAGTTGTGGGGTTTTGTTTTGTTTTTTTTAAAAAACCTCAAATAAGGGGGAATTGTGATTTATTTAAAAATGGAAGTGAAAAATTATAATTTTCTCCTCAATATGCTCAAACTGGCCCAGAGCACTGGCTATAACAAAGGAGAAATGTTGGCTCCTCAAACAGTATGTATGTTTTTCTGTTTCTACATTTCCCCTCTAATCTCTGTAATAGTTGTTGCAAGGATTCCAGATTATATTGGTGTAAAATCCCCTTATTTACCTTTATTCCTTTTGGAAGAATATCTGTTGATTCTTCACCTTCATCTCCTATTCCTTCTGATACAGCATCTGATCCTTGGCTTGGTATAAGATATGCTCCTTGGCTGCAGTCTGAACTAGAGTCTAAAACAGGCAAATCATTGGGACAAATCAACATGGCTTCTGCAAAGGGAAGTACTGCCAAACGCAGCAAGAGACAGGGGACATTCTCAACCATATTTGCAGATAGTGGGAACTGAATCTGCATGCAGAGAAAAAACAGTGTTCTCTTACCACTGGAGCATCCATCTCTAGCATTGGAAGATGAAGGCTGTGCTAGGCCAGGGATCCCCTAAAATTTGAAAAATAAATAAATAAATCTAAAGATCAAGATTGAGTTTACTGTAATAAACTGATGGACTGCTTTTTAAAGAAAACAATAACAAAAGCAACCAGTACAACTACTACTAGTTGTTGTTTTTTTAAAAAAGAAATACAACCACACTTCATTATCATCTAAAAGGTCAGCACAAAAGCAACCAACTTTTCCAGCTTAAATTCAGTTTGCTTTCAACAATTTATAACATCTCTGCATTCCAATTTATACCAGCCACTGGAAGTTAGAGGAAAAAATATTTGAGGCCCACTTTAAAAAGTTGATTCCATTAAATCCATGACTAGCACTTCATTTTATGAGAATCCAATTCATGTCCCAATAAGCTACCCATAAGTTTCACTTCCATAGCTAAACCACATTTCTCTCTCTCTCTCTCTCTCTCTCTCTCTCTCTCTCTCTCTCTCACACACACACACACACACACACACCCATTTTATAAAAAGAAATTGGAGAACTGATCAGTATTCCTCAACAAGGGCAGATTCATTCCCCAAGGGCCTCCAGATGCTGAGTCCTACCCTAAACCCTTTCAAAGCCCTCCCAGATCCCTTTCCTTACACCCTCTCTCTGCTCTTATCCCTATTAATCAAATCAAATATCTTTATTGCGGTCAATAGACCCATAAAACAGTTTCAAAACTTATCCCTATTAATCCCCTGAGAACCCTAAATAAGGCAGCTATTTCCTATGAAGAGTGCTAGTTTCAGAAGCATATGTGCTCACTTCTAATAGCCACAAGTGCCACAAAAAGAACATCATCATCTGCACCATCTATGGGAGCCCTCAAGAAAAAGGTTGGACATTCATTCATCCCACGTATCACTGGATTCCCCTGGACTGATGAGAAACTATGGAAATTTATCTGATAGTGATAGAACTCCATGATGCTATGACTGGTACAACACCCTTGTAGGCACCCTGCAAACCCTCTTATTGAAAATGAAGTTGTTGTGACATTATTCACAATACACACCTCTTTATCTCTCAGGGATTCTATGACATCCTTCAAAGTGTTACATTCCTCCATTAATTCCTGCACTACAATAAACTGCTCTCTTTTTAGTGCATCCGATTCCGAGATATGCCGGGTCTCCATATCCATTATTTCAGCAGCATGTAGCTCCTGCATTTTGTCAATCTTTTCACTGAATTCTTTGATGATTTCCGCAACCTCCTCTGAAGAACACCCATTCTGTAAATCAATCTGAATTTCCTCATTTTTGACAAGAAGCTGTGAAGTTTGGTTGCAGCTGTTGATGTGCAGGGCCTTGTCAGTCTGACATGATGCATCAGTTCTATTGATACAAACACCCTCTGACTTTTCAATGCTCTTTTCCTTTCTCACATAATTTTCAATTTTCTCTTCTGCCTCAGCCAGCTTATCTTTGGTTTGCCTTAGATCTTCTTCGAGACGGAGTAAACTTGTTTCTTTTACCTAGAAGTGGATCAGAATTACAGGTGTTTCAAATGCCTTTTTTTGTGAAGTATCGAGTCTAAAACATCTGAAGTGGTTAGGGCCTTGTCAAAAAGTCAGATTTTTTATTGTTGGCAGCCAGTGGCCATTACAATGCAACTCACAAAAACAAACAAGGGAATCCAACTGTAAGTTAAACACGGACATTTTCAGAAATAGAAGTTGTACAAACATAAAATGGTAAAGTTCCTTAAATCGTTTAAATTAAAAAACAAAACCCAATGGTAGCTTTGGGCACATTTATGTGGAAAAACATCAGGCAAATTGATATAAGAATAAGAATACTACCCTTCAACCAAACAGTCTTTTATGAAAATATTACAAGCAATCATTAGCTCAAAATGAAATAATTATGGCAATGTTCAGCTCTTACCGTTAACTGCTCATTAAGTTTTTCTGCCTTTTCTCTGTAACTATTAAGCTCTTCCTTAGCAGCAACAGACTCAGCTCTGATTCTCTCTAGTTCAGGATAATCAGACAGTATATTTCTTTCTTTGTTTTCACTCAATTCTTTAGCCACCTACACAGCAATGAATAAAAAAAACACAATTTTGTGACTATAAGCCCAGGCATGTTTTGCTTATTTGCTACTACAACTCTGATATCATGATTCCTCATGACATAAGCTGTGTAACAAAGCTTTAAGTACCAGTAGTTCATTAGGTTGCTAACCAATGAAATCAGGACCATGCAGCTAAGATGCGGTGTCTCTGAAGCGCTCTGGGTCATTAAAGAAGTCCACTGAAGCATTTGAAAAGGCCACTGAGTACTACAATACAGATATTGGCCTAGTTAGGAGTGTGCATATTCAGCAGGTCGTGGTGAGTCGTAGCTTACTGCAGGCTTCCTCAACCTCGGCCCTCCAGATGTTTTGAGACTACAATTCCCATCATCCCTGGCAACTGGTCCTGCTAGTTAGGGATCATGGGAGTTGTAGGCCAAAAACATCTGGAGGACCGAGGTTGAGGAAGCCTGACTTACCACATCATGCATACCAGGCCAGTATTACCTTTAGCACTTAGAGCACAGCAGTATGGCATTAAATGGAATAAGCTAAAGCTCTGATTCCAAGAGTCCATGCCTAGCAAAGTGCTTCTTTGAGTGTGCTACAACTTGTCTGAAGCGACTTGCATTGAATCAGCAAGAGAAAATGTCTACTCATTTTCAGCAGTGGTTATTTGAAGGACGCAAGCAGTAGCAGTTGGTGGGCAGAGCAGGGTGGGGCTGTGCTGCTTACCTTGCGTCCCAATGCTGGGGTCACTGCCAGTTACTGGCGGGCAGCGGGGAAGCTGGCATACAGCAGGTGATGCAGCACGGTCAACCTGGCACTCCCACCACTTGCCTGCAACGCATCCCCCTCCCCACTGCCTTGCTCCCTCCCCCTCTCATAAACTAGCAAGAGACCCAGGTACTGGGAAGCCAGCTCATTCCCACTCCAACCTGCAGACTGCTACTAGCTACAGTGGCTGGGGCACAAAAGGAAACCAAAGAATTCCCAGCAGGAGGGTAGAGGTTCACACATGATCTTTGGAACCCATCCTCAGAAATAGTAATACTTAATTGGATGACCTTTTAGAATTTACTGAAGTATATTGATGGGAGGGTGCATCTTTCTACCTTGCACAGTTATGAGGCTAGTATTATTATAATCTGCTAGAACTGGCAATAGTTCATGATAAGCAAAGCGAAAAGATACAAGTTTCCTTACAACTGAGAAATCTGTTCCCCATTGTGCAAGGAGACTTGATGAACTATTGCAGAAACATTTTTGGTCATGTATATGGTGTTTTCCAACATTACCTCACCCATATTTTGTGAAAATTCACCTACTCCATAAAAGAAGAATGAGCAGCTATTTTCAGGTCACACACACCTGAGCAGTAAGCATTTTTTCTTGCTTAGAACTCTTTGCTTTCTCCTTTTTGTGCTTTTCTTCTACTTCTGCTAGTAGCTGGTGAAGTTCAGCAAGTCTCTCTTCCTTCTCCTTTGCTTCCTTCTGTGCAATTTCCACCTTTGCTTTTTCTAGCTCCAGGCTGCTCTGTGCACTTGCCAGTTGGCTCTCCATTTGCAAAAGTTTGTTGGATAATGAAGATAATATAGAACCTGCATCTTCTCCAGGTGTGCTGTTTCCTTTCTCCGTTGAAATAGTTTTTATAGCTTCTAAGGCGTTTCCTGAAACCATCTGCATTTCTTGGAGAAGTTTACTTTGCTCCAGAACTGCTTTCAGCTGAGCTTGACTCACAAGGGCTGCAGCAACTTTCTGCTCAAGCGTTTCTTCCAGCTCTGCTATTTTCTGTTTAAGCACTGCTGACTCAGCCTGGGCTTGCTCTTTTAAATCTGTGAGCTGATTGCAATGTTGCTTTAGCTCTGAATCCTTTTCCTCCGAAGCCTTTTGAAGCTGCTGCAACTTTGAGCTGGAAGAATCTTTGGCATTTTCCTCCTCATAGCCAAGAGGGGTTTCATTTTTTAACATTTTAGTTTTCTTCTGACTTTCAGTTTTCACTTGGCTTGATCCTCGTATTTCTGCCACACCACTGTCCATCTGCATGTTTCTATGTATTCCTTCCTTTTCCTCATGTTCTTTCTTCAGTGCATCTACTTCCTTCACCAACTTGCTCATCTTTAATTTTGTTTCCTCAAGTTCATTCTTCATGACAGTGACCTCTACATCTTTATTTTCCACTTGTTTCAACAAAGCTTCCTTTTCTGCCAACACGACATCAAGCTGGTATTTTAAGTTATCTGCATCTTCCTGAGTCAAAGAAAAGTCCAGAGGTACTTTGTGCTCAATATTTGCCAACTCCTGCTGGAGTTTTTCGATAACGTCATTCAGCTGCTCGAGTTCCTGTTCGCTGTTTTGCTTCACACGTTCCTGGTCACTCTTTAAATATTCTATTTGGGCCTCCAGTTCCCGTATGTGCTCATTTTTGCCCTCAATCACCTAGGTGGTCAAAGAAATAAAAAATGTTTAATTATCCAAAAGAGGTAGACAGCTCTGGAATTCATTCCAACAACTTGCTTACATAAACAACTCCTCATATTATCAATATATGATTGATTGCATAGTGCCAATCAATCCACCTTCACATGGAAGTTTTAAGAACCAAATGTTTCTGCCAGTTATTTAAGAATTTTGGTTTGTCCAAACATAAACTTCATAGTATTTTCCACTTAAAAGTTTCAAGTTCTGGAAAATATAAAATTCACTGTGTTCAAAGGGACTATATGCAGGACCAAGTCACTTCATAGTGCTTTTTGATCAATTATGTCTGCAGATATACAAGCAGCTTACAGAGTAATTTGTGTGACTCTAATTCAACTGATAATGTCTCGCCAGAACTATTCCTGTATTTCAGCTCCTCAGCTTCGTTGCTAGTTACTAAACTCCCATTTGCCATTTGCAAAAAGAACTCTCCAGAGTGCTGGTTATTTCAACAAAACCGGCGTTATATCCCTAGTTACTAGAACTTAACATTATTTTCCACAGTCCAAACATACAAAAAAAAAATGAGTAAGTAAGGATCCTGATAGGTGTCCTAAGTTACAGAATCAAAAGGTAATTTCCACATCTTCCTACACTGAGGAAGTTGCTATATTATCTAAGTACAGTTGTACCTTGGAAGTCAAACGGAATCCGTTCCACAAGTCCGTTCAACTTCCAAAACGTATGGAAACCAAAGCGCAGCTTCTGATCGGCTGCAGGAAGCGCCTGCAGCCAATCGGAAGCCATGGGAAAGCCCTGTGGGACATTCGGCTTCCAAAAATAGTTCGCAAACCGAAACAGTCCCTTCCGGGTTTGCAGCATTCGGGAGCCAAAACGTTCGAGAAGTAAGCTGTTCGAAAACCAAGGTACATGGTTGGAAAAAAGAGAAACTCATACAATCAACACCTCATATCTTCTTTTTTTTCCTTTTTTTTAAGGTGGGATACATTTAACAACATAAGAAGAGCCATGCTGGGTTAGGTCAAAAGCCCACCTAGTCCAGCATCCTGTTCTCACAGTGGCCAACCAGATGCCTATGGGAAGCCCATAGCACTCTCTCCACTTGTGATTCCTGGCATGCATTCAGATGCATACTGCCTCTGATAGTGAGAGAGAACATAGCCACTGTGGCTAGTAGCCATTTGACTAAGAAAAAGAAAAGAACATGGCACTCTGGTGACTAGTCAAAAGCTGTGAAATCATGACTTTACAAAACAATGGCACCTATACAGATGTAAGAGATTTTGCAGGGGGGAAAGGACACTATGAAGTAGCAAAAGAAATAATAATGAAAACAATAAAGCATATTATTTCACTGGTGTATTATTATGAAGAAGGCCAAATGATCCAAGAGATAAGTTGCCAACCATACAAGGAATGTTCCAGAATTTTATCTAAAAGAAATCTATTTAGAAAGAGGGAAAGGTGTAAAGACCAAGTAAGAAGATTCAAATTATTCAGACAAATAATTTAGAGGAAGATAAAAGTAGCTAAATGGGGAAGGTGTGCTTCAGAAACCCCATGAAGAGTTTCAATGCTAGGAATTCAAAGGTAGAAACAGGAAGAGGAGTATAGTATAAATAGAATGAATTCAAAAGACCAAAAGCTGAAATATTGGCTTTGAATAGATGACAGTGATTGGTTTATATAACAACTTCAAGAATAGAGTTTTGGATGTACTTTGGCCTCACCTAGTAAAACTCTTCCTTTTTGCTTTCTCAGCAAAGGATGCAGAAAGCATTTATTAGCCACCACAAAAATCTTAAAATCAAAAGAAATACAAAAAAACCAAAAGTAGATGGAACCAGAAAACTCAGAAGCTCTAGATATTTTACATCTTAATTTACAATTTATGGGAAGCACTACAAATAATTGTCTTCCTCTTTCCAAAAGATATAGCAATTCCTGAAAAGACATATAAATAAAGCTAGTGAATTATCTCTATTGCTAATGCAAAGGAGGCTCTGTGGAGGACTTGCTGCGTAACGTAACTTGAAGAACAAGTAACATATCTAAATGAGTAGCAGCAGTAGTGATTTCAGGTATGTAGTCATGAAAGGAACAAAAATATGGGATCCTGAAATTGAAAGGAGGAAGGGAGGGAAGATCCAGAACATGTTTCTCTTTTGAAAACCTGAAAATAGCAGGAATACTATTATAACTTGGAACAGAGAAATATTATGACTCACTACATTTTGCTTTTCAAAGTACTTTGTTTCACAGTAACTAGCATCAGCACTCTGAAAACTATTAAAAACTGGTCTGCCTTTTGTGCTTTGCTGTAAAATGCACACTGACAGTCTATCCTAAGTTTGCAAGAAGAATTCAGTAACTTTCAAGAATCACGATTTCAGTTATGAAACGTATTTTTTTCTGCAAACCTCTGGCAGAAATTAGGCAAAATCCAGCAGATGGCATTAGAGTACAACCCATTGTATAAATACTTGTACTGGAGATGATACATTTCATTAGCATCCTGATAATCACTACTCAAGATTATCTACGTTTATATTGCTCCAGGTATCCTACAGAGGAATTGTGACTAAAATTGGACAATTATCTACCACTACACAGAAATTGAGATTTCAATAAATATATTAAGAGAAATCAAAATCCATGAGAACCTTATTTTGAAAATCAGGACATGGGTTTCTAAATGCAGAGTGGCATAACCCATGTTCTAACACCTTAAACTGTTTGGCTTATATGGAAGTCTTGATTTTACATCTCACAATGAAAAGAGAGGTTCCCACAAAAGATTCCCAAAACCATGTACTTTGTTATCTGTTGTAATTTCAAGTTGCTGTTGCAGTTTTGAAATTTGTTCATGGAGTTCATTTATTTCCTGTTCCTTTTCCTGTATGATCTGCACAAATTTTCCAGCAACTGCATGATGACCCTTTATAGAAGTATCTTCAGGTTTCTGGATAGCTAGTCCCATTTTTTCCATATCCTCCTACAGACAAAAAAACAGCGGCAAATAATGTAACTTGTTTTTCTCTCATTCTTTTCCATTTACAAAATGAATATACAAATATATATTAATATATTCTTTTAAAAAAATAAGAAACCAGGATGTTATGTATTAAAAGTTTTAAAAACTCATGATTTGCAGATGTGTTCATTCAAGAGTAGAAGATGGGTGGAAAATAGCATTTTCCTTTCCAGATAATTACCTTGAAAAATTTATTCTCTTGCTCAAGTTCTTGTTGTCTTGTAGTGGACTCTTTGTGCTGGATTTCTAATTGCATGTGCAACTGTTGTACTTCTTCATTTTTGTTTTCTAGTTCCTCGCGAAACTGCTCTAATTGTTCTTCAAGATTTATGATCTATATACCCAAGGTAAGTGGCAAAGGGATAATATCTTTTAAACAAGCAAAAACCATAAAAAACTGTTCTGCAATCTTACGACCATACTTATTTTCAGAAACAAATGTTTGTATTTAATTTCTAATTTTAAAGTCTATTAAAAAATACTCAATTTTACAATGAACGTGGAAAATTATGGATGGATGCTAGCTTATTTCTTCTATTCCGTTCTATCGTTCTGTCCGGATACTGAGGTCCAGCACTGAGGGCCTTCTGGTGGTCCCCTCACTGCGAGAAGCCAAGTTACAGGGAACCAGGCAGAGGGCCTTCTCAGTAGTGGCACCCGCCCTGTGGAACACCCTCCCACCAGATGTCAAAGAGAAAACCAACTACCAGACTTTTAGAAGACATCTGAAGGCAGCCCTGTTTAGGGAAGCTTATAAGTTTAACAGTCTATTGTATTTAAATATTTTGTTGGAAGCCACCCAGAGCAGCTGGGGAAACCCAGCCAGATGGGTGGGTTATAAATAATTTATTAGTATTATTATTATCTCATTCTCAATATAGCACTAGATATACAATGGGTACACACATCCTGAAGATTATTCCAGAGATGTTGTTCCTTCAGGAAGGTGACAAAGGACCTACAGGAGCTGGTGGGGCTATTAGTCTGTGGCTGAGGCCACCGTGATTCAGCACCCTGAGATTTTAAAAGGGCACCCACAATTATATCAGGATGGTGCATTGCACCTTGTGGCTAGAGAACACTGCAGTGGGCTCAATAGTAATACTAAACACCTGTCAAGTCTGGTGGTGAAGCTGGATAACCCGTAGATGACTCAGGTTTTTTAAGAGGCAACTATAATCTCCTAGGCTAAACGTATCCAAACTGACCAGGTGGCTGGGTATGGGGAGACCAGAAGTTGTGTCACAGGGTCTGGAAAAGGGCATGTGCTGGCCTCTTCCAGACATCATTCCCCTCCACAGTGAGCTAAGCAACATTTGAGCTGGCTTATATCTAAGCAGCAGCCATACCATACCATGGCCCTGCCTTTGGCTTGGGGCTCCCAAGCTATGTGGTCGCATATACATTTGCCATGAATGTGTGCTGCTTTCATTCACTCCAGAGATTGGTATGTGGCTCTCTTTGATCCCCTTACCTCCACTCAGGGGGAACAGTTTCATCTAGGCCACATGTCTGGCCCGCAGAAGAAAGCCAAGCTCATACAATGAAGCCATGTGACTATTCTGACATCTGCACACTCTGCATCCTGTGATGTTGGATTGAAATGAATTGTATGAAATATTAACTTATCTGCATAATTGAAAGGGATACTCTACCTCTTTTTCTTTCCTGTCTACAGCTTCTTGCTCAGCCTGTAACTGTGCTTCAAGGGGCAATTCTCCCCTTATTGTTGTAGAGCCAAACTGCTTCCTTTCCTCCACCTTTAAAGTAAGTATATTAGCTATCACATCTCTTGAATCCACAATTAAATAACTGAATGTTCTTGTTGATAATAAATATATAAAAACATTGTCCACAAAAAATACCTTTTGCAGACTGTCTGCACTGATCATTAAAGCTTGTTCCAGTTCTCTGATTCTGCACTCTAATTTCTCAATTTCTTCGTTCCGTTCTTGCACGTCTCTCTGAAGTTGCTCCTTAGAGAGCAAAAGCTCACTGCATTTGTCTGTTTTTTCTTTGAGGTGATTTGTTAACTGCTCAACCTGTGACAATAGGCAGGAACGATATTTCAAACCTCTTGAAATATTAAGGATGAAGAACTCTTTTGATGAAGGCTCCAGAAGATGTATGCTAATGTAGGTCATAAGTTCAAACACAAATTTACTGTAACGTTAACCAAGTTAAATTGCGTAGGAGAAAAAGAGGCAGGAAGTAAGAAGAAAGCTTTCAATCTCTGAAGTATTTAGGCACAAGGAGCTACTTAGTAACCAGAAGCCAAGAGAATAAAGGCAAGTTAAGATGGAAGACTCAAAAGAAAGCACATTGAGAGGAAAGAGAGGGTATTGGCCGCCACGCATACAGAAATGGAGGCAGCCAGAAAGACCTAATTGAGAAAGAAGTACCGTAGTAATTGGCCAAAGGAAGATAGCAAGACAAAACCAATTAACAAAACACTCCCCAGTGGATGGACAGCTATCAGTTCAAACTGTATGTACAACAGACAGAAATTACCCAGAGGCTCAAGCCTGCCAAATTAAAAGGGATGTTGCTTCACAAACACAAATTAAACAAAACCCAAGAGTGAGCTGTTGAACTCTTAAAAGATTTATTTCAGCTTTCACAGGTGCACTATTTCCTTTGATGAATGAATGAATCTGCAACTTCTTCCAGATTAGAGACTGATATATGGATAGACATATAGGAAGACAGACAGACAGACAGAGACAGACAGAGTTGCAGGGAGGAAAGAACACTGGAGTGCAAAACCACGATTACTTCCTGATATGATATGGTCACTGTGATTATTTTATATGCATTTGAGATTTGCACAGAAACATTGTAGAACCACCTTCGCCAAGCTACTGCTACAACTCTGCAGATTTAGTCCCACTGCTGCGGCTAGTGGCAGCTATAGTGCAAAACATCTGGCAAGCTCCAGGATGTAGGTGCTGCAGTTGTACCCATAGCCCTTTGGATCCACAGTTTGCACTTCCCCCACTTTATCAGTCTCTCTTGGTGCTAGCTGTGAACCTGACAAAGTGGGCTCAAGTTCACAAAAGCTTATGCTTCAATAAAAGTCTTTAAACATGCTTCAAAATGTTTTGTTTTTACTGAAACAGGTGAACGTGCTTCACCCCTGGAATGTGTCACAAATTAAAACTATGTCGGCTATGCCTGCCACACTGAAAAACACTGCCCTAATTCAAGAAAGAAAGAAAAACAACCACAAATGATGCATATCTTTCTGTATTAATAACAAAAAGCAAATTTACAAAATTCCAAGTAGTATTCCCTTTCATTATCCCTGTACAGTAAATAAAAATCATCTATTCAATCTTCCCAGTGAATCCCACAGAGCCTCTGCTCCAACCCACTTTGCATAAGGCCTTTGGAACTCACTTTGATTTTGTAAAGTGTGTTGACTGACTGCATTGGGACTATCATTAGGAAATAAATGAATTAAAAACCACACCTGAAAAAAAATCTATGGTTTCGGCTATTAATTCTACAAATAAATGGTTATAATAATGTGTAGTCCAATTGCATGCAATAGACCTTATTTGTTCCAAGTAACTGACATTAAGATGGAACTCCCCAGTTTGACTGTAAGAAAGTACTCTGGCTAACTGCGAGACCAGATCATTGTGCCAAAGCTGGCATGCAATTGGGAAGTAGGAAGGGTGACAGAGGAACATGCAGCCATGACACTTGTCCATGGTCATAAATAAAGGATTATGAAACCTTGGACAATTGTCCAAACAGAGGACAATTTTCAACATTTCAGTTTATGTATTTATGGTCAAACAAACCAACAAACCTGTATCTTACCTCTCTGTTTTGGTGTTCATTGATTGGCTGAAATCTCTGGGGAATCTTAAGCTGCTGCTCCAGTTTCACAATCTCTTGCTGGAAAACATCTCTCTCATGCTCCCTATCAATTGCCTGCTCCTGAAAATGTAACCATCATACTTCTTATGGCAAACATGTTCAAATGAACTTCAAAATTAACTCATGGTATCTTGTTTTCAATTTTACTTAAAACTAAACAAGATTTTCAAAATGAATGTAATGATACTGCAGTGCTTCTACTGTTTATCAGTTATATGTATATATATAAACACCTGTTACCAGTAAATAGCAGAAGCCCACAGAAAATCAACTTTCTAGTTGGAACATAACCACTGATATTTTATCGAAGTATTGTAGTCAGCTGGCTTATCTTATTCATGACTATGAAAATGTGACAAGCACTGGGCCCCAGAAAGCAAGCAGGTATCTGGCACACGTCTATATACATTTGTAGCAGGGCTGATAGCAATACATTTTTATATACTGTACAGTATGGTGCCATTGCAGACAGCCAAGGCAGAAACTAAATATTGTAGATGGTTGACAAACACTGGCAATTCTTTTTCTGGCACCGAGTTTAATGTGCCTGTTTGTACTTTAGGCTACTCTTTAGAGATCAACTCAAATGGGCTACCTTAATAAATACACAAACGCTTGGGGCCATCTCTAGAATACTATGACTAATGATTCTCTATTACTCATCATGTCTGGAAAAATACATCTCTAAAATATAACCATCTTATCTCACACATGTCAAGATGTCAGGGTGTGGCTATGTGCTCTTCTAAAGTATTTTTCAAGGTCTGAAATAATATATATATTTCTTTATCGAGCCTGAATTTAACAGATTTTAAATTCTGAAATCGTGATCAACGTTGTTTTTCATTCCTTTTAATGTGCATTTAAAAAAGTAATCTGCATCAAAATGTAAAAACACACAGAAAGCTTTTTTAATGTGCAGTATTAAGTAAATTAGAGTATGGCCTTTTTGTCTCTCTCCCACTCTTAAAAAAGTCTGTCATATATGGCTAGCAGGATTTGCAACCCATCTCTTACTTACATCTAGAAATTTTTTTGTTTTCTCAAGCTGTTTCTCCAGAGCTTGGTTTTGTTGCCTTAGATCCATCAGTTCTGCATTTTTTTCTTGCTCCAGTTCCAAATACCGGCTGACCTGCTCCTCTATATCAGTTTCCAGTGCTTTCACCTGCTTTTGAAGGTAGTCATATTCTTTTTCTGCTTGCCGCTGCACCTCTATTTTTTCCTTCATGAGCTTTTCTGTTTCCGCCAGCAACTCTGTTTTATAAAGGCATCAGTTGTTGTTTTGGACAGGAATAGTTAACTTAAGCCTATCAGAACAAATTCACTCCCAAAACAATGTGTTCATGCTATAGTATAATAAAGGATGGAAATAGGTTTGGGTTTTACCAGAATTGTGTGGTATCTCTCAATAAAAAGAGGGAGGTATGGAAGGAAGATATCACAAAAAGTCATACAAAACCCCAGAATGAAAGCTGAAACACTCTCAGTTTACTTTAGGGCACACCAATTTTAATGATTAATCATGTACATGGGTCACCGTAACAAATCGCAACTGCATATATTTAATTCAGTATTGGGGGAAATGTATGATGGCATTAAAACCCAACTGTCTTCTCATCCAGTAGGACTGATCCAAGTTAACAACAACAACAAAAAAGGTCCATGAAATGGCACATACAATGTTTAAATGTCAAAACACTATAGACCTTCACCTGGTGAGTTATAGAAAGGACAGCGAAGCAAATGTCTTACCTGCAGTGGATATTTTCTGTCATCGGTGTTGTGTTTAAACACCTTACTACCCCTGCCCTTCATTTTAAAAAAAAATGTTTTTCATGATGTGGGAAAACACTAGCATATTTAGGGCCTACAGTGGCATGGGGCTACTGTAAGAGATTGCCTTTCAATGCCACACCAGTCACACTGGATGTTGGAGGCCATATTGGACTACCTGGTGACAGGTAGTTTCTGTGTCGGCAACACTCCTTCTGGGATTTGGACTACATTAACGTGAACAGGAGGCGCATTGTGATCTCTTCCCAGCAGAGCTAAGGCTTCCAATACACAGAGTGGATCCGCTTAGTCAACTCCCACTGAATTGGGCTCACCATGCACATATTTCCTAACGTTTTGTGTAGCCAGAAATAATGTCAGGATAAATGCTTTATAATGTGATTCACCAGTATAACAGATACAGATACTGCAATCACAAAATGCTTGTAGATTTTTTTAAATGAGGCATACTCCAGAGTAATGGATTTATGGATAAAGATCTTTTATCATATAAATGAAAGAAAAAGGAGGGGAAAGTCACCAGATAGTGGTCATTTTGCATTACACAATACATAATATTTGGGGACCATCATCTTACATCATGCTTGCTTGCTTAAACATCGTATGTCAATACAGAAGTCATGTTTGGCAAAGGTATTATCAACCAATGTATTTGCAGTTTTTAAAGCAAAGTATTACTACTACCTGTGCTCGCAAACTAATCGACTAAGATGATGGTTATTAAATGAATCTGCTTCACTTTACTAATGTATTGCACTTAGAAATTGTGAGCAACTGTTAAAAAGAAAGTTGTGAGTATGAAACACAGTATCAAAGCTGCAGCCCAGTAAAAGTTAATGTCAGTAAGCTGAAAGCCCAAAGAGAGACCATGATTAGCCAGTGTCAGTAGCTGTTAAATCTGCCACCCAATGAAAGATTGGCCATGCAATATACAAACACACCTGCTTGGGAAGCTGCATCGACTGCAGCATCTACTAGGCCTAGGAGAACAGAAAAAAAACAAGAAGCAAAGTAATTCACATGCCATCTATAGCTTTCTTAAGGTGTAATACTGTATAAGAAAAATGAAGCTGAAGACAGAATGTTGAGTTCAGTGAAAATGCCTGATGATGCAAGAAATGTGTCATTAATCTGTTAAGTATGATAGTTTTTCCTACTATTTTAATGTGGAATATCCATTTACAGTATTTTTCTACAAAGTTTTGTGAACATACTATAGATGTTCCACTGAAAAGTCCAGGTAATATACCTGCTATTAAATGTACTGATTACTAGATTATTGCAAAATAGAAGCCCATGTCCTAATCTTAATAGTTTACGTTTATTGAAACGTAATTAACTCACAACTACCTCTTTTGATCATTATTGCTTCTTTGGCATTTTTTTTTAAAATCTAAAACTTCACATGCTCCTTATAGAATAGAGACTATATTCTTAAGTAAACACCTTTAGCATGTCAATGTACTCTTTACAATAAACACTGTTTCAATAAGATGTCTTTTACTGGGGGAAAAGAAGATTAAAACATTAATTTGCTTTATGAAGGCAAATATTAGTTGAACAAACACTTAAGCACATTAAACAAGCTTTGTGTCTTCTTTTTAGAAGCTATCCAGCAAAAAGGTAGGCACAACAGAATACAAAATTTAAAAAATTAGGGGTTTTGCTTCCTGAGCAGTTTCTTTGTGGGGAAAAAGAGACAGTATGAGTATTTTTATATAAAAATCAACTTATACACAATCTTCCTACTCATCAGTTTCTAGCAATCATCTAGTGAATTGGAACACTCTTCAATGTCTATACGTATTTCTCCAGTTACATTTAAATATTCTATTTTTCGGAGAAATGCACTAAGGCTCATAAACATTGTGGTGTTATAGTTACAACGTTGGGTTTAGGTAAAGGAAAGCCCATCTCAGCTCACTAGGTGGCCTTGGATAAATACAATCATTTAAGCTATCTTATTTCACAGCATTTAAAAGGTAAAATGTTGTTCTGAGCACCTTGAAGGAAGAGCCAGCTGAAAACGTAACTAATATATTTTAGCTGAAACAACATTTTGATTGGGTTGGACTAGATTACCCTTGGGGTTCTTTGCAACTCTACAATTATATGATTCCATGATTGCACCCCTATATTCCTTATACTGTATATGTTAGTGGACCTAACCATAAACCCATGTGTTTTCACCTGGGGAGATTCAATTCAGCTTCCCTATCTGATGGTAAATGCCTTCATCCTTTTGGAAATGTTACTAAGAAAAGGTACATGAATCATTTGGTGAGGAGTTGGATTGTTAAAAGACTGAAAGCTGATATGATATTTTAACGGAAGCATTCACTTGCGATAATAAGAGTTTGGATTGTTCTCTCAATGGGAAGGTGGCATCTATTTATGTGTGTGTGTGTTTCAAGATGGATTTAGTCCCACCACTACTATTTTTTTAAAAATTATTTCTATAGGCATCTTAGTATGGTGCCCTTGTTCTTTGCTTAAGGCAAACTGGTGGATTTTTCATGTTTCTCAGAACCTTTTGTGAAGAAGGCAAGGTACTGTTGCCACAGAGGTCAGCTGACCTGATAGGAAGACACACCCTCCCAACCAGTTTTACAAAAGTGAAGTGAAAAATCTACTAAATAGTAAGTGGTAAAACCAGGTAAGATCTTTGGAAGGGCTGAGGGGAATACATACGTTGTTCTACTGGTCCTGCATCAGCTTTCATAGCATCCTTTTGTCTGAAGAGTAACTCCTTCTCTTCTTGAAGCTGCTGTCTCTCAGCCTCTAGTTCCTGTAATTTGTTACCTGTACAGAGTAGCTCTTGCTCAAGATGGTCTATTGCATCTGTTTTTTCCTGGATTTGCTCTTCCAGAAGTGATTTTTCATCTGCATAGCCATCAATAAGATCTTTAGGAACAAGAAAAATACTGAAATTTAACCACAGTGATTTCCAAGCATATATTTCAAAGAAAAGAAAGTTTTAGAAAACATGTCAACAGCTGTTGAAATAAGTGGAAGAGCTTTATCCTATGTGATTGAACCTTGAATATTTTTTGCCTTCAATTTCAGTTTCACATTCCCAAAGTGCCATATATTTAATTAATTTTTGTGAGACAGCTTTTTCATGGGGTGGCAACATGACTGTATGTCTGCATGCATGTCTGAGTGAAATGTGTGTATTTGACTGTCATGTTCACACATCCATAGGTGATGATGGGATTCAACACAACATCTGAACAGGCCTAAAGATCTTAAATTCAATAAATTCCAAAGAACCCTACTATGTTAGTGGGCATAACTACATACTAATAAAAGTTGCTCCAACGTGTTCATTTATCTGTAAAGTGTTTGGGGGGTGATGAATTTTTACTAATAACGTCTTCCTGAAATTATGTATTAAAACTTCATAGACATAAAAATAGGTAGGTCTTAAATTGGTATGAATTCTACTAACCCACTTGTTAACTGTTCAGAATTTTTTTTTTTTAAAAAAATACATGTTTAATTTTCCAGCTGTTTTAACAGAATTATAAAACTAGTAAATGCCTTTAATTAATTACTTCAAAGTTTTTGCATATTGTATACAACAAAATGGGCTTTGTCTCAAACACCTTACAATACCTATTGCAAACACAATGGCTGCATTCACACAAGAATGCACAGATGGCTCCCACTTCATATCCCCCCTGGCGGGAGCAACAAATCACAATTCCTGGCTTAGCCTTTCACAGAACAGCGGTCACTGTTCTGCTCCAAACTACCATGTGAGGGCAAGGTTTGTTTAGTATAATGTGTGACTCGGGCCTGTGTAGTTATGATAAATGCAATGTTCTCAAAAGGGACAATAATTAACAATATGCTTATACTGAATCTATTATTATACTTAGGAAAATATAATTAACCAGAAATTAGTCACCCACCACAGTTTAATGCATCACTACTGCAAATTAGGCCAATGTGGTTTTTTTTTTTAACTGCTGAATTTTCCCCATCATAAGATTTGTTGATTTATGAGCTCCCAGATTAGATGCATCAATAAAAAGGTACTTCAACAAGTCTTCGCAAGTCAAGTTGGTTGTTTCATAGTTGAACAAACCTGAATTATGAGACTATAATGCCAGCAGTCCCTTAAAATGATAACGTGAAGATTTATAGACATGTAGATAATGTACCACACCAAAACTCAAGTCAGATGAAAGCACATTTAGTACGTTATGCATAAAAAAGCATGTTTGGCAAGCCTTGGTATTTTGAGGGAACACAAACCTAAAGAACTTTATTGCCTCCTCACCAACACAAGAGTTAAAACAAAATAAAAAATAAAAAAATCCTTCCAGTAGCACCTTAGAGACCAACTAAGTTTGTTCTTGGTATGAGCTTTCGTGTGCATGCACACTTCTTCAGTATGCATGCACACAAAAGCTCATACCAAGAACAAACTTAGTTGGTTTCTAAGGTGCTACTGGAAGGATTTTTAAATTTTTTTTATTTTGTTTTGACTATGGCAGACCAACACGACTACCTACCTGTAACAAGAGCTAAACATTCCAAGCACTTTGCAGCATTATTTGCCCTTTCCCACACTTTAGTCCCACTGAATTTTCTACTGTCCTAAGTTAGATTTCTTGTAAACATGAGAGAATTTGAATTCCTGTACTTGGTTAGGATTCAAAGGAATACTTTAGTTATGTCCAAGGAGCTATGCTAGTCTGGTGGATATTTTCCTTTTAAAAAGCTGATCCCCAACTCAAATCAATATTTGCTTCTCTCCCTCCCTCCCTCTCTCTCTCTATTTTACAACAGATATGCTTTTTGATGGTAGTGGTGGGTTGGGAGTGTTGATGCTAGGTACATGAAACAAGTTGGGCCCGGCCGCCTTTGAATCCCAATCTTTTTCTTTACTATCTGAAAGCCTATAAACTTGCTCTTTAAGTAACAGTGGCACCAGGATCTACCGGCCCATGTGTAAGCCAAACAGATATACCAATGTATAGCTTATGCATCTGGTTACTTGTCCTAGGATGATATTACCATATGAAAAGCAAACTGGACAAGTCATAGGATGTGTGGTGAAATGGGTGTTTTTTATTAACAAAACCATTCGATACTATGTGAAGCAGGATTGTGTACGTGTGCATATACTTTAGAGCTGTAGACACTACTTAATATGTAAAGAGGGTTGGTTTTAAATCTTTATGACAGGACAGAAGGCCATAATTTGGACTTTTTTTGTATGAGTGCACATTCATAATGCATGGAATTCTACCAAACAAGAAAGTTTGCAGTAGCTTAAATCTGCCTTTAAAAAAAAAAATCAAGGTGACAAAACCAGAATTTAAAGGAGTTGGCTGCTGTAATGTCAGAGACTGTAAATACTGCTCCCAAGAAGCAGTCATGAATCAGATCTTTTTTTTTTTTTTTAAATGGCATTCAATTTCATGAGAACTGCCCAAGGTCACATTAGTAAATCACTAACACTCATTAGAAAGTAGTGTTTATCTTAAGGAAAAATGCAGTTCCACAGATTTCTTTTGACAAATTTTGCAAGCTTGGTGAATACTGTTGTTCGCTTTGTTGTTGATAAATAGTCTGAAGTAAAGTTATTTCTAGCACAATTCTATCAACATTTACTCAGAAGCAAGTCCTATTGAGTTCACTTAATCTTATTTTCTAGTAAATATGTTTAGGATTGCAGCTTTAACACACAGTTTGTTTTTTTGTGCTGCTGAAAACAGCCAACAAACAACACACAAATACTTTTAAAGAACAATTCTAAACATTATTTTTTTTAAAGAAGCAAAGCACAATTATCCAAAAATTAAAATAATTTCTTTGGCTTTTAGTACAATGTAAGTAATCTATTTTTATATCAGTCAGAATTTATTTATTAAATGCCAATGTACAGCCTATTAAAGGACAGGCTCATATGATGATTTATGTGAATGGTTCAGTGCTGCCAAATTCTGGCTCTTTGATTTATCGACTAAATCATTGACCCATGACTCAAACACCTGTTGATTCATTCAAAGGCTTATTCAAAATCTAGGATCATATGCATTTCAAAGGAGAGCTGACTGAAAAGTTGAAGTGATGCAAAACAGAGGCCATCCACCAGCTATAACTTGACTTTCCTTGTATTTAATTTTTTTAAAATAATTAGTTAATGAAAAAGTTGTTTAAATTGAGCCCTAGTTTTTGAATCTTGCCTTTATGCCTTGCTCAGTAAACAGAACTTTTCACAAATAATCTGTGTCTTACCCTGCACTAATGTCTATTGAAAGAACGAGTACAATGGTGATAGGTTTCTATGGCAACGGACATCCTGTTATACAGGTTTAACAGATTCTGAATCATACACAAAATGTGATATTATGAGTAAAGAGCTCATTACTCCTACTGGTGACATGCAAATTGAGAATATTCACAATGATGAAAGCATCATCTATAAAATATGCCAGAGTTGAACCAACCATGAAAACCCTCATTTTTCAATTTTCTCATCAATAAATGCTCAAGAGACTGCTGCTGTCCATCACAGAACAAATGAATGATAATGATGGTCTTAGGAAATAACCTTTAATGTAGTTTAACTTGAAGCACAGGTTGAAAAGAAAGAGGTTAGATTATACATTGCAGAAGATTCTGAAATTCCTCTCCCCCTTATTTTCCCCTAACCTTTGCACAAGATACTCATTTTTAATTTTATTCTTCATTTCTGCTCTCTGTCTGTCTGTTTCGCATTGTGGCTGCTTTCCTTTCTCTCAGAGAGGTATGAATTAATTTTGTTTTCTATTTGCTTGCACCTTCCTTTTCTCTATTGCTGTAAAAGAAGGACAATTTATCCATAACTACCTGAAAATTTGACATGGATTCAAGAGATCACTAAATGAGTTGCACTATGATTCTGGCATTTTTTGGGCGAAGAATGCAAATACTGCAAACACTGACATAATGAAGGGAAACGATTTGCTATGCCTTAAACATTTAAAGCCTTATACAGCAGATGAATCATTACTTACTCTCTGCTTTGCTAAGCTCCAAAGCCAACTGCTCTCTAGCTTTAACCTCTCCATCAAGTCGCTCTTGCAATTCCTCCTGGCATCTGAGCAATTCAGTGGCTTCTTGTTCCTGTTTAAAGGACTCTCGCATCAATTCTGTCTGTGTAACTTTAGCATGTTCAAGCTGTGTGATAAGAGAATGAAAAAGGTTAAAATGTGATGGTTTAAACAAATAAATGTTTACCCAAGTCTTACACTGGAAACTTGAACTTGTTTTGGAATGATAAATAATCTGGAAAGGATGATTGGGCCATTTCATTCATTTCTACAGACTTCTAAATTAGAGGTTTATTGGCCTTACACAATATGGTCAGTGAGATAAGTAAATACCTGCACACTGCAGTATAATGAATCACAGTGTCACATGACCATATCCGTGTCCAAGTGCCGGAACTTGACACTTCCTAGCTTACGTCAACTTATGAGAGGCTCATTTTAATGTTCATTACAAACTTTCCAGAACGTAATGGAATCCTCAGCAGATACTACACATATTATCTTTTGCTACAAATTTTATATGAAAGTTCCTAATTAGGATGGTTGAAAAGGAATGTGGAACAACGGATTTCATGTTGCAAATAATAATTCTATTTCATAAGAAACTGTGCAACTCCCTCAGATCAAAGGTCGGAGAACCACAGTGAAGCAGAAACAACCCTATAGACAAGGTTCATTAGGTGCTAAAGCTCTTTAACACAAATGAATTAGTACTTGAAGGGAGATGTTGTTTCCCATTGTATATTTTCCATCCATTGTTTAATTTGTGGAAATGTCACCTACTTAACTGACACAATTTTTAAAAACAAACATTGAAAAAGTTCATTTGCCCCCCCCCCAGCAATTCATCTCAAAAACCAATAGCTCTGAGTCAAAAATCTTGCATGTCTCTTTTGAATAAATCTTTGAGAAGTGATGAAGAACCACCTGCTGTAATTATCAGAACAGAATCACAATGGAGACTTGGGGAAAACAGTATTTTTCAAGCCATGTGCTTAAGGTAAGTAAGGAAATAGCATGACTTTACTTAGAATTAGTAAAAAAAAAATTAGCTCAGTTGAACAAGTGAAAAAGTTCAGAGTCTAGCTGTTAAGGGCAGGTAAGGCTGCTGACATTTCACGTGCTACTCAAATTACAAAATGACAAAACACATATTTGTTTAACTGCAGGGAAGGAAAGAACCCACACCCATGTTTTTATAAGTATGGTGAATGTGTTCACATATTATGTGTCTTGTAATATATTCCTCATAGTGTGTGGCTTTATCAGAAAAAAGCTCTTCTATTTTTATCAACTGTTTTAGTGTTAACAAAGCTAAGGTGGTTGTTGGGTCAGCAAGCAAAATGTCAAGCAATCCATGCAAACAGAGTTCTAATACTAAAGCCTCCTGCAGCAGTGTATACTTGGGGTTAATTTTTTTCTTATCTAGCAAGCTGGCTTGGCTGTGTGGAAGGGCTCTCAAAATCCAAATAACTGCAGTCTGGATGATGACAGCTGCACTGATGGAGAACTTCTAGTTTCCTCCACTACCATCCCAGGGAAGGGGAGAAATGTTATCTAGGTATCCCAGCCCCATCACTAAATCTAAAGACAGCAAAACTACACCAATATATACAGAGAGACAGAAGTACACCTCACAGTACAGATCTCAAGTCACCTAAGTCTGTGTAAATATCACACATTTAAAGCACAGGAGTTCCCCCTCCAAAATCCTGGAAACTGTAGTTGATTGGGGGGGGGGCACGTGTTTGAAACGTGCTTCAAATGCATAGTATGCACAAAGCCTCAGTTAACACATTGTGCCAAAACACAAAATAATATTCCTAAAGGTTATTTAAATCGTACTAAAGATTTCTCTATGCTTTGATTACATGGCAGATAACTATACTTAGCATTATTGAAAATTCACAGGTGCATTTTACAGAATATACTACTGCATCTTAGTTTAAGTATGCATTTGATATATCTTATTCAAAGTGACATTAGTATTTCCATTACTTTCTGTTTCTCCACTCTACACTGAAGCATGGCCAAATTAAACTATTCACTATTAAAGCAGCACATGCAACACATTGCCCAATGTGGGCATTTGATCCTCATTTTGTCACGTGCCTCCTATTATCTATTATAACAATGTTGCATTCAGCTTTGGGTGCAAACAGAATCATACATTCATTGGAAACAGTCCTTATATTAAAGTATGCTTTTTGCTTCTTTGCAAAAATGTTTTACTGAAAGGCATGGAGGAGGGGGGGGGGAATCAAATAAATAAAATCAAATAAACAAAGAGAATAAATGTGATTGTTAAATAATAGCTAGATATGCTACATGGCTCAGATACACTGCTGTCATATCTTAGATTTAAGTGAGAAGCACTAAAATAACAGATACCTACAAATATGTTACACCTGCACCCGCTTTATAATGTCAATACTGGCACTGTATGCTGAATTCAATTCTACTGTAGTGTCAATAATTAAAGAAAAAAGTTTCATTAGCTTTGTTTATAAAATAAAAAAACTGCTTCAGATACAAAAATATTATCAAGTACTATATATAGTTTAAAACTTTCCCCAGTTACCATTTCTGCCAGCATGTAACACACACACACACACACACACACACACACACACACGTGTACAGCAATATTGGAATTCCTTCAGGTTCTTTCATACTTACTGAATAAGGGGGTGTAGGCAAAGAAATTTTTGAAACAACTCTTACTCTATGCTCATTTTTCCTGCGGCTAAAATGAAAAATTGAAGTATTGACAACTACAGAGTTATTTTCATCCAACTCTTCGGTGAAAGGAAAAGGATATGGTAAAGGCACACGAGATTCAACTTCATATGCATCTTCTTCCTGGCTTTTTTCTGACTTCAAGCCACTGAATAGATTTGATGCCCAATATGTGCGGTAGGAATCCATTCGAGAATAACGCTGCTGCCCTCGCTCATCAGATAAGGCTATTTGCCTTAGCTATGAAAGGTTTCAATATATTGAGAAAAAATTGCAGAGAAGTTCACCAGTTGTCTGACTGCTGCAGAGAGCCAGGAACTATCAGTTCACATCCGGATAAGTAACCCACAAGTAAGGAGAAGCCCAAGTAAATATCAACTTGAGAAGAAAAGAAAGTGTCAACATTTGCAGACTTCACTGAACTACGACTTTTCCCCTCAGAACCAAACTCGAAAAGGTATTTTAAACAAAAAGAATTAGTAATGTGAGGCAGGCATTCATCGAGGGAACAAGGTATCTTCATTATTAACCATGTAACGACAAGCAACAGGCAGTTAATCAATCCATTACAGCAAAAATTTGCAGCGGTTGTCAATTGAAAAAACAAAACAAAACACCTGCTACAGTGAGGTTAAAAATACAAAAAGCGGCACACTATTTGGCTCTGATTACTTTCTTGAAAGAATTCCCTTGAAGTTAGATAAAAACTTCATCGTGCAAAGTGAAAGTCTTTCTCTCTCTCAATGACTCTGTTGAGGAAGAGGTCAGGACAGTGGGAGTGGCCTAATTTCTTTACTGCAGGTACACAAGCTGATGGAATTTGAATTAGCACACCCACAGTAAACCTTGCCTGACAAGATTCAAAATCCAAGTCAGAGCAGAGAAGCTGTATTCGTAAGGGAACAATAGCTTCAAGACTAAAAGACTATTTTCAATGCTTTTTTTAACATTTCTAAAATACAGTTGCATCTCCAGATCTTTAATGCTGACAGCCTGAAAAACACTCCTAGCAAGGTTTCTCTTTCTATTAGGATCAATGTGCAAGTCCATGAATTAGATGATAGGCCAAATTCAGACTGTTTCTAGATTTTTTTGGCACAAAGATCACCTTATCATCACAACACAGTTCCTTTGGAAGTTTGAGGGAGATGAAGGAAGATAGAAAGGAGAATAAGATTTTGATTACATCCTTTGGAGAAACAAGTTGTAAAATGATGTATTGTCCATTAGAAAATAAGTCTTTGATTTAACTTGCTGGGCATTTTCTGCTTGTTCTCTTGCAAGAGAGTCTTGAGAAACTATGCTGACAAAATTAAACTTGATAGGCAGATATGAAATAGAATAGTACATTTCAAATTCAAAGATGTGTTTGATCCATTCACCTGTTTCTAAGAGGGATGGAAGAGCTCTCCTTTGAGCACTGAGATTCGTTTTAAATGCATTTGACAGACTGAGGCTATAATACTATGATGCAAGTTCCAAGTTCAAATGCGGGACCATTTTGAGGCATGCAAGAAATGTGATTTCTTCTTTGAACACTAAAACTGCATGCTACAATTTATTGCTTTTTCCAAAAGTTATTCTAGGTTTCAGGTTAAAAACTGACCTTTTTGATAGGGACAATTTTTGAAAGTGAAATATTCAGCACTGAAAAACTCGATTCAAACTTGGTGTGCACATTCATGGCATCATTCTAAAAGTTCCAAGTATTTGAGGAGGAGGTAGAAGAGATGGGTAAACACCTAGGTGCGATGACTCAAAATATTGCAGAAAAATATTGAGATGGAAACATAAAAGGCTTCCAGTAGGAAAAGCAGGTTGAAACAACTCCAATGAAACAACATTAGGATGAAAGACCTATTCAATCCTACGATTCACTAGTTTTTAAAATGAAGTATTTCCTTTCTAGCAAAGCCAACAATGAAAAAACTGCATTGCAAATGAAATCCTATTGCAAGTTATTGGCATATACATATCTTTCTGGAAAGAATAAGAACTATATAAACACTAGTTGAAACTGGGAACAACTACACATTCCACACTTTGAGGGCACCAATGGTATAGGTCTGAAGAAATCCAATTTACTTCCTCACATTGAGGTACTAGACAATGGTTGTGTGCAGCTTCCCTGTACCCAAAGAATTGACCCTTCAACCAATTGATACACACACCAGCCTATAAGAGTTTAAATCCACAGAATGAGAAATATCTGCACTCCCAAAGAAGGAATGATCAAGGTCATGGCAACCAAAGAAACAACTTTCAAACAATCTGATTTAGCTTATCACAATTTTGAACTCTTTACGTCATTGTTTTAAATACATTTAAACATTTAAATGAAAGAAACCTCTGAAAACATAACAGAGACATCAAAAGATCTGAAAAACTTACCACAATCCCTGAAAAATCATATACTATTGTAGGTGTTCCACCACCAGAAGGTGAGATGGAGGTGGAAAATCAATACACCTGGCTCAACAGATAAACAGGTATCAGGGCTATAGCTACCTTTTAAGAGATGCTAATGCTTACTTTTCTAAAACTATCCTACAGTATTATATAATATATAAGGATGTCATCTTGCTGTGGTTTGCATGGCCAGCAACAGATGGCTCTGTGAACTACAACGTGAAGAAGGAAAAGCAGTGTTGGCGGATGAGGATGATGGAGATAGAGATGGGGGCAGCCCACGCAAGTGAGTGAACAGGCAGGTGACAGTGCAGGTGAGCAGGTAGCCCAGATGATCAACACAGGTGTCAGGTAGCCTGGACAAGCCACAGAGGAAAAGCCAGGGCAGCTCCCCAGCAACCATTCAGCTCTGCTGCCACTGCCCACTGCCCACTGGTATTGCTGTTTTGGCCTCAGCAGCATTGGAGTAGAGAAGGAAGTAAGCAGAGACAGGTGGGAACCCCAGGCAGGCTGCTGAGGAACAGTTGTGACACCACAGGGGAGCTGTCCTACCACTTCCTTGCTCTTCAACTTCTGCAGCCATGGCCAAGGCAACCATGTCAGTGTGAGGCAGGGAGTATAAGCAGAGGGTGGGAGGAGGTCTAAGGGAGAAGGTGTGGTTGGGATAAGTTGTAAGGAGAAGGGGGAGTGGAGGCTGGGATGAGATGCAAAGGGAGAAGATTTTCAAAACCTATGCTGTCTCCAATAGTGTTTTGCAACCCACTCCTCAATAATCTACTAAGGATATAATTAAGGAGTGCTACCTGATTGGTGGTTTCGTTTATTGTTTCCAGAAGTTTTTCAACGGCTGCCTGAAGTCGAGAACTGATATTTAAAACCAGCTCTTCATTTTTGGGGTCTACTTCCACTCCAGCAAAGCCATGCTCCGTGAGGTACTGTGAGAGTTCAAGGCCTTCATCTGTGACTTCTGACCACATGCTAGGGCCATCACCTTCTACATCGCTGCCATGATACGAAGACGATGCCTTTTCTACACAAAAATAATAATAATGACAATAATAATATGAATAATGGTGTCTTGTAAAGCTTTTTGGTACCAGAAATGGTAAAACGGGTTCATATATATACAGAATGAATCATGATCAAATAAATAGTACAAATACACATATATAATAATATATGGCCATACTTACACTGCAAAAGCAGGACATCACAGCAACAACAAAAAATACATTCTGCACTAAAAGTTACACAAATAAGGTAAAGAGAATGTTAGCAAGCAGAAACAGGCAATAGAAAAGGAGATACTAACAGAAGAAAAATATTTTTGTAGCATGCTATAGTCTATTCCTCTTATAGCGGGTACGTAACTGGAAACTAATCTTACTGGCTTCTGTTAGTGTGTCCCAGTTTGGAATAAGCAGCTGCACATTGCAAGCATATAGAATGTAAGTAGACTGCACTTCAGTACCACTTTGAGCCATAACATTCAGATTATGCCCTTAATAAATTACTGTTGGACAATTAAATCAGGGAACTATTCATGTTGACATCAGGGTTTGTTTGTTTGTTTGTTTGTTTAAAAAGATATACCAAGTGGGCTGCAATTCTATGGACAGATATATGGGTTGGGGGGAAATGATTCCTGCTCTCAACTGGCCTGCTTGGGGCCAACTTTATTTCTTCATAAGTCTCCTCCTGGGACGTCTACTCTGTTAGATTTCCCAGCAAACTAAATATATTGACTCCACCACTAGTGTAAATTAAAAAACAAAACAGCACCCTGCCTCTGTGTTTACCCAATGTTGCCTTTTACTCAGATCTCAGTTTTGATCAGTATTTTCCAGTTTAAAAGTAAAATCCACTGTCAGTAATGAAGCCAGCAGTAGCAGTTTTGCAAGAGCTTTCATGTCCAAAGTAGCAAAAAGGAAGTCTTGGTTCAGATGTAAGAGGCATCTTAAATTAATAAACTATGACTAAAGCACAATTTCTCCATTAGGTTGCAATGTGAACCTGTCATTAGAAGAAGAACTGGAGGCAGCTGGGTAGGAAGGGACAAGAAGGAAACACACAGGCACACTCTCTCAGGCCTTTAGGACTGCAGTTTTCTCAGCTCTGTCTGAACCAGGACCATGGCAAGAGGTCTATATAGGAATAATTTTATAGTGCCCTTTCCTCTTTGGTGAACTAGTCAGTACAAAATTGCAGTAGGCACCACCAACACATCTTGCTTAGGCTTTCAGAGCCTTGGTGTACCACCTTTATAACATCCATGAAATATTTTCCTTAATATGAATTACTGTTACATATCTCCTTTTATAGTTTTCGTAAGGCCAACGTAAAATTCCGTAAAACTGCAACAATCCATGAACAAAAATAAAACAACATAGTTTTTTATATGAATGGAATGAATAGCTGGATGAGTGTCAAGTTTACATTCACATGGCACCTTTCATCTGCACAGGATGTCAAAGCACTTTACATGCCCTGCAGGATTCAAACTTAGAGCCATCAGCGTGCAGTTCCCTTAGGGATTTGCTGGCAAATGTTTTCGGCCAACTCATTGCGCAACATTTAGGATGGATTTGGAGAAAGGAAGAGTTTAAAAACTTTCCAAACCCTTCTTAAAATCAAAAAACAAAAAAACAAAACAAAAACTTTCTACAGACTTAACTGGTCACCCTTTTTACAATATGCAAAGTGTTACTATTCCATCAGGAGGTGAAGGGCCTCCTGGTGTCAAAGCGTATTTACTGCAGGAGCTTTAATATCCTCAGAGTAGAAAGGACCTTTGAGATGAACATCCAGGATACTGTTTGGTCAATGTTAATACATTGGTTAAGGCTGAGTCGAGGGGAAGCATAGCCCCGTACTGAGCCACCGGCACCACTTACTGACGCAACGGATGCTCTTTGAAGTTCACCCATCTTTAAGTACTGACCAGGTAAGAGACCCTGCTTAGCTTCTGACAAATAAGAACCTGGAGTACAGTAAGCAGAGCTACAGAAAAGATACAGTCAATTACAAAGATATATTAGTTACTGCGTATTCTAAACTATGTGCAAAGTCCAATGGGTATATATTACTCTGGCCCAATCCACAACTTCATTACACTGTGTGCCATTGCACAATGACCCCTTTGACCCAGGAAATAGGGCACCCAAGCTTGTAGCTTTGGCTGTGCAGTCTCACTAGCAGACCTCCTGGCTACGGCAATAACTTCAGAAGGTGCATCACAGTATGCCTCAAGTATCTGTAGATCCGAGGAATGGCTGTGGGTTACCAGGACTCAAGAGTCTGGCAGCGCCATGCAGTTCAGCAAAGCTGACTCAGTCGCCAGTTTAACTCTTGTCTTCCAGATGTATCATGCTTTTCATGGAAACAGAAATGCATCCTTGTCATTTAGGTTGAAGACTGTAGGTTTGCTTGCTTTTCTAACCCCCCCTTAAGTAACATGAAATTTTAAAGCTGTTGCTAACTAAAAACCTTTAAACTTATCCTTGCAAGGAAAATGCATGTAGTTCACATTAATCTACCATACCCTATAATCTAAGTCCTTACAGGATTTTTTTTGCTGAGGTTGTATGGCTGGATGTATTGTGCTTCAGTAAGCTACTTTAGAATACAGGATGCTATTTTCATAGAATTACACAGATGCGCAAGAACATTTGAACTTCTTAAGGTCTATGAGGTTTTCATGCATCAAATCAGCAGGTTTTGTGCTGACTTAGCCTTTGTTTTAAGCAGCTCATGTTTTTTCAAGTGTTTATACCTACAATTATGAAGTAAATCTCCCTTATGTATTCCAGTGGCTGAGGGGCTGTGAAAGGATTACAAATATTCTGAAGTTACATTTCTAAAGCCTTGTGTTGGCTCTAGCTATTTATTAACCAAACAGCTCTAAGATTGTGACAACTGGTGTGGGCAGCTCCTGTGATTAGATGGGACTTGTTTATGCTCTTTCCTAATGGAAGCTGAGCCAATGGTGGGATGCTCATCTCTGGCCAAGAGCTCATACAATCATGCTTGTTCCTCCATCTGGTACCACACAGTGGTGCCAGCACAGAGGGAAGAATTATTTCCTTTGGTTCACCTCAGGCTATACTTATGAGGCTGAGATGTAGACTTTGCCTCAGTTTCTGGCAAGCCTATGCAAGTGGAGGGTGAATAGCAACAGTGGAGCCAACATCTTGGTGTGAGCAGGGAAAGTGTCAGTATGACAACAGACCTAAAACAATTTCCTACTCCTCCACACCTTTGCAGTTAGATTCTGGCTGTTAATTCACAGGAGCTGTGAGTAAAGGATGCCATTTTAGGTGGTTCAACACCAGAAGCTACCCTCCATTCCTAACTGTTCATAATGCACAATCTAATCCACTGCACTAACAACATTAAACCCAAATAATGCAAGTTGGATGGCCAACTACTCTATTCTTTTTTATATATAATATTTAGCTAATTTGTGATAGAATAACACTGATTCCAACGAAACCTGTGCAGTGTTACAAGCTTATATCATTCACAAAGGAAAAGCTGAACAAGGACACTGTAAAATAACTGAATCATTGAAGGCTTCAGCAATCCATGACATAAGCTCTCTATAAATAAGCATGAGTTGCTGGACGTCTTACATTAATGTCACTTCTATTTACATAGGTTACATATGGGGACCATGCCTTATCAAAAATGATCCTTTCTGTGTTGCGTTTGGTGCTCAGACATAGCCAAATCCCAAACTTTCCCTCACCATTCCATCTATCCTGTTCTTAAGCTCTCTAAACTTTCCAATTTATTTACCTGTCACGAGTTCAGAATAGTTTTGCAACATATACGTTCTGTCTACTTTCCTCTGGCTTTCACATACAGCTTCACCCTGCACCAGTGATGAAGACAGCTGTTTCTTTACCCATCTATATTTGCTGACCACACCCAAAAGCAAGCCTTCCTTGAAGAGACCAAAAGGCGGCCTTCATTCACACACCCTCTCAAAGAAACATCTCAATGAGTTACCGTACATAAAACCAAAACAAAGCATGAAGTGACAGATCATGCTAAATATATGATCGCATCTTAAGATCAAATTTTAAGATTAAAGACTTATGTTTTAAATCCACAACTCCTAACAACTAATGTTTTATATGAGAGGGCGTTTCTTTGAATTTTGATGCAGATTTAATTAATCACACAATCTTTATAAAAGCTTGAGATTTCTCTCTTCCTGTGCAGTAACTTTTATGCTGTTGCCATCTTAACAGCACTACTCTTTTCCTCTTATTCATCCATGCCTCTAGAAAACAGAGTCATGGCACATTAACCAGGCTTGGACGTTTTCCAAAGTTATTGTATTGCTACATGCATAAACGGCAGGGCTTATGTACATACCACAGCTGCAAAGAAGAGATCAGAAGCTTTTCGCTTCAATTTGCAACAAACTTTTCAATTTGCAACAAACTATGGTTACTTATTCTGTCCAAACCTGGACAAACTGTGGTTAATGTTAATTATGATTAAAGAAACCAACCAACTGCAAACCATGGTTTATGATCCTGGCTTCTTTCTTAAACCTAAACCACTTAGCACAGGTCTCAAGTTGAGAAAAGTTAGTTAAAAACAGAAGCAAAAGTTTCCAACCTCCTCCCTGAGAGTTGAGATAAGCTTACAGACCCATTTCTGTAGCACTAAATAGTGGCCTGGCATTATGTCAACATACAGCCATTGTCTCCGGATACCTTTTCATGCTTAGTTATTCCTAATAAGTGATGCTTCAGATGTGATATCATTCGTTAAGTGCAAAGCATTTCCATCTATGAAACAGCACGCAATCAATGTGTGCACAGTTGTATATGCCTGAATTTTTCTACATGAGTATCACATGGTTTCCAAAACAAAAGAATTGGAGGGAGGAACAGAAGCCAGGAAATATGCAACAAGAAGAAACTAGTTCCCCAAAGTGCCAATTACCAAGGCTTATCACGTTTCAGAACCAACGTTTTATCTTCAGGAACTCTGGTTTTCCTTATGTCAACAGATAGGCAGTGAAGTGTAGGTGGGTTCCCACAAGGCAAGACACAGTGATAACAGCAAGAACCTTTATTGAACTAACAGAACAACAGAGGAAAAGCAACTGCTTATATACATTTCTGAAGGCCTGGGCCACTCCCACTCCCAATGTGATTGGCTGTCTAAACTTCCAACCTGCGAATCATAACTCAGAGTTTAAGGGCCAATGGCAGAGGCCCAAATCCTGAATTGTTCTGTGACTGGATATCACATATCAAATCAGAACACAGGGGCTCAGAATCCTTAGTCCAGACTCAAGCTCAGGCAAACACAGACCACCAAATACATAACAGGCAGCAACACCAATGTAAGCTGCTTCAGAAAGTCTAAGATTGCTCCTGAACAAAGAATTTTGCATTGATCTGCAATAAATCTCAATAGTTAAGAATAAATACAATATGGTTACATAGCAAATGTTTGTGTAGGTGCACCAACACAAATCATGGTAGCCTGCATATGGCTTATCTGCTATGTTTTACTAGTATTTGACCCAATTTTGGGTCTTCCTAAAAAAAGCTCAACTTTCAGGGTGTCCTAGTTTTACATGGAGGCACTTTCTGCATTGGAATTTGTCTTATCTGAAAAAGCCTTCAGTTCCAGACCAGATAGCATTCTTGTATAATACCACATGGAGTTCTGTACTATTGCGCAAGCACAGTGGTCGATAATTATTTGCAGGCACAGCAAGTCCTTGATTATATAACTATCTCTGACATTAAACCCCCAAATCTACTGGGATTTTTTTTTTTTTTTTTAGCTTGGTTGACATACTACACCAAAAGAATGAACGACTTAGATATATTCCTTATATAGAGTTGCTTACTAAATTCTAGTCAGCTGTGCTATCTCAATTTATCACCAAATGTGTATTTTGGCCCTATGTACCATTTAAAATTGAGAGGGTATTTTATCGGAACCAATGTTTTTAACTATGTGAGTTCAGCTGACATAGTTTGCCAATTTAAGGAAACAGCATTTAACTTAATATTCCAAACCATTTCTTATAACATATATTGGCTGTGTTTGTCCATCACAATAAACCATGGTTTAGTGTAATAAGCACCAACCACAAGTGTCATGGTCAAGTCAAAAGACTCTTTTACTCCCACATTTTATTGTTATAACTTACCCTAGGATCTTGTGACAAAGGGCAAGTAAAATATAATAATAATAATAATGCAAACAAATAGTAAGCAGGGCTCGTAATTGCAGCCAAGGATAAAGGCAGTCCCCCTCTCATATTGAGAATGGAAGGTGCCGATTTCTTTATATTTAACTATGATGCACTCTTACTCTTTCTGCTCACAGTATGAACAATTCATTTTTATAATAAAAATTAGAAGCCTTCATGCTGAAAAAGGTAACGAACAAAATGTCATGTCATTAAATTCTATACTCTATAAATCAGTATGAAAGGGTTCATCAGTGTTTATTTTTAAATACTGAGACATGTTAGTACAAGTTGAAGAAGGCAAGTGTAGTCTTGTATTTCACTGCACACATTACTTATGCTCCAAAGAGCAGAATTACAACAAATGACTGACTGAGGGCCAACATAGATGACACATGGGGAGTCCAGGGCTGGAAGTTGATGTACGGCAACTCCCATCAACCACAGCAAGCATGACCAGTAGTTAAGGTACTACCAACAATTAGAAGGGATACCAGAAATGACAAAACAAAAATGACAAAACAGTTTCAAAACCATTTGATAAAACAATATACCATATTGGCTTGAATATAAGCCACACTCCCCCCCCCCAAATTCTGACCATGAAAAGTTAAATGCGGCTTATATTTGCAACCTTACGAAAAATATCCCGTATTCAGACAGGAGCGCGGGGCAAACAGCGCCAGGAGTGCAGTGATGGGGCATCCGCCCCACATGTAACCCCCCATCCTCTTCCCCAAGATTAGGAAGGGAACAGCTTGTATTTGGGTAATGTCTTTTTTTCTCTCCCTCCATGACTTTTAAATGTGCGGCTTATATTCGAGTGTGGCTTATATTCAGGCCAATACGGTATTAACTACATAATACTGCCTAAGTAGAGTGATCCTAAACTAGCTTTTTCTCCTGCATAGACACAATTCTTTTTTATTTCTCATAAGATTTTATTAAGGCTTTTTCATAATACAATACAATAAAAAGCTAACATAAATAAGAACAAAAACGGGGGGGGGGGGATAAAGAGAAAAGAAAATGCAGATTTTGTTTCTCAAAGGTAGATCTGCGTCCTACACAGAAAGAAGTGGACCCTCCCAGCTCTCACCTAGGAGCTTCTCTTTCTTTTCCCTGTCTCCCACCTTGGGAGATCTTCCCTTCCGTGCCTCACACTCTGGGTCATTCACCAACCAACCATCACCTTCATGTGTGTATAATTCCAATAATGTCCCAGATTAGAGGACAACAAGGAAAACAAAAGAGGAAAAAAGAGAGAAGGAAAATATAAAAAAGAATAGAATAAAAAAGGGGGAAAGGAAAAAAGAAAAATCAATAAAAAGGACTTCTGATTTTCCGTCTGTCAGTTACATATATAAAAAATATAAAATATTCACTCTAGGATGACATCCAGCTGTTCTACCTTCTGCTAGGCAATATTTCCCCAATCTTCTGACCCAAATGTCTCAGGTTCATTCATTTTGTCTTCCACACAAAAAGTTGTTGTTGTTGTTAAATGCCAGCAATATTTTTTCTCCAGTAACTTCAACAACCATTCATCCATATTAAGCAATACTAAACATTTTCTTCTTTATTCACACAAGAGTCTCCCCACTGTAGTCAGACTACAGAGATATAATTCAAGCACTAATTTATTTTTGAAAATCCAGATAATGTTCCATTCATTCCTCTGTTTTCGCAAGCATCTGTTTGCAATGATTTCTGGTTGGAGACAAGCATGCAACCTCAGCATTACTTGCACCGTACTCTTTGAGTTTTAGCTTCCAGTGGTATCAATAAGGTGAACTGAAAAGTCTTTGTGGTTTCACAATCATTGTCCTTAGAGTAATAGCTATGAAAAGCAGCAGAGGGGTGGGTAGAAACTATCTAACACTTACTCTGTTCCTCAGTCCAGAGAAAGAAATCTGCTGGGGAGGCCTGCCAGGTTAATTAAGCAAAACAACAGCTGAAACAAATGCAACACACTTAAGAGGGTTTGGAGGTGGCTGGAAGCCATTGCCAACCTGCTATGGGGTTAAGGTGAAGGAGAGACACTGGCAGGTAAATTAGACAATGGAGAGATTCCTACTCTTCCTCCCAAACCCACTCTACCAAAAAAAAAAAAAAAAAAAAAACTTAAAAAAAAACTTGCTGACCTAAACCAGCCTACTCAAAATGAGTTTGTAAACTCTCATACCAAACATATACAGTTCTTCTCAATGCAACACCAATCATAACAAAAATACACAGTCACTCCATCTCCAAACACTATGTACAAGGAAAGCTGGTCAACGAGGGGTTCTTTGTCTTGAGGAAAATGAAAACTGAATCCTCACAAACGTGTTAGAACCTTCTCTGAAAAACTTTCCATGTTACCCTCTTCCAATGTCCTAGTATCCTTTTTCTTTTTTAAAAAAAGGCTTTTGATTTTTTCTTCTTGATTATACAATCTCTTCCCACACCCCCTTTCTTGGTCTCTTTCAAGTGGCCTATTGATATATCCCCAGAGGCACTAGGTCAGTAAGCCACTAGGAAACCAGGCACAACGTGCAAATCTCCAATCGCCATTCTGCCACATGAGCAAGCAGACCACACTGAGTGGAGAGAAGAAAAAACAACAGAGCAAAAGACAGCATGATATTTCTTGTTAGCACAGGAAGACTCGATAATGTAAAAATGCCATAGAACAGAGACAGCATTAGCAACAAGAGAACCCCAAAGCAATCTGCAAACACCTAAACTTCAAGAGGACTGCTGCATACCTCAGGAGTAAGATTCACACGTTTAGCTGGCAACCTCCATTCTATCTATTCCACAGCAGTCCCAGGCTTTTAAAAAGGCTATTAAGTAGGAAAAAATGCTCTGGGAATTGTTTCATTGGCATTTTTCATAAGTCCTATTTCACTGTAATTTGTAAATCTCATAGGCATGTGTTACATAGAAAACATTTAATTAAAATTGTAAGACGTTTTAGCTTCAATATTCGGCAGCCAAGCATGCAAGTTCATTTCCAGAAGCATTTTTTCAACACACTTCACTTTATTTCAGTAATAATGTAGGTAGGAACATTTCCTTAGTGGCCCTGTAAAAGCACTCATAATGTCAAACTAAGCATGAGGTCAGACCGCTGGTCAACATATTACTGTGTTCCATCTCTGACAATGCTCACACAAGAAATTTTAATGCTGAAGTGCAACAAAGGATACTCTATTCTATTGCTTAACATTAACTCCCAATCTCTGTATGTTTACAGTACCATAGTAAATATAGACAAGGATTCATGTTCTAAGTTCTAAGACCTACTGGTGCTTCCATCTTCTGGTAATGTGTGTGCTTGTTTTATTTTGACTGTTTGATTAGCCATTACTAAGGTCTAATTTGGTTGCAGTATTGTTAATTATGGTTAAGAGACTGGGAGTGTGCTATGACCTGGAACACTCCCTCCTCTGCACAAATTATTCCCTTTCTTCCATGGTCTTGTTAACTAGCATTTAGTGTTATGTCTAAAATTAGCCATGGTTGGCATCAATGCAGCCAGATTTCTTTAACTAAGGTCTGGAAATCTACTTCAGCATCTAGTTTCAAGCACTGGTAATCAGGTATGAAAAATCATCTGATGCCCAAATATACATTCAGTTTTCTATTTTACTTATTTATTCATTGTTAATTCAACACAGAAGTATGGGGAGATCCTCAATGATGCAGAAATATCATCTTTACAATGGAATGGAATAGGTCAAGATATTGTGATAAGCCAGGTTGCAATACTAACGGCTGAACATAATGTCCTGTCTACTTGAAACTAAGCTGAGCAAATGAAGCTCTCTGCACAAACTTTGAGACTGCTGCTGCTTACAGAAGAGAGACACTGGAGTTGTCATCAAGCTTGTACTAAGATGTAGCTGTTGCCTGATACCAGTTAATTATCTACCTGCTGCAGAATTTAAAATGTTGGGCATACTGTTCAAGCACCCTACTTCAAGCACGTAACCAAAAAACCCGGCATGAATTGTAGACTCATTGATTTTCCTTTCCAGAATAATAAATAATTTTAAAGTTAGAAATATTTGAGAGCTATAGTCAATTCATTATTTCTTGCTGCCCCCATAGTAAACACACACACACACACACACACACACACACACACACTTTCTGCCAAATATCAATATTCTCACAGCGGGGTAGTGGGATTTGTTTATCCAGCTCCCTGTCTTTGTCTGGGACCTACAAAAGCAGATCCTTCAACATAGAGCTGTGTTCTACATCCCCAGTTGGTGGCAGTGATGCTTCTGAATACCAGCTGCTGGAGAATGCTCTTGTGTTTGGATCCTGTTGTGGATTTCCCAAAGGCTTCTGGCTGGCCATTGTGAGAACAAGATACTGGAAGAGATGGACTACTGGCCTGAACCAGCAAGATACTATTAAGTTCTTAGAAATTTACACCCCATGGAGCCAATGGCATCATGGAGCCCACTCTATTCCATGGAAAAGATCCAATTAAAAATTAAAGCCCTAAACTATATAAATCCAAACTCAGTTTTAGGTTTCTTATTACAGAATTAGTTTTAGAGACAAATTTTAGAGTTCCCTCAACACACCTGTTGTTGGCAGTAGATTCAGAATAGATTCCACATAAAAGCAACAGAGAGCATGGCCTCATTGTAAGTACCTGCTTCGTACGCCACACAGATGCTTGGTTTTGTGGAATCCTCAGCTCTGGTCTCCCATGCAAGACTTTTAAAAGGCAACTGACATTTAGACGAGCGATCCAGAAGTCCTACAACATGGCGGCCAATTGTTTCTTCTACAGCTACAGTAGTTTTCACGACTTCCAACAGAATCTTCAGCAGTCTGTTATTGGCTTTCTGCAAGGCACATCTGGAAACAGAAAACAGAAAGCGAAGTCAATAAAAAATTGTGTACTGAGAATTACACATTACACAATGGTAACAGAAATATTAGATGCAGGGCATAAAGCTGCAGACAAAACTTAACAAAATCCAAATAAGCAACAAATGGTAGAAAGTTGAGTGATTGGCATATTAACTCAAACTCAACCAAATACCACTTACTTCCATATGAATAAAGTTCATGACTCAAAGTAATGGATAAGAACTAAATTACGCCCCCAGGTAGTGCAATAAGCAAAAGGGTTTACTAGCATACATAAATGGTTCCAACTCCCAATGAGAACAGGATGCTGGATGAGATGAAAAAATAATTTCTGTGTTCTTGATCCTGTGTATATTAAGTTCCACTACATTAAATGGAGCCTACCCCAAATAATCCTGCATAGAACTGATCTTTTCAGCACCAACCTATGCATGTTTAAGAGATTTTTGTGGCCCCATCTGCACTATACATTTAAAGTAAAATTACACCACTTTAAATAGTCCCAGCTTCCCCTAAAGAACCATGTAGTTTAAGGATTCTGAGAGTTCCTCGGGAAGAGGGATTGACCTTTAAACCACTGAGAATTGTGCAGAGAAAACCACAAGTGACATTACACGGTTCTTTTTATTGTAATCACACAGCTTGTATCTGTCAACCAGCAAAATCACTGTTACGAAAAACCAAACTGTAAATGTAAGTTAGAATAAAGGTATAATAATATCATGGAGCTTAATGCATATGGACAAATCAGTTTTGCATATAGTACACAGCCATAGATGTAGCACAAGGCACTAACGATTACTACAAATTCAAGTGATAATACGGCTACTTAATTAATTCAGTAATTAAATTTTAACACCCCACCCCCACCCTGAGTTTTTAATGTGTAAACATTCAAAGTAAAAAGTGACAAGGATCCAATCCTGGCTCATTTTAGTCAAGCAATGCCTTGAGATGAAAACATCTACAGATCCGTAGTCACATTACATAGCTAACGTATCACTGACATTGACCTATCAGCCTCAAAGTTATGCAATTTCTTCCAGCTGTTAGCATAAAGTTTCTCAGGCTGAAATATCTCAGTCTTCTTAACAGCATACCTTTCTTTGGAAAGGAGATCTGGAGAAGTTTCTTCATGCTTTCCTTCACCTTCACAGATTTCCTCTTTGGATTCATTTTGACTTACATTTTCACCCTGGGTAAGTTTTGGCAATGGCAGAGAGGAAAAAAGATACAAAAATCCCGTCATACTGGAACCAGCACGCTTTTCTGCTTCACAGTCATGTTATAAAAACAGGAGGGGAACACGCCCCCCCCAACATAATTCACAAGCTTTATATAGATTTAAGTAATAGTTAACTATCCTGTTATCAGATACCTCAAGCTACAGATTGAAATAGTTTAGTCACAGCCTATAAGAATCAAGTTTGTTGTGCTAAGTAAACAGTTTCTCAGTTCCTTGTTGGGCGTTACTACAGCAACATTAAAATTAGAGTTTGCTTTCAATATCATGTCAGCAGCCTATGCCCCACCTTCTTGTTTAATCAAACCCCATTTAAGTAAATCTGCCACCTAATAGGAAAATGTCCTGTGCTGAAAAGAGCAACAATAGCAAGGCTACTTCATTTACATTCCGCAGCTTCTAAAGACAGCCGAAGTCTACACTACCTGTGTCTGAGTACCACTGTTTTTTAGCTCAAAGGGTAGCTTCTCTCTCCCTGGCATGAGCCGCTCCTTTAGTGATTCTAGTTCCTCTAAAAGCATTTGTTCTCTTTCTGTGATGATGCTTTCACTATCCAGTGTGTCACTCTAAAAAAAAAAGAAGAAGAGCACACCACTAACATATTAGAAATACCACAAAAGGAATCAGATTTTACTGTATCTGACAATCGTATGGCTGGGTCCCAGATATGAAACCATTAAAAATTCTGTTCACTTTGGTCACAGGATTAAAGAGAAAACCCAGTCTAAAATTAGGACACTAAGATAAACAGTTCAGTAGTTAGTTAGTGTGTGTGTGTGTGTGTGCGCGCGCGCACACACACACACACACACACTCTCTATTTATATGGGTTGGCTCTAGACTTACATTCATGGAAGGGAGACCCAGCAGATGCTCTCAGCTGCAGAAGGACAACAGTGATTTTTGCCCATTATTCCTTTCCCTTGCATCTACCTTCTATGCTGTTCTTGAGGGTTCTGTAGCCCTCTGGAATAGCTTTCCGGGTGGCTGCAAGGGCAAAGGGGGAATTGGGGGGAAAACCCAGCTCCCCTTCCTCTATGCAAATAAATCTCCACTGAATGCAAGTCTAGATAGAATCTCTCCCTCTCTCTTTCTCTCTCTCTCTCTCTCTCTCTCTCTCTCTCTCTCTGTACATACACAGAGTTTTTAACATATATTGGCAGACAAAATGTAATCATACTGCTTAATCAATTCCACTATAAGATTTACACAAACACCCCTTTATTTGCATTCTTTATGGGGTGGTATTATTTAATCTCAGGCAAAATGTAGAACCTTTTCATTCTCATATCAAAGAAATCTATTGAATTTCTGTTCATGGGTTGCCTAGAGAGAGCTAAACCATGAGCCTGGATTCGAATGAAACACTAAGCCAAATCATGACTTAGGTTCAGTACAGTGCGGCGGCAACAGCAGCAGAACTGATGCTTGTAAAAGGCAAGGACCACTGTTCAATTCATGAAATATCCCCAAGACTCTTTGAGTTTATGAGAATTGCCAATACCACATTGGTAGTGACAAGAAAGCTACTCAATTTATCTGTATTCTTTTTTTAAGTAAAAAATGAAATTTCAAGCAAAACAAGTGAAAAATGTATCCTTCACACAATATGCATCTAGATTCAGTTAGGTAACCGTGTTGGTCTGACACAGTCAAAATAAATTAAAAAATTAAAAAATTGTCCAGTAACATATTCTTTAGATACCATCTGAAGAAGTGTGCATGCACACAAAAGCTTATACCCAGAACAAATGTCTCTAAGGTGCTACTGGACAATTTTTTAATTTTTTAATTTATTTTGACAATATGCATCTGTTTGTGCATGTCATGAGTCTTATAGAAAACTATGGGCAGGGGAGGGTGTTTTTTTTGGGTTTTTTCTTCCCATATTTCCAGATCTTTCCTGTCTCAGGGCTCACATTACCTCTGCTAATTGTACTTTAAGCCTATCAAGCTCGGCTAGGAGGATCTCTTGGTTTTCTTTTTGCAGCTCCATCTGCTGCATGTGACCCTGTTTCAATATTTCTGTTGCCTGCTGATGTTCCTGATGCTGACGGACAAGCTCTTGACGCATATCTTCCAAATGCTCTTCATACAATGATCTCTGACTTGAAGATACTATGCTGGAGGTTGAAGCTTCATTTTGAATCTGTAATTTTTGTTGGCAATTAATTAAAAAATGGCATGAGTTCCATGAAGTAAATTTTTTACCTTGCATAGATACAGCTTTACATATATACCACCAAATACAAGAGCCTATTAAGTGAGAAACATCACATTTTAAAACTCAAGAAGTTTAAAGCCATGCTTCGCTAATAAGAACATTTATGGTAATAAAACGTTATTTACAGTGCAGTCCTACAGATATATACTCAAAGTAAGCACCATCAAGTTCAAGAAAACCTACTCCAAAATAAGCATACAGGATTGCAACCTTAGTGAACTTTTAGTCTTTTATGTCCTTTTTTGCATTAATTGTGTTTGAACCAGGCTTCCTCAAACTTGGTCTTCCAGATGTTTTGAGACTACAATTCCCAGCATCCCTGACCACTGGTCCTGCTAGCTAGGGATCATGGGAGTTGTAGGCCAAAACATCTGGAGGGCCAAGATTGAGGAAGCCTGGTTTGAACTATACAAGCTGAATATCAACCCCCACAATTACAGGGTGCCCACCCTACCCCCATTCTCAAGCATTATTGTGTACTGCACAACAGAATGAATGGCTTGCTAACCATGCACTGGGAACAAAGAAAATTCACCAAATTATGATTTTCAAAGTAATTTTTTTGAAATATATTTGACTATATTTACCAGAGATGTATTCTGCATAAGCTCTCTATCATTTAAGGAAGTGATTGTTGAATCAAAGTTGTATAACCCAAATGTTTTAGCAGGCTTAACATCTGGTTGAAATTGTCCTTCAAGTGATGAAATTTCACCACATTCTTCACTGATCTCTCTGCTAAGTGATTTGGATTCTTCATACTTAGGCATCGAAATGAGAAGAGAAGCACTATCGAATTTTTCAAGACATTCCTTTCTAGTGAAATTATTTTCTTGCTGAGTTTCTATTGGTACTACCGATAACATTTCTTCTTCCTTTAGATTAGCAATCCTTGCTAGTTCATTTTTCTGTGCAAACTCAACGCTCATGGTTACCACCACCTTAATAAATAACAAATTGAGAGTGAGAGAAAGAGAGGAGCTACTTTAGATTTTCATATAGCTCAATGAATGATGCATTCCCTCCATCAGTGACAGCGTAAAATTAAGCTTGCATTACACATATTAAAACAAGTATTCAACAAAACAAATGATTTTCATTTTTAATCATTTGTGACATTTGATAAATGGCAGAAATATACATGGGTTAATAGGAATTAGCTAAAGGAATGTTGAAGTAGTACAACGGGCAATATCTATATAAGGCAAGACGTACTCCTCAAAGTATTCCACAATGCACACAGCACTGACAGGAGTACTTCTTGACTCAGTTCAGTTTATACCAAACAAAGGTTTGTGCTAACCATAGTTCAGAAGCCAAACTACAGTCTGAATCAGGTCTGGAGAAAGTTTTCCAGACCATGAGCTGCATTTTCTCATGGACAACTTATGGGGCACAGGGAATCACATGCCAGTGGTCAGCTGACACAGAGGCAAATCTGGGTAAAGTAATGGAGGTACTCTTATGTTTGGACAGTTGGCTACGTTTCAGTCACCCAAAAACCAGAGGTTTCTACACTCCATCACCCACCACCATCACTTCATAGAGGCATCACAGTTCAAGGAGACATTCAAGCTAGGCAAAAGGCTGTGATGAGAGTGCAGGGCTGATGAGGGGTATGGCCCTGGGAGACTCTCAAGTGTGGAATAGAAAGGCTTGAAGGGATTCATTTGACAACCCCGCCCCCCAGCCTTAGCTTCCCCAACCCTGTTTTAAACTACCACACAAATGATGCTTTACACTGTTTGCCAGTCTTGTATCTGCTCCGTAATGCCAAACTGTAGTAAACCTTCCTTAACCATATTTTGGCATGATTCTGAATTAAGCCCCAATATATTGCCCCAGAAAGATGGTACCTTTGCTACTTCTTGTAGTAATTTTTCTTGGTACTGTTCTTCCAGAAATTCAGTAACAGCAACGTCATTAGTGAGCTATATATATATATTAAAAACAAAACAAAACAGGAAATGTATTCATTTTTAAATATTTTAAAAAAAGAATAAAAAAAGAAAATCACTTCTGAATATTCTAAAAGGTTAACTGTACATATTATAAGGTATGCCTTCAGCGTGAAGCAAGGTGATGGCCAGGCATAAACTTTCAAAGTTGTATACAACACTGATTTCTACAAGTAATATAATAGCAGCTCTTTTACTGGCTAAAGCATAGGTTTTTGGAGGAAAGAGCTCAGCAGTGGTTCACCCTGCATCTCATTCAGTAGGTAATAACAGCTCATACCACATAGCCCTGTTTTTTTGCTGCAGCAGAATTAACACAGCACATTACCCTTTTGAAACACACGTTGAGCGTTCTATCTCGGAATCAAACAGAAGTTGTGAAAAGTAAGTAGAATCTCCTGACCAAGTATGAAATCACTTTACTGTATTATCATTTGCTCAAGAGGCCCAAATCTGTTTAAATAAAGCTAAAGGTAGTTTGATCACTGCAAATCAGTTAATCCCAGATGAAATCTGTTTACAAGTTTTGTGTGTCCTTGTGTGCGGTTTATGCTGATGAGGATCTCTTATTTGTAAACACTAAAAAGTATGCTGGAAAAAAGTAAAAATCCAGAGTAATCTATGATACCTCTTCTGTGTTTTCTGTACATTGTTGACGATCACTTTTGGCGTTCTTCCCATTCTGCTTAACTTCATTTTCCTGTGATTCCACAGAAATACTAAAAAGAAAATGTTAAAGGTGAAGCACTAGATGACATTTTTTCTCCTAAGATGTGTCCATTGTTAAAAGAAAACACTCATCAGAGTCACAGATACAATGAAACTTTCCAAAGCAATCCAATATTAATAGATAACATAATCACCATTGTTTCTCAAAAGTGGCAAGTACAGTCGTACCTTGGTTTTCGAACAGCTGAGTTCTCGAACGTTTTGGCTCCCAAACGCCACAAACCCGGAAGTGACTGTTGTGGTTTGCAAACTATTTTCAGAAGCCGAACGTCCGACGGGGCTTCCACAGCTTCTGATTAGCTGCAGGAGCTTCCTGCAGCCAATCAGAAGCAGCACTTTGGTTTCCAAACATTTTGGAAGTCGAACGGACTTCCATTTGGCTTCCAAGGTATGACTGTACATGAAAAGGTGGCCATATTTCTTACAACTACAGAGCATAAATACCAGAGGTATCAAAACAATTTCACTGAAAGATAGCAGAAGGGTGATCTGTGTCAAGTCTGGGAGTTTCCAAAACTTAAAAGCACACTGTGTGGGACCTTATAAACAAGCCGCTCTCATGCTTGTCAGGGTGCCTCCAGTTAACCAAACCAATTTCCCCCTTTCTTACTGGGAGAGGAACTAGCGTATTTGCCTCTTCTCCTCCTTTCATGCTAAAATAGTACATGGTACCCTAATCCTTGTCTCATACTGTGGCACCAATAGAAGACCAGGGGCTTGATAGTACGAAGGTTTTCCCTGCTATCCCAAGTGCTGCATTCTGCTTTGCAGATGATCTCTCACATCCACACTCTCTGCCGCAGCTCTTTAGCGCTCAAGCAGCAAAGACACACGAGGGAGGGACTGATGTTTGTTGTTGTTATTCAGCCCCATCCCTTGTGCTTTTATGTTCCTGCTGTTTCTCTAGATCCCGCGGAAGCTGGAAACCAGGTGTTTTCAATTTCCCCAGGGCAAGGACTCATCCTGCAGCAGGTGATCTCTCTCATGCCCCATTCATTATCACTCTGCAGTTCTTAAAAGCTCAGAGTCTGGGTCGGAGTGATATTCAATCTTTCCCCCAGTGCTCCTATTCTCTATGATCAACATCAACATTATTATCAGCAATGATAATAATGGCATTGTTCTGGTTGTCAGCTGTTTTGTGGAGCAGGGCAGCCATGATTATCTCCCTCATGTTCTTGTTCCTTCTTGATTCTCTGGTAAGCAATACCACTGCTGAGGATTTGAAAACAAGTGGAGTCAGATAAACCAAAACTTTCAATATCACATCATCATCATCATCATCATCATCATCACCATCATTATTATTTTAAATTTCTTACCCATCCTTCACCATGAGGTCCCACAGGGCAGGTTACAACAATTTGTGTTCAATTTACATTGCACACAACACTGAATTCGATGAACTAATGTTCTGCCTTGGTGTTCAACAGTGTTCTATGTCCCTGTAGTTTCTCTGAATAGGATGTTCCTGGACCCCTGGGGATTCTATTCCTAATCTATTAGAAACTGATTTTAATATCATAGTTTTAAATTGTAACCTGGCCTGTAGGACCTCATGATGAAGGATGGGCAAGAAATTTAAAATAATAACAATGATAATAATATGATATTGAGTGCATCTTAGACTGGAAAGATTTACTTTTCAGAGTTTGGGTTTATCTGATTCCAGATGTTTCCATGTCCTCAGCAGTGGTATTGAAGGGTAGCAGAATTTCAGACAGGAGATGCCAGGGATTGAAGTGGGACTTTCCGCCTACAAAGCTTTTGTTCTACGACGCACGTCATGGCACACACCCCTTCACAAATCATTCAGAAACCATGGTCTGAAGTGGTGGGGGCAACCTGCACCTCATTCTCCCAACAGCAGTCTCTGTTCACTGTTCCTATACAGGCGAAGAAACCATCACATTTTCTTTTGCCTATAAGACAATATGGTTGCAAATGGGAAAATCCTTGAGGAGAAAGCAAAAATGCCCTCTTCATATACCAAATGGTGGTGGGGAGCAAACTCATTTTTAACTATGGAACAAAATTGCTTGTGTGATCTCTGTTGTAGCTTTTGTTGTTGAAAAAAAGCGGAAAGCCAAAATCATAGGTACCTGAAGCAATCGGAAGCCACACTGGCATCTTGGAGTCTGCTTTGTAAGTGGACTATCTCTGCAGTATATCTTTCCTCAGTTTCTTTCAACTGCTGATGGAAATATGATCTGAGGCGCTCCACTTCCTGAGCATGTTGTTCTTCAAGTCGAGTTTTAAAGTTATCCATGTCTTCCCAACAGGGTGACCTCACTTTAAGATCTATGAATGAACAAATCATAGACAATAATTCTAAACATACCGTATGCATCAACCGGGGTGGGGGGTGGGAAAGCAATGATATCAGAGCAACATTTCTTTGTATAACGAATACAAATTGTTTGGGGCGGTACTAGCAATCACTCCAAAGGGTTTAGGAATTCACGTTGAGCCTCTCAGTCCCATCCGACTTTCAGGGTTCTCAGCCCAAGAATGATAACCCTCATCAAGATGGGCCAGCATTACCAGCGGTGTCAGAGCATGTTCTAAAGGTAGAAAGATACTGAATCATACCTTCAGAAGAGACTGGCTCCTGGTCTTCAGTTGTGGGGAAAGCTTTCTTTTCTCCCCATTCTTGCTTCTCAACTAGCATGAATGCAGTATCCAGATCAAAACTGTTACCTCCATATTTCACACGAGTTGTCAGCATTATTTTTTATTCCACACCCTCAAAGCACTAGCCAAGTTTATTCACTCTAGAATTTATTCAATGCTCCCCCCACCCCATGTACATTTTGAGACTTGCCCAATAAGGGAAGGGTCTGTGGCTTTGTAACTGATTTAAATGCATTTGTTTGCTTATATTACACAGATCTTCTAATTTGACTTTAAATGTATATCTTTACCAGCAAGATCCTGTGACAGAGTAGGTAAACATTCTACGCTCTGTTGAAGACAGTCACTTTCTTTTCCATTGTATTCTGCAAATGATGCCTCTTGCTCTTCAAGCTGGAGAAAATTAAATAGAACCAAATGGGAGACATGGAACATGAACAGTAGCCTTTCTAAAATTGCTGCTAATATTTTACTTTTTGTATATCCTGCTGAATTCTCCATAAATGTGGACAGTTTTGAAGATGTAATAAAACTATATTGCCATGGAAATGTATATATATGTAACTCATAGCTCTTGGGTTGTACTTAAGTTATTACCATCAGTGATATTTACAATGCAGTGTTATGCATGTGTAACTCAGAAAAGCGGCTCGCTCCTTAATTCTGTCTAGGATACAAGCAAAAAGCAACCTACCTTTTTTCTGTCTTTCACAAACTTTGAATGAGTTTCCAGTAATCTGCGATACTCTTCCATTATCTTGCTCAGAAGAATTTGCAGAGTTCCTTGCAAAGCTAAAGGCAGAGAATGAATTAAACACAATTATTGCATTGCTCTAATGTATTCATTTCTTTTCTTTCTACAAGCATTACATTAAACAGCATTCTACTGCTATGTTCTTAGAAAATGTAGCATATCCTTTTTACCTTGCCACGGATGACGATTTTTCTCCTCTTTAATCAGCTGAACATGGGATATTTTCTACAAGCAACTTATTGCAAAGGGGAAATAATCCTAGCACACCATAGCTATTAAATTGTTTCCTAAATGTCATTTTTTGTTTTTACTGTCCCTGTTAGGTTTTAAAGTATTATGAAGCAAAATCTTGTACTTGCTAAATGTTAAAGAGCAGCTCAGACTTCTGTCCCTCCAATTTCCATATCCCCTCTTTTCCAGTGAGCTTGGTTCAGTTTTCATCTCTCTTTTTTATTCGGCGGTTCGAAACCCCGTAACAGGGTGAGCTCCCGTAACAGGGTGAGCTCCCGTTGCTCAGTCCCTGCTCCTGCCAACCTAGCAGTTCGAAAGCACAAAGTGCAAGTAGATAAATAGGTACCACTCTGGCGGGAAGGTAAATGGCGTTTCTGTGAGCTGCTCTGGTTCGCCAGAAGCGGCTTAGTCATGCTGGCCACATGACCCGGAAGCTGTACGCCGGCTCCCTCGGCCAGTAAAGTGAGATGAGCGCCGCAACCCCAGAGTCATCAGCGACTGGACCTAACAGTCAGGGGTCCCTTTACCCTTTACCTTTTATGGCCTCCAAGGCTTCCTGAATCCCATTTAGAAAGCTAACATTCTGACAGAATATCACAGCTCCAATTGCTCCTGTGCCATCCACTGCCATGCTGAACTCTGGTAAAGAGATTTCTCTAGCTGTTTACATAGCAAACTCCCAACCTTGCTGTGTTCCAGCCAGTGCTAGCTTCACCTCCAAGTTGCTCCTCAGATAAAAGCAGCATTCTATGTTTACAATAAGACTGCTACCAAGGAGATAAAAGACAGGTCTATAAAATTAAGATTTGTGGTTTTCGTTACCTTGAGCTTCTGCTCTTGATATTAACACTGAGTTCGACTGTTCTCTCTCGCCAGCACCAGATTCAACAGCAGGTGAAACATTTTCAGGTTGAACCCTGCAAAGGGACTATAAACAAAGGAAGAAAGTTAAACATGTTCATATTGCATCTGATTGTATCAAGCAAACAGGACGAGGTCAATAAAACCATTATAACATCTTGATTCTTCGTCCTAAAATGGGCATGAAGAGAATTTAGCAAGAGGTAGATGACACAATTCAACAATCCTAAGAGATTCGCTCATATCATTGTCATATGAGATGTAGGGATCCACAAGTGCACACAATAAAGGAATTTTTGGTTTAATTATAATAGATGAAAGAAAACAGGATTTGCAAGTATCCTGTGGTAAAATGCTTCTCACCTGAGTGAGCTTAGAACATTCTTCAGCTACTGTTTTGCTAAGCCTTTCTAGATGCACCCATGGAGACTGGCCTTCTTCATCTGTGAAGATAAACCATCACTGAAAATTATTTATTTTAGAATGCCTTCCAACATTTTGAGAAAGGGGGACAATAAAGACAGATATTTGGGTCTGTTTTATCTGTACGCTATAATAAAATTCAAAATCCAAAGTAGAGCAATCAGTTGAATGAATGATTTATTAGAGTCACGGATGACTGAAATTAGATACACAGACCAGTGAAATTAGAAGACAACAGTGGAGGGTCAGAGAAACATAGAGATGCCTCCAAGCAAAGGCAGGAAATGAATTGAAGCTTCTCAGCGTTGGAGAACTAGCTACTTCTTCTGAAGTTTGGCATTTCCTGCCTTCAAGGACTAAGGAGCAACCAAATCCCACATGATAACCTTTCTCACTCATGAGAGGATGCAGAAAGAATAAACCAACCACTTTGCACAAAGTAAAATCTTGAGATAATCTGCTGGTTGGAATTTGCTAAACCAAATGCCTGCCTCAGATTGGGAGTCAGAGTTCTGCATTTGTATACTTTAGCATCTTATGTAAACAAACTATAGCATTCCTTTTTAAGGTCCAATCTGTTTAAACCGGATACAAATGTTAAATCAGAAATCACAAAATTAAAATAAGACGACACCAAAAACCTGCTTTACACTCTGCATTATGAGCACCATAAAAATATATGCAACGGTCTACTGCTGCCAGACTAAAACCAACTACTAATACAAAAATACTGCCTCATATTTAAAACTCCAAAAAGAATTTTCCTCTGCTTCACCACTTTACCTAAGTTTTGATTTTTAACATTCTGAAGATCTAGTTGGTTTTTCATAAGTTCATTCAGTTCTTGTGCATGATGGGACTGGAGCTCTTCTTTAAGAGCAGAAAGCGCATTCTCCTTTTCATTTTCCATGCATTCGCGCACTTGGTCCACGTGAGCCGAGTAAACCAAAGACAGGCAAATGCGCTGGGCTTCCATCTGCAGTTTTAAATCGCTCTAAGTAGAGATGGGCATTGTATGAGGGTATTAATAAACTTTTTTTTTCTATTCTGTAAATAAATGGCTTTAAATGTAGCATCAAAACGTTGGCAAATTAGCATTTGAGCTTATTTTACAAGACTTCAATCGATCATGCAAAATAAAAAAAAACCTGAATACCAAAGTTCTCACTAAACATTGCCACATCTCTCCCGCTCCCCGCCCCACTTCTCTGCCCCAGTTATTCACTATGTACCACACAAAGAAACCATGTTTCCTTTGCAAAAATTCAAATCACACTTATCCGCAAGGCTGTAACGTTTGTCAGAAAATGCTGGCTCTTAGTGCCTCATAGTGACTGGATTGATTTAGAGGGAACGTTCTCAATTTAAAAGCACAGCCACTCTTTTTAATGAGCTCAGCAGGACATTTTTATGGGTAAATATGCATAGGATTACACTGAGACATATTAGCTGCTGAGGCGCAAGCATAGCTAAAATGTTAATTGTGTGGGTTACCATAAATACCTGTTCAGATTTCAGCATATCCAACTGCTCCTGAAGCTCACTTTCACTTTGCAAATGGTTCAAACATGAAGAGCCTCCTGCTAGCCCATCATTCATTTGGTGAAAGTTATCCAACAGTGATTCTGGCTCTGATATTGAATGTTCAATTGTCTCTTCCACTGGAACATGATGAACCACACTCTGGCTTGCTATGAGTTTCTCCTCTCTTATAGCTTTGTCATAGTCTTTGTATGAATCAGGAACAAAGCCTGCGTGTTCGCAAACTCTGGGGTGGCCAGTCTGTAGCCCCCCATTGGGGTATTTTGTCTCATGTTCACATGAGTTCATATTCTCTTCCAGTCTGTGGCTAACTAGCACTTCTAGTTCTTTACATTTCACGGACATGTGCTCTTTATCTTGTTTTAGAGATCTAACTTCTTCATTTAATTGGCATACCTGACTACTCTTTAATTTCAATTGTTCAGAAAGATCAGAAAGTCTCAGTGAAAGTTCTAGCTTCTCACGCTGAGTGACCTCAAGCTTTTCCATAAGCTCTGTTGTGTCTTTTTCCACAACCTCCTCAACATCAAATGTTTCTGATCTTAAGATCTTCTCTCTCTTACCACAAACAATTGTACTTTGACTTTTCAGTACAACTGATATATCTCCTTGTAAATGTTGGCTCTCTTCTGTCAAAGCCCGGAACTTGGCTTCATATTCCGCTTCTCGCTTATCCTTGTTCTCTTCTAAATCCAATTTTACTCTTAGTAGAGAAGCATGGGTTTTTTGGAGTTCCTGGTAATTATGCTCAGCAAACGATAAGGAATTCTGTAGCCTCTCAATCTCTTCTTTAAGTTCAATATCTTGTTTTACAAGTTTCTCATTTTCTGCTATCAGATTGTCTATTCTGTTTTGCAAATCAAATTCTTCTGACTCGGAACTAATGCCATCAGTGAAACTTTCTTCTGTATTCTTAATAGCATACTTCTTTAGCTTCTCTTTCAGAGCATTACTTTTATCTTCAAGAAAATTGTTTTGTGTTTCAAGTATGGTACATTTTTCTTGAAGACTATCCTCTTGTTCTTTCATTTGCTTTTCTAATAATTCTGTTTTCAGCTGTAATACCTGAACTTCCTGCTCAAGTGAACCCTTTTCTTTTCCTTCTAGTCTAAGCACTTCTATCTCTTTTTGGAGGTCTTGGATCTGAAGCATCATTTCTTCAGATTTAGAATTTACAATAGACTCCTGCAAATCTTTTAGCCTTGATATTTCTAATGTGAGCTCATTCTGCTTTGCTATCAAGTTTTCATTTTCAAATTGCATAGCTTCTATCTTTTTGCTCATTTCATTTTGTAAGTCATCCAACTGCTGTTTAGATTGCATAACCATATTATCTTTAAGATTTTCAGTGTTTATTCTGTGCTCTTGCTGTAAATCATCTCTAAGTTTTGATAGCTCTTCTTCATGACTGAACAAAAGATGAGTCCTCAGTCTCTCTAGTTCAGCTTCTTGAGATTCAGCCATCCTGCCCAAAACTGCATCCTTTTCTCTTTCTAGCATTTCAAGTTTTATTTTGTAATTTGTAACTTCTGCCTCATGTTTCTCTTCTAATTCTTCCCTGGTCTTAGATGCAGCAGCAAGTTGTGCTTTTAGTTCTGCGGTGGTGATTTGTAACTGGTCTACTTCATGTAACTTTGATTCTCTCTCATTTATAGTCTGCTTGGCTCTCTGAATTTGCTCTCTTGCAAAGCCCAGCTCTTGACAAAGATCTTCAACTTGATTTTGCAGAGCAGACTTTTCTGAGGATAATATTTCAAGCTGCTGTGATAAATCTTGCCTCACCTTTTCTTTCTGGTAAGTAGCTTCCTGAAGCATGAGATTCAACTCGTTAATTGCAATATTCATTAAATGCATCTGGTCTTCATTAGTATTACCAGAGTGTAAGCTCAACGTTCTCTCCATATCTGCTTTTTGTTGGGCAAGAAGCTTTTCAATCTCCATTGTGTGTTCCCTAACCAACTCTTGCTTCATTTGCACAATCTGTTGCCCATGAACTTCCTCCAATTCTGCTCTGAGGTCTGCAAGTCTCCTTTGTGCTTCAAGTTCCATTCTTTCTACAATATCATTGTCATGCTGGCTATCTTTGTGATATCGCTTTTGTAGCTCTTCCACAGTTCCCATTAATTGCTTTATTTCATCAGAACATTGCCTTTCCTTTTGTTTAGAACTGCTTAATTCTACTCTCACATTCTGTATCTCTTGATTCTTTTGCAAGATCTCTTCTTTTACTTCTTCAAGTGATTTCTCAGCAGCTGACAGTTTTTTCTGAAGAATAAATATATTTTCTTCCTCTTCTAAAATTTTTGCCTCCAATTCTTCAATAGCTGTTTCCTTTTCCCGTAGTTTCCTCTTAGTAAAATCTTCCTCTGTTTTGCATTTTTCCTGTAATAGAAACAAGTTGCTTTGATTTCTTGAATTACCATATTTGACTTACTAGTTTATTTAAAAGAAAAAAGAAAAAAACAACACACACACACACACACACACACACGATTTCAAGTGGTATGGCCCATTTTCTGCATGTTTGGAAGATAGCATATAGAGTGATTTCCAAGGCATATACATACAATTTTAAATAGATGCCTACAGTATGTTGAATGTGTTTCTTTTTACTTTATGTTATCAGATTTAAATTAAAGCCATTAACTGTTCATGTGCCTGTCCCATTGTGTGTGTGTCTGTGTGTGGTGGGGAGATATAGTAATCTAATATTTACTTCAAGAAGAGGGAAGTGAGAGAAATGAGCAGAATCCTTTTCCTGCATCATCTCCCAACTTGTTTCGATAACAAATTAAGAATAAGCATACTGGAAATGATCCAGGTTAGGAATCTTATGGTGAACAGATTGGGAGCAAGAGCAGGAGGAGGAGGAGGAGAAATAGCAGTAGTGATAGTATCTGAGGTGAGAAAGTAAGGTGGAGGAAAGTTCAGCTACCCACACAACCATTTAAATGTAAACATTAGACTCCCTTTGGTCACCACCATCCTTTTTTATATGTAATTGAGAATGACACACAATTTAACTAGCATGACTATACCCATCACATCTATTGCAGAAATCCCCCCCACACAAACAACATGTATTATTAATATATTACAAAATACAGGAAAACATGAATATCTAGTTCAACAGTGGCTTTGATGGTTGTTAATGAAGTTGTTCAAATTTTACATAAGAACTGATAAATTCTTGACCGTTTATATAGCATCAATGTATTTTCCATATATGATATTCTAAGAGGTCCAAATTCAGTTTTTTGAGGTTGCATATATTTATTTAATTTGTTTATTTAGTTGTCAACATATTTATATACCACAGAAATATATCACAGCGGTTTAGAACAATATTTTCAATAATTCTAAAAGAAAGCGCTTTTTCATAACACTCACACAAATACGCAGTGTGTTCCTGTGTTTGCATGCTGAAATAATTAGATAATCCTATACACTTGAGGCAAAGAGATTATATCTCTTTTCAACCATCACCACATGCCTCTAAAAAACACAAGCTTAATGAGAAATATACCGTTTCGAAGGCAGTGACTCTCTGTTGCAGAAGGGAAACTTGCAGTTCAAAGTCTTCATTTTTCACTTGATAATTCTTCAATAGCTGCTCTTGTTCTTCTAGCTGTTGCTGATATGCAAGGATCTGCTGTTTTGCTTGCAGTAAGTCAGCAGCTGTGCTGCTATGACTAGTGTTCCTTAAAGCTTCACTTGCCTGCAACTTATACACAGAATTACTTATTAAAGATCAACTGCTTGAATAACAATTATCAAATATATGGTGGTTGGAGCCAATTAGCATTCTTCATTTCTTTCCCATCAAAGCAGCACACGCGTTGTGTTCTAGAGAATTAATGTTGTTACTCTCTGCAAACCTGGAGTACAATATGTGCCCGCTCAGCCTTTCTGCCACTGTATTTTTATGAGTCGTTTTTGTGAAGCAAACTGTCTTGGATGCAATAAGACAAAATTATTTGTCCCAAAAAAGTTTGCATTATGTCAGATATACATTCTCTTTCTGTAGTGTCCAAATTACAAGGAACAAAAAGTATACGCCAAGCTGTAGCAGTTAACTTGTAGTGTGATGAAGCAAGCCAATTTATTGGCCACACCTTCAGAACAGCCTCATAAATAAGTCCACAAAATTTATTAGCTTTAACAGAATTGCAAACAGTTTGCACTGAAGTAAGTCCCACATTATTCACTGGGAATAATCCCTGCACAGTGTAGGGGGTGGGCAGTGGGATACATCAGTATATCATACTGATCCTTCAGAAGCAGGACTTCCCAATGGAAGAGGAGACAGATTGCCGTGTATGTATTTTGGCACTGCCTTCAAGGCTAATAAATTTTGTTACCAATAACTTACATGTTGAAACTGAATTTGCAGTTTTTGACTCTGTTCAGTCAATTCCAAAAATTCCCTCATTGTTTCATCCTTTTCTTTCCTTGCTTGTTGCAGATTCGCAGTGAGCTGTGTGATAATGTCATCTCTCTTTTTGATAGCAGCCTCAAATTCTTGTAACTAAAGGAGGTGAAATTGTAATATTAACACATTTCATATCAGCAGCAGCTATTCTGGAGAAACACTAAAAGATACATTCTGCTCCTGATGTTTCCAGCATAGCTTTCCAAGTACAATTGTGTAAAAGAATACATATTTATTCACTAGGAATATTGTTTCCCTAATTAACACTTTAAAAGGTGAATATATGATTCTGTACCAATATTTTATGGCCCTTTAAAAGTTCTATTCTTAAAGAGGCTTAAACTGAACTCTTCCATCCCCCATTCTAAAGCTTTTCCCCAGAGGAAGATTTTGGAACTATCTGTTTAATAAAAACTGGACATCCATCAGAATTGCAATAGCAGACAGGTATATCCAATAAAAAGTGACACTTCTTAGCTTTCATAACTTTCCTGAAAGGCTCTAACATGTAGTTATATATATATATATATATATATATATGGGGGGGGGGGAGCAGACTGCAGAATTCAGAGACAATACTTGAAATATTGCAGAAATAAAGCAGACCTTGTTGCAACCCTTTGCTCTGCCAGTTCCAATGGCCTCAGTGATGAAGGTATTGGCGACTGAACAGTAATGGATTTGGGAAAGGACTGGAACCTTCTCCAGGAGAGATCCAAATCCTCTCTCCTCCTGTCAAACTTGATGGACCTTACACTTCAATATAAGATTTAGAATCTATAACCAATTAAATACTGCCATATCTTTAAAAAAAACCCTAGCAAGCTTCACCTAGTTAAAAATTCTGAACAAATGAATTCTGACAGTTATCACTTTGTACAAAATATCTGCCACTATTAAAATCCACATTCAAGTCATTTTTAAAAGCTTCTACCCACATCCAAAGCATAGCAAATGCTCTTTCAAGTCTGTAATCTGTTCCTACCAGTTGCAAAAGATGCAATGTCTGGCATTTTATAAATCCCTGACCTCTGTACATGCACTCAGGTATATTCTGGTACACAATACCACTTTAATGTACATGGCGTGCATGCAAATTACCCAGCAGTGAATCTACATGGTTGGCTGAAATCTTGTTCCAGTATGGTTGCACAAAAATTCCATGACTGGGCAGATTGCTCAGCCATGCTGTTCCCATGGTCATCCCATCTTTACTGTGGGCAGGGACAGATGAGAAACCAATGTGGACTATAGTCACATATACACATTACATACAGAGAACCTTTAATAATATGGTGCAGACACAATTTTAGCAGTCATTTTCCTTACTTTAGAACTAGGCAGGTGATTTCATTCTGTTTGTAGTACAACTCGGGTAACAAGGTTCTTCTTGTTTAGTAGGAGGAGCAAGTGCTATTTTGGCACTGTCCTTTTTAAAAACAAAAACAAAAACACAGAAACAGGCTGCATGGGGGGACGGGGACGATCCCATGTCTTTTCAATAGAGGGTCAATGTTTCTACTGCTATAACTCACAGAGCCAAGAGCCAAACTCATAAGCACAAAACCAAACAAGATACAAAGCGTTATGACATAAAGTATTCTTTCATAAAGCAAAATGATAATGAACATGGACACCACTGACATTCTTCTCTCATACATTCAATGCCTTTGAATTGTGACAAGCAATACTGAAGGACTGTGTGTACGGCCACAAAGCATGCAGAAAGCAACGTAAGGTAATTATACCTGTTGCAATCCTTCTGTACCATATGCTGCCCTCATTTCTTCTAGCTCTCTGTTTAGCTCTTCAATCTCTTGCTGTTTTCCAGCCAATTCATTCTCCATCATCTCCAGTCGTGCTACAGAATGCTGTGTCCCAAGCTCAGAATAATTCTCTCCAAATCCAAATTCTTCTTCCTAAACCAATCCAAGTTCCTTAGCGTCTCAGCATTTTATAAAATTTGTTCAAGGTGAGGATACTTAAAACATTTCCTTCTCACCAGATAGCACTTTAGCACATTGCTATGGAAACCTGTTTTGTTAGTATAATTTGCTCCAGAAGAGCAGTAACAATACAGTACTGCTGTGACATCAGTTATAAACTGAATTTTGTCTTCCAAAGATTACTGAAGAAGCAATAGCATACATGTATAAACTACATAAGGTAGTAAACTTTTATGGCATGCAAGCAAATGAATTTCTGTTAGCAATCCTGATACATTTCCCAAAGCAAAGCATCAAGTGTGTTTAGTATTGAGTGCCATGATTTAATTTTAAATACTATACCCTAATAAAGTCTGCAGGTACCTCTGTTCTTGTCAAAAAACTGCAACCATTTACCTGTATAAAAAGAATTTCTAGATGCATTATAAATTTAAATTGTAACTTACAATGCAACCCTGCACATATTTACTCGCAATTAAGTCCCATGGAATTCAAAGGGGCTTATCCCTCAGCAAACATACACAGGATTACAGCCTCAGATTCTAGCTTTGCCTGATTACATTTTATTCCTCCCTCAAATTATGCAAATACAGCCAGTAAGTCCATAGCTTTTTGGACAGTAAGATATAACAAAGAACACTGCCGTTTTCCATACCATGTTTTCCATACAAAAATCTGAACCAGTTCAGATAAATTGTATATTTATAGGGTTCCAAATCCACAGTGTTCTGATTTACATACCAATTTGCCATGTAGCAGCTTTTTATTTTAAAAGATATGATATTAATATGCTGTCCAAAAGTAAGATGTGTATCTCAGCAGAAAATAGATCAAAGTTTCTGTAATATATATACACCAAAAGACAGACTTTAAAAGCTGGCAGAAGTAAGTTATCAATGTATTTTTGGTGTTTCAGTGGGAGTTAATTCTATGAATTATTGCCTTATGAGAATGAAGGGGCATGAAAGGGCCAAATATCTAAATTTTAAGTGACATGATTTTGAAAAAAATACTCTGCCAACATTTGCTCAAGATTCCCATAAAAGATTGTGTATTTGGGGGGGGGGGAATCTTAGCACCCACACTACTGATATGAAGCACCTTCACTGTATTCTTTTTGGCATCTGCTAAAAACATTCTTATTTAGACAAACCTATACAGATGTTTAGAAAGTTGATGAGAGTTTCAATTTGTTATAGTCTTTTGTTGTTTTAACTTTTGCTGTAAAATTGTAAGTGATAATTTCATTGTTTTAACTTTATATTAAACCGCTTCGAGATTTTTTTCTGCAATCAAGCGGTATATAAATGTTACAAAATAAATAAAAGCTAAGTAGATAAATAAATAATTCGCTCCCAGAAAGCCAGACTCTGGGCTGAGGAATAGAACGCTATTAAAATATAGGAACCTGCAATCTAACTTCTATGTTTACAGCACTGAACAGCAAAACGCAGAAGTCATTAACATTACTGTTCAATAAAAAGAGTTGCAGAATTTGTCTGCTGAACTAGTCCGTTATTATTCCAGGTCATCTCGTTCCAACTTAAAACTTTGTTTTACTCAACTATTTTGTACTGAAGATTTTTGCCGCGGTGTTAAGGCACACAGAAAGCATGTGAATTATTAAGCGCTACTGAAAATAAATTGGTGGTTTGAATATAGCGGAGCATTAAACCTTTTGCAACATGTGCAGATTACAATTCTAAAAAACCCTCCAAAGTACAATATATAAATGAGTTCCCTATCAGGACAGAGCATAACACATTCCCCATCTCATATGTGAATTCCATCCTCCCATATTACCCTAGGTCCATCTTATATTATTATTATTTATTGAATTTATATACCGCCCTATACCCACAGGTCTAAGGGCGGTTGGGAAGCTAGACCAGTGCAAGTAGATGCTACGTTTCCATGCAGAAACTTGTCCCAACATTGAGATTATCCAGAGTGGGCTACCATGCGCTGCAAAGTGATGCCTGTGGGAGGCATTTTTGCCTCTTCCTCTCCTCAAGGGTTCAAGAAGCACTTTCCGCCTGCGCAGGCGTGTGCTTGAAACTTGCCCTATGTGCTAACTCTGGAATTGTAGCTCAGTGAAAGGAAAGAGGAGGTCTCCTAATAACTCTCAGCACCCTCAACAAACTATGGTTCCCAGGATTATTTGGGGCTGGGGAGCCATGAAAGCTTAAAGTGGTATAATGCTGTTTTAAATGTATAGTTCAGATGGGGCCTCTGGATACAAAAGTGCTCCTAAACTCCAATGTGGGTGCCTAGGATCCCATAAAAAGGTAACAGTACCCCTGACCATTAGGTCCGGTCGCGGACGACTCTGGGGTTGCGGTGCTCATCTTTTTCTATAGGCGTACAGCTTCTGGGTCATGTGGCCAGCATGACTAAGCCGCTTCTGGCGAACCAGAGCAGCGCACGGAAACGCCGTTTACCTTCCCGCCACCTATTTATCTACTTGCACTTTGACATGCTTTTGAACTGCTAGGTTGGCAGGAGCAGGGATTGAGCAACGGGAGCTCACTCCGTCGCGGGGATTTGAACTGCTGACCTTCTGATCGGCAAGCCCTAGGCTCAGTGGTTTAGACCACAGCGCCACCCGCGTCCCTTAGGATCCCAAAGCCCTCCTAAACTATCACTACCTTTCCCATGCAGAAGCCTGCTATGTAATTCTCAGCACAGTTCTGCGTGTTTCTTATAGATGCACAACAGAAAGTTAAAAGTTTAAGGCAAATGTGCTTGAAACGTATTTCCTTTATATAGGGTTGCCTTGTTTCAAAAAGTGAAAACCCAACACAAAATTTGTTAAGCTTTTTTTGGGGGGGCAAAATTGTTTCACTTTTTTGATGTTTTTGAGCTATTTTTAAGGAAGTTGACAAAAAAGATATTGCCAACATGGGTCGCCATACGTTCAGATTTCACTGGACATCCCTGCATGCTCCACAAACACATCCCGCCGGATTTCCATCTGGATGCTGCTTCCGACTACAGTATTCAGGATATGTCCAGGAAATTCCAGACGTATGGCAACCATATCATCCAGCATACAAAGTATATGCTCAAGACTTAAAAGCAACAAAACAATTCAACGTATGAAATATAGTACAGTCGTACCTTGGTTGACAAACACCTTGCGAGTCAAACATTTGGCTCCCGAACACCGCAAACCCGGAAGTGAGTGTTCCAGTTTGCAAACATTATTTGGAACCTGAATGTCCGGCGTAGCTTCCAATTGGCTGCAGGAGTTTCCTGCAGCCAATCGGAAGCCACGTCTTGGTTTCCGAACATTCTGGAAGTTGAACAGACTTCCGGAATGGATTCCATTCAGCTTCCAAGGTATGACTGTAACACCTTCTACCACAAGAGGTCAGTATCACATTTTTACTTTAAATTAAGTAAATAACTGGCCCCCAAAATGTATCAATCTCCTAAAATTATGAAAGCATACCACAATTTTAAACAGCAACTAGTCCCATGTCAATAAGTAAAAGTCTTAATTGAAGCTGTAAATTCTCCAAATGATTCTCTCTAGGAAACTCACAAATGCTATTCCGCTCTTGCTGAGTTATTTACAAATGCGGTCCCAATAAATAAAGGAGTCCGACAAGGTTGTATATTAGCACCTTACCTTTTCAACCTGTTTGTCAGTGATATGAGAGAGCCTCTAAACGAGTCGCACGCTTACATTCACGCCCCCCGCATCGCAAACTACCGTTGTCCGCTGCTTTTATACGCAGATGATGCGGTGATCCTTTCTTACTCAAGGGTTGGGCTATGTAGGGCGTTAAAGATCTTTACTGCTTACTGTCAATCTAACCAATTGTCCATCAACCACTCAAAATCAAAAGTTGTAGTCTTCTCTAGAAGTCGGAAACTTTTTCAGTGGAAGCTTGGTGGAGTAAAAATAGATCAAGTTTTTAAGTTCCAATATCTAGGGATTGTTTTCCAATACAACCTGAGCTGGAAATCCCAAGTTCTACATCTACTTAACAAGGGCAAAACTCTATCGCATGCACTTCTCCAGTTCTTTTTCTCAGACGGAGCCCTACACGTGCCCTCGGCTTTAAAGGTGTACAACGCAAAAGTTATTACCACTCTTACTTATGCTGCTCCGCTTTGGGCAGCTCTGGTAAATCCGGCCCCGCTGGAGGTGCTGCAAAATCAGTTTCTTCGCCGGCTCTTAAAACTCCCTACGTGTGTTAGTAATGCAGCTATACGACTAGAATTGAAGATTCCTTCACTAGAGACTCTCTTATGGAAACGAATATTCACCTACTGGTTAACTCTTTGGCATAGATTACCCAGCCATTATCTCGTCCAATGTCTTTGGCGTGACGAATTTGCAAACCCTTGGACTGGGAAAATCCACGCCAAACTTCTGTCTTTTGGAATCTCTCCTTCAGATTCGCTTAAATTAGACCCTGCTTCGGCAAAAAGATTAATCAAACAAAGACTGGACGATTTGGAGCTGCAGCGTAATCATATGCTGGGTGGGGGTGTCTGCTCGCCTCGGAATTTTGGAGTTACTCCAATACATCATGTCCCTCTATACCTATCCTCCCTCTCCACTGCTGGGCACCGATTCGCTTTCACCAAAGCGAGGTTTAATGTTTTTCCTTCTAATGTCCTGAGACATAGATTTTCCAAGGGCCTAGTTTCCGCCTTCTGTGATTGTGATAAAAAGTCAACGGAATCTCTCCATCATATAATCTTTATCTGTTCCCTGCATAGTGAGGCTCGGGCAAAATTACTAAGACCAATAACTCAGAAACTTACAGGTGCACCAGCTGAGTCACACCTTGCCTTACTCCTGCAAGACAATGACTCCTATACAACCTTGCAGGTGGCAAGGTTTCTAAACTCTGTCATATCTCAAAAAAGGCGCTGTGGCCAACTACACGACTTCTAATTTTTTTTGTTTTCTGCTCCCTGGTTGCAATTTTAAAACTTGTATTTGTGCTGTGGTTTGTTTCCCTATGACTCCAGGGTCTATGGTTTGCTGTAACTTTATGTCATATATTACATATTTTATGTTTTTATGGGCTTATAGCCGCAATAAAATTTGAATTTGAATTTGAATTTGGTTGCAAGCATGGGCTCCAATAATTATTTTACATTTGTCATGACTCCAGTAATTTGAGAACGCAAAAACTTAATATTATCAAAAGTGGCTGACAGTTTTGCTTAAAGGTGGTGCTTTAAGCAGATAATATTTCCCTTTAAAAAAAATTCAGCTGCTGTCATTCTAGATTCACCCAGGTAGGATCCATTTAAACCAAATAGTAGTAGTTGCGATGTAGTTATTATTAAGATTAGAAACTTTGCAACAAGTACCCTCTGCAAACCTTAACTGTAAAACTACACATGTGTTTGAACTATACATTTGTGTTCATCATCAAATTGCAATAATTACTAGGAGTTTTCTACTCCTGCTAAGTGTTCTGTGAGAATATTTGGATTTTTACTCCACTTGATTTAGTTGTTAGGGAGCAATCTTCCATAGTCTGTACCTGCCTGGGGCTTCTTCAAGCGATGATGTACTGGTACCAAGCCAGTACAGGCGCTAGACTACTGCCACAACACAAAATGAAGCCTCTTTGACAATGGGACAGCCACTGCTATTCTCTACTGGTGCTTGCCACAGAGAGACACACAGCCTGTATATTTCTCAATTAATATGCACGGTATGTACATGAAACAAGACAGAAGTAATAGCTGTTAAGTGAAAATGGTTCATTTGGTAGTCATAACTAAATATATTTAACTTAAATAAATCAGAAGCTCATTATACATAAATCACCTAAGATATATACAAAACTAGAAGCATCATTGCAGCTGTAACACTACATCATGGTTATCAAGAGATGATGGGAGGAAATGTGCAAGTCCATAACCCATTCTAATCTCTTAACTATAGTTATAGAGATCGGAAACATTACATTTCTCTGTATATATGTACTGAACACAGACAGACATTTCCATGGGCAATGGAACAGAGTTGCTGACCAGGTTTGCAAATAAATATTGGCACTATAGTCTTATCATGCTGAGTGTTTCCTTCATAAACATTCATTTTCTCACCAAAAACCTTCCTGTTATTAATTTCAGCTTACTCACTTTGGCATTTAGTCTGCTATAGAAAGGAAATAATGATATATCCAGAACACTAAAAAGTATTAATGAAATAACAGGGTGCAACAGTAACCAACAAGCTGTCACACAAACATCTCCTTTTCAAATTTCAGCATGGTTCTAATTTCTTATTTTTACATACTCACCATACCTGCAGAACATAGAACTTAAAAAGCACAACCATTACATTTCATTTATAAAGGTTTTTCATGACTCACTTTCTTTCATATAGTCTGGGAACAGTAAGTATTCAACCACACAGCAAACATTAATGTATCATTTACAACATTTAAAAAACACAAAATGTTACTAAATACTTCACTGTTGTCTTTAAAAGGAAAAACAGTCAAGTATAAAAACCCACTGCAGCACATGAAGCATCATTTTTGCTCTTACCTCAGAGCTATAATCATCCGCTGTAGTGGAAATCTCACTTTCCAGCTAAAAGATGATAAAAAAATAAAAGGACAAAAATAAGCATACCCATTTCAAACAAACGAATCCTTTTATTTATATGATTCCAGAAAGTATTTCAAACGGAGTGAAAAGCATAACAAACACCACTGCCTCTCAAGAGAAATTCCCCCCAGTCGCAAGCACCAAATCTTTATCCTTCCCTTTCACTCTGCAGTACTCAAAACACATGAGAAGGAACTGCAACAGTCATTACTTCAAGAGGCATCAACAAGCACCATTTATTATTGCTAAGATCACCTAGAATTAACAATGTGCTGTACAAAAATTAAGGTCCTTTACAGTAGGGATACCAAATCTGAAGACAACTGGGTACACAGACCTTTGTTGCTCTCTGTGGAAAATATGTTGCATAGGTTCTAATTAAATGGTGATTATAGCAATTAGTTGTTTTGTTCCACTGATTCTTCCAAATCCACAAACCATTTGGAACTCGTGTGTGTGTGTGTGTGTGTCTATACACACACACACACACACACACACACCCCTCTAAGTGCAGGGTTAAGTGCAAGGCAATCCCCACAAAGTCAGCCACCAATGCCTAAATTGTTGTGGTCAAGCTCTCCCAGTCCAAGAACGGTCATAGCTGTCATGTCAGGAGAAGTTGGTAGAAGGTGCTTCTAGCCACTGAGACTATCTGGGCCTCCAATAACAAGGCTGAACCCAGAACACCCCCCCAAACTGTTTATCTGCTCCTGCTACTTCAAAGGAAATGCATCCCTGTCCAATTGACAAATTTCTTACACACGGGTACCATTCACCCATGATGCCTCCATCTTGCCAGGATTCAATCTCAACTTATTTTCCCTCATCCACCCCACCACTCTGGCCCAGGGCATGCACAGCTTCTCCTGATTCAGATGCGACAGAGAAACAGAGATGAGTGCCATCTGTGTATTGACGGTACTTTGCTCCCAAACTCCTAATGACCACTCCCAACGGTATAGTCATTGGGGATGAATGCACTCTGCAGCATGCCACAGCATAACCTCTAGGCAGTTAAAAAGCACTCTCCCAATGCTACTTCCTCGACTCACAGTCCCTTAGGTGCCCCCAGTTTCCAGTCCATGGAGCCAGTCCAGGAGGATAGCATGGCTATCAGTACTGAAAGCTATAGAGATCACAAGAAGTAGGAGGAAGGTCACACACCCCCATCCTTCATTCTGTAAAGGGCCACCGCTTTAGGGCAACCATAAGGGTGACCATGGGTCATCTCAGTCCTATGGCAAGGCCTGAACCCAGATTGGAAATGGATCTAAATAATCTGTGTCACCCAAGAGTATTTGTAGCTAGCTGCCCCACCACAATTCTCTCCACCACTTTCTCCAAAAGTGGGATATTTGCAGTTATTCCAATGCAAGGCGCCCAGGATCAATTTCTTGAGGAGTGGTCACACTACCAACTCTTCCAAGGCAGCAGGGACCATCCCATCATGCAATGAAACATTGCCCATGCTCTGGACCCAGCCAGTCAAACCCCCTCTGCTAGATAGCCACAAGGAACAGGTCCTTGTCCAACTCCAGTGGCTCTTCCTATGCATTAAAACCACAGAAAGAACCAATTACTGTGCAAAGTGTCCTTATTCTCTTTGATGATCAGCTCTGTTTGGCTACTGAAATTAACACTGCTACCACAGCTTCCCTCTGCAGCCATTTATTTTTATGCTGCATTTGTATTGTTTTCGGATTTTATTTTAATTTTTACTGCGAGGAGACCCATCTTAGAAATGCCAAAAAGTAAATTATGGTAAGTGAGCAGAAGCTGGTCTTAAAGCCTCAGAAGAAGTTTCATTCCACTCACTCACTAAGGCTATTACAGAGACAACTTCTAAAGTCCATTCCTAGATAATTAGAGATCGATGTTCTTTGTGTAGGCCATCTTAGGGTGTTTTTTTTAATTAAAAAAGTGCATAGCCAGGTGGAAAGAGTGAAATAATTTTGAGAAAATAGAAAATACATATACCACACAACCTAGAAAATTGTGAAAAGGTCTCCCTGACTAAAAGGAATGCTGGCAAGCTAGGAATTTGAAGAACCCCCAAAAGAAAACTCTTGAAGAAAGTTCTCAGCAATGTTGGTTGTAAGACAGCCAGAAAATAAGTGAGCAAAAAGGCACTTACCCCCATCTCTTGGGGCATGTATATTGTACTGTATAACTCATCTTCTCTATATGAGAGTGCCAGCTCCCTAAGCAAAACATTACAACTTTCTGAGGACATTCTGTACAAGCATAGAACCTAATTGCAAGACTACACATAGAACCACATTATTGGTTTTAAATGTTCTAAAAAAATAAAATAGGTCAACTTTCAGGCATAATGCTTGGCTACAACTGACTATTTGCTCTGCCAAGAAATATAACTGAACAATAAACCCTAGCCAAACAGATCAAATTAGATTTATTCCATTAGATAAACACAAAGATTGAGATCCAAATAACTGTGTGCCCAAGTGTGCTAACTCAAGAGGAAACTGCAATGTACTACTATGGTATTCTAGCCCCTCCTTCTTCAATGTGTGTTTCTCTAACTCCAGCCCGGCTTCATGACAAACCTTTTTTTGAAACAAAAGTGGTAGATGGAAATCTGCTTTCAATGTAAAATTACCTCCTGAAATTTGAATTCCTTCTATTATTATTTTCTTATATTTCCTATGTTTTGGGGTAGCTGATGGTGTCCAGTGCTAAAAGGAAAGGCAGAACTTTCTAGAAGGGAGGCAATTAACAACTGGATATTTAAAAGAAGAAAACAATATAATCCCTTTTTGTGCCAGTCCTCTTGATTTGAGCTTTACATAATAATGTACTTTAAAAGTGATAAAGGGTGAAAGAACAGGCAAATCCCAAAGACTGCCTTACAAATCTTCATTTTACAGATTTACTAAAACCAAAGTGAAGCAACTTTTTGCTGTATCATTTTTCCTTTTAAAAAGATGTTCACTTTGTCCTACCTCTGTAGCCTTACGGTAAGTAAGAACAATTACTCAGAGATAGATAATTTCTCTCAAAAAGCCTGTGATAATTAAAATGTAAAAGTATATTTTTAAAGGATATTATCATGCCGTCATCTAATACATGCATGGTTAGGTATGTACTGTACATATAAGGTGCCAGTCCACTACATTACTCAGGGAAATCTAGCTATCTGAGGCTTTCTTCCCATTCTGTTTTACTGTGGTGCAAATAAAATACATACTGAATAGGCCTAATATATCAGTGCTTTTCATTACTTCTGTTCTTTTGGTTCCCCCCCCCCTACTCCTTGAGTTCCATGAAGCTAATCAAGCTTCCTAGTTCAAATAAAGAGTTAGAAGTTTCGCTGATTATCATCATTATTTTTGCCTGGCGCCTAAAGATACGTAACAAAAGCAGCAGGCAAGCCTCCCTGGGAAGAAGCCTCCTTGAGCATGGAGCCACCACAAAAAAGGCCTCAAATGATGACTGCAGGGTCCGTTAGTTCTTATGGGGAGATATGGTCCTTGACCATGCCCAAACTATTGGTACAGTTGGTATTTGAATCCCAGTCACTGAGTTGTCTTATTTGGTTAGGATGACAGTCCGAAATAACGCAATAATAATTTATAATAATTTATTATTTATACCCTGCCCATCTGGCTGTGCTACATTATTCTTTTCTTTTAAGAGGCCTAGTTTCACATTGCAAACCCAAACATCAGCCCAGAACATCCACTGCATGTCTCTCAATTTCCCAGACTCAAATTCTTTCCTGAAGAGGTACTAAATTTCCCTATATATAGCATCTCAAAGGATGTTAAGTGTATGATTACAATATTTGACAGTAGAGACAAGTTCTAAAGTGAAAATCAGAAAATAAAAATGAATGAGTGCAAATTACACTTTATAGTAGCAACACTTCTTGAAAAACTAGCACAAGCATTCTTAGCTTGCACAATATTCATGATGTAATAATCTGAATGCACCATATTTGAAATATTCTAAAACTCATAATCCATGTGATATAAGTGGCAGTCTGCTCCAGGAATTCTATCATTAAATGGAGCAAAGCATAAATGAAAATTAATAGATGTGTTACCTGACTGGCAACCTAGACAGCAGCAGATCTTCACATAGTGCCTATGTTTCATGAGAATTGGAAATTTCATTTCATCTTCAAACTTACCATTAGTGAGAATCTACATATCTCAATGTCATCATCCTCAAAGACTACTGTGAAAAACCTGAATATGAGCAGAACCTGATGGAGCTTTATCATCTAAAGTTTATATTTAGTTATATTCCTGGTAACTAGTTACTTGGCTGACTCCCTGACTTTCCACGTATATAGGCAGCCTTCTTTGCCTCTTTCACAAGTACATTGGTGGGGGGAGTTTTTGCATATGCCTTGATGATCTACAGAGGCCTTGTGAGAGATATTTTATATAGCAAGCAGACTGCCTGCCTACCAGCATCATTTCAAATGAATAACAGTGCATATCCTGGAATTGCCCAGGACAAAACAGGACATCCAATTTTTTCCACACGAGAGCACGGTGGCCATCTTGGGTGTCATGATCTCGCGTGACTTTGTACAAGTATCTCACCCTGAAAAAAGTATGTCTTTTGGGCTCCGTAATCTCACATGGGAAGACACAAGTCCCAGTTTTGGGACTCAAGATGTTGGAGGATATGACCATGAAATGCTACAAATGGAACCCCAAATACCAAACTAGTCTATGATCAATGATTATTTTGCATAGGTCATGGAATAAACTTCAAACAGTTACATGCTTTTACTCTCTAAAGTTATTTTCCATCTAATAAAATGCAGATTATTTATCAGCACTTCATAAACCATTCAGTTTCCCTCCCTTACAAATTAGATTAGAAATTTATTTATAGTCTAAGTACAGAAAACCGTAAGTGTTACAAATAGTGCTTAGTTTTTAAAATGTGCATGGGAAACTACATTAATGAACACATTCAAATGCAAAGTTTCACCCCTGAGCATTACTGTGGAACAGAGAGGTAGCCTCCTCATTCTGACTTTAAAATGCATGGTGATATAAATAAGTTTTTCTAATGTCAGAAACACTTACTTCTGTGGTATACATTTGATCATGCTTGATCAATTCATCACTGTGCAAAGTCCTCACAATGGCAAAGTCAGATGCAGCAGCTGCTCCTCTTTGACAGCTGTGTGTGGATGCATCTTCTCCTTGAGACTGGTCAATATCCAGACCTTCTTGTACCAATTCTTCATCTTTGGTGTTTGATACCTTTTTCTTTTTCTTCTGCTTCTTGGGTGCATGCTGCCCATCAGAGTGTGCTTTCCTTTGTCTAAACTGTGCAAGCTGAACACAAAAGAAAATCCTGTTAGAGTGAAAGTTTTCTTCTTTATTGCAAATGACACTGATTGGTAGTGCTCTACATAAACCTTTAGAATCACTGCAGGTGAAAACAAAGCTCAATGTTAGAACGCTCTACATACTACAGTATCTCTGGATAGAAAATATGAAATCATCATCACAACTGCAATGTGTAATATGATCAGCACATCAACATGAAGCACGATCAGATGAATATATATATCTTGCAGACTTCACACTAGCCAGTAACGTACCTACTTAGAAAAAACTAAAAACCAGTAAACTTGCATTTAAAAGCATATTATTTTGAGCTCCTAAGGCATGTGATGTTCTTTTGCTTTGCACTCCCTTTCCACAACTCACAGCTTTTATTAATCAACTTAGTAACATCCTATGAAGCCATTTCATTAGTTTAAAATGCAACTTTTAAAAAGAGGTCATAATGTTAAAATAATAAAGTCCCTCTTAATTCAGAGCATCAAAGGGAATCCCATAATTGTGTCACAGAAGGCAGCAAGAAATTGACCAGACACCCTACCTTGTAGCAAAACATGCCTATGAACATAAAGTCGCAGGTGAGTCAGACAAAGAACAGCTGAAAACCAATTAGTACGTAAGCTATTCAAATACTGTAAGTCAATGCCTTTTGCACAGCTTAACACTTTTAATGAGATAGAAATGGATTTTCACAACTAAACCAATACAATACATTTTTCTTAGCAGGAACCAAATATAGGCTCCAGTAGGAGAATAACAAATTTCCTACTTTGCATTAAATATTAAAAAACCCATAAACTATTCAACGTGCGTTTTTGTTCCTTAAGAAGCCTTTTTTTGTGACAAACCATGTTATTTTGTACGTAATAAAAGTACACAGAGAAGCAAACACCTATTTCATATATTAACAAATGCAAACGTATTGCTCCTTTTGGAAAACAGATATCAAGAAACAATTATACAATACAAGAATGCTGTGCTCATGATATTCACCAGTCCAGAAAGCCAGGCCTCCATTCAAGCTCTTCGCGACACCCAAATGAACGAAAAAAAGGATTCAGACTTTTGACAACAACAAAAAAAAGATCCCAGTTGCTGTATGCTGGAACATGAGCTGTTTCTTCCAAATATCAGCCAACCTCAAACTAGCAGCAAATACCACTAGCAAAAGAGAAACAGTACTTGCAAATCAAGCCACAGCATGTAGCTACTTTTGTCCTTCAAGTGCAGATATTTCATTTCCCCAGCAGGACTTTGCAGTCTCTGGTTCTCGATGAGACTGCTGACAACCCGGCATATGGCTCCTGCTCCACTCACAGAAGGACCTTGAGATTTGCTGATCCAAAAATGTTCACGTATTTAGCACTTGCCTCCCTCCTGCTCTCCTTTGACTGCTTAATTAGCTTACCCAATTAACATAGCCTTCTCTACCTTTAAATTAGCAAACTTTTTTCTAAAAAAAAAAAAAAGCTTAGGAAAGTAAATATTTAATTAGTATCCTAACAACACAAAAAATGCAACACTTCAAATTGACTAGAGATTCTCCAACTATCCAATTAATTTGTTGCTATCCCCATCAAGTTCAGGTAAACAATAGAAAGCGCAAGAGCTTTATCTTCTTAGCAGAGGAAAGAATGGCTTTCAGCTCCATTAGCCTTTTACACAGCCCATATTGACATACAACACTTACTTAAAGCTGCAAATCTGCCCACTTACATGCATTAAAAAATCCTATGGATTACAGTGTGATTTTTTTTGTCCGTACAGAAATATATTCCGTAACTGCAATCAATGAACAGAAACAAAGGAGGGCGAAGGAGTAGCTTCTTACTCACTGAATACTTTGATGAGGGACCATAACGTGTTTTTTTATAAGAAATTTTGAATGTGTGGCACTTGTTTCACACATCACATCTGAATATTGTTTTTTAAATCAGTTTATCATTAAATTTTGTATGAGCATGGTGATCTGCATGTCAAAAAAGAACAGGGAAATTTGTATCATGTTGATGAAATATTCGGTGCTTGTCAACAAAGAAGATCCTATAAAAGACCCTTCTCAAAGACATTTCTCAAACGTTTACAGTGGCTGGGAGCCAGTGAACTGCACAACTAGTTCCATGAGCCCAAATGAGCTACAGGATTATGTTTCACAAGCAGTTCTTCATGCCACATGATAAACCATTTCTAAAATTGAGGGGATATGCAAGAGCAGTTTGCCATATGATGCAAAGGCCTGTGGCTTAAAGGGGGAGAGAGTGAAAATTTTGACTGGGCATGCCTAAAAAGCAAGTTTTTTGGACCCAAGATTGCATGAATATCAATTTAAATACATCTTAACAGAGTAACTGAAAGAACTTAGTGGAACAGTAATACCGGTATATTCCATTATGGAATAATATCAGAATCAAAAGACACTGTGTATTTGATTTTAATTACACAACACAATTTAGAACGCTAAAACAATTGCCAAATCTCCTATGAATCTTCATATATTTCTGCTTTCTCAAGTCTCACAAACTGACTTTTAGTCAGAAGAGGAAAGTATGAACAACAAAAAATGCATGTATTACAATTTGTAGAGGAATTGCGTCTTTGGTACGAATTTCTAATATGTCAAGTATAGGCAACTCTCCGTTTCCATGGGGGTTGCATTCCAGGTCAACATGTGTGTCAGTGGAGTGTGCATAAGCCTGCCCCACCCCACTCCATTTCACCCTCGTCTCATTCCTCCCTCTTCTGGGTTCAAAAGGATCCGCCTGCTGGTGGTCTTGCATCAACTGGATGTGCCTAAAATGATATTTCTTTTACTGATATTTTTTCCTATATTACAGCACTATTCAGGTGTTATTAAATAGTTTCTCAGGAGGGGCTGCAGGACTTGCACACGCTGGCCTCCTCCCTTCCACCCAACCCATCCCGCGCTGAGCAGGAGGGTCTAGGAGGGTATTGTTAGTATGTTTAGCTAAATGCAGAGTCCTTGACTATCAGAAGCCTCAATCATGAAGCGTTCCTGATTGCAGGGAGGCCAGTAACAGTGTTTAGCCAAATGCAGTTACAATCTGCACTTGGAATTTGCTGCCAAGGAGTGTGGTGGAGTCTCCTTCTTTGGAGGTCTTTAAGCGGAGGCTTGACAGCCATCTGTCAGGAATGCTTTGATGGTGTTTCCTGCTTGGCAGGGGGTTGGACTGGATGGCCCTTGTGGTCTCTTCCAACTCTATGATTCTATGATTCTATGATCCCCCTTCAGATCTTTCTACTCAACAGAGGAAAGTCCAGGTTGGAGGGATGGTGTGCGTGACCTCACTGCCTTTCCACATATACAATTCAAGAGCATCTGAGTAGGAATTAAAATTTAAACAAATTCAGTGAAGCTAAATAGTATCCCAAAGAATGGGGTTGCTTGGTCATATGTAGAGCAATCAATTTAATTCAGCCTTACAAATCGATTATTAATAATATTCCACAATGCATAAAGAGCAAATATCACCAAGACGTTAAAATGTTATTAGACTAAATATGAAAGATGTTTGCAATGTGCTTGAATCAATACAAATAGTGATATATTGAATATAACCTGTCACAATTTATAACGTGGCACACACCAGGTTAATCAGAAATGTCACTATGCCAGCTTCTTGTCACAAGAAAAATTACCGACAGTCCTAGCACTGCTTGGGCAATTATTTCACTTCATGTCTGCTGTGAGGAACAGGTGCAAATCCAGTTGGCACGACTCATCTGCTGGACATTTAACCACTTTAAGCCCCTGTCTGAGCAGCGTTCAGTTTCCATTCAGCATGGGGTTGATAATTTGCTTCCACAGCAACACAAACTATGTCTGTGTATACATTACTGGCTAGACCCATTCATTTTCTCAATTCAGATCAAAGCTGGTTTGCGGAAAAACACATAAAAACGCACTATTTTATAGGAAACTACAGGACAGATACTGGATAAATATGGATTGCGGCTAATGTCGTGTGGACCCTGCTTCCCAATGCTGCAGTGGGAGTTCACTGGCAGCAGGTTAAATAGGAGTGTACACAGCCTTTTTCCTCAAATGCAAATGAGCAGGAGTAAATTGCTAGCATGCTAGCATGCCGTATCTTTAAGCCAATGACAATAGAATTATTTATCTGCATTAATGCTCATATAACCAAGTATCAATGATTTATTCAAGCACTGGATAATTGCCTTTGGAATCTAATGGAAAAGGTCCTTCAGCTGCATTCTCTCCTTCTCCAGCCTCTTCCCCTTCCTCTGTTAGACATATCATATACTGGTGTTGCCAACACCCCCATCGGTAGGGTAGCATTTCTAGAGCATTACAAAATAATAATAAATGCTGTAAATTAGCTATTTTAAAATCAAATAGCATTTTTTAAAAGTCTGGGCCCAATCTAATTAGATTAATACATTCCCCATTATGCACCTGCAGTTGTACTCCACTGTTGACAGGGAGAGTGAGGCCACAATTGCACATAATGCTGAACCATGGGTTGGTTCTATGTGGATGAGCCTGAACAAGCCTATGCAAAGCACAAGGCTCACACACTCCATCCACTGCTCCTTCCACACAGTTTGGAGGTGACCAGCAAAGTTTACTTCCACTTTCACAAAATCCCAGCCTAGCATTACGTTCAAACCAGAGATAGTGTTTAAAATGAACTGTGATAGGTAAGCTTTGTAACATGCTTACTTCAAACCATGAATTATAAAGCTGGCTTCTTAAACTAACCAATGCTTATTTTTAGCTATGTTCTCTGGTTCATATTGCTGGACTGGGATTATATGAAAGTGAAACTAAACTCTGCCAAAGTCCTTCTCCCATCTGTGTGCAAGGTGGGAGAAGTGCTGATCCACAGTTTAGTGTCACGTGCTACAATGACCAGAGAGTCAACAGTAGGAAATGCCCACACACAGAGCAGTGAAGAAGAAGCAAAGCAGAAGTGTATTGGTTTAATTTCAACAGAGCTAAAAAATCAAAACCACGTTGCAGCTAAAATCCCAGCATAAAAAGAATCCTCTATTGCAACCTAAAAATCTACAATTATGGACTTGAAAGGGGAACTCTAATTGAATTCTACAATGCAGGTACCACAAAATAAAAGTGAGCACCCCTAGCAATGCCCCAGCAATGCCCTAGCTAGCTAGACATGAGGCAAAGCCTTTCCAGAAGATCACAAGAAGCTGGGTATACCTGGGAGAAGATGTTCCTGAATGCATGTCATTTTATTAGCAGTTCAGTTCAGGCTCTCATGCAAGGTGAGTCTCCACTTCCTATTCCAGCATAAGTACAGTATACGAAAATGTTGGAAGTGGTGAATCTTCATGGGTGTTAGGCAATGCTTGACTGGAAAACAGGCTAGTGCAGGGTTGCCATGTTTCAAGAGGTAAAAACCCGGGGACATTTTTTTTTTTAGCTTTTTTAGAGCCACTGAGCCCAAGCTGCCCACACCAGAGCCTAAACCAGAACCACCCATCCGTGTACACACAAAAAAATAAACCCAAAATCAAAGGTATTTGCTTAAAAGGTGAAATTCCCCCTGAATGGGCATGTAGGACCCCCCAAAAGAGGACATGTCCGGGAGTTCCCGGACGTATGGCAACCCTAGGCTAGTGCTGAGCTGAGCTCCAATTAAAACTGCAATTAAAACACTGCTCCTGGAGCAGTCTTTTTCTGCTAATAATAGATAAAATGTTTTAACGTGAGCACTCCCCCCGCAACCTGGCATTTTGAGAAATTATACAATAAGGATTCAGCAGATATCATAGAAATATGTTGCTAGAAACAAATGATTTGATTACTCTTTCGGTTATATAAAATGTTTCTCCCCCTTCCCAGGCAGTCTTATGATGTTTTGGCTTGGTACACCATGCCAAATCTGGAATTTAAACTCATATACTGTAACCTTGAACTACAAAGGGCTACGATAAAGTGTGTACAGCATATTTTGGAAGTTTATAAGAGGGTGACTTGGGTTCAGAAGGGGAGGAAAAATTAAATTGCTGAAATCCTCTTAATCCTGTTTTGTAGCATCTGAATACACTATGCCATGCATCTCTGCCACAGGTTTTCTGTTCTCTTGTAGACTAATCCAAATCCTTGAGAATCAGCAAAATGTTCATTGGAGCAAATCCTTTTATTGTGAGGATAGAAGAGAATCCTAAGTGACTTAGCATGCTTATCTGTCTAATTTATTATGTATTTTAGATTAAGGAGAAAGATGTACCACTTCATCACAGATTGGTGATGATACAATTGATGTATTTCTGTTTGCTCCGAATATTCCCGCAATTTCTAACTAATTGGTTAATTAACCATGATTATTATTAATGCTGCTTTTTATGTGCTCAGTTCTCACAACTTCAAATAAATAAATAGAACGAACATCACATACAGAACTATGGTTTGGATATACAGAAGTTCAATATGTTGGAATCTCCTCCAAAACAGGGTTGGGGAGCATATGGTCCTCCAGATGTTGCTGAACAACTCCCACCATTGGTTATGTAGGCTAGTGCTGAAGTGAGTTGGAGTACAACAACATCTGGGTGGCCAGACATTCCCTACCCCTGCAAAATATGGATGGTATGGTTAGTATGGTAGCAAATTATAAAAATGAAGCTCACAAATTATTAGATTTATTCAACTGAGACAAAAGAAAATAGTGAATAATCGTAATCAAAGTCAGCTCGCCTTCTAAATAGTACCATTGCATGCATAAGTTTTTTTTTTTTTTTTAAAGAAACGACACAAAGCATAAACATCTCTATGGACTGATGAATATCAATATGACAAGGTCACAGGGCTTCCAGATTAACCAGTAATCCTGCATTCTAATTCCAGTTCCACTCCACAACTATAACTAAAAGCTGAGTGAGAGGGAGAAAAGAAGTGGTTGGAAATGGAGAATGGAGGAACCGAGACATAAGGGCACCTGCCCGTTCATTCACCAGCCAGCACCATCCTGCTCACTTGCTCTAGGCCAGGGATGTCCAACAGGTTGATTGCGATCTACTGGTAGATCCCTGGGAGGTTTTGGTAGATCGCGGTTGATTGCTGGCTCCCTTTCCTTATCAGCGGCAAAAGAGCATCCTGCCCCACCCCCTCCTCCATTCTTCCATGATCTATAAAACAGAAGACGGAGTTTTCTCTGCGAGGCTGATTGTTTGTATTTTGGTGAGTGACTTTCCCCCTTTCTCCCCCCAAAAAGCTCAGCATCTTTGGCCTGAACCCCTAAAAAACCGAGACTTTCCTCCCTAAAAAAAATCTCAACAACTTTTCCCTGAAACGCCCCCCCTAAAGGGGTAGATCACTGCCAGTTTTTTATTCTGTGAGTAGATCACAGTCTGTTAGGTTTTGGACGTCCCTGCTCTAGGCAGTCTCTTGGCTTTGAAAGCTCTGCCCCCGTCAACATACATATCTGAAACATTTTGTTGCAGTGCCCCATGTGAATAGACTAAGTGAATTCAATTTCCAACTTGGGGCAACCCCAAAATTTCAAGAGCACTTTTTTAAATACAGTACTGTATAGAAAAACTGTTAACTCCATAAAGCCACCCAATAAAAACTGAGCATGCCCTGCTGGCATAGAATGCTGACTATTTTGGGCTGGGTAGAGAATGGAAAATAAAGAACAAAAATTGAATTTTCTCAACAATAGCAATCCATGCTACTGTTTCGTTGCAGGTCTACTTGTTGCAAAATACCTTACTTCTGTTTCACAAAACAGAAGAATGAAACAACCCAGGAAGAACTTAGCAGCAGAAGCAGCCCCAAGCTGCTGAAGTGGATCTTATCATCCCCTTTTTTTCTAGAGAGGACTCTTTCTTCGCAAGCCAAAATAGTTAGAACCTATGTAAGTATCAGACTTAGGCCGATACCTTTGTTCTCAAGTGGAAGATCTACATGTGAAAGCCAGCCTCATGCTGAGACGGTAAACTTTATTCAACTATGTGTGTGAGCCACCTTAAAGAACTAAGTAGTGGAAATGCAAGCTATAAATCTATTAAATACGCAAAAAAAAAAAAAAACCTGGACACCTATTACAAAAAGAGTTCCAGTTCACATAATTAAATAAGAATTTAAAATTACTTGTTAAACACAATTTGCTCTAACCAAAAACTTATGGAAAGCCAGAGTCTACACCATCTGTGTTTTCCATATAGGAGCCAATTATAAACAAGCAAATGTATGTAAGAACTGCAACAGTTGCTGCAGTCTCCAAGCAATACCGTACATACCAAGCACTCCGTACATATTAGATGACTGAAAAAGTCCAGACTTGATTTAAGACCTTGATTCCATTCAGTGATTTAAAGAATAAATCTATTCTTGATCAAATATTAACTACTGTAAGAGACCAACAGTCTCAAAGGAACAGTTTTCGAATACAAATAATGGCCTTATCTTAGGGGGAATTGAAGAATATTCAAGAAAATTGAAAAGGAACATTGCCTTGATATATTTTAATGCTTTCAAAATAATTCAAAAGATTACTTTACTGACATTTTAACAAATCACGCACATGTCTTATTGGAATCCAAGCGCTGTCACAAATTATCTAGGCTGCTTTATACATTTCTATGTCATATTTTGCAACTCTCTCAGGAATACCTTTACAATTTAGAGAATTGTTGAATATTATCAATAAATCAATATGGATTGCTTTATTAGTAGGCAGAACATAACTTCATTTTACCCCATCATGGCTCTTCCTTTGAAGAAATGTAATGAAAATGCCTTTGCCACCTTTAAAGCCAATGGTGATGTCACAGTGGATATATCCTGAAGCTAATAGAGCTCAGTATCCAAGAGAAAACAAACTTTATCACTGACAGGTGTTGTCATTCCCTCCAGGTCACAGAGCCTGCCACCCATCATTACCTCAAATCTTGTCTGCAGTCTATTTCAGTGGCTTCTCCACATCCATTTCCTAAGACCAGATACATTTTAAGAACAGAAGTAGCAGAAATGGGTTTGGATGGGGGGGGGGGAAGGAAACAGCTACAGATAGCGACATGGGGATTCCAGGGCCCTTTTCAGCAAACTCCTGCTGCTCTTAGTGCCTCAGTTGTTTCTTGATTTATTTATTTTTTTAAAAGAGGAATATAAAAAAAAATGATAGCTACTGCTGGTCAACAGCCTGAAAGTGCCACATGCCTTCTTAAGTCTTCTAGACATTTCAAGTTTGTTTGTTTTCTCTGAGGGTTTATACTCCTATAAAACCGGAAACATCTGTTTATCCCTATTGCACAGTGTATAGCACATTCCCAAAATGGAGTTTGGGCCTTTTGAAAAGGAGACCAATAATGTGAAAACTGGCCTAACCTTTGGAATCACAGCCAGTAAACTGGTGATGGCTATACTGTGGCCTTCCAGTTGTTGCTGGGTTACAATCCCCATCATCCCAAACCATGACAACAGCAGATGGGAACTGGATTCCAACATCTGGTAAGCCACAGGTTAGCCAATTCTGCAGTAAGACTTACATGAACAGTCAACTCCTACTTTTACCAAAGATGTCCTAGAATAACTCTTTGCATAAAAATTTAAGAATTTCTTAATTTCATGTCAAAAGCTGTAGATACATAAACTCAGGAACATTATGACATAACACGTATGTGTTAAGCGTTTATTATGGAATTTAAGAAAGCTGCTCTAGGAGCCCTTTGGGGTCAATACTAGGTAAAAATTGCTGAAATAAATAAATAAGGACCTTAGTTTTCTGATTTAATATAATACATCAATGCTGCATTTAATCTTGCTTAACCCATAGTAAATGAAGTATTGCAATCGGTCTTGTTACAGGAGAAATCATTATGCTTTCTTGGTTTTGATTTTTGAAAAAGGAGAAAGCAAATGGTACCAGGTGCACAAATGAAATCCAATTATTCCAGAAAATAATGCCATAATAAGGTGTGTAGGTGTCTTTCAAGCTTGCTATTAGGGAGATACAGTGGTACGTCCAGTTGCGAACAGGATCTGTTCCAGTGGTCTGGCCGTATCCCGAAGTTTTCGCAACCGGAGGACCGCTTCTGCACACAGCGCGGTTTAGCACTTCTGCACATGCGTGTGTGGCAAAAACCCAGAAATATACTTCCTGGTTTGCTGCTTACATATCTCGAAGTTTACGTAACTGGAGGGATACGTAAGTGGAGGTATGACTGTACTTTTATTAGGTCAACCAAAGCAGCACAAAATTTTGGTTGACAGCTGATGTTGAAGCTATGAAGTTTGCATCTGGTTACAGTCTTGAGATGGAATGGAAGAGGAGGTTCTTTAGGTGTTCAGCAAATATCAGACTGCACAGAGGTTTCCTGGGAATGAGAAGCATAACAATGGTCAACTCCCCATCTCTGAAGGAATGTGTATTCACCTAATAAAGGTATTGTCCTAGTGCAGATTTTGATTCTTTTCTTGTAACACAGCTCCCTTTACCTTTTGTGTAGATTCTCCTACATTTTCACCCAACTTAAGAATGAAATTGTTAATACTGACACTATGTGATACATATTAAACCTTAAACATTATGATGACAAAGTGTAAGTTCTCCTAAATTCATTAAATGATGCCAATGTTTTAATCTGCACAGACAAAAACCTTTATTTACAGGAATAATTATTAGAGAGAGTACCTTGGTGGTAACACCTAAATTAGAATTTACATTGTACTGTTTTGTTTTACATTAGTACCAACATATTTTAATACGGTATACTTTGTTGTTGCTCCTATGCATAAGATTAGTTCAAGACATTTAACTATTTTTGATGTAGTTACTAGGACAAAAATTATGAAGAAAAAGCAAGGTTAATTTTGTTTAAACAGTGATATGAAATAAAATCAGAAAGATAATAATTTATTTGGCTGACCTGTGCACACTAACCCATTTATTTAAAGCATTTATATCCCGTATTAGTATAAAATATTGAAGGCAGCAGGATTTGACAAAACAACTCCCACTGAAGTAGAAATCTCTGTGTCTAAATGTGGGTTTTACTTATAAACCAACACAGGATTACTAGTCTCTTCCAATCTATGAGCACTAAAAAGAAATTACTGTAGAAGAGGATAGCTTAAGTGATTGGAAATAGGATACAGAGCTTTTCAGCTCTAGGTCACAGGTTTGTGTAAGCCACTGAAGATATGTCTTCAGACACATTCTTCATTCCTGGGATTCATCCACTGGGGAGATGTGTGTAAGGTACAATTTCTATGATCCAAAAATACTTTTTCACTACTGCATTTGCCATGGCAGAAGGAGGAACCTAGAAGTATACAGAATTGCTCAACTACAATGTAATTCTATGGCCTCTTATTTGGAAAGTAAACCTTACTGAACACACCATAGGGCTTGTCTTAATCTGCACGCACTTGCACATTCACTAATACTGACCTTCAATCAAGTATAGAACAAACCATGGCTGCAAACCCCTCTCTTCTTCTTTTTTAGCATTATGAGAAAAAGCCTAGACTCCACTCAGACTCTCACAGTTCTCACTCCCCTTTCCTTCTCCAGCAGGACCACAATGAAGTCAGAAGTTAACACTCCCATTTTAAATTTACTGCAGTTAATCATGTAATCTAAGGCCCAAAATGATTAAAATTAACTTCAGTTAGTGGAAACAATGCAGCTTTTAACTATGGTTTGGAGTTGGCTTCTTTCCACTAACCATAGTTAAGATTACCCACAGTATGTCCAGGTTCAGACAGCATGGCAAGTTCAGGTTAATCAAAAACTGAAGCAAAATAATCTGAACTCATCCTTGCAGCTGTACTGGTGGGAAGGAAGACTCACACAAGCGGGGGGGGGGGGGGAGCAGGCTCATTCTCACCAAACTAGGATTTAGAGACCAAACCAGCTTACGGTTTATTACAAAAAAATCAGATATTTATTTTTCCTGTACCTACCAGAAATATGCTTTCTAAGAAAATAGGAAGTTTACAACCAATAAACTCTTTTATTTCTTTAGAGCACCAAACAACAGAGCAAGTGCTGTGATTTCAGCTATTACATTGGCTGTAATTATTCACTACAGTACTACCATTCAGAGACGTGCAAGCCCCTTTCTTTGTTCTACAAACAAGATTACTATTCACCGCCCCCTCCCCATTGGTATTGTTTGGAGATGTAGACATCCCTATATGCCATATGCATAATAAGTCCAAACGCTTAATTAAAGCTGCCTATTAATTTCTTGGAATGTCACTGCTTCTGCAGAAGACTTGGCAGGGCTTGAATAATAAAGGTAACTGCTGGTGATGGTTTGCCCAGTCAGCAGCTGGTTGTGCGCTAGACTCTTAACGCAGTTAGAGCGATCAGTGAAAGGGAGACACACCTATGCATGGGAATGAGGATTAGTACAGGAACAAAGGGGAGGTAGAAGCCAGCTGATCACTGTAGCCTTGCACTTGCCTTTACAGATAGCAAGGAACAGAATATAAGAAAATACATTGATTTGGGAAATGCAAACCAGCTTAATAAATAGTCCATGAAATAAATAATCAGCCTGTAAGGAGCAACTGCTGAATTCTAAGGTAGTAAAACTACTAGTGTGTGAATATATATTGGGGGGGGGGATTCTGAAGTTAGCCAGCACAGAAGAACAACAATAAAAATAACTGATGAGGTCTCTTAATGGTGCAGTAAGGCAAGAATATACATGAGGCTCTGCCATCAAGTTCATTTTTGCAAATATTCTATGGTTCTCTATTTCTCTGTAACCAAACAGAAAGGGGAAGGACCCACAGACACCATTACACAGACAAAAGATTGTAGAAATTCTCATGTTCTGCTTGGTTCTGCACAGTGATCACTGATCACTGTATCCTCAACACAGCTGAACTGTCCCAAAGTTCCTCATAATGCATGGCTCTTTATCAAGTACAAGTTTGCAATCTGTCACACGCAGCAACAAAATTTACCGCACACAGATCTGTCAGGGCAGAAGGAAGCCCTGCAGCTCACCTATAATCTCTATCAAGAGTCCACATCACTCCCCAGAAAGGTGAAAGAACATGTGACATCGAGTAATCCTGCTAGATTGACCTTACAATACTGTCTCCTACAGGAAGAATTTGGAAATCTTGTCTAACCTTTTCTACTTGTGATCCTATGTAAGACACACAATGCAAATATGGTTCAACCAAAGTCTTTAATGCTGCAATCTCACACTCACTCACCTAAGGCAGTGGGGCTTACTTCTGAGCAGGTATATATATAGGACTGTGTTGTAAGGGAATGTGTTTTTACACATTTCTTATACAGCAATCATCTGTGATCACAATATATGCTGTCAGCATACTTTATGAAGACAGACCTGCTGCTTCATTAGGCCAGTCAAGAAAGAAAATCTGCCCAAAATTGGACATTAGTAACAGCTAATTTGATGGAAGAGTGGTATTCCAGATTTAGTTGGTGGCCCTTATGGAAAAACTTACTTGTCAATTGGGGGGCAGGGTGGAAAATCTAAGGAGAATAAGATGTATTTCATGTGAAATGCTTTTGTTGTTTTAGTCAAAGAGCATGATTGGCTTCCTCCAGCAACTCATGGGGCTTTATGGAGAGATATTATAGGTTAATTTCCCCCCTTCTCTTTATGCTTGGCTAGCTGATTACTTCTTATGATGGTTCCCCAATTGCTTCGTGTTGTGTTTATATGTTCATGTGTTATGGCTTGTATATTTGCAGGAGATCTTTTGCAGTCTACTTGTATTGTTCTAGACATGCATAGCCACTTTAAGGAGCTTTGTATGCATTCATTCAAATGAGTGGCAAGATGCGCTGAAGCCCCTATGATGACTTATTGTAAGAAGCTAGTAAATTATCACAAGAATGTGCTGCTTGCCACATTATATATGACAGATGTGATTAGGAGACTGAGTAGCAAGCTTATATCTTTGCTGTACTTTGGAGGAACAAGGTGGAGCAGAAGGAGAAACTGGGTGCTTGCTATCCACCTCTCCTCCAGTGTTGATGCCAAGAAAGGAAGAATCTAATGGGGGAAAAGGATGAGTCAAGACAGGCTTTATCTAAGCCTCCCTGCCAGAGCTGGACGAGCTCTGGAGCAGCCTTCCTCAACCTGATGTCCTCCAGATATACTGTAGCTGGGAGTCAGCCCCAGCCAATGGCTAATGATCAGGGATGGTGGGAGTTGTAGTCCAAAACAACTGGAGGGCATTAGGGATATCACAATCTTCTCACCCATTTGCCTCTCTATTCTCCTCCAGAAAATGAAAATATAGCATGCAGAATACAAAAAATAGTATTTTGGAGAACTTGTCTATCAGCTTCTTCCTCCAACCCAAATTTAAATAAAAAGCTTGTCTGACTTTCGAAACAGTATAGGAATTTGATGTGTAAGTTAAACACAAGTAGAAGATCAGGCGAGGAGAGGAATCCTGATCAATAGTTCTAAGGAGATGTGCTTGTTGCAGACCCTATCCCTTTGTATCTACTGATTTGGGGAGGGGGGAGTATTTTAAATTAGTTGATTTTAAATGATTTTATTGCTGCTTAATCTCTTGGTTTAGTGCATTTTACCTAGATATTTATTATATGTTTTCAACTTTTTGTAGTCCATTTTGAAAGTTTTGGCTGAAAAGCAATTAATTCATTTCTTAGATTAATAAACAAATCTGTTCTTTATACTCAGAGGTGTCAAATGGAGTTTCGTGTTCACCATTGATGGGGTCTCTAGATTAAGTACTCAAAACTACTGCAAATATTAACATTATACAAATCTATTTTCTCTCCAAATTCTGTTATTTGGGATAAATTGTTCACTTTGACCTTTCACAGATTAAGAGCTGGCCTTTCACGGATTAATTGGTAGCCTGATTTACAGCGTGACAGACTAGCTCTATTGTGCTACATTATTTATAAGCATGGTGTGAAGGCAATTTGAGTTGCATATCTGTTTAATGCAAATTTGTTACCCATTAGCACCAAAAAATCCTATCTATCATGGTGCTAAGGATACAATAAAAATGACAGTTATTCCACTTTTTAATGCACATCTCCAGATTTTAAGTCAAATTCTAGCAGCCCAAGAGCTCATTAACGGAACTTCAGCAAGTCATGATGTTTCTAACCCTAACAAGTGGTCAGAATAAACCAAACATGTCTCCTCCTTTTTACGTATTTTTACATTATGATAAACAGTGATGTACTTATTGCAAGGATAAAAAAATCTTGTTTTAGAGCACTATGCAAGTTGAAAATATTATAAAGCTAGTGTAAAGCAAGCGCTTTACACATAGAAACGTCCCTTTTAAGCTATAACTAACAAAAGCTGCAGAAAAAAACCCTAAGGGTTGATTATTATTTCGACTGTCATTCATTAGTTGAGTGTATTTATCCCACCACCAAACATGACACAGGCTAGATTCCAACCATCTACTGCAGCTGAACCATCAGAGAAATCAGGTGTACAAATGTAAGCTCCACACCACACCACTTCTTTACATGCATGAGGGGTAGAGGTAGTGATGGTGCACAAATGACCGATAGCTGGTTACACATGTGGGGAACATGCAGGAACTCTTAATTTATCTTCTTAGATTTTGGACTCTACTGCTTTTAGTCTACAGCGTTTTCACATATGTGTGTGCGTGTCTTTCTTTCTTTCTTTATTTACTGTACTTCTTCTTTATTATCACGAGGCCTCCGGGATATGCATTCGAAAAGCGAGATGTAAACACCTGCAGCAATTAATTCAAGCCAAGCCAAGCCTGGGACGTCCCTTCCTCCCCTTGGACCAGCTGATCCGGCACGAGAAGAGCCACACACAGCCCTTCCTCGTTGGCACCTGTGGCATTTTCCAGGCATGTGGCCGCTTCTGTCCAGCAACAGCTGTCACGAGCCAATCGCATTACTACACATACAAATAGGAAGGAGGCTCCTCCGAGCTGGGTCCTACATTTTAAAGAGACGGGGGGGTGGGTTTAAAATAATAATAAAAAAGCAAGAGCAAACCCGCGGCGATCGACGCCGCGCAGCGCGCGCTCACATACACAAAGAGAAGCGGCAAACAAAGAAAAACGCAGCTCGGGAAGGATGCCAGGGCCCGCCTCGGAGGCGCACGATTTCCCCCCGGAGGAGCTTTAATATTCCGCTCAGTCCCCAACGCATGACAGCGAGCAGAGGGGCGGGCCCGGCAAGATTAAACCTCCTCTCACCCGTTAAATCCAGCCCTGAGACGGCTACGCATTTCCCCCGACGGTAGCCCCCCGGGGTCCTACTTGGCCCGCTGCTGCCCAGCGCCTTCCCGCCCCTTCTCACCTTCGCTTTGCCGGCCTCCAGCTTCTTCTGCCTCTCCTCGTCCTCCATGGCCCCTGCGCGGAGAGACAACAGCGTTATTGCGCGCCAGGCGGAAAGGGGAAGGGGGCCGTTTGCCCCCGAGGCGCCCAAAGGGGACGGCTCGCCTCTCCGACTCCTCCGCCCCGGTTCCTCTGGCACCCCGGATGCGCTCAGTGCGCTACGGGGACCGGGGACTCCGTGGCAGATCCACCGGCGCCGCCATCTTCATCTCCACGTAAACATGCGGCCGGGGAAAGTGACGTCCGCGCCGCCGCCTCCTTCTCCGCCTCCTCCTCCGCCGCCGAGCTGCCAGCAGCGACCACCTCGAGGGAGTTGCTTCTCCCGCGGCGTCGCGCGTCCCAGGGCGGGAGGTGGTTGCCATAGTGCAGGCTTCCCGACTCTTGGCCCTTTCGCAAGCCGTTAGGGTTTTAAGGCGGGCTTTCTTTCTGAGTTGAAGAGCTCAGTTCCGCGGAAGCGACTGGTTGGGAGCTGCCTAGGACGCCTGTTGGATCTTGTAGATGTGGGCGCTTCTGGACATGCACAGAGTGCGTTGAATGCACCCCCACCCACAGCTGTGGCGCAGCACGTCCAGGCTAAAGGGCCTGACTTGCAAGCCAGACTGAAACGAGAAAGGTGCCCAGTTGCAAAGGAGAAACATGGCTCCTGCCTCGTTAAATTTTGTGTAGTTGAGGGAAATTTGGTAGATGTAGCTGAAATTCCCTCTTCTGCGCAGCTGTTAAAACTAGTGGAGACTTGTCATTTTAGTATGGGCGGAGGCCATCTCTCTCGTTTTTAGAAATCAAACATAGGGTCTACTCTTAAGTGATGGACAAAATCGGTCAGCTTTGGTTTCTCAGTTTCCTAATCAAAAGTACAGTTCTCCACTTTTCCACATCAGTTTGCAAATGTTTCCTCTAAAAGTTCTCATGAAAATCCATCAGCACTTTAGTGCAAATTTACCTGAATAAAAACATTTTGGTGTGCAGTTTTGTCTAATATCTGTCTGTTACTTTCACAAATATACTTTCATTTATACACACACTTTACCCTAGCATATCCATTTTTTGTACACATTTCTTGACTAGATAACTAAACTGCAAAATTTAGAGAACACTTAAGTTTGAAGGATGGCTGCATGCAGTTTTATGTTGTGCTTAGGAAAGTGCAAACTGGGTAATGTCACCTCTGAATGTGAACTAAATCAAATTTCTCCATCTCTGCACCTGACCCTGCTTTCTCAGAGAGGCACCTGCTTGAGCCAAACAAAGTTGTAGATCAGGCAAACCCAAACTCTGCTCTCCAGAGTTTTGGGACTACAACTCCCATCATCCCTAGCTAACAGGACCAGTGGTCAGGGATGGTGGGAATTGTAGTCCCAAAACATCTGGAGGGCCAGGTTTAGGGGTGCCTGTTGTAGATAGTTTGACTGGGATCTGGAGAACCTTACAACAGACACATTGTAAGAGCAAGACTTTGTGGGTAAAGGTCCCTGTTTAGGGAAGTTTTTGATGTCTGATGTTTTATTGTATTTTTATTATTTTGTTGGAAGCCACCCATAGTGGCTGGGCAAAATGGGCAGGGTATTATTATTATTAAGCAGAACCCCCAGACAAAATGGCTGGCTTCCCACATTTTTAAATAAGACCATTATCCAACTATATGACAGTTCATTCTGTGGCTGTAGGCCACTTGCTGACCAGATTTGCACATGGTTTGGCATAGCTTGCCAAGCTATGGTTTGGCAAGAGAACAACAATGTCGGGATAACCAGCTTCTGGGATAACCAGTAATCCTGGAGAGCCTGCTCCCACTGGTTATGATGGGTCCACTGGTTATGAGGTTTTCCTGAAGGGCGTGAGAAGTTGTCTGGAGTTGCAAAGGTTCTGAAGAGGATAGGATAGGCAGCAAGAAGAATAGCAAAAGGTGCGGCCGAAGGCAGGAAAAAGGCCAAATAAAAAATAAGAGACTGCAGTCTATTGTTGGGGTGCGCTCTCCCAACTACTCTCTGTGCGTGTTCTTTCCCTTTCGTTTCTCTCTCATTTCTACACGCTTTCTCTCACCGCTTACAGAGAGCAGGGGCCATTTATTAACAAACTGAACAGCGTCATCACATTAACATTAACCAATCAGAGCATTGCAATAGTCAGTGTTTCTGGGCGGGAAACAAGCCTTTGGCCATTACCAGGAGGCTTCCTGGCGCGCTTTCTAGCAGGCGTGGAGGGATCCAGGCAGCAATCACCAGCCAGATCTCTTTCCTTCCGTGCAGTAGCGCGGAAGGTTTTGTGAAGCGGCAAAAGCGCGGGAAATCCCAAAACGTATTCCCACACAACAAGCATGTGGGTATCCAGAGCAAAAATTGCCCTTCCCCTGATACTGATGTAGAGCTGCCCCAGCAGAACTGTAAACTAAGCCATCATTTTCTTAGCACAACATGAACCAAGGCTTAAGTGGGAAAGAGGAAAAGATACATAGATATAAAGGCACCGGCTGTCTGTTCACTCATTCAGTGAGTTGCTCACCTGTTCACTTGCTCTCTCTAGCTGGTGCCTGCTGTTCACTCATTCACTCCCCATCATGCCTCATGTGAGTGACCCCGTTCATGAGTACGGTTAGCATACTATTAACCAATTGCCTAAGCAAGTGGGCTTATGGCATACAAATGAGTTGGTTCATTCAATACATGGATTTATATAAGATGGGGCTCACATGCAACACTTTACCCATGGCTGCCATCAACCCTATTCTGAAGGAAGTCCTCTAAAACCACCTGATTACTAAATATATTAAGTTATTGTTGCTTGGCACACTTTTAGCTTGTTTTAAGGAGTAATGTTGGGTTTCCAAAGGTACAACATGAAATGCCTTCTCTCAAAATGTTTTCATTTGATTTCCTATGATAGGTTAGAAAGGACATAGGCATTTAAAAAACTGGATTGTTTCTTAATATATTTGCTTAATTATACTGACTTTAAAATAGTTAGCTCCTAATATCACATAAGAAGTGTGATCCTTCCAGAGAGCACAGGAGGATAGCTAGGGAATTAAGTCTGAGTCAATTACATCTACAGATCAGGAAATACCTTCAAGGATAATGCTGTTGTCGGCAGATTTTTTTGTGAGAAAGGAGTTAGTGATACTGCAAATGAGGCCATGTGCATTTTCACATGTCATGTATATCTAAGGCTATGATTGCTATGGGTTGCATAGCAATGATAGATGTGGAATGAGGCAATAAGAAACACCTCATAACACCAGACTCCATTAAGGAGTAGCAAATTTCCCTGCCTTCTGATCATCCTGATACCGTAGCTTCATTGGCCATCTGTTCTGACAAATGAATTTTCATTAATGTTAATTTCCCCCATGTGAAAAATCTAAAGGCCTCTTTCATATATTTATTTTCTTGCTGAAATTGCATCACACAGTTGTGCCCACAAGGACAACAGAGAAATCCATTTCTATTTCATATTGGTGGCCTGCATCTGGGCCACAGTTTCACACACACATGTTAGAATATGTACCGGTATTCAGTCAGTGTTAACATTATACTTGGTTCACATTGTCACTTGATCTCATAAATGGCAAAACCAAAACAAACTGTAAGTGATAATATCAAATACAAGAATGAAAATGTGCAGGTGTCTTGCAGGTATCTACAATTCTATGGTTTTAAATATTGTTCCTCAGCCTTAAGTGTGTTGGACAGAAAGAAACAAGACTTTTATCTCCAGAATATGCATCTTTACCCTTGTGACCTGTTGATGGGATTAAAGCCTGTCAGGAAGAAAAACTGCAAAGAGATCCGTGAATAAAATATTTGAAGCAATGTGAAAATGAAAGAGACACATACATTTGCGTCTCTACATTTGTGGAGAGTCTGTGCCTGAGGCGTTATTTGATCAGGGTCTACTCCTATTTCCATTAAAGGCAGTAGGCGTTTTTCACATTGCCTTTGTAAGGACAGGATAGTTATTTCAATGTCCAGCTGTCAGATAATATATTAAAGGTAAGTATAAAGTATTGTCCTTAACATTGTGTGGGAGGAATAGTTATTCTTATGCGCTCACCACAATTTCTTACATGAGTTCTTTCCCTGTTTTGCTGAACTACCCTCTGTAATTCATCCCGCAACAGAGCCAAGCATAGCTTTGCATCTGAGTATTGCAGTATGCCATGGTCTTATCTGTTGCCATGGGAGCAACAAGGAATGCCTTTAGGTAGTATACACTATGTGTGGCGAAGAAGAATTGTGCTCCAAAATGGGGTTAATAGGGCAAAAAGACTCTGGTGGGGGAGCATATGCCTCTGCTGAAATTCAGAGTGTGTTTGGCTCACTGACCTTAAATATTCTGCTTAAGCGAACAGACAGACAGTCTCATCCTTAAGCTATACCAGGTGTCGACTCAGCAACAGGGAACCTGCGGAATGCATGCAGCCTTTGACGAACTTTTATAATCTTTTCATCTGGACTTGTGATTAAAATCCAGAGACTTGGGGGCTCTAATTAAACAAGCAAACAAATAATTGCCTTCCTGTTAGTCATAGTTGTATGGATTATCTTGAAAATGCAACAGCTGCAGTATTATGTTCTCTGTTAGAAGAACCAAAAAAGCACCTCTTCTGTCACAAGATGCAGCACAGGGTATTATTAGATGCAAAAGAGGACAGGGCATGGCAAGCCGAAATTCCCTCTCCCACACAACTATGAAAGAGATAGGAGCCCTTTCCTCTTTTGTATTTGCCACCCTTCATAACCATTCACTGACTGATCTTTCATTGATCAAGGCATATACATTCCAGTTTTGTTCATGCAAATCATGGAAGGTGCATTCAGCTACAATGCTGTCATTAGCTATGACTCTTTAGTTTGTACCAAATTTCCAGTGTTGCCTTCAGTTACCCTTCAGTTTCCAATACAGTATATCCTTCAGTTCTATTCTTCAGCACTATTTATTCCTACGCTTGACGGGAGTATTGTATTGCAGATTCTGCTGCAAGAAGAACAAAAAGACTTTATAGATTGGGAACGAGAACTAAATGGCTAGGAGGGGAGACTGAGATTTTAATGAAACGAGACAGAATTGTTCAGGTTTAATCTCAGAAAAGGGTGCTTTGAAGAAAGAAAGTAGAAAATGGAGAAGAAAGTATGAAAAATAATCAAGACTGCAGTCTTGAATAGTTAGTACTTGGTTTTATCTGTGTATTCTGATTGCACTATCATTCTGAATGCACTATTCAGATTAAAAACATAACATGATTGTTTGAGAAAGGCCCTTTAAAACATTGTTACACCTCTGAATATTAGGCAGCTTGTGTTATACAAGGGAAACTGTGCTCTTGTCCTCTGGTTATTTGATTGTCATTGAACATTTTATATTGCTCTGTAAATCAAAACTAGTATTATTCTAAGGAACCTTTTATTTACAAGATGCTGCAATGTGTATCAGATGACAAGTAAATGAGAAACTCACTGAAAAATTCATACAAATAAATGCACACTCACAAGTATGTATGCTACATGCACTCATATGCACATTTATAGCCACACATAAACATGTTTATAATGCCTTCTATATACATGCATGCACAATTCACACGCTGTCTTGTTTCCTAAGCAACCAACATATCATCACATCACTCTCCTGTTGTAAAGAGATCAAGATAATCACTTATAAATAAAGCATGAAGCATAGGTGTCTTGTAATATTGCAATAATACATACCCCCTGAAGAAAAGTCCCTTTGTGCCCTGGATCCTAGAGTTGTGCAGCTTATAGTTTGACAGATCGTAAGCTCTACATATCTTTTTCTGGACATATTTGATTGTGCCTTATCTTTTAATTAAACATTCAATAATGTTGTAGTTTTGCAGTTCAGCTGGTACCAGCACTTTAACTGGAAAGAAGATTAAGGCTTCCTACAACAGAGAAAGTTTGTGAGATGAATTATTTATTTTGCAAGTGTAATATATCAAAGACGATACACACTTGAAGAAAGGCTGCAGTTGGTAATTAATTAGCTGACCCTGCTTCCCTAGCTGATATATTTCCAATCATGTACAAAACATTAAACGTAAGATATTCAGTAATATATATGGCTCTGTTATCGCAGGTAGTTTGGAATTTTGGCCTCGATCAATAGAGAAGCTCAGACTCATGCAAGGGCTATGCATTAGCTCAGTCACATTTTTTACTTTTTCCCTTTGACCCCCATGCCATATCACAAACACTTTTGAAGCTAAACCTCAGCTTTCAAAGCTGTTTATCTTGCAGCATGTGAATGATGATTAAGAAAAACAAATCTAAGGGTCCAAGTCCCCAAGTCTATCTCTTGCCCTCTGGTTACTCCTCATCTTTGAATATTCTCTGAAGGTCTGAAAAAGCAGTCTGAATATCTTCTACGAAGAAAACAGAAGCAGGTGATATTTATGTTTCAGTAAGAATTATTTGCCTAGGGATGACTGTGGTTATTTAGTGCTGGCTTTTTATTAATTAAAATGCTAATTCGCTGCTTCTAGTTGTTATTAGCTGCTTCTAGTTGTTAGCCATGCTGAGGCTTCACGGATGAGTGAGTAGGGGAAAGGGCTAAAATCTGAATATTAGTCTGGATCATCTTGCTGTTGATTGTATTTCTTGCAGCTAATTAGGAACAAATAAAACCTCATATGGAGTGTGGCAAAAGAGCAATGCTGCATGCAACAGGAAAAAATAAACAAATAAAAATCCTAAACACTATTGATTGTATTGACAATACAGCAATGCTTCATTACAACCTGTAGTATTTTAAGGATGTTTATTTGATACCTCCCGTGCAATTATCACTTCAAATTTGAATATGCTATTGTGAATATGTGCCTGTAACCCTTATGAATAATCCATGCATAGAAACTGATATGGAGCACAGTATGCTATTCATCCTATCAGATCTTTTATCTATATTTGATATTGTGGACTATCACATGTTGGCGAATTGACAGCAGTAACTGCAGGGTAACAGCCAGGCGATGTGGTTCTGCTTCTTCCTTTCAAGAATGTTCCCGAGAACAACTGATTGCTAATCAAATCCTTCCCCCATTCCACAATATTCTGTCCTGTTCAAAACTTGCCACATAAATTTCTGAAAAAAGATCTGGTGGATAGTCATGACCATACCAAACTTCCTTATCTGCTTAATTCTCCAGTCTTGGACCTTGCAGTGGTAAACGTGTGACTGAACCACTTCAGATTACAGGTCCCAACTGACTGTATGCTGCTGTGTACAAAAACTTCCTCTACATACAGCAGACAAGTAAAGAACATGAGAAGAGCACTACTGGATGTGAGTTCTGTCCAGTCAAAATTTCCCACAGTGGGAAACCCATAAGCCAGAAATGAGCACAGAGGCACTCTCCTGCTTTTGTCATTAGGAATTGGCATTCGAAGGTATGCTGTGTACCTGAAGAAGCCTTCTGGCGGTGTGAGGTTACAGAGAACCAGGCAGAGGGCCTTCTCGGTGCGAGTGGTGCCCACCCTGGAGAACACCCTCCTATCGAATGTCAAGGAGATGAGTAACTATACAACCTTTAGAATAAATACATCTAAAGACAGCCCTGTACAGGGAAGTTTTTAATGTTTTATTATGTTTCTGTATATGCTGGAAGCCACCCAGAGAGACTGGGGCAACCCAGTCAGATGGGTGGGGTACAAATATAATAATGATAATGATAATTCTGCCTCTGAACCCAAACATACACACATCATAATGAGACTGACTCGCTGAATTTTAAAACTCACTGAATTGAGGCAGTGTAATGGCTAAGTGATGCCAGCATGCCCGCATTTCCAAATTCATACATAATCTGCTGAGCAATAGCCAAATAGCCAAACATCTCATATTTTAAAACAAGCTGCTGTGTGGGCTGGGGAGACCAATACACATTCCATTGCATAGAACAGATCAATCAATCAATCAATAGACAAAAGAGCAGCAGCAGCTCCTTTGCCCCAAAGCAGTACCTCAGAAGGCCGAGATTATCAACAGATTCTAATGACAAATTAGAAAAGAACGCACTGTGAAACAAAGAATGTGTGAATATGATCTACTACCGCCATCTCCTGGTAGTTTGCTTTTTCGGCAAAAGGAAGGCAGGCCGAGGCCTCTCTGCTAGATGGCAGCACTAAAAAAGTAAAACACCCATCGCGCTTTCCCCCTCCTGCATGTGCGTGCTCTTTGGCGCTTTCTGCTTATTCAGTTTGCAAATTTCCACGCCTCCCCAATGAAGGAAGCACACGAATGCCAGCGGTGAGCAACATTCATTCTGCCACCCACTCTTGCGCGTTGTGTGTAACGCCTTTAAAAGTTTCTCAGACATAGAACATGAAGATTAAATTTTGGGAAACAAGATTTTAGCGGCTCAAGGCTAGTAAAGCTGAGGCTAGTAAATAGGGAAGGCAGTGGCAAAGGGGAAGAAGAGAAAAGGAGGTTCGCTTCAGGGGCAATGTGTATTTCAGTGGTGTGGATCTTCGCTAGATTTCTGAAGGAAATTCAAACTCCCATCCGTGCCGTATCTTCTCTAGGAATTAAAATGCTGTTGATTTCGAGGGAGCTGATACTTCATTAAGCAAACCTAGGGCTCAGGCTTGTTTTCCTGTTTCCGATTTCGCCACGACAGCGCAGTTGTGCACATTCATGTCTACTCAGAAGTGAAACCCCCATTTTTCCGTTTGTATGTGGGAAAAATGCCTTTCTTACAGGTCACCCCAGGGTCTCAGCAATGGGGTGAGAGGCAAGCTGTTTTTTGGAGGGAAGATGTCTCTGCACGCCCGCGGCTTCATCCCCACACCCCCAAATCTGCTGTTGCCTCTTTGTAAATAAAGCCGGGTCTTATTTCAGAGTTAACATATACAGATGCATGGGCGTAGCCAGGATTTATTGTAGGGGAGGGCAGGTATTATGTTGGGGTCGGGAGAAACTGAGTTAACTGTGATGCAATTGGTCAGTTAAAATTTTATTTTTTTTACTTGATTTAGGGGGCTGCCTCCCCTGTCCCTCACCCCCCCCCCCCACCCCCTGCCACACTCATGTACAGAACCTGGCTGTAATGAGGTGAAGATCCAGTGTTGGGGAATGATGCCTTTCCTCAGTGAAAATGGTTTAGGAACATCGGAAGCTGTCATACAGAGTCAGACCATTGGTCATTTAGCTCAGTACAGTATTCAATAGCGCGTCTCCAGAGTCACAGTCAATCTTTCCCAGCCCTGTTTCGAGATGCAGGGAGTCAGACCCACAACATCATTTATTTTACCCTCCTTCCAGCAAGCATGTATTGTGTGAAAATGAAGCCCAGCATGAGCTCCTGATTATGAACAGAGAGTGCTATGCAATTGGGACAAGCAGTCAGGACACCCTGCAGTTGGTTTCCCAGCATCCAAATGTGGGGTTACGTGCTCATGTATAATTCTGTGGCTCCTCTTTGCTGGTGTGAATTGTGCATCTGCAGTGAACTACAGCAGAACATTTTGGAAGGACGCAAAAGAGGGGGAACTGCTTTTCGTCTCTGCTTCTCCTTAAAAGTATTTCATTAGCATGAGTGCACCATATGCTAACTGAATCATACTCGGAGAGTAGACCCTTTGTTACTTATGGCCATTGTTTTCAGTGGGTTTACTCTTAACACGACTAATATTGTATATATTCGTACCTTGGTTCTCAAATGTATTGGTACTGATATGTTTTGGCTCCTGAACGCGGGAATTAAATGTTCCAATTTTCAAACATTTTTCGGAAGCCGAATATCCGACACAGCTTCTGTTTGAGTGCAGGAAGCTCCTGCAGCCAATTGGAAGCTGTACCTTGGTTTTTGAATGGTTTCAGGAGCCACTGTACAGTGGTGCCTCGCAAGACGAAATTAATTTGTTCCGCAAGACTTTTCGTCTTGCGGAAATTTCGTCTTGCGAGGCACCGTTTCCCATAGGAACGCATTAAAATTTAATTAATGCGTTCCTATGGGGGGGAAAAGTCCGGGGGCGCCGGTCGGAAGGGGCGCGATCGGCCAGTGCCCCTTCCAACCGGCACCGGACCGCGCCGCGTCGCGTTTTAAGGCTGCAGCGGGCGAACAGCACCGCTGCTGTTCGCTCGCTGCAGCTTTAAAACGTGACGCGGTGCGGCTCCGGTCGGAAGGGGTGCCGGCCGATCACCATCCTGGGTCGACTGCGCATGTACAGACATGTGCAGTCGACCCAAGATGGCGGGCGCGATCGGCCGGTGCGCCTTCCGACCGGCACCAGAGCCGCGCTGCGCCGCATTTTAAGGCTGCAGCGAGCGAATAGCAGCCTTTGCTCAAATACTACCTTTGCTCAAATACTAGAAGGCTAGTAAAAAATAATAATTGTGTGGCCAAGACAGGTATAATTATTCTGAAGTTGTTATTTCATATATTTATATAACGCTTAATATGAGAACAGCCTCTAAGTGGTTTACAGGATAAAATATATATGCACACAAATATACAAACAATGAAACCGATAAAGTTACAACATTGGATGAAACAATAAAGTTCTTCAAAAGCAAAAACAGAGTAGCATAGTTAGAAAACATCTTAAGAGTCAAGAGAACTTACTCAGTAGCCGGGCCACTAAGTTGCTTTAAGGTGGGTATGGAAGGTTGGAAAGGGACACACTCTGCAGCCATCTGGACCTCACCCAATTCCATCCATACCTTCTTCCCCATAACCACCTTGATAGGAGTACCATCCTTTTCATCTTCCCTCAGCCAGCCTCTTGCTAGGGTGCATTCTCACTCACAATATTCAGCTGCAGGTAGGTAGCCGTGTTGGTCTGCCATAGTCAAAACAAACAAACAAACAAAGAAATTCCTTCCAGTAGCACCTTAGAGACCAACTAAGTTTGTTATTGGTATGAGCTTTCGTGTGCATGAAGAAATAATACAGCACAAATCATACAGCACCCAGTACTCATCCCTTTTTAATTCCCACACCCTTAACTCATCCACCAATATGCATGTATACATGCTCCACCCACCCATTCTTCAGTTTTTCCCTCTCCGTCATCAGACTGCTAAGACTTTATCCACTCTACTAAAATGTTCTGCAAAAATACCAGGAGACACTGACAGTAACATGTAGCACCCATCTATCCACAGATGTACTCTCCTAGATAGCAATCTGGCTCTCATCCAGGTTGCTACCTCCCACCTACGACTCACCCAAGATATTGCCCCAGCTTCTTCCACTGGGGAGGAAAAAACTTAAAACACGTAGCAGAGATTCCAAAAAATAGACCACAGGCAATTGTAGCTTTACCTGCTACTGAAGGCAAATGAGCATAATGGTCATACATCCAATACATACTCTGGATTGGCACAGTCCATAAAAAAATTCAGTTGCAGCACTTACAATAAAACTTACAAACTTATAATAAGACTAAACCTTAACACTATAGCATACACCAGAACAAAGGGAAAGAAAGAGAAAGTGAGTGAGACCCAGGCTCCTCCTGGTCTTACTATTATAGTCAGCATGACCTTGACAGAAAGATAATAGAACCAGTTTAAACCACCTGTACTCGGCTTCCCAGAAGGAATATAACCCAAACAAAAACCTTCCTGTTTCTTTCACATAGAAAGAAAACCTTCTAGAATCCTCTTGAATTAATCAGAATAGGAGAGATCGCTACACATCAGATCAATACTTTTTGTACTAAGAAATGTAAACTGATTGGTGGAATTTCATGCACCCCTCTCTGGTACTCCTTCATTCCACCAAGGAGTGTTCACAGATGTTTCTAACCCATACAATAGACACTCCACACACAAAAATAATAACCCAACTAGAAGGGGGTTGCTAACATTTAATTAATTCTCACAATGAATATGAATATGTGTTAAACAAATAAGTTATGAACAGGTTGTTCATGAATGCTTCCTTACAGTTTATTATAATTCTCTCTCCTTGTCTCTTACTTAAAGATACTGAACTGACTGGAAGTACAATTTTATTCAGAGATTTGCAGTGCCTGGTTAGCATCGCAATGAGAGGGCTGGTGAACATGAAAAATAAACTGCTTTTCAACATGAATTTACCTTGGCTTATCAAGTTGTCTACAGACATTATATTCAGAGGGGATTCTACTAGGTTTCTTTGCCTTAAGATTGATAGCTCCAGTGATGAATTGGACAAGGAGAACAACATTTTAGTGAAAAATCTGGCTGGTATGGGCGTGGATGTCAAAATGGTAAGAAAACGACAGCCTGGTGTTCTCAAGAGGCAGATCACTAATGAAGATGGCCTGAATATTTTTTTGCAAGGAAAAGGGGCTAACAGAGAAGCCATTGCCAGTATAATCTCACACTATCCACGTGCCATCACTCGCTCACACCAGTCTCTCAAAGAACGCTGGGAAATTTGGTGAAGCATTTTGATGACCGACATGGAAATTGTAACAATCCTGAAACGTCCCCCTGAATCCTTTTTTTTGTTCTGGGATTAATGAAAACATGCAGAAGAACATCACCTTATTTTGTTCTAATGGGCTGACTTCTAAGGATCTTGGCAACATGCTGACCAGAGTTCCAAGTGCGGGGATTCTTTGGCTGGAGCCTCCCACACACAGGACAAGGTCAACTGCATGCGGGATACCAGTTGCTGGGGGATCTGGTGGCCAGCGCCTCACATGCGCCCTTGCACGGAGCACCGGCCAAGCCTGCAGACGGGACGACCAGTAATTCCGGAGCCCAGTTCACACTGTGCCGTGAAGTAGATTGTCTGCCGGCTTTAATCTGAAGGATGAGTGAGTTGAATGGATGAATGAATGCCTCGTAGATGGATTTGCAGGCGCTTGCGACCTCTTAAGTTGTTCCGGAAAGTAAAGCACCAAAATAAAGGTGGCCAAAACGGCGGCCAAATAAAACACTGGTAAACGGTAAAGACTACGACCATGGTCTCTTTGAAGACGGCTTTGGCTGACCCGCGCGGGTTGTTTCGTTCTCTCTGTACCTTGCCACGCAACCTTCTCTCTGGGCTTGTCCGTTCCACCGTCTTCCACGCTAGCTAGTTCTCGTATCTCTCTCTGATTCTCCAATAGTTCCCCTTTTTTCACCAATAGTTCTACCCCCAGCACGGGGAGCCGCAGCCTTTTATTGACAAGAACAAACAACGTCATGATCAATACTTTTACCAATCAGAACAGTGTTGCTGCCCCTGAAAAGGGTGGGAAGCAGATTAACTGACCACCAAACAATTTGAACTTGGAGCCAAAAAGTCCCGGCGGAGGGATCTCAGCGGCAAGCCGCCTGCTGGATCCTCCTTTCACTTTCACTTTCTTGCGGAGGGATACATTAAGTAGCGCATAATTAATAATAAACAAACATAAACGACCGCAGGTGCAGGTGCACCCACGAAGTGTATTCCCACATCCAAGGGTGTTTTCTAACAGTATAGAGCTCAATAAACAAATGATAAGCCTCTTGAATGACATCTATTTAGATCTAGGTGGAGAAAAGCCAGATGACTTTGTAAAACAGATAATTTCTAAAAATGTCTTTGTCCTCTTACGGAGCAGCAAGCAAGTGAAAGCAAATGTTCAGTTTCTGCAGTCATCTTTAAGTCTGAGCAATGAGGAATTTCTAACTCTGTTGCATGGGCAAGGAGGTGATGTTCTGGATCTCTCTAATGAATACCTTAAAAAGACACTTGCAAATGTGAAAGAGAAACTGTTGTCTCATTGGTGCACTGAAAAAGAGGCAGATATGTTTGTCCTTAAGCACCTTCACATTCTATACCTTTCTCCACAGAACCTGAATGATAAAATAGATTGCCTCTTGCAGGCAAATATTAACATTAATCTAATACTGAAAAGTCCTCTAGTTCTGGACAAAAGCATCAAAACTATAAGTAACCGTATTGATGAGCTGGGAAAGCTAGGCTATAACTTTAAAATCCATGGGATTGGAATTCTTGCGTTAAGTAAACAACGATTTGAAGCAAAATTGGAAAAGTTCCATGCAGCAACCATTTTGCACGGCTCTAATTGATGTGCAACCACTAATGCATGGGTCTTTTTGGACCCAGAAGAGTGCAAACGGGTGTGTGTGGGGTAATGGAGGTGAATGGGCTTATGCATGCTCCACCAACCCTTGTGGGGGCCAGAAATTGCACCCAGGTGCAAAATGGTTGCTACCTATATAATGTACATAATAAAATATTTTTTAAATTTTTTATTGCCTTATGTGACCAAAGAAACAGAAAGCAAAACTTACGGAAGAAATAAATAAATGGCATTGAAGTTAAAAATAATTTAGCCTTACAGTACTTTCTTTGAATTAATAACTATCTGTGGCTATTCTAAATTTTCAAAAGTATTGGTTTTAATAGGATCTGGTGAATAGATGCGCTTCAAATCTAGGAATATCTTTACATATCCTCCCTGATATGCTACATTTCTACATTTATTTATTTAAAAATGGAGCCTTCTAACATGATAGCTGAAATGATGCAGTAGCAATGACGCATTACGACTGGATTTTTATGAATGTATGTTTTAATATTTATTGTGCTTTTTTCCTGCTCTTTTAAATGGAGCATTGTATTAAGTTGCCTATGTATTTCTTGGCTCAGGTTAAACTTAAAATGAATGTTGCTTTTCTATGTAATTCCACCCCCCTTGCCTTTGATGGCCACTTAAGGAACTGTAAAATTTTATACGGAACAAAAATGAAACTGAAACATGGTAGGAAGAATAGCAAGCTATTTTCTTTTTGGTATTTAGAGTGAATTAAAATAATAAATCAATGGACAATAAAAATAGTCTTTGGGGGGAATGTAATTTATAAGGGGGGAGCATGATTTAATTAAATAATTTTTTAAAAAACAGCTTTACATTCAGCCCACCCATTAACTGAAATTTCCATGAAGATTTTTTTCAGTTGAACCCAGAACTTCTTTTGATACTTACTATGGATGTTAAAACGAAGATGATATATGGTGGCAATAGCTGTCAAGTGAAAAAAAAAAAGACTAATTGACAGCTAGAAAGGGCAAGCTCTCTTTTGGTTAAAGCATCCACAAGATGAAAGGACAGAAGTCTTTGGGGAATAATTCAACCTACAATTTACTGCTACTAATTACTGGTATGTATGAAGTACGCACCATGCTGCAAAAACAGTTAGGAATAATATGTGTTAGCCTTTAGTGGTAAAAATAATCTATTAAGTTTTTTTTAACAACCCTTTTGACTATAAATTCTAAGCACTTATGTTCCTGTGGATGATTAGAACTCATATTGTATCCTTGAAGAAACATAAGTTTGTTTGAAACAGGATGCATCAGACAAATCACAGTGAGCTAATCTTAGACACTCTTCTCCCCTGGAATCCTTAGAGAGGTCCTCATACTGTTTTTTCCTTAGAAAAAAATGTACATAGTTTTCTTGCTCTGCAGGGGAGTTGCTTGCTTATGAGGAATTTGTCATGTGAAGTTTTTTTTAAAACTTAATCTGTAAAACATGGATTCTACATTTAGAGGACTTCAAAGGAGATGGCGAGTCAAATTCTCGAGTGACGTAAATGTTGACTTAGTGATTGTTGTGTGATAATTATAGGAACTGCAAAGCAATGTGTATTGGTATTTTAAATACATTTATGTATTCACAGTGGTGTTTTTTTTTTTAAGACAACAACTTGTAATTCAGTTTCTTAGAAGACAATTTATGTGTAGAAAGTTCCTTGGATGGGTTGAGCTGTTCCCTAAACCCATGGTTTGTACTAATATAAGTTACAGACGTACAACAGGAAAACTATGGTTTGGAGTCATATATCTTTGTTTTTTTATCTGCTTCATAAATTGACTCCTATCTCCATGGTACAAAGGACCCATCTGGATTGTCAGTGGCCTGTGAGTTCAGACAAAATGGCAAACCTCATTTGGTGCAGTGTTAACGTAAAACAGCTTCAAGCTGTGGTTTCTGTTCCTATTTTGTCCCCATCAAACCACAGTTTCTGTGCTGGCTCGGGGGTGGGGGTGGATCAGACATTAAAACAAAGTGTGGTTAGCTAAACAAATGGTTTTGTGTTACAGCTGAACCCAGCACAAATCTACTCATTCTTAATTCAGAAGTGAGCAAGTGTTCATTAGGGCTTACTCCCAGGTCATCACAACCTTTTATGTTTAGGGAGCACATGACTACCCACTTTTCCTGCCCTCTGCGTGGAAGTGCAACCACAAGGCTATTGTAGGCATTAGATCGTTCTAGACGAATACTGCTTTGTTACAGCTCTTAGACTGCTGCTCTGGGACCATTTCTAACATCAGGCAAACCTGAGTGTGCCACCAAGGGCACACTAAACAGGGAAGTACAAACAGAGCTGTGCTTAAGTGTTTTATGGCATGCCATTTTGAAAGAGTTTATTCTCAAAAGCGGCATATAAGTCTTTTATATAAGGCTTCCTGTAATTTTGAGGAAAGACCATAGTTCAGTGGTAGAGCATCTGCTTTACATGCAGATGTTTCCAGGACTAGCAGTTTCTTCTTTTCCTCTGTTCCTAAATAAGGACTACAGAGCTACAGAAGCAATAAATGTGAGCTGCTTTTTCCAGAAGGAAATGAACTGTGAAGGTTCTACAGGGAGAGGAGATATTGGCGGCAACAAGGAACACACAGAAGGGGATTATATCCAATTGCTAGTGCCTCAGAGGACTGAACAACGTTAAGAGCTGGAGCTATGAAGCTGAAAGCCAAGAGCAGGAATCCTGGGCATATGGTCTCTCTTTTAAGTATGCTAATTATTCATGTTTGTTTCTGAGGTGATGGAAGGAGACAACACAAAACACAGCTTAGAGCCTAACAAAGGTTTGAGGGTATGTGCGTTTGCACAGGGTTGCCCCCCCCCCCCAACAAAGGTAAAACTTACTTTTTGGTAGTCTTTGTAATAATCAAACCACTGAAGGCTTTCACCTCCTCCTAGGAAAAAAAACCCCACACATTTATTTTGTGGTGTGCACCATATGTTCCTTAAAAATAATGTTGTTTTTTAAATCACTTGGAAGAGTCATGAGACAAGGACATCTGCCACCGGCTGGAATTGCTGTAGCTATAGCTGTATAAAGAACCCTCTAACTATTTTGTTTTTGCCATCATGGAATTCACTGCTGACACATTTTATAAAGTTTGCATTTCTAGAGCTTCCAGTAGATGGAAGAAGTAAATTTGTTAGCTCAAAGGGCTTGATGTGCTGCAGGCACTTTGGACAACTCGTGGCTGAGAAGACTTGGAAGAAGTGACGCCTAAGTGGTGGCAGTTTTCCTGAAATTTTTCTAGAAACTTGTCCTATGCTTATTGGGGTGATTTATATCAGAAAATGGAATGTTTTCCACAGAAAATTTTCCACCCCATCTTTCCTCTAAATCACAGCAGAGCCGGGGGTGTGGGTGGGTGTGGAATACTTCTCTATCACTCCTCTATTTCTGAACCAAATTGCATTTCAAAAATCTCTGCATACCGGTACTTAGTTTGGTTGCAATCTCCCTAACCAGGAAACTTGCCCAGTTACTGTAAAAATAAATAAATAAATAAAATAAATCCTGCAGGGCCATTTTAAGTATATCCGGCGCCATGGTGCAAAGATCCCTCCAGCGGTGGCGCCCCCCCCATTCCCCAGAGTTGCCAACCTTTCTACAGCGCTGCCGGCAGCTTTGCAGGGCTGGAGGAGGTGGGCAGCGGCTGGAGGGCGGCTCTGGGTGCGGCGCTGCTTCAGTGAGGGTGGGGAGCTGATGCCGTGAGGCACTGCGTCCAGCTTCCGCCTCTTCCTTTGCGCCCATGGCCACGGCAGGCGGAGGCTCCATGCACGGCGCGGCATGGCGGAGGCAGGCGAGGGCAGCGAGCTGATGCTGGGAGGCGCCATGTCCAGCCTCCGCCTCTTCCCTGGCGACCTCCAGAACTTGGCGCCCTGCGCCACTTGCCTCTATGGGCAAGACGCCCCTGCTTTCCTGGCTGGGTCTGATGGGAGTTGTAGTCTTAATTGTCAAAGATAACATTTACAGCCACTTCCACAGCTCTGAATACTTACACACACCTGTGTAGTGTCTAGGCAGGTATTCCCAGGTATTCAACTATGGAGCAGTTGCAGCAACAGGGGACCACTTCCCCTGCACCAGTTTATGTACCTTCCCCCAACGGGCTGCATGCACTCAGCCTGAGACAATGCCCTTGTGGAAACTGCCTCTGCTCCACCCTCTTCAGTTCTCTCCTGGTTCTGGGAGATATTGGTTCAGGGTGAGGAAGCACTCGGCCCTTCATTTGCCTGGTGTGCCTCTTCCACCAGCTCTGAAGCTTCCCTTACCTCTGATTCTTGCCTCATGGCTGGTACAGGTCCCCACAAACCACTGCCCCCCTCTCCTGAGTCAGACTCCAGTCCCCTTCCCCCCAGTGCACCCTCATCAACATCTTGCCAGTCCCCACCATGTCCTTTCTCAGTGTTGTTATTTTTAGGGCCGCAGGGAAATTAGACTGGCCTCGACTAGAGCCAGGGCCTTTTTGGCCATGGCCCCGGCCTGGTGAACATTCTTCCACAAGAGACCAGGGCCCTGCGGGATTTGACATCTTTCCACAGGGCCTGCAAGACAGAGCTGTTCCGCCAGGCCTTTGGGCAGGGTTCAGTTTGACTTACTTTCCTTTGTATAAAACAAGCCCGAAGGAGGCCTCCAACCCGCTCACAGGTCCTTTTACGAATGACAGTTGGTCATACAAGGAAACAGTGGAAACAGTTGGTCTTGGCAAGTATTAACCACTCTCAATTCCAACCTGATAACCGGGTAGGGCAGGATACAGATAAAATGTTGTTGTTGTTGTTGTTGTTGTTGTTAAGTAAAAACAACTAACTGTAAAATTAACTTATTTTGTAAAAGGAAATATACAACAGGGAAAGAAAATTGTTAAAACTTGGACCGCACAGCTGATTGATGCTGTTTGTTCTAACGTACAGGCTCAATGTGTTCTGTGAGGGAGATCCACGCAGAGAAATTTCTCATGCCAGTAAGTCTCCAGAGTGAAAACAGGTATGTAAAGAAAATTTGTGGAGATTCAGTAAAGGAATAGGGAGCAGCTGGAAGATCAAAGGAACTGGAACGTAAACAAATCCCAAGCTACACACTCTGAACCTATGAAAAATGCCCTGCTGCTGTCTTTGCTGAAGAGATAAAGTTAGTGTGGAATCTATGCAGAATCCATGCTGGATGATTGAAGACAAGCCAGTCTTGGGCGATTAAGAACACATCTGCACTTGTTGTTTTGTCAGAGAGTCAATTTGCCATGGTTTTGATGAATTGAAAGCACATCTGGTATCTCGAGATTAGGCAGCATGCCTTTTGCACAGACCGTGAGTTTTTCTGACTTCTGCATTGTCTCTGCGAGATGGTTTTGCAGATATCCAGCAATATAGACCAAATGAAGATTTAAAGAAGGCTGACTGTCTATTCCCTCCTCTTCTGACTCAGTGATGCTCCTGATGTTGAAAACGAACTTGAAAATACATAATTTGCTTTCATAGAGAATCCTGTTGGCATTTGCCTTAGAGTATATCATTTATCACTATTCTGGCTCGCTATAATCTGTCAGACTTTTAGATAATAAATTTCGGTTGCATTTAAGCATTATTTATTTGTAGTATTTTTTCACCCACCCTTCACCACAAGATTCCAGGGCAGGTTACAGAAATAAAATATAAAAGTATAAAAACAAGCAAAACTATTTCAATTACAAAACACACAAAACTGTTCCAAATGGAACAGAACAGCATACATTCAGCAAAAGTGATGGATTTCACAAAGCAATGGGTGTCATTGCCCCAGGCCTCATGCTTTGGGGGTTATATCAGCATTGGCAAACTTACACTTTTAACTGAGAACAGAAAGCAGGGGGGGGGGCATCATTCTGCCTCCAGCCCGTTCAGCATCTTTAAAAGGTCTCATACTGGCCTTTTAATAATAAATCCTGACCATATCAGGATCTCCTTCACAGTGACATGTAGCTTCATGTAAACACTCCATCACAAAATAATTTACCCTAAAAATTCAGGAAAAATTGTGCTGTTGAAATATGCAGCTCGGCAAAAAATGCATTTATCTGCACTAAATTAAATGCAGAATGTCAGAGGGAACACTGGAGCGATCAAAGATTCCCTTGCCCTCCAAGCTTATTTTCAGGTTTAACAGTTCTCTGGAACTTTTTAATTTAAAGCTGATATGATTGATACTAGAAGCTAAGGATTTACACAATAAAATATCACATATACTATTGCAGCTCCTTTATCTTATCCTCAATGAAATGTATTGTGGAAACAAATCCCCTTCTCCATGCATAAGGCTGTCAGAAATAAAAAGTGCAGTCAGGTATTAATATTAATAAATATTTACTGGCAGCCAGGTCATAAGAGTGCTAAGCACAGGAAATAGCAACCAGATTTATTGCGGTTATAGTGGGGTGTCTGGTAGCGTATAGCCAGGCTGGCGGTGAGGTTGGCGCTGTGTGGATGCACCAGCAAATGCATCAGATTGCCTGGCGACACTCCTGTTGGTGAACCCATGTGGTGCTAACTTTGCTGTTGCCTTGCCCTGTCCCAGGCCCACCCAAGTATTGGGGACAGCTCCAGCAAACCACACAGCACATGATTCATACCCCACTGTTCTAGCACAAGTACTAGTGTGTGTGTGTGTGTGTGTGTGCCGATGTTCAGTTTCTACCCCTGTGGCCCACAGGACCAGCCCAAGGCATTTTGCTGCCTGAGGCAAAGATGGTACCGGTAGTTCCTTCTACAGTCCATGTAGAAAAGCCAGCCAGACTGCTGTTGAATTTTACTTCAAAACTGGTAATGGGACAGCATCTTACATAGTTCCTGAGGGCAGCTGGCTAGCTTAGGTGGTCATGTGACATGAACTGTACACATCCTCTACTTCGCCACATTTGCTGCCTGAGGCAGCTGCCTTATTCAGCTTAATAGCAGGGCCAACTCTGGATGTTTCTGCTGCTTTGGTGTGTGTGTGTGTGTGGGTGTGGTGGCTGCAGAAATATACTTCGTGGAAACTAGGGGCTTTCATTTTCCCTAGGGCAGAACAGACCCTGCAGCAGATAACTTTTCACATACTCACCCGCTTTATCACATATTCTGGTGCAGTTCCTAAAGGCTCCAACAGCAGCAGAAATGGTATGTATGTGTGTGGGGAACTAATGTACAGTCTGTGTCCCAGTGCTCTAAATGTTCCTGCTATTATTGTTTAAATTGGAGCCTCCTCTATCTGGTTTTGTACCACTAGAGGGCCCTTATGTATCTGTGTTAGCTCAGATCACTACATCAGTGATCTTTTGGCCAAAGTTGTTGAGCTTTTTTTAGGATTGCTCCACACAGAAATTGTTGGGTTTTACTTACATCAGATGATGGAGACTTCAACATGCAGCAGCAGCAGCTACAGATAGCATGAGAGCTGAGGCATGATTTCATGAAGTGACATGCACAAGGCCTGACCATTTTGCCTGATATTCTTAGAATCATTAAAGTTAAATGCAAATTTTATGCAATGATTTTATGCAAAGTTTATTGCAAATGGTATACTTTTCATTTCATCACATGGATGACAAATCTATGCTGATGTTAAATAACTCTGCCTTTCATATCTACAGGCCAGATGAAAAATAAATCCAGAAAGCTTAAATATATGTCAGGAACATTGTAAAGTACATTACACAGTAATAAAGGTTGTCTGTCAACTTTAAGTTCACAACATATGAACAGGAACATAACACTAGGTATACTTTTATATTTATATTTATATTTATATTTATATTTATATTTATATTTATATTTATATTTATATTTATATTTATATTTACCTGATGTAGACCAACTGACATTAACTGAGATTTTACAATGTATTCATCCCAATTGAATTTTTTTTTGTCTATAGCACCTATAATTTTGTCTATGGCACTGTGAACATTACAACTGTGTTGTAATTGGACAGTAAATAACTTGCCTTGAAATATCACTTCCATTTAAAGGCATTACCAGAATTCATAGATTACTAAAGAGGGTCTTACAAGTGTGTGTGTGTGTGAGTGAGAGAGAGAGAGAGAGAGATGGTGTTATTGTTGAAATGTTAAGGACCCTACCAGGAATTATACTCAGAATAAAAGACAAAGAATGGTTTGTAGTTGAACTCGGTGACCTGACCTGAATCCCCAAGTCCCTTTGCTCATGGTACTTTGACATATTGTGTATTTTTCAACCCTCTTGTTCCTTCATAGTTGTTAGAGATTCATTTGATTCTCAGAGTAACAGTTTATTTGCAGATCTTTCCAGCTTACGTGTTCCATTAATAATTTAAATGTGCAGATTCCGTGAATTACTGCTTCTTCTAACATCTTGGCTGGTATTCAACTAATGCTATAACTTTGAGGGCACTATAGGGCAAACTTTGAAGATAAATTAGATTGTCATTTTTGTGTCAAGAAGCATTGAAACAAAACAATAATCCAATGTTCAGAGATGCAATAAACATGTCTTTCCAGAGTTTGGTTCTAGCTGTAAAATTAAATAATTGCCTTCCCTGAAAGTTCATTCCAAAGAAACGGCCCTAGGAACATTGAAAACATGAACATTATCCTATGCTCTTCCCCTCTAAGCATTTTGTTCATCACCTGCCTTGGGGAAAAGCTATAACTCAATGGTGGAACATCTCCTTAGGATGCAGACAGATTCCCCTCACCTTGGGAGGAAGGATTAACAAACTCTTTGATCTCCCATTCCACCCTGTGAACCCTACAAGTAAGGAGGTCTAAGCTAGATGCTCCAGGCTTAGACTGCATGGCTTAAGCAAGCCATCTTTGTGTTTCTGTACAAATAATTTAGAAACATTTACCATTTTGGAACCTAAGTTATAGGCCTACTGCTTGTCTTTTCTTGCTGCTATGTGGAAAAAGCACATGAATCTGTCCTTTGAAGAGCTTGTAAGTAAACCATTTTAAAGTTACCAAATATGGTATTTTTCTATGCTAAGGGAAGTGTGGTTCTTTGGAAGAAACTTAGAAGGGGGTATATTAAAGGTCAAACAGCCTATAGTTCCATGCTCTGCTTTGCTGCATATTTTGTAATTTTAAACCTCTGCTGGGGTTCACTCGCCAAAGAACACTTGCTCCAAACCTGAATCTAGGAATCCAGGTTCCCCCCTTTTATTTTAACCACATGTATTTTTTCCTTTTAACAAATTAAACCAACAGATAGGTTAGAAAAAAAGAGGAGGCAAAGAAGGAGGGAGAGAAGGCGCCCAGAAACCTCTCCCCCCATCAATAGCCTTGTGTCCCATTGAAAACAATAGATTGGGGGCTTAGTCATGTCTAGCTGACATGGATTTCTAAATTAGTTACTTGGGCCTTTGCTAGATTTTCTGGATTGAGGTCATTTATTTCAGCTGGTTTAAAACCACTATGTTTGGCTGTGACCCTGCCCAGGTCTATGAAGGCATAGGGCTTGAAGGGGAAGCAGGCGGTGTCAAGTAGCAAGTCCAGCAAAGATTGTAGGGTTCATTGGGCAGCTCAAAAAGGCCCTGCTAAGGCAGGCAGACGAAAGATATAAGTGAAACCTCATATAGGCAGACCAGGCCTCAAGTGTGCAAGGACTTGGCTGACCGGTTAGGACCCTCACCTTAGATATCACATTTTCCTTTTTCTCTGTGTTCATATTGACTGAGGACTAGATTCTTTTCCATATGACCACCCATTCCAGTTTTCCTTTAATCATTCTTTTAAACTAAAAATTGTGTAATGGCTTTTTTGAGGAATATATACACACATCTTTGTTGGGACACCCCCCCTCCACCCCCGTTGAGCAAAACATAAATGAATAGTCTTATTGTGTCTGATGTTATCTGTGTTACATATTGAAGAACTGGAAAGGATGACTGGAGAAAAATTCAGGATAACTGGTCAAGAATACAGAAGTATTGTTGGGGAAAATGAATCGGCCAGTGGTTGGCTCGCCTTGTGCTTGCTGTCATAGCTGAATGAATGGGATTTACTTAAATATAAGCAGAAATAACTAAGATTACAATGTTAATAAAAAAATAAAAAATGTATTTATTGATGGATTCTGTTCCACCAGTGGGAGAGATGGAAAGCACAGCTTATTCTATCCAGAAGAAGCTCCACCAGGCCTCCTCTCCCTACAACTGTCACCTGGGAGCAGCCATTTTGTCACACTGTGTCAGTGGGAGAAATAGAAAGCAGGGCTCATCCTATCTTATTTTTGCTAAAACCCCAGCTCTATCAGGCACCTCTTACTTCTGAATCACACAAGCTGGTCATTATAAGAACAAATGTTTAACAATTGGAGCCTGAGTTTGATTCCACCCCCCTTTCCTCTCTGTCCTGTTTCCATTATGTCGTGTTTTTTAGATTGTGGGTAAGGCTGTTCTGGGAGCCTTTTTAGCTGAAGCCTGGGTTACAAATGCTTTAACTAAATAATACTTCAATAAGTTTAACACAGGGGAAGCAAAGAGGAAGTATAAACTACAGGCCATCTGAAGTTTAAAAGCTCTGCAAGTACTGTAGAATAATCCCTAGCTTTATTGAGGACAGACTGGCGGATTCATATGGCTGTTCCCTCATTTGAGGTAGGCTACTGTATTTGATTCCCAATTCCTTCAGATAGTTGCATGAAAGTAAACCATGAAATGATGTTCTGTGTTCAGAAGGCAAGTGGAGTTGGCCAGGGTAAATGCAGAGGAGCTGTGACACTAGTGGCATATATTTACACATCTGGCTGAGTTTCCTTTCATTATTGACTTCTGGAAACTAATTCAGGGAACAGTTGCAGGTGTAACAAGCTAAACAATCCCTCACACTAGGAACATATGTCTTGCACTTGCAGCTGCCAAGCTATTAGTAATGCAAAAATGAAAGGAAATAAAATTTCAGTTGTAATGGAGTTTCAAGCAATATCTGTGTGGTGGCCATATCATGAGAAGGGGTCATCAGTTTAAAAATTAGTCCCCATAACATAAGAGCTCAATATAACACAATGCATGTTCTTTTCTTCAGACTGCTGCAGGCCCATAAAAGTACACGAAGAAGCATGGAAGGTCTACAACATTCCTTGTGATAATAATTCAGTATTGGCAGGCTTGGAATAAAGGTAAAAACAAAATCAGCCAAGTATTCCCTCACATAATGTTGATATGACTGGAACTATATAATTTAAAAATATTATCATAATCTTAGACTTTCCTCACTCTTTTATTTAAGTTTTTGTAGATTCCTGAGGCCAAACACTTGTATCCCCCCCCCCCCAATTTTACACAGGGCTATGGCCAGCTACATAGAGAGAATATGGCAGCATAATCTTGAATTCCCCATAAACATTCCACTGTTTTACTGGCATGACTAGCCTTGATGTGTTTAGTGTTATACTGATGGATTGAACCGCAACATCAGGTAATTGAAACCATTCCCAGCCTATCTGGAAAACTAAATGGCCATGTTTTCTTCAGCTGAGCTGAACTATATGATTCTCTGGCAGTGAATGAGCGTAAGCAAACCCCATGTAACTTTATGATACTTTCGCAAAAGCACTTTTTACAAACTTTATAGAATCTACAGAATGTTATTATGCCATCTCAAAAAACAAATTCCAAATCGAAGGAAGCCCCAGCAGGAATAGTTTCCAGAGTGAAAGATGTGTTAAGATTATTGCAGCAAAAGCAACAAAGCTACTTTGTGGGTTTTTAGTATTTATAATAAAAAATTTATACAGAATAACATATAAAGGTAAAAATCAATGGTGGGTTACCAGATAAAAAGCTGAATTTGGTCAAATCATAAGACAGTCAGAAATATGGACACCACTTCAGGTTGAATAACCACTCAAGACTAACTACTTTAAAGACTAAAAAAATTATTATGCCGTATGCTTTTGTGGGCTGCAGACCATGTCATCAGATGCAGGAAGTGTTGTCCTGAGTTGCAGATACATGTTTGGGGGTGGGATTGTAAACAATGAGGTCAGAAGGAAATGAAATACAGTACAGAAAGTATAGAGAATGAAAATTACAGTATGTTATTAACAGTGGCCACTGAGGACGGGGGGACAGGGGCTGTTGTTGATCACATAGACATCCTGCCATTTGTAATCCAATCCACACATGTACAGTAGTGTGATCTCTGATCTTAAATCTAGTGTTTCTGTCCAGAAAACCTTATCAGTTGGGAAATCCGAGTGTTTCGAAGTTACCAGTTAATAGCAAGGAAGAATGGGCCCTGTCTCTTAAAGCTACAAATGGACAGTTCTTCTGGGTCTATGTTCTTCCACGGAAATTGAACGTTCTCCTAATCTTCTTGCAATGCAGATGATATAAGGGGCAGGTCTTCTCAATTTGCATTGGAAGGGGCTCCACATGGCAGTCACACAGTATGTATGTGGTATGTTGGTGCTGGCTGCATTAAATACACATGTATCCCCCCCACCCCACCCCCCCACATGCCCTTCTACTCTAGCACATTTTGAGAGAGAATTCAGAAGAAAGTTACCAGCATGTTTTATGTTGTCTAACTAGAAATGTGGAACTGATACTCAGTAATCACTCTGGAATTTATAGGAATTATTGTTAAGGCTTTGAAACGGGGAAAAGGGTTTAAGAAGAACGTATTTTGCTATATCGTTTAATTAAAAGATCATAGCTAGCAATAATGCAGTCTATTAAAAAAACCTAGTATTATCATAATTGTGCTTTTTGTGTGCATGTGCACGTTAACAAATCTATCAAAATACTGTTTTAAATGACAAGAGGCAAAATTTCAAATATTTTTCTGGCTAAATCAAGATTCCAGGTTTAAAATCAGATGAAGATGTGTGTGTGTGTGTGTGTGTGTGTGAGAGAGAGAGAGAGAGAGAGAGAGAGTTTTACTTCTCATTTCATCCAGAAGGTGGCATCATATCATGACTTTTCTTCCATCGAAAGTGAAGAGGATATATAACAAAATACACAATCTCTCACGCTTAAATTAATACCAATACAGTAGTTCCATATGAATAGCTGGTTTTAAAATATATTTCTTAATAGATATAATCTTTGAAAGTCTGTGTGATGGCAGTTAAAGGTAAAGGTACCCCTGACCATTAGGTCCAGTCGTGGACGACTCTGGGGTTACGGTGCTCATCTCACTCTATAGGCCGAGGGAGCCGGCGTTTGTCTGCAGACAGCTTCCAGGTCATGTGGCCAGCATGACTAAGCCGCTTCTGGCAAACCAGAGCAGCGCACGGAAACACCGTTTACCTTTCTACCGGAACGGTACCTATTTATCTACTTGCACTTTGATGTGCTTTCGAACTGCTAGGTTGGCAGGAGCAGGGACCGAGCAACGGGAGCTCACCCCGTCGCGGGGATTCGAACTGCCGACCTTCCAATTGGCAAGCCCTAGGCTCTGCAGTTTAGACCACGGTGCCACCCGCGTCCCACTGCGATGGCCGTTACATGATTAAAAATATTAGTCCTTATCTCCTGTGGTCAAAATAATGACTGTAACTTTAGCTGCATTTGGACCTAATCAACATAATCAGGGTGCACAATCTGCACATTACTCCTTCCTACTGTGTGGCGAAACTAGTGACTGACTTAGTACAGTGGTACCTTGGTTTGCAACTGTTTTGGATTACAACCACTTCAAACCCTGAAGTGTGTGTCCCTTTTTCTGGATTACAACCCATTTTTGGGAGGGATTACAACCAATTTTTTTTTTTGGAGGCCCTATTGGCGAAAGTGCACCTTGGGTTACAACCTTTTTTGGTTTACAACCGGACCTCCGGAACGGATTATGGTTGTAAACCAAGGTATCACTGTATTACAACTGAAGCAGCACTCATTGTTTGTTTCTCTCAAACAACCCATGTTTAGGAATCAAACCATGTTTAGGAATGCTCCTCCCCCTTTCCCAGCAGAAAAATAAACCATGCGCTCTGGTTCAGATGTAACACAAGCCAGCCAGCCAGCCACTCCATGGTTTGTTTCCTGGCTGGCAGGAAGGGAAGAACAAATCAGAAGTGCTTGGGTTGTGTGCACTAGCACAGAGGTTGTATAATAACTATTGTTAACAGCCAGTGTTTTGTCTGAACGTGCCCAATGTCTGTCATAAACACATTGCTTTATGCTCATTCTTAATTCTGTTGAGTGGATTTTTATTGAACTGCATTCTAAGGCTACACATTGCTTAATAAGCCACATTCACAGATTTCTCATTCTCTGAACATGGCATGCAAATGCCAGCTTGAGCTACAAACAGTGCCGTGTTAACTTATGTAAGTTAAAATTTATTGATATGACAATTATAATATTTATTTATTTATTTTGTATACTCCATAGATCTCAGGGCGGTTCACATATACAAGATAAAAAACATAAAATACGTAATAAAAATGAGAACAAAAACAAATAACCCCTGCTTCCCCCAACAACACATTTAAAAGATTCTAATGCTTTGATGGTGTTTCCTGCTTGGCAGGGGGTTGGACTGGATGGCCCTTGTGGTCTCTTCCAACTCTATGGTTCTATGATTCTATGATAAACAATGTTTTTATTGCAGTACTGTAGTATTGCAAATGTCCCTTAGTGTATATCTATATGGCAGCTTCCTACACTATGCTAGAATCACTAGTTGTTAAAAGAGAAATTGGTCTCCCTGCCTGGATAGGACAATAATATTTGCAAAGTAATAAATAAATAAATAATCTACATCTCACTGTTCTACTAAGTGACTGGGGCAGTTTGATAAACACATGGATGCACCAACACCACCACAAGTTTGGTCCTCAGAGATCATTACACTTCCATTTAGAGCAGACAAAATAAAGTACTTCTTCACACTGCATATAATTAAGCTATGGAGTTTTCTCCCACTAGATGTGTAGTGAAGGCCAAAAGAGGATGAGGCAAATTGAGGGAGAACAAGACTATCGGTGGCTACCCACCATGATGGCTAAGTTCTACCTCTGTCGTCAGAGGCAATATGCCTCTGAATACCAGTTGTTAGGGAACCACAAGAGGGAAGAATGCTGTAGGCATCAAGTTGGCCATTATGAGAAAAGGATGTTGAACCAGATGGGTCTTTGACCTGATCCTGCAAGGCTCTATTTACGTCTTTAGTAGGATATTTTTACTAGATGGTATCAAATGTCGACATACACAAAAGTTGATTAAGAAAATTACTTCTTGTCTCTCTGTGGGCATGCCTGATTTTGAACAGCTCACACAAACTCCATATTGTCAATTAGGATGCAGTGCTTTGCACAAATGAGAAAATTTTCTATTAGCTGGAGCATATGAAAGGAGGGTGCACATAAGAATGGGACTTATCTCTAGCCCTCTAAACCACAGTTTGGAGGATAAATAATTTGAAATCTGGCTGCAGCCCTGTTTCCTGTGATGTGGGCCTCCATATCCATACGTTCATTCTAATTACAACCTGCATAAAAGGTCAGTGAACTACATGAAAACACTATTGAACTATTTCCCACCACACCACCAGTTTTTTTCCTGAAGATTGTTTCCATGACTGGCAGTATATGGAGACAGAAACTGGTTACCAGAAGTGCCAGGCTGTAAATTTATTGACTTGGTATTTTGCTTCACTGAGCACAGAGGACATCTGTGCAATCTTAATTTTTTTTCCTAAGGGGTCCTCACAAGAAAGCTTCTCACACAAAGAAAAGCCAATCTGCAAACAGTTCCTTGAAACCTGGCCTTTCCTGTCTTGTTACTGAGTGAAATCAATAGGCAGCTGTGGATTTGTTGACCTGGACACAATAGTGGAACAGTAATAAGGAAAAAAAATGAACCCCCTTCCCCAATAATAGATCCTCCCCCCACTCCAGATGCAGCAAGTAGAAAACTATAAAGATTGGAGGACTCTATAGTCTTCTGTATAATGCTAGAGAATGTCATGTTGAGAAAGGGCATGTGCTCCCCACATCACCACTCCTTAATCGTCTCATATTTTCACATACACAGACAGACAAATCATATTAATCAAATCTGCTTTCAGCTGTATGAAAAGGGCAGCTTGAATGGATCACAGCTTAGGAGGAAATTCAATACAGAAGAGAACCTTGGCTACATATAAGCCTAAAACTTTGAAAAAAATTCCTTATATTGCTTATGATCTTCAATAGCTGTATCAATTATGTATCAAAGAGCTGCCAGTGTCTTCTGTGTGGGTGTTAGATAGCCAATGAGGGCACCATAGGAACTGATGATTAGTTAAAGACACTGCTTCTTCTAATTTGATTTTGTGCAACTGACTATAGAAAAAATAATACAAATAAAGGGCGGGTTCAAGAAATTGTGTCATGGATGCTAACAAGTCCCATAAAAGTCCCTTTGACTATTCTGTGTAGTCAAAGGGATGGGATGTTGTATTTCTCTGCCACTACCATGTACCCACTGTTTAATATTGCAACCTTTACTGTGCCTTGGTAAAAAGAATAAAAAGTAGAAAGCTGTGAAAATTCACTGAAAGTTGTATTCTAAACTCAGCTTTTCTCATCTTTCACAGTACTAAGAAGCATGCTTTCCTATAACAATGCAGTTGCCAGAAAGTGATGCATAAAACACTCCTAAGAAATGATAGCTCACCTTTGAAATTCAACATACCCAGTCATTCCTACCTTCCTGTTCATAGAACATAATACCTTTTATTCCTAGGCCCTTTGTGTTGATAGCTTATTGATGACACTAAGCATTAGAATGTTTATGAACGTTCCAAGACATCACAGCAGCTCAGTGGCAGAGGTGGAGCTCATTTCAGCAGCAAATTAAAGCTACTGGTGCATTGAGGACCATGGTACTGGCACACGGAGGACCGTGATGCATGCCAGAGTGCACTGAAACACTGTTTACTTCCCCGCTGCAGCAGTACCTATTTATCTACTTTCATTGGTATGCTTTCGAACTGGTAGGTTGGTAGAAGCTAGGACACACCGTTGTGTGGATTTGAACCGCCGACCTTCACCCGGCAAGCCCAAGAGGCTCAGTGGTTTATACCACTTCTACCTGCAGGATTTGTTTCAGAGAGCGGGATTGGGAGACTATACCATAGCATCTTGCCTGCTTCTGTTGGCTGGAGATCTGAGTTGCAAAAGTTGTGGAAGTGTGAATTTTGAAGGATAGTTGTGTGTCAATTGGCTTCTTGTTTCAGAACATGCAAATTAGGTAGGTTCGCCTTTAAATGTGTACCAAATCAAATTTATTTCCCATTCCTACTTCATGCATAGGACTCAAAAAGCCATAGCACTCAAAAGGCCATAAAATTCCACAGGTACTTGTCAGGTCTCTGGAGACTTTCCATTGGGGTTCAATGTAAGCATGAAATTGCAAGGTGTTGCTGCTGTTGTTCAGATCTATATGGAATGCTGGTGAAAACTGTCAATGATATCTGCTGTGCCAAGCCAGGAGAAGTGTGTTGTACTTGTGCAATGGAAGTGATCTGTTCAGTGCAGGGTCATACTCCAGGATTCTTTGTGTAACCACTTTATATCTGGTCCACTTGACAAGATGTAGTCAGTGTATAAATATGTGTAAAAAGCACTCATATTTGAAGATGCCTCTACCAAATACTGAGTAGGATATTGAATTGCTTGCACTGGATCAAGGGCTCTGGGCAAGCAGTCTGTCTCCAACCATTCCATTCAGCCCAGATTGTTTGACAGGTCTTGTTTTAAAGACATTTAAAGGCCAGTCACTCAAAAGAGCAGGCTTCTAAAATTGCTACCAGGAATACAGGACATTCCTGAAGCCTCTTTGAAACACATCCACTTCTATCCAGTCTGTGAAGCAAATCTGCTAATAGTCAATGCATGGCATTAGGAACGGAATACAACCACGAAATTGCAGCCTTCAGACTAGAATGAAAGATGGGTTATGTCTGCTCCATTTCCTACTCTGATAATTATTGTCTTTATTGCAGCTCTTTACTGAAACGTCTGAAAGAGAAATTATCTGGATGGTTCTTGTGATGTCACTTTAGATTTGATTGTGCTCTTGTTTTATTTGTAAGGGCAGCTAAAGTTGCCACTGGCATCCTCTCTGTTTCCTAAGGGGTTTGGTGCCTGCCATTAAAAATGGACACTAATTGACATTTACAGTGCAATCTTACACAGAAGTAAGTTACTCTGAGCTCAGTGAGACTTTCAGTATAGGATTGCAGCCTAGGTGTACTGTGTGTTAGAAGCATACTATCACTCAGAGTACAAAGTACAGGAAAATTCTAGGGAATAGCAGATTACTAAGAGTTAGGGTTAGTCCACATGGGCACTTTGACTGTTCTTTTCATTCCTGGGTGCATGGTTGTGTGACATACTGGGGGAAGGGCTAAAGCTGTAGAAAGCTGGGCAGGCCGGGTCATCCTCTTATATACCTGCTGGGATTGACAAGGCATCTGACCCTCACCTGAATCTCATAGCTTTCCTGTGGCTGCCTCTGATTAGTTATCATTTAACTCTTGGGGGAAATAATTAGCATCACACGGCATGTGCATGGAAGTTGCCGAACCAATTAACCAACTAGAAGGATTACTGTTAATAGCACCAGTTTTCCTATAACTTGATATTGCTGGATAGTTTTGATGAACTGCAAAAGCATTTTTAGTTTGCTTTCTGTTGCCACCCTGGAACTTTTCTTTATTAGTGCCACTTTGTTTTGTACGATTCCTTGCAAATGAAGGAAGACAACTTTTCTGCTTGTATATGTTGATAATATAATTTTGGTTACTGAGGACAAACAAGATTGTACAAAAACAAGATTGGGTGCAGGCCTGCCTGGCCAGGACATAGGCGTCCTGACTGTGACAAAGGTGACCTGTGTGCTTGCTTGCTTGCTTGCTTGCTTAACAGCTGTTGGGAACTTCAAGGTCCCTGCTCTCCCTTCTTATGGTCTTTGTACTGGACCTGGAGACTCCAATAGAGAGCATTCCATGTCAAGAAGGAGTCCAGAAATTCACACTGGACTCCGAGTATATTTCACCCACTATGGTGGTATTTATATTTAAATTACAACAATTATGTCTAAATTTGCATTTATATAAATTAACACATGCAGATTTTATGTAAATCTGTTGTAAATCTGTTTCCTGTTTTTCTTGGTGATGCATTTCTTTCTCTTGGGTTGAGTCGTAATTGGCTACCCGACTGGAATTTGTTTCAAATTATTTTGCTCATTCATTTTGAAATTTTTGTTTTAGTATCTGTGAAGAGTCTTGGGGACATTTTTTTCTTCAAAGTATAAACAAGTATAAAAAACAGCAAATTAGTAATTTTGAGGGCACAAAGCCTTTATTACCTTGCCTCTGTCCTCAAACACCATGGCTTTCTCCCACTCTTCCACTCCTCTTGTTTGTTCATGTCTTTCTATTTAAAATACTTTTATTTTCTACTGCCCAGGCCACCTACCTTGGTTAACTTGGCAGCTTTCTTTCAGATACTTTCTGGCTTCATTAGAGCCAATGCAGTGTTTTTCTGGCTTCCTGGCCCCAGGAGATGACTGCTAAACCACACAGGATCCGTACTGCATGCTTTTCCTGGGATCAGAAGGTCATAAATAAAACTCACATACTGCATTGCTTTTAAATGTATTGTGTTTTGAACTGCTGCCTTTCTTCCTTTTTGCCACACTGCCAGGATTGTAAAAAGCCTGTGAGCCAATAAAATCCTGATTAGGTTGGATAGCCAGTGTGTTTATTTCACTGTAAACTTTTCAACATCCCTAAAGCAATCGCTGCTAGTGCTTTGAGGATCTGCAGAAAACACTGAAAATGAATGAAGGAGGGAACACACACACAGAGAAAAACACACTTTCATTTCAGGGACAAGCTAGACAATGCATTATCATATTTGCATACCTTTAAGCTGGTCAAAATCTTATAGCAAAACCAAAGCGAAGAAAAGGAGGACTGTGATCTGAGAGTGGGGCATAGTTTGAAAATTTGCCCAGCCCTTTAATTCCCCCCAATACATCCAGAATGTTTATAAAAGCCTTTGTCCCGAGTTCTAATTACCTTCTGTGAGAATCCTATTATATGTTTTCTGCCTCTAATTCCGACCAAAAGAAGGAGATGCAAATGAGAGTACAGCTTTTCCAAATGTGTGGAGATACACATATGACATAGTGAGAATGGCCGCTTATCTCTCACCACAGTGAGTGGCGATTGCGGCCCACCACAGCGCTTCCTCTCCCCACAGAGCCTCGCCATTTTACAAGTGGCCATTGCCGCTCCTGCCTGGTCACCACGGAGGTGCATGGACCTCTGCCAAGCCCACCATTCAAATCAGCCTATCTGTGGCGGTCTGGCGGGTGAGGTTTGGGGAGCGGATCTGAGGGATGCATTCTCCCCTCGGGTCCGTTCCTAGTCATTGCTGTTGTTCTTTTATCCCCCTTTTTTCTTTCCAGCTTAGCGGGCTTTGCTATAGTCTTTGGATGGTTGCTATATTCAGAGCCGGGAAGGAATTTTCCTTGTGCTGCAGGTTTTGTCTTCACTGTAGCACTAGTTCTGGCGGTTTAGGCCTTGGGTGGAATCCTTAATCTATCTCCTAACCTCTGGGGGTGAAGTGGTGACTCACCCCCCCTTCCAGCGGTGGCGCACTAGGAGGCTGGGAGGGATACATGTCCAGTGTCTATGCCAAAGATTTACCTACCTCTGTAATCAATAAAGTTCTGGACTTTGAATCCCAGGCCGTTGTGGTGTCCATTTATTCATATACCCTAGATGGTCAGGCTTTGTGGGGACAGGGACTCTGCAGCTGCTCACACAATGCAAGGCAAAGGCATATGTATTTAAATGAGATCACTTGCATTGGAGACAGCAGACTTCACAACTCCATATCATTATATATATATATATGAGGGTGATTGAAAGAGAGACATTTCTCTGTCCAAAAAACCCCCACACACCTGGTGAAATAACTATTTTATGGTATGCATTTGACTCCTTCAAATGAACTTTCCCAAAAGTGGGCATACTGTTAGGATTTCATATAGGCAGATACCTCTCCGTATTTTTCTTTTCTTTTCAAAAGCTAAGATGTGTTTCTATAGGAACACAATCAAGTTGCCAGTTTAAAATTCAGTATGGCATTCAGAGAGTCTGGTCTCAGGTGCTGACCTCCTGTCATTTTCATCTGTAACATGAAGGTGGCACCATGATAAAGGAGCGGCTATGAGACAAGATAGGGAGATTAAATTGAAGGATCCAGAGAGTTGTAGCAGCATATAAGCAGGTATGCATAACAGATCTAAAGGATAAGGACGTAAGATAACAAATAGTAGGTGATATGGTGCTGAACTGGGGCAGGAGGAGAGAAAGGAATTTAAACTTAAAGCAAATAAAATGGCAGGATTTGTAGGAGGCATTTGGGTGAAATGATGACAGCGGCATGGTTGGTTGGTGACTGTGGATTCAATTACCATATCAAACATCGTCTCTCCAGATGCTTAGAAAGTTGGGGCAATCTTAATCTCTTTTAGTATTTTAACTTTTGTATGTTTTAAAGTAGGGTTGTAATTTTTTCTTCTTGATTTTCCTTGTATCTTTTGTAAATTGCTTTGAGGTTGTTGTTTTACAGCCAAGCAGTGTATGCCATAAATTTTATGAAATAAATAAATAAATAAAATTTATTCTGTGAATTGTGTTTATTAGGTTAACGCTCTCTGTCTATTCTAGCTTTGCCCAACTTGGCTCCCTTCAGATGTTTTGGACTATAATTCCCATCAACTGCAGTCTTCACAAGAATACTGTTGGAGCCTGAAGGAGTTGCATCTAAAACAATATGGAGGACAGAAGGCTGGTCTAATCAGTCTGCAACCATTCAAGCATAGGCAGCATATGCAAATCTGCTTGGGATTGTCACTGAAGAAGGGCAAATAATTGCTTCCTTCACTTTGGATAAAAATGCAGTCTTGGTTACTTTGTTGTTGTTTAGTCGTTTAGTCGTGTCCGACTCTTCGTGACCCCACGGACCAGAGCAAACAAGGCACTTCTGTCTTCCTTGATTACTACACCTCTTAAAATTTGGATGTGATTGGGAACACATGAACAACTCTTAGCCAAGACCACATAGTGTGTAGTGTGTTATCTGCATTTTGAAAGCTGAATTTTGCAAGAATTCTGGAATTAAAAGTAATCCTCTAGGCAATATCCAGTGATGTAATCTATTGCCATTTCCTGTTTATATAACTGGTACATCATGATGAGTTAATCAAAATACATGGCTCCTGCTGATTAGCTGTGCAACCAATGAATTGTGCAGTAATAGAACTAGTGAAAAATTGTCATACAGTTTTAAAAGGATTTCCTTTTGAGGCTTGCCTTCATATTTTACAGGATTTTGAGTCCCCCACCCTTATAATTACAGTGGTACCTCGGGTTACAGATGCTTCAGGTTACAGACTCCGCTAACCCAGAAATAGCACCTCAGGCTAAGAACTTTGCTTCAGAATGAGAACAGATATTGTGCGGTGGTGGTGCGGCGGCAGCAGCGGGAGGCCCCATTAGCTAAACTGGTACCTCAGGTTAAGAACAGTTTCAGGTTAAGAACGGATCTCCAGAACGAATTAAGTTCTTAACCCGAGGTACCACTGTACACAAATTGGGCAGAGAACTGCAGTTTGAACATGATAATATTATTCACTGCAGATACCAAGTATCTTTTCCATCTTCAATTCTGCGTAAACAAAAGTTTTGGCATGTGATTTTGTGGGGCCAGATAAGTTGTTATGGTTTCTAATCTTTGGATGTCCTGAGTGTGTTTTGACTGTCGCATCTGGAGAAGAATGAAAAGACTTGGGAATACAAAGTGAGCCAGCTTGGCTTCAAATGATCACCCAGAAGTGTTAAGCAGGCAGCAAACCAGCATGGGTATGGAAGGTAGGTAGATAGATAGATAGATAGATAGGTAGATAGATAGATAGATAGATAGATAGATAGATAGATAGATAGATAGATACAGTAGATAGAAAGATAGATAGATAGATAGATAGATAGATAGATAGATAGATAGATAGATAGATAGATAGACAGATAGATGATAGATAGATAGATGATAGATAGATAGGGGTTTTGTTTGTTTGTTTATTGGGTTGCAGGCTTAATAAAGCACTTATTTTTGGAATAAGCACTCATAGAGTAGGATACTGAGGAAGCTTCCAGACTATTGCTATAGAGTGGGTGGAATTCTCTTGCATATCAGCAAAGTGGATTTGACTTTGGCACATGAAAAAGACATGGACTTTTTGCAGTAAGGAAAGTGATGGGGAAATGCATTGTAAAGGGATAACAAGTGATTGCCACAACATTGTATAACTTCCACAAAAACACAAACAAATGCTAAATAAATTGCCAATCTTGTATAGCCTCCCTGTAAATGGTGTTGCAGAAAATCAGGATGAATATTCAGTAAACATAATCTTGAAGCAACCTTTATTTCACTGAGCTAAACTGAGTTATGTTTTAGATTAGTCTACAGAAAACATTCCTCATATAGCACATCATATAATGCATGAAGATACAATATAAAGAAAAAAGCTTTTAAAGCAAAAATTGGAGATTAACTGAAAGTTGTCAAGTATTGAAATTGACCCAAAAGTTTGACAATAATATAAAACATCCAAAAGGACCAAGGAAGAATGCAAAAAAGTGGAACCACTAGGTAACAATATCAGTGAACTTTGTTGAGTCTATGAAATACTAAGTGATGAAAACTATGTTAGATTTGTAGCTAAGAACATTAACTACAATATCATTCGACCAAGCATACTTAAGTTCCATTTATTTCTGTGGGAAACTGAAGCACATGCTAACTTCCTCCAAAAGCAATTGAATGGGATTTGGGAATCCTGCCTTTTTTAAAAAAAAGAAAGAAAGAAAGAAATGGGGGGTGGGGCATTTCCGCAAACGAATTATTCTTTCTCCTAAAGTTTCAAAGATCAGTGAGGTGGCGGTGAAGAAGATAGAATTATTGCTTAAGATATAAGCCTGTAAATAGGCTATTATAAACTGGAGTGTTCTGACATGTTAGCAGCAGCTTGGCATTTCCATACAACTGGAAGAAGGTGATTATTTTAAAATGGCAGATACAAATATAGTTTTCTAAGCTTTATAACTACATTACTTATTATAGGATTTTCAAAAAGCAAACTACTAGAAACATACAGAAGCAACAAAACACACGTTAGAAAACCAATGGTATAAAAATGTTGGCTTTTACAGACTTACCCTTGGAATTTCATTTGGGTGGGAAAACATTTTGCCCAGGCCAGGAAATTTCTTTCTCAAATGCAGCAGGAGACTCTTAATCCCAGGGTCGTGGGTTTGAGCCCCACGTTGGGTGAAAGTTTCCTGTATTGCAGGGGGTCAGATGAGATGATCCTTGTGTCCCCTTTCATCCCTACAATTCTATAGTTCTATGACTAAAAGAAAAAAGTCTGTGGAGGATAAGAGCTTTTGCTGGTGGCATATTAATTTCCAGATGGAACATAGTGGGTCTCCTCCATTCAGTGTACAGTAAAGTAGGATTTTATTATCTATGCGGCTGGGGAATCTGGTCAGTTCTTCAGTACAAATACCTGTTGAACTGTGTTAAGCTCAGAATATCCTTCTGCAGGGGAGTAGAATGTGCACCATATAACATTTCCACCCTGTAGATCTTTTGCACTGATTTCTTGTTAATTTGGAATTCAGCAATAAATACACATAGGAGAGGTGTGCCCCCCCAAAAAAGTATGTTCTGTGCTATGCACAATACATGGCAATAGAAGAGAACTTGAGGGTGGAGAGAGTGTTGAACTTGAATGAGCTTTGGGAATCCCTAACATTTCCCAGAGGAAAGTATTTGAACATACTTTTGACACTGTCTTAATGTGCTTCTTGCATCGGCAAGGAACCACATTTTACAATGCAAGGTAGGTATTATTTAATTACAGGCTGAGACCAAAAAACAGAGGAGGTGTTGATGACTATTTAATCTCCTTATGTTATTATCTAACAAATGGTCTTGAGAGAATACCCAACATGTTGAATTGATTCTCTCGTGCTATGCTAGCTATTTGTGTATACATAATGACAACAAGCACAATGGTGACTCTGTCATTTGGATGTCTGCCAGCTCACTGCCACTTCCTTCACTTTGAGCTTGACGGAGGGAACCGATGATCTTACTTCATTGGCTGTAGAGGAACTGGTGTGGACATGAGAAGACACTTCCAGACGGTTGCGATTTTCTGGTGGGATTTAATCGCATACCAGCAAAAGCAGGTTGTGCCATTTGAGTTTATTCAGTGCTCCCCCCACCCAAAGGGCTTTTTGCAATTTAAAAATTGACAGGAAAATGCCTTGGAAAGTATGGAATAACAATTGCTATTAGACGCGAAGTTGTCTAATGTTTTCCACTGGGCTCCTTTGGGAGGAAGGGTAGGATAACAAACAAACAGATCAAACAAACAAACAACATTCCTGCACAAAAAAATCAGAAAAAAACTCTCAAAAATAGTGGACACCTGACCTCCCCACATACTGTGTAAACAAATCAAGATGAATGCATATTTAAACAGGTTACCGTATCTGGAACCAACCATGTATCCTCTCCTTATCTCTTTAAGAAGGTTTGGAGTGAAAGAGGACAAGGTTCTAAATGGCAGTCCTAGTATCTCCTCATTCACATTCATTTAACCCCTCTACAGTGTCTGAAACTGCTCTAATCCATGTCAGGGTGGACATCACAACTCCAGATGTTTAATTTCCTCGGACGTCTCTTGGGAACTTGTCAAAGACTTTCTGCAAGGCAATATAATAACATTATTTGCTTTCCTTCTTCCCTTACTTCTTTCTCCCTTCAGGCCAAGTCCTTTAGTCTTCTTATAGGGTTAGACTAAAGCAACAGACTGAAGCTCACACCAGCAAGCACTGCATTTTAATTCTGCATACTTATAGTAGCATCTGTATTTATTATCAAACAGCATTGACATCAGAGGGTTTCTTGTCATGTAGACAGAAGAGAAACGGTTTTCTTTGGGAAAAGGAAAGCCAAGGCAAATATGAATTACTTTACTGGAATGCAAGATGGACAGGAAATAAAATCAAAGGTCAACAGTAATTGTGGCTTTGTCTAGTAAAGTGATATCTTTACTGCACATTAATTTTCTTCCTGCCATTCCTTTGTCTCTCATTTTTGGCAGCTGAGCTCAGAGGCCCAAAATGGGAAAAAGATAATGGGTTACGATCAATGCCCGTAGACCAGACAGCTAATCTGAACTTAACCAAAAAGTCAATATTTAGCTCTACCTTATCAGCGAAGAAATGTCAAGCATAGAGGTAGACATGAACAAATTTCCAACGATTTCTTTCTTGCGTGCTTCTGCGGTCAAAGCTGCATGGAAGAGTTTCAGCATCAGATAAGACAAAACTGCCTTTGAAGGAAAGAGAAATGTAACAAACAGCCAACTTGCAAATGCAAGAGACTGTCGTTTATGAGGCAAAACCAACGTCAACAATTCATTCTAATCTCTCCTCACACATTCTATTGGTTACCTCCCAGTCCCTGTGATGCTAGCAGCTGATAGTTACATGCTGCAGGCCAGCCTTTAGCAGATAAGGGGAACTGCTTTCTTCCTGTGAAGCCATCATTTATTGTGGCTGAAAAACAATAGGCACCATTGGTTTGCATTCCAAAGTTGGAAAGCTATAGTAGAGCATAGTATGATTCTTTGAAAATGGGCAATTATAATTAAAACTTCGGCCTTGAAATGCATGGTTCATTTATGAAACTCCTGATAGTCATTCCAGGGCTGGATCCATCGCTACCAAAAACAACAATTACAACAACTACCACATATATGCAATGGCATAATTTCCTGAAAGTTTTCTAATACGATGTTTCTGGTTTTCCTTGACATTCTCTGCTGTGCAGAACATAGCAATCCTTCTGTTATCACAGCAAGGCAGAAGCAGAGGGCTAGTTCATTCAGTTTCAGGAAAACTGAATATGTTATATATTTATTTCAAAAATATATAAACCACCCTCTATCCCCTTCATCCACGAATTCCAAGATGCTGTACAAATACAATAAAAACCAGGACCTTCATAATGAATAACAAATTGAGAGGCAAAAACTATTGATGAAAAAACTGCAAAGCAGGGCTAAATTTTAAATATCTGGGCAAATAAGAATGCCTTAGCCTGGTGCAGCAGTGAGCATGAAGCCTATTTGGGGACAGCATCCCAAAGTTGGTATGTTGATAATACTAACATCTTAGCTAGGCAAGAGGCATAATAGTCTCTGAACTGGTTATACAGGGAAGGAAGAAAATGATACACTGTAGAGAGCTGCATCATGTGAGGCTAAGTTTATTGTGGTTTGGGTCACTTCCATTAAGTCTTTTGGCACAAATTCCATTAAGTCACTTCCATTAAGTCTTTTGGCACAAATTGCAGTTCCTCGATCATACCACTTCAGTCAGCAGGCAGGGTGGGGGTGCATGTTGGAATTTTGCTCCCCAAATTAAAACAAATATTTGCTGTGTGGGAACAACTTCATGCTGAGTCCTGGCACCTCTTTTTTTTGGGGGGGGTGTTAAAAAGTGTGACACTGTAACAACTTTATGGTGAGTACCGGCGCCTACTTTTCTAGAAAAATAAGCACGGCATATGGTACAAAATAAACACTGTACCCATGAAATAGATATTAAAACCAATACAGTTGAAAGGAATCATATCGTTTAACATACTCTTAGAAATTTCACAAACCCAAACAATGCTGATGATTATAATATGAAGACTTGTTTGCTGAGCCTATTTTTGGTCTGCACTGGCTATGTTGAGAATGAATGGTTGTTCCTCAAGTTATAATAAGCAAAAATATTTATGAGTGACAAAGTGAACAATCCAACCTGCAGATTAGTGTGAAATTGTAGTGTTATCGCATTGGGCTTATCATTAGTCACAGCAGAAGATAAAGGGCTATCAATCGATCTGTACTTACACTGAAAAGCTTTCCTGCTATAGGTTTCAGATTTCAAGCTCACAGCATGGATTGCACATGTTTTACATGTTGAATGAAAGCCAGTTATGAACTATGTGGGGGATGTGAAATCTGAATATGTGCCCTTTATATATGTTTACCCATTCTTAATTCATTGTTTTTGAATATTGAGAAAGTTGGTCCAATCTGAAGTGTTGTTTTTCTTGCCCTGTTTCTCAGTTTTCAGACGTGGTTCATGCCCATTTCTCCGATCTGATGTGCTCAACTTCTCTTGCTAGTCTCACTTCCAGTGCCATACTCAGCTCAAACTCTTCATATATGAACAATAGCACACTCCATAGCAGAAAGTAAACATTATAACTCTAGTTACGTATTGGAACCTAAATTTTTAGCAATGATTTCCAAAAGCCGTGTAGGACCTACAAACTGAGCTGCATGCTATCTTGCTTTAATGAGGCGTATAAAATTTACTGACTAATCCCAAGTATGTTATATCAGACACAAGACCTACCTGGTTCAATGTGGCTTCCTAATAAGGGTGTTCAGGACTGTAGCTTATTTGCACAAGAAGCATATTCAAAACCAGTGAATTCCACATCTACGATTTCACATCCTTGTGATTCCATCCTTGGATGAAGTATGCTGTTCATTGACCTGGGGAAGGACATTCTCACTGATGGCTCCGTGCTTCTGAAAAGCCCCACCCTCAAATGTGATTCGCACAAACTCTGTGCACTTTTAGACACCAGTTAGAAAATGCTTTTGGCAGGGAAAGGACATGGGGAGGTGAGGTTATGAGCTGAGGTTGGTTTACTATTGGAAGAACAGCTGTTGGTAATGTCTACTGTGAATTTTAATGTTTAGGGTTTAAAATGTTATCCTTTAGTGGTTCTTAAATAATTAATTTTAATCCACCTGGGATCATTACGTGAGGAAGGACAGGATATAGATTTAACAACAACAACAACAACAACAACAACAACAACAACAACAACAACAGAAACATCCCTATGGGATTGACTATACTGCCCAGCTGATGGATTTATGGAAGTAGTGACTGATGCAATGCTCATAATTACTGATGGAATGCACTATTTCTATTTTACATCAGATGAAAATCTTAATATATTTAGGGGGGATGACCCTAAAGATAAGAGAATCTAGTACCAGATGGAAAGCACTAACGCACAGCTGAATCTGATATATACATCGGAAAGTTGTTTGTTTGACTCTTCTCTATGGATTACAGTCAACTAACTTTTCTTCAGAGCAAACACATTGAAATTAATGGAGCTGTGTCAGTCTACTCTTGAGTAGAAGTTAGTTGAATACTACCCTATGGATTTGGATATGTCTTACATTTTTGTAACCAAATATTGCATGGTGATTTTTGAGCTCAAGAAGCACGGTTTTGTCTACATTTGGATACAATTAGATGAAGCAAGATGACAGGCGGAACCTTTCAAAACTGCACTGATTTTTTGGTTTCTTAGAATTCCTGAGCAACGCTGGGTACAAGGCTGCTAGTACAGAAATAAATTGCTATTAGTACAGTATTCTTATTTGGGTTTTTCCTGTATTAGACAGAGATCAGGTTAAAAAAGGTTCCGTAGACCCAATGAGGGTTTTTTCTTTCTTTTTCGACTCTCATCCCCCACTCACCCATCTAATCAGTTTTATGAGAATTCATGCCAGCACCCCTTCCCCAATACCACAAACCCATCAAGTATCATTGTAGGAAAAAAGGAATGCAAAAGATGCAAGAAATGGCATTCCCTTTATTTTAAAAGAAAAGCCGCCCAGGGGTATGCACATTCGCGCCAGCCTCCCATCCTACAGATGACCAAAGATAAACTGGTTATTAGACTTGTTCATCCAAATTACAGGAGAGTATATTTGCATTGGCAGAGTGGTGGGTAAAAGAATATAAGGTTTTCTATGACAATGTAAACCCCCAGTTGAGAGGAAATGCTGAATGAATGTAAACCATCTGTAAGCTACCCACAGCAGCTTGGCAATTTAGCACAATCACACTGCTCTGAGACTGCTACAGGGCAACATTCCCAACCGTCAAACACACACTGTCATTTTAAACTCAAGTTTCTATTGAAACCAGTGGCGTTCATCTCCCAGTCTTGGAATTGTGGAGCAACTGTTCCAGACCTAGGCTCTCCTGTTATTTGAGTAGATGTTTAATATCTTCATACTGTATTGAATTTCTTTAATACTAGCATTTGGGGTGAAAAGTTTAAAAAACCGATATGAAAATCCTTGAAGCCTGAATGTGTGTGTGTGTGTGTGTGTGGTGTGTGTGTGTATGTGAGAGAGAGAGACTAAAATGCTCATTTAGAATAACTAATTGTGAGCCAGTTTTCTGTCTGAATTGTTTGACATATACTTCTTATCTTGGCCATGAATCATTGTGGTCTGTTGTTGTAATGTGTAATTTCAATAACAAACATTTTGTTAATTAATATGATTTTTAATATGCACTTTAAAAAACAAACATATACTCCTTTCTCTTGGGTTTTACTACCACCTAATCTGTAAAGTGGTATTGAGGAACCCTAGGCCAAAGCACTATTTTGTTTTGACACCTAATCTTTTAAAGGAACCGTTGCATGGCTCTTTTGAAAACAGGCATAACAAACCACATGTCCGATACTGTGCTGTATAAACATTCTCAAACAGCAAATTATAATACAGAAATGTTCTTGGGTTTGTTGTTGTTTAGTCATGTCCGACTCTTCGTGACCCCATGGACCAGAGCACGCCAGGCACTCCTGTCTTCCACTGCCTCCCGCAGTTTGGTCAAACTCATGTTAGTAGCTTCGAGAACACTGTCCAACCATCTTGTCCTCTGTCGTTTATATATTCTTGGGTTTATATATTGCTAATAACCCCTCTGCCCACATATATTCCACTTTCTTATATATGACTTTAGGACAGTGCTTCTTATGATGTTTGTGGGATGAGGCCATGGATTCAGAGGAGAGAGATTGCTCTCAGAACCAGTCTCCACTATCTCGGAACCTCTGGCACATGATGAGCCTATTTTGCCCTCACCTCTCTAGTCCATGGAGGTTGCATTGCCGGATCCCAAGGCTGCCACCCCAGAGGACTTGAGCAGCTGTTGGAGTCAATGTCTGTTAAATTATTATTATTCATTTCTATACTGCTTTATATTAAGAAGATCTCAGAGTGGTTTATAACACATTAAAACCTCAAATAAAGCAATCCAGCAAAATATTACTGAAAAAAGTCAAATATAAATTATACATTCAAAGAAACAAAGTTTAAAAGAAACTAAAATGTTATCTTAAATATTTCAAAATAAAACATGGCAAAAGTCAACTACAGAATGCACATTTAACTTAGCAAAGTTAACAAAAATATTGTAAACTTAAAAAAAAATTATTAAAGAAGTCAAAATAAAATGCACATTTAAAACATCATAATTAGCAAAAGAATAAAATATGATCATAAGCCTAGAATGTATCTGCTGCTGTTGTTTCCAGTCCTGCCAATGGTGGTTCATGGCAGATGGTGGCTCAGGCTCGATGACCTGGGTCTACACTAATAGACAGCCAAGTTAGTTTCTGGCCTCATATGTAGCATCAGCTTTTGTACCTGGAGTCAATCAAGGTCTGCCCTCCCAGGGCAGGTGAAAAAATACCTGCAAGGCAGGGAGCAGGGTTTTTCCTGTATTAGACAGAAAGCAGGTTAAAAAAGGTTCCAGGACTCACAGCCAAGATAGTCTTTAAGGGAAGAAGCCTCTGTCATTGAAGGTGGAATTAGCCACCCAGCTGGAGCTCTATTGAAGGCTCAGTGTAGAGTTGTCTGCTGCTGAAGCAACATTTGAGCCTTGCTCCTATGAGGCTGCAGCCTACGTGCTCCATGGAGCTGTCCAGGGTGCTGTCTGTATCCCCAATTCCTACCCTTCCTGAACCTTAACTTGGCTTCACCTTGCCTTGCTTGAGCTTGCTTTGCTCTGCTGAAACAGGGACATAGCCCTATTTGCCTTACCTGACTATACTTTGTCAGAGCTGAATCTTCAGCTATGAACATCCTGCTTGGGGTGTTCTTGCATTACTGTTGCCATGGCTTGGAAAAGAACACTAGCTTTTTTATTGAAAGTGTTTTGCTCCATGAAATATCACACTGCCTTTCGTTTCTTTTCCTTGCATACACCCCTGACATTTATTTTCCTTCCTCTCTCTGCAATGGATTCTTGTCTCCCTCCTACTCTTCAATCCTTGATCTTTCTGCCAAGTGAGGCAGCTGAGTCCAGCCCACCAGGTGGTTGCTGGCACCATTCAGCTACATTCTGTTCTACCTCCTGCTGTTCTTAGTCAGGATTGTGGAGGCATCCACAAATCCTGGCCCTCGAGGGTATTGGCTTAAACCACTGCTGCTGATGATTTTTGTCAGAGGCAAAGTCAGAGCTTGCTCTTCTGATTTAAGAAAAAAAAATGTTCCAATGACAGTTGTAGAGGTCATTTTTTAAAAAGATTTTTTTTTTTTTTTTGTCTTCTACAAATCTCTGAAACCATTCCATGATGATTTTGGACTTATTTCACCCATTCCTAATGAGAAACTACAAACTTAGTTTAGTATCATGGCAGCATACAAACACCAAGTAAAAAAGTCCATTCTAATTAAATCCATATTTTTAAGTGTTTATAATGTTTCTACTGGGTAAGATACTCATCCTCCCCAAAAAACTGAAAGTATTAGGAACATAGGAAGCTACCTTTTCCCATCTAGTTCAGTGCTGTCCACAAAGAGCAGCAGCTCTCTATAGTTTTAGACATGGGACATTCTCACCCTACCTAGAAATACTGATAATTGAACCCAGGAACTCCTATGCTCAAAGCAGATACTGTACCACTGTTAAATCTCCCCCTGAATCCAATCATATTTGAGGAGGTGTGTAGCCATTAAGAGGAAGATAGACAGCAGACTGGCAAAGCTGTAAAGACCACTTTTTGGAGGTAGCCAATAAGAGATCCCTCTGAGCTATAACATGTTTACACTGCAGAACTAAAGCACCTTTGTTGGATGAGGTAGTGATCCACAAATCACACACACACAAAAAGACCATTGATCTTTTTTTGCACAGTGGAGGAGTGATACTTCAGCATATATATAAAGCAGGGGTTTGCTGAACTACAACTCTTAGCAGTCCCAACAAGTCTTGATTATAGCAGTTGTAGTTTAGCAATTATCTGGAAGGTCAAAGGTTCTCCACACCTGATATAAAGTAAAATGCTACCATATGTACATAGGCCTGATCTTACTCCCCTTTGTTGAGAGGGGAACAGTCACACAAATTGCACATTAAGTCCTCATTTCATGTGTTGTTTTTTTGTGTGTGGTGAAGCAGAGACCAGACCTTTGGTTGGGTAGAGATATGAATCAGCCCTGCATGATTTGCTCAGAGTAGTGAGCAGAGCTGGAGAAATTCATTTCAAATAAAGGCAACATTACCACCACTATTAATTTATTAATGCCTTCAAAACCACCACCTCAAGCCAATTTGCACATTTTGTTATGGCTTTTAAAGTTGCCCTCTGAATGTACTTCATGGTTTTAAAAATCAAGTTTAATTCTAGATTGGTTCTGACAATTTCCTACTGAAACCAGACTTATGTGCACACCTTAAAATTCAGTTTGGAAAAGTATTTAGTTATAAGTGCAACTGTTATGAAGTAGTATTTTCTTTTCTGCAACGGGGAGACACAACTCTGAAATGTTGAGGACTGAATTAGATGATATATGTGTCTGGCTTGTGATACACTCACTGTTTAATAAGCCCACCAAATACTAAATTTTTACTAGTGTGACATTATACATAAAGCCAAATTCATCATACGGTTTTAATGCTGACCTCCTACTGTGTTTTGCACAGAGAACTGAGCCAGGATGTTACTCTTGGCTTACAGTAATGGCATGATACAGGAGACTGAATACTGAGGCTTGGGTTATGAATGCCTTGACACAAGACAGTCAGTCAGTATTCTGACTGCAACCTGGAGATACTGCAGACTGCAATTTCTTAGCTCAAATCTTAGTTATTTTGCCAATCAATGTTAATAAATACTTTGCCAAAATGTCTTTCAGGTCTCTATGCAATCATTTGATTTTCATCTGTGCCTCATTAAAAGCTATTTTATTAGCACTGAGATTCTCTGCATATATAAGCCAACCTTGGCTCTAGGTTGGTCAAAGAGAATTTAATAAAATTCAGATGGTGTACAAACTATCAGAGGGATATAAAAATTCTTCAGACGTGCAATAACAGCTTCTGTTCCTGGCACACTGTAATATCAGCAAACTCCAGTTCTGTTTTCTCTTTGACTGTAGATGGTTTGGTTCACAGCTACATTGAAAGTGAACAGGAAATCAAAATATTGAAACCCAAATATTTATATTTTGCACTTTTTATAAACCTTTGTGGCCATTCTGTGGAATGATAGAGTTCTGCAAGAGCAATGCACTTTAAACATTACTAAGGAAGGAAGGGGTTTCTTTTTATAAAAAAGACAAAATCTCATTGATGATTAATATTCAGGAAAAGAAGTGTTCTTTGCAGAAAACATAACTTTGCATGTTCAATTTACTATAGCAGTAAACTGAAGACTGGAAAATTGGTTGAAACTAATCAGAATGACAATCAAAATTATTGAGACACAGGGTATTTTAAATAACTGAACATTATTTGCTATGCAATGATTTCAGTATCTGATATTTGGCTGTTAATATTTGACTGTATTTAGTAGTTTTAAATTACGTATTTCGTAATATTTGACACCTGACATTCAGATGAATTTAACATCTGAGGGCCTGCTTTGGACCAAGGTTTGAATAAAAATTTAAACAAGCAAGCAAAAAATATCAAGGTAAAGACCTAGAATGTTACGTTCAAAACACGACATCCCAGAAACATTAGAAAAACAAAAAGATTTAAAGGGTTTTTGTGAATTTCAATATGAGAAAAGAAATGGAAAGCAGACTCTTTATGAGTTGAAAAGCCTCCTATTGTAACATGACTTCTGACCAGCCCTATAATAGGGAACATTTCATTTCAGTTTTAATTTGTATACCGCCTTTCTCTGTTACTATACACAAGGCAGTTTACAAGCTGAAGATACAACAAAGTATGCAACAAAGATCAAACACACCTTATAACAATCTGATCCAATACAAAAAAGTCACAATAAAAAACATAACTTTAAAAGAAACAACATATATCAAATAAAGTAATATTCAGTAATCCATTAGAATATAATAGTACACAATAAAATTAACTCTCAAAATAAGAGCAAATAATAATTAAACAGAAACTCACTCTTACCAATTACAACAAATAATTACTATACTGTAATAAATTAAAATAACAGCAAGTCACAATGCATAAAATACCACAACACATACAAAACCATGTAAAAGGATCAAACTGAAAAAACAAAGACACACAATCATAATTAAAAATTAATAAAACCCTGCACTCCTCTTTTCCCTTTCCAGCTGCTTCTGCTGTTCTTAAAGTCAAGGCTTGGGAGAGACTGCAGGATGGTTTAAGACAACAGAACAGTAATAATAATAACAACAGAGGGGGCACTTGCATCTATACTGATTATAACAGTGGCTAATTGCTATTGAATGTTCATAAAATTAATAAATACGAATAGCTAACTATGCATACATTGGGGGGAGGGGGAGAAGGAAGGACCTTTAAAGTAAATACAGTGGTACCTCTGGTTAAGTACTTAATTCATTCCGGAGGTCCGTTCTTAACCTGAAACTGTTCTTAACCTGAAGCACCACTTTAGCTAATGGGACGTCCCGCTGCCGCTGCACCGCCAGAGCACGATTTCTGTTCTTATCCTGAAGCAAAGTTCTTAATTTGAAGCGTTATTTCTGGGTTAGCAGAGTCTGTAACCTGAAGTGTATGTAACCCGAGGTACCACTGTAATGAAATAGATACTCAACTGAAGGAAATACATCTTTGAATACTTCTCCTGAACTTTAAAAGCTCTTATACATTCCCATGTCAGGGACTGGGCAGATAAAGAGGAATGGTGGAGGTCACCTCCCCAGGAGCCTTCCAGATAGAAGGAAGGGGCAGACAGTATAGATCTAGAGGAGGGGTTTGGCACAGGTCACACCCCAGAAGAAGAAGAGGGAAGAAGTTGGGAAATAATAAAAGATGAGGAGCAGGAACCAGATAGCATTGAACAGACAGGGCCTGAGCAGCAGCTGACTGACACACTGTCACTGGAGATTTTCCCAGAACCCGTTCCCTTGTTGCGAATAGCAGAGAAGAGGGCTCAAAGGTTGGTGGCACTTAGTAGCTGCCGTCACAGGGAGGAGGACTCTGATGAATAGGGAAGTACAGAGAAGGGGAGGTGGAGCTTCACGCAAGACAACATCAGATAATGAACAGCGTGGATGGAATTTTGTCCTGGAAATTCTAATAATAAAAAGGAACTGAAAAGCTCGCTTTTTCTCTGTCTCTCTGCTTTACTGGGCAGACAGCCAGTAGCCGCCAATAGCACCCTGACATCCTGATTGTAATGTGGTAACTTTAGGATTAGAATATGGGTTCATCTTGATAATCCTTCTGCCTTCTACTCTGTGTAGCGCAGGCATCCCCAAACTTGGCCCTCCAGCTGTTTTGGGACTACAACTCCCATCATCCCTAGCTAACAGGACCAGTGGTCAGGGATGATGGGAATTGTGGTTCCAAAACATCTGGAGGGCTGAGTTTGGGGGTGCTTGGAGGGAAGACTGGGTGTTTTGTCCTCCCTTTGCAAAGATCTGACTGTTGCTTATAATTGCTGTTTTAGATGTCTGCCTCTGTGTGACAAAGGGAAGACAACCCACACAGGTGAAGGCAACACCCCTTCAAACTCAGGCTTAGCATATATCAAGAAGAAATCCTTGAAATATTTTCTAATTTCTATTATTCTATTTTCTGCAGCACAAGTCTACATTTTTTGTCTTAAATATGGGCCACGTCAGCAGTCCATTTCCTACCCAGGGACCTACCAACTTCGCCATCTCTTTCTTATCTTTTATTTTGCTTGCTTGCTTGCTTGATATTATTGGCAAGTTGTTCCAGCATAGTACCAATTCCTTCAAAGATATTTGAAACAAACAAAAAGATATCTAATGTATTCTGTGTGAAATTTAGATAGCCAGAAGGATCAAAGCTCCAACAAAAACAAAAAGGAAGGAAGGAAAGCTGGCAGAAATTATGAGTTTCCCCAACTATATTTTTTGGCTCAGTAGGATTAGAAGGAATTCTTTGTTGGTGAACCTTTGTATGCTGTAACTGAGTTATTTTCATATGCAGGCCGTGCTCAAAGGGAACATTCACATGATGAAAACAAGTGCATGGTCCCAGTACACAAGCTGGTCTGGACCAATATGTATTCCCTGAGCACATGGCAATCATGGCAATTGGGTGATGCATGCAGGACGGGAAATTCTTCCGTATAGCCGCCAAGCTTCTAAACATGGCCTTTACTTCACCTCACCAAGTCAAGAGATAGGGCATAGCTCAGTGGCAGAGTACATACTTGGTATGCAGAAGAGCTCTAAATTCAATCCCTGACATTTCCACTTAAAACAGCATGAGAATAGCTGATGGAAGAAACCTCAGCCTGTGGCTCTGGAGATTTTCTGCTAGTTGTATTAAACAAAAGGGGCCAATAGTTCAGATGTGCACAAATGGCTGTTTACCCAGTATGGGGTGGGTGGCTGTTGCGGCCCCTCACAGCAGGCTCAGATCCCATGGAAGCCACGCTGAGTCTATGTGGCCAGCAGTCGGGGAATCCCCAGGACAGCCGCTTGGATCCATGGGCTTTCTCGCCACCTAACTATTTGAATATTGGGCCAATTCAGCCATAGTGGGTGGGCGGGGCTGTGGAGGGGAGCAGATCAGGTTTCACTCTGGTCCTCCCCGCCCCCCAGTACATAAAAGTCAGCTGCGTCTGACCCCAGGGACTGCATTCGGCCAAATAACACCCCTCCCTTCCCACCCCATTTGAGTTTTGTATGCTAACCTTTTCCTTCCTAGGTCTTTGTGTTGTCGGCTTTGCTGTGGTTCTATAATGGTTGCTATATTCAGAGCTGGGAAGGAGCTTGCCTGCAAACAGATTGGCCTTGTTTTCAGGTTTTGCCTTCCCCCATAGCAATGGTCACAATTTTGATGGATGAGGCATTGGGTGGAATCTTTTTAGTCTAACATTTTGTGTGTGTGTGTGTGTGTGTGTGTGTTGCATCACCCCACCTCTGAACATACCCTGATAGAGGGGTCTAGATGGAAGTCTGTGTCTAGAAGCCAAGGTGTATGGCAGACAGGCCATACAGCTTCCTTCAGCTGGTTGGGAGGGCCATCTGTGCAAACCTGTGTCTTGCAGATGACCCATTAATACTATGCTTCATATACACCCAATGCCTGATCCAAAGCCAACCTGGAATCAATAAGGTTGTGGCTTATTTAATCCTTGTGCAGTTTGTTCACCTTTGCAAGGTTAGGCTTTGCTCCTGAGGGAAAGGTCGTTGCGAGTGAGTCCACAATGTGATTCCCCCACTCACCCTTTCCTCTTCTGGGCTCTGCATCTGGCCTGGCTCTCTGCTTCCCACATCCTTGCACTGCTTCCCTCCATTTTTAACAACAGCTGTTTCCACTTCTAAGCTGCAGTATCGAAAATATCTGGCCCAGGGTTTCAGTGGTGGTGGTATGTTCAGGAGCTGTAGCAGCAAAGACCAGAGCCTGGAAAGTGCTGGCTCAACATCTCCTACAGCAGGGATGTGGCCCTCCAGATGTTAATTGATTCCATCTTCCAACCAACCCCAGCCAGCATACCTGCAAGTCATGAAAGATCAAAGTTCTAGTCCCACATCTGCATGGCCAAAGGATCCTCATCCTTGACTTATAGGATTAGCATTCAAAGTACATATTCCCTGCTTCCACATATTCTGCCAGCTAGCTAAGTGATTGTTGAGTTTTTAAGGAATGCATAGAGCACAGAAATAGTTTATATTAGCTCTATGTTTAGTTTCTCGGGAGCTGATTTTGGCCATGTGCACATAGTCAGGTATTTTGTCTATTTCATTAAAGCTTCATTGCAAAAACTAGACTCATTAAGCCTGAAACTTCAGGAATTACGACTATGCCCCCCCACCTTTTTTTTAAAAGCATTAGAATTGTTCTAAATTCCATCAAACTTGTATTTTACCCTCCCCCTTCAAGTATTGCCAAGCTGTTGAACAAGCACAATCTCACTCTTATCTTCCAGGAACTCAGTCTGCTTCAAAAAGCGAGCAGCTAAACTGAGTGATTTACTTCATCTTGTTCATTAAAATTCAAATAATAATTAAGCCACAGATGTTAACTTTTCAATGACTGCATTACCGATGGTGAAGGAGGTTTGCTGTACATACTGGGGCTGCTATAACATTGTATTTTGTGGTCAATCCTTGTGCATGTGTTTACCAAGGGTTTTGAATCTCTGCTGCTGATTTTTTTTAAAAAAATAAAATTATCATTACGAGGAACTTATAGTGTTCCTAAAGCTTTGGAAAGCTTAACTCAATTACACAGTACATGCACACAGAGATTTTCGGGATGGCTGTTTGCGGCTTTTCTTAAGTTACTTTAAACTAGGCAGAATACAATGTCCATAGAACAAATACTTATGCAGTGCTTAAAATAATGAGTTAGCAGCACTTACAAACAGAAAACAGTCTTGGAGCTGGTATCTACATCATAATATGCAGGCCCCCACCAAAACCATTTAGCTTTTTAGGAGTTCCTAACATTGTGAACCAGTGATGTGAAAAGTCTGATTAAATTGCGAATAGTGAACCCAATGTAGGGTTTAAAACCTACATTCACTGAACTATGTGGCTCATACACATTGTTCAGCAGCAGCAGCTGGTGTGGTGAGGCATACTGGCATTGTTGCAGTTTACCTGAATAGGACAGGGCTGCAGCAAAGTCAGGCATGCATGGAGGCACCAATGTAACCAATCTGCTTGCTGGTACATCCATACAAATACAACTCTGAGCACATCACATCCCTGCCCAACCCCAGCACCATCTAGGTAACCTGCAGCTAGGTCCTCTCAGTTTCTCATTTTCCCAGTCTTAAATTCAGCTCTCCACACTTCTGCAGCAGTGTGTGTGTGTGTGTGTGTGTGTGTGTTTTAATCCTCATGGAAATCCAGCAGCATTTTAGTGCAAATTTCTCCTTCAAAACACATTTTTGTGTGCTTTAACTATATGGATTTTTGTCGGCAAGGTGATGTCTCTGCTTTTTAAGATGACATTTGAGATAGATAGATAGATTATATATATACACATACACACACACACACACACACACACACACACACCATTGTAACTTAGTATTGTCTACATGATTGGTAGCAGATCTTCAGACACAGGACATTCCCAGTCCTACCTGGAGATGCCAGGGGTTGAACATGGGACCTTCTGAATATAGGGAATTTGCTGTGCCACTGTGCTGTGGGCCTTCCCTATTGAGGCAGAGGGTGTTGCATGAATCTTGCCCAAAGAAGTCTCCCCCCCCCAACCTGGAGGCTCCGCTGATGATCAGAGCCCATGTCCTAAGTCACTCCTGAACAATCTATCCTGTTATTTCCATGGACAACTCTTACAGACTAGTTGCATGAATCATTGGGAGCAAGGACATTTATTATGAAAAGGTCATTTGGACAAAAGAACTTGGGAGGCTTGGTAGTGTTAATTGCTCTCCTCTTTGATCAGAAATACTAGCAAGGTCTGTGGAAGGCAATAGCATACATCTGGCTCCATCTAGTTAACAGCTGAAGAGACCTATTCTCGGAGTATGATATAATCCTCATTAAAATGAACCAGAGCATCACACAGAGAATCTGTTGGCAATGAGATGGGGAAATTCATATTGCTGCTTTTATATCCTTAATAAACAAATAGCTGTCTACCAGCCCTTTATATTAAATGATTGGAAAGGGTTAAATGAGAATGATTGCCATGGAAATTTCTTCAGCCTTAATGTTTTCTACTTACGTTCCTTTGCTGTATTGAATGCCCTTGTGATAGAAAAGAAAGAACAAACATCAAAAGTACCTTTTAACTCCACAATTCTTTCTAAATGTCTTTAAACTTATAGGCTATACCACTGGCTTTCAATCTTCAAAGCATGCAGGAGGATGAGGGTCAGATACATATAAAAAAATTGTATGCAATTTAATAAAATATGCATGTGAATTGTTAAGACCTGCAGAGGAATTATTGTGTGTTAATGAAATATTGTAATGTTAATTACATACTTTTGATTTCTCTTCCCTCCATAGGCTTTATGCTGGTAATTACTGTACAAATGCCAAACTTTTATTGGAACCTAGACTGTGTCACCAAATCTGGCTTCATGACTCAATTGTCCCTAAAGAAAGGGAGAGTAAAATCTCCCAAGAACAATGCAATAATGCTACTAGACAACTGCAGCACTAAATACAACTGCAACAGCATTGAAATCTTAGATCTCTGCAGATCTTCTCAACTGCCTAGCAGAACAGATGAGTTTTAATTAATCTTCTAAAGGTCAACAAAGAAAACACATGGTGGACCTCGCTAGGGAAGGTATCCCATAATTTTTGTGCCCTTTAAACTCAGTCTTCTTCCCAGCGCCTCCACACAGCATGTTCACAGGGTTCATTTGACTTGGCTCTGTTCCTGGATCAAACAATTTTCAACTGATCAATGGATCCACCTCCACTGAGATCACTAGAGTTATATGAAGTGATGGGGATTAAGAACCTGTCATGTCAACCTTCCAGTATTTCTAGCACAGTCTTTCTAAATCATTGACATTTGCCCTGAAGAAGCTCCTGTCTTGAAAGTGAATTTGATAACCATTTATGGTGGCAAAAGAGGGTTATGCAAAGGAATGAGTCTTGAAGCATCATATGTTCTATTTTGTGACACATATTTCATTTTATATAGGAGACAAAGCCGTTAGATATTTGCAATAGGTTTCGAGCTATTGGATTTTTGAAAAATGGAACAAGATGTCGTCACATGGGTTGATGTGCCTAGTATATGACAAGCTCATTGTAATTTTAAAATGTGGCAGAACTAAGTGAATGTTGCTTGGTTGCCACTTTTTCACTATTGTTGCACGCCATCTGAATCTCTAAGTAGTGTGAGATTCCTGGGGTTCTAGGCACTTACAAAGGGTTCATGCTTCCTTCGGAATGGGGCACAGTGGACACAATTCTTCCCCCCTTTTCCCCCTTTTCACAATTCTTTATTGTTTATTTACACACACACACACACACACACACACACACCAACAACAACAACAACAACAACAACCTACCATGGAGGGGTTCACAGCATTAACTCCTCAAGAGGGTCTTGCTTCTTCCATAGCCACAGCCTTGGATTCTCACATAAATCAGGCATTGCGCTGTCTCTCTGGCTTCTCAGCCTGCTTCCAGCTTCCAGCTTCTAGCTCAAACAACTCTCAACTCTGGCCCTTGTCTTTCTAAGTACCAGCCAGTTGAGGGATTGGGACCCACATGTTTGTTTTCTGACACAGAGCTACTTACTTCAACAACCCATATTTAGGCCATTATTTCACCAAGAACCTAGCCCGGCTATTCCAGGAATTTGAATCCTTGCTTAGATTTTAACATTTGCTGTATCCAGGAATTTGAAGATTCTCAGCATACAGCCCACACCCCCAAACTTATAACACAATTACTGCTAATATTTCCCCACATTTAGGTGTGGTTTTCATCCTTATAAAAAAAACTTTTCAAAATGTATGTTTGATTCTCCATTAAATATTGAAGTCTGGATAATTTGCTCAGTTTCATAGCTAGGGGTGTGGCTCCCCCTCTTCTTCTGTGATGTCCGACAGCAAAGGGTTGGAAACTCCTTGCTTGGATTCTCCTCACTTCTGACCTATGAATCCCTTTCCTTCTGTGACGGATCTTGCTACAGGTCCTGGATGGTTCTATAGTAGCCATGACATTGCTTCTGAAACCAGTTGCTGGGATTCACAAGTGGGGAGGGAGCTGTTATATTCAAGTCCTGCTTGTGGGCTTCTTGGAGGCATCTGGTTGGTCACTGTGAGAAGAGAATGCTGGACTTTGGCATGATCAAGTAGGGTTCTTTTTATGTTCCTGCTCCATGGAACCAAAGAACAACGTCACAGGCAATTCTCATTGGGACCATGAGATTGGGGTAATTGCTAAACCCTGTTTCCCATGTACCCCCACATACTTGGTGTGGATATCTAAGTTATGAAACAGGGCACCTTTTATGAAACAGGGCACCTTCAATTTATTTCACAGAAATCACATTAACATAATGTGTGGTTTGCTCCCGAGTGCGGACTTCTGGAAGATCTGGCAATAGTTGTTTGAAAAAAACACAAATTGGATTTATCTAGGAACATGAAAGCATCATTGTGGATAGTGCTTGTCTGAAATTAGAAGTAAATAATTTATTGTTGAAGGGGGGGTGGAAATAGCATTTTGTTATCAGGCTGGCGCTTTGGGGATTGACAGGTTACAACCAACAAGTTTGTCTTGATACAAGATGATGAAATGATGTATGGGGAGGGGGACATTTTTTCTAATTTTGATGTTTCCTGATACCTATTAATCATAAATCTTGGACTGATAGTGCCAGGGCAAAGTCAGAAGGTAACTGGAAGAGTCAGTTACACAAGCTGCCTCAGGCAAGACTTGCTGTGAAACTGAAGTAAGGAGGGGAGTAAATTCCAACAGTTGATAAAAACAAGTATTTCAGCCTTGAGAAATACATGTTCCATAAATGAAAACCGTGGAACAAGGATTTCCTAGATAGAAATAAGCAACTAAGTTTCAGGTAATACCAGCTTATCCTATGCCAGTACAGTGTAGTGGCTGTTCTGCAGTGTAGCATAGCCACAAGTGTTGGATTATAACTAGGAAGATTCTAGCATGGAAAGTTTCTAACTCAGAAACCCAGTACTGTGAGTTAAGTACTGTACATGGAAACTTTCTGCAAAAAGTGTCCTGTTTACCAATTTTCTGAGACTGATCTTACATAGAACATGACTTTTGTTTTAGTTGCCATCTTGCTTCCAACATGTGATGTATGTTTTCGAAGCATGAAAACGCCTAAACTAAATCTCAGGGGTGAAGGCTACATCTGTAGAAGTCTTCTGCAGTTCAGGAACCATTTTATCCTCTTTCTTCCCTCAGTTAGTAACATGGGGATAGCTGGACCTGTCATGGGGAGGGCCCAAAAATCAGTGGCAAAGAACATGATGTGCATGCAGAAGGTCCTAAGTTCAATCACTAGCTTTTCCAGTTAAAATAACGTGATGGGGACATATTTTTGGATAATATCAATTCATCTAGCTCAGTATTGTTTATATCAGAAATGGGGAGCCTCTGGACTACAACTCTGAGCTTCCCTGACCAAGATGGCTGGGACTGATGGGAGCCAAGATCCACCAACATCTGGAGCGCTACAGTTTTCTCATTCCTGGTCTACACTGACTGATAGTGCCCCCCCCCCACATTTCAAACAGGTGTTTTTGACCACACTGTCTGGAAATGCCCATCTGCATGTAAAGCAGGTGTTTCATATGGAAGACCATTACTGGACAGGTGAGTAATCAATATAAAGCTAGATGCATGGTAGACTGACCTCGTATAAGGTAGCCCCCTATGCTATACGACTCCTTTGACCTGTATATTTCAAGGTGGCAGCACCAGCAACTCAACTGGTGGCCTCCTGTCTAAATCTGAATAGTCAGGCCTTTACTTTTGCATGAGGTCACATCTGTATGTAATTTCTGAGTATCAGCTTTATATTAAAAGGGGAAAGGGGGTTTGGCTAATTGCTAGATGTTAGACCACCTGGAAAGAGTGACATCTGCTAGCTGTTTACTTTGCTGAGTAAGAGGCTGAGCGCTTAAAATGCATTTCCTATCAAGTTCTGAAAATTCAACACCTCCGTTTTGCCCTTCAAGCCCAGATATTTATGTTTCCCATTTTTAAAAGAGACTGCTCAGGGCACCACTTTGATTGACAATCCTCATCTGTGAGCTAGCAAACTTGTGCAACAGAACCTCAGTTTAGCCTTTTCACTGCACCCACATTATATTTCAGCTTCACTTTGAGAGCCAGTGTGGTATAGTGGTTAAGAGCAGTGGACTCGTAATCTGGTGAACCGGGTTCGATTCCCTGCTCCTCCACATGCAGCTGCTGGGTGACCTTGGGCTAGTCCAGTGTTTTTCAACCTTTTTTGGGCAAAGGCACACTTGTTTCATGAAAAAAATCACGAGGCACACCACCATTAGAAAATGTTAAAAAATTAACTCTGTGCCTATATTGACTATATATAAAGTAATTTTTCAATTTTTCCCACGGCACACCAGGCAACATCTCGCGGCACACTAGTGTGCCGCGGAACAGTAGTTGAAAAACACTGGGCTAGTCACACTTCTTTGAAATCTCTCAGCCCCACTCACCTCACAGAGTGTTTGTTGTGGGGGAGGAAGGGAAAGGAGATTGTTAGCCGCTTTGAGACTTCCAGCGTGATAGGGTGAGCTCCCGTTGCTCTGTCCCAGCTTCTGCCAACTTAGCAGTTCAAAAGTATACCAGCGCAAGTAGATAAATAGGTACTGCTGCAGCGGAAAGGTAAACGGCATTTCTGTGCATGCTGGCACTTGCCACGGTGTTCTGTTGTGCCAGTAGTGATTTAGTCATGCTGGCCACATGACCTGGAAAGCTGTCTGAGGACAAACGCCGGCTCCCTTGGCCTGAAGCGAGATGAGCGCCGCACCACATAGTCATGTTTGACTGGACTTAACTGTCCAGCGGTCCTTTATCTTTTCCTTTTACCTGTTCAGAGACATACTGCCTCCGACAGTGGAGGTAGAAATCCTTATGTATCTGGCTAGTCCTTACGTTACATTCATCAATGGTAAGTCTGCAGTTGGGATTCAAGTACCATAAAACTGACTACAACAAACATTTACCTCAACTGCAGTAGACATATAAATATATTCCATTATAATATTCAGACATCCTGTAGTGACTCGAACCTTTATTCAGTGCAATCCCCTGCAAGCGGCCAATAGGATATTCAAATTACACTGGGGATAGGCTCGGAATATTACCACACGAAACAGCGTAATTGTTTCCAAATGTACAGACAACTGAAGTCTTGTTGTAGGAATAATAATAAAAAGCTATGCCTCAGACCTACATGTGGAGCTTTAAAACAGAAAGGGAAATTATGATGTGTGTGTTTTAAATACATCTAGATAAATAAGCATTATGGATGCTTTTCAAGTGTATTCCTTCTGGATACATTAGAGTTGTTCAGGGGGGAAAAAGAGGGGGAGAGAGACACCTGGCTATCTCACAGCTCCTAAATCCTTTTCTAAAAATCAGTGTGCCATATATATATATATAACAGTAATTAACTGCTCTGCATGTTGCCACAAGTAAGTATGCTATGAATCATACAAGGCACTAGAATATAGTCCTGTATGAATCATATGTATGCTGTGACAGTAATGGGTTTTAATCCAAGGTATATTCGGAAACCTATGCTGTTACCTTCTATGCCTTTCAAGTACAAATGTCATGAAATTTTCAACAGCTCCTCAAGTCCTGCATAACAATTTCTGAGGCAGAAACAGTGAAGCCTAAATCAAGAGAGGAAAGATTTTTCTGTGTGTGTGTTTGTTTTTAAACAAGGAAAACCCAAACATGACTGCCCTTGAGGACACTTGATAATTGCTTGCATTCACTATCAACCCTCTGTTTGCTGGTTTGAATATGAAATTCTCACAGTGCCTTGCATAAAATGGTGGGCATTTATGCAAATTAGTATCTTGTTTATATGTATTTGCTATATCTTACCACATCTTGGGCTGGGAAGATATGCTATCAGGCAATTTTCCATTTTTAGATAACAATTTGAGAGGAAGGCCTGATTCAACTTTCAATTTAGGCAGGTGTAAATCAGCAGAAAATCTATTATAGCCAGAGGCTTCTTGCTACTTGGCAGGATGTTTTAAGGGAATCTGATCTATATTTAAGCTGATTCATACAGAACTATGTCTAGGCGACGTGTTTCAACCCTTCCTGCTACAGCAGTGTGAATTTGGGTAGCTCACAACTGGTTAAAGTGCAGCTAGAAAACATGGAGCCTCCGTCTTGCAGCTTCATTCTGTTTGCCTGGTGTGCTTCCTATGCTCTGGTAGAAACACACACCATTTCTCATAGCAGTGCCACACAATGTGAATTTTGTGTTTCGTTCTGTGTGTTTCCAACCCAGTAATAATGGTAAGCACAACTGAAATAATAATCCTTTGGATGCATCCATTTTCTACTCTGTGTTTTGCAACTGTGGTTTGTAAATAGGCAAAGAAAGTGGGGGAAGATTGGTATTTTCAAATCAGAAGGGGAGTAATTAATGCAAAGGAATGAGATTCAAAAAGAAATTTACACTGGAAAACTGGGTCTTTGATTATGAATTGCATATCCTGGTTGTATTTTGGGGGTAAATTAAAATGGAATGTGGCCACTGTCGATGAGAGCTGAGTCAAAAGCTATCAGTCAAAAGCAGAGACTTACTGGGGAGCTGCATTATTTCCATTGCAGTGGTGACCGACGATGGGGGGGAAATGCATGGTTGCATTGGGAGTGTGTGTGGGTGTGTGCATGTGCATGTGTGTATATGTGTTGGGGACCAATTAGCAGTAATGTGCCCCCTGAAGTCAGACGCTGGCACTGCTGAATTAAGCAATTAAAGACAGAAATTGCAAGAAGGCAGCTTCAGATAAAAGATAGCGTAATAAGAGCCCTGTTGCTTCAGATCCGAGGCCCATCTAGTCCAGCATCCTATTCTTACAGTGGCCACTGGAAGTAACATAGAACCATCTTGGCTTGGCTAACCTTTGCAGAACAGGCCTTATTTCTGAATAAATATTATAGAAGGTCCTTTGCCAATAAGTCTCTCATGTTACTGGATAATATACAGCTATATTAAATGCTGGGACATTTCCATTCTCCTTCCGATTATAGGGAAGCAATGTGTCAGCAGTGGTTAAGGGCCCTAATGTGGAAGCAGCCCTACCATACTTCCAGGAATGAAGAAAGCCCATGTTTTGAACAGCAGAAACCACTGTTGTGTTTTAATTTCCAGTACTTAGGAGGACTGGGCTGGATGAGCCCGATACTCCCTGAAGGCCTCCTGTTGCAAAGAGACTGAGCAGCAATGGTAACATTTGGGTGAGAGCTAAGCATTTATTTTATAAAAGGCTTAATAAACTACAGTGCACAGGCTTTATTACCATCAACAAGGTGTGTTAGAGTAACTCCTAATGGTAGGGATTAACCTTGTCATGGTCTGTTGCTTTCATTACTGTGCTAACAACGAAGTCGGCTTATCATGCTGCTCACTGTACAATCTACTTAATGCGGTGAATAGATTATTTGGTCTCAGAGTGGTGACATTTCAGGATTTTGACTTTTACAATATTATACATTTCTCCTGCTTAGCGTGAACCTGAGCCGTCAGATACTGTAGCTAACCAATTCTATTAATTTTGTATGAGAGCCTACGTGCAAAACAGTTCAAGCCACACCAGGACCATTTGCTAAATAAACTCAGCAAGCTGCCTTGAGCCAATGGCCCTACATAGGTCCATCAGAATGCAGTCCCCATATACCGCAGAGTAAGGAAGGTAGGTGCAGAGTCTGCTTTGTGGGTGAGCCCCGAGCCTATTACAGTGGTGCCCCACTAGACGAATGCCTCGCTAGACGAAAAAGTCTACGGGGCTGCTTCGCAAGGCGGATTTTTTTTTTAGCGCGAAAACCTCCGCGCTCCATTGCCGCTTCGCTAGACGAATAATTCGCTCTACGAAAAAACCCGTAGAACGAATTATTTTCGTCTAGCGGGGCACCACTGTACTTAATTCATTCCAGAGGTCCGTTCTTAGCCTGAAGCATTCTTAACCTGAAGCACCACTTTAGCTAATGAGACCTCCTGCTGCCGCTGCGCCGCCAGAGCACGATTTCTGTTCTTAAGCAGAGATCTTAACCTGAAGCGTACTTAACCTGAAGCGTACTTAACCCAAGGTACCACTTTATTTAAATTTGTTTGCTTAAACAAGTTATATACCACTTGAGTACAATCATCCCTAGGTGGTGTACATGAAATAAAACACATAAAAGGTAAAAATTGGTTAACATGATAAAATCAAACTTTGGCTAAAAGGCTTGCAGGAATAAATCAAAGTCTTCCATGTGTACCAAAAGCTGAACAGCCTGTCTGATCTCAACTGGAAGGGAGTGCCACAAAATTGGACCTGCAACATTGAACACACAACAACTGTTGGATACTAGCTTTGTATCTGAGCCATGGGGGGCCACTAACATTGACTCCCCCCAAGACCTTGGTGATCAGGCAGGGATATACAAAATTAGGCAGTCCTTGAAATATCCTGGACCCAAGTTGTTAAGCACCAGGTTCAATCCCTGGCATCTCCAGCTATGGATCCTCCTAATACAATAGATACATAATATAATATAATATATCATATCATATTATATTATATATTAAACTGCAGAAGTCGCTGCAATAGGACAGGGACTAAAAGCTCACTTCACGTTTTTAATACTCTCTCTCTCTCTCTCTCTCTCTCCCTCCTAAGATAACATTTAGATTTTCTAAAAATACATTTTGTCATAAGCTCTAGTCCTGGAACAACTATGCATGTCAAAAGGTCTTGCTTGCACTCATTCTGAAGTAAATGGCAAATATCTACACCTCTGGAGAATAGGTTAGGAAGCAAGAATCTGTCTGAATATTTAAAGAACAAAACCTTCCATAGGGATAAAGTTGTGAAAAACCCCATTGTATCTTTTTTTTATTTTTTTTTATGGAGAAAGCAGGGACTCTTTCATAGTTAGTGGTTCTGACAAAAGACATAGTCTTAAAGGATTCTCAGCAGGTTTATATCAAAGCGGTACAAAATCTACATCTGGGAAGACGTATTGTCATTGTCAAGAGTATTCCTGGAGCGAACATTTATAAACCCACCATAACAGGCAGGGAAACCACCAAAGAAAGATGCCATGCCTGAAACTAACCTGAACTGATACACTTGAATTTATGCAGTAATAAGCACAATATTTCTAGGAGTCAGTTTAACAAACCAAGTTACAAAAAATTCAAACAAATAAAAATTGCAATACAAGGCAAGTGTTAACGGTGCTTAGCTAAGGACAATCAATATTTTAGGAGATGGTACTTGTAATATGCATCATTTAAACAACTAAAATTGACATTTTACAGTAGAGTTCCAGTATGACAGATACTTATGACTAATATAGCACGTGTTTTTCAGGAGACTATTATTGTTGTTGAAACCTTTAGCAAAAGTACAGAAACCCACAATTCTTTTAATGCATTGACCTAGCACTAGCATGGGGAACCTCTGGCTCTCCAGATGTTGCTGAACTATAACTCTCATCATCCCTTGCAATTGGCAGTGTTTGCTGGGGCTGATGGTAACTAAGTCATCCACAATGCCCTTAGTTTATATTTCTGGTGCCCTGTTTGAACACCGGCGCCATTGCCATTCTAAGAGAACAAGGGAGGTGTTCACGGTGAGTGCTGGCACTGCTTTTTCCAGAAAAAATAGCACAATCCTAGTGTTAGGATTTCCCCCTAATTCTTTTATATGTACATTTTAGGTGTACACCTTAAAGATGCAACAACCCAGCAAAAATTAGTTGTTATGAGAAAACCTACTGTGTTGTGGTTTGCATAAAAAACAATAAGTGGTAAAAGGTAATGTGATAGGACTTATTTATGAGTAGACAATGGTTGTGGTTGCACTGTAAAACAGGAAACTGACAAAAATATTATTTGGGTACTTGAAAGGAATGTAGTGTTGCAAAGGAGAAGACCAATGGTGAGCATTCTTTCCCTGAGTTTCTTCATGAATAGTTTTCCCCAGCAGAAAAAAAACTGATCCAGTTTAGCACAGAAAGCTATGAACAGTCTAATTTGCATTGGAATGCTAATATTTCTATGCTTTTTCTTAAAAATGTCATTCAAGTGAGGGGGGAAAGAGAGAGAGAGGAGAGAATCCTTATTCCCTAGTTTGGCAGAATCGCTTTTGACGTCTTCGTTCCTCTCCTGTCATGCTCCTGCCTGTGTGAGGATAAATGCGCTGCAACTGGAAAAGTGAGATAAATAGCATAAGGAGAAATCATTATAAAGCGCAGTGCTTGAACGCTGCATTCTCCAAAATGCACCAGTCATAAAGCCTGACCAGGCCTGAAAGTTAAAAAATAAAATAAAATTCATATGCGAATATAGGATCCCCACAGACCATTTTCTTATGCCTCTTCCACAACTATGGAGCATTAAAAGATTGTGAACACTTTACATTTAATTGCAGGCATGCTGAAAAACCATATGACATACTCCCTGTGCAGTTATAGTGCAGAATAAAGGAATTTTACATATTAGAACTACGTTAAGGACACAATTGTTTTCCCTGCCCCCCGTAAAATGATACATGAATCTATGGAAATTGTCACAGAAGGGGCTTGGGATGCAGGTCTCTGTGACTCATAAGAAGCAAAAGCCTTTCCCTAGTCTCTTTAATTCTATTCTGAAATCATCTGCAATACAGAGAACAGGAGTATATTAGCCTATGCAGCATATATATATATATATATATATATATATATATATATATATATGTTCCCATTGTGTGCGCGGAGGACACCGATGCTCTCCGTAACCGCTGGACCAAAGCACATCAGATTAGTACAAATCATAACATGACCATCGAGGAAGGATCTAGCATAATAATTTTTTTTAAAAAAAACCACACCTGTCATGCCTAAAATATAGAATAAAGGCAAAAAAAAATGGCGCGCCTATGATACCTCACCAGCAAAAGGAATGAAGACTCCAACAGCATTCAATAGAAAGGCAGATGGCCCGTCGACATCATCAGACCTGGCCAGAGCAACAATGCCTGTGCCCTCACCTAAAATGGCCGCCACAGCTTCTCATGCTCCGAGAGAAAAAAAAAACACGGAGTAGGAGGCATGCCTGAGAGGTCGCACTGAGTAAGACCAGCTCTGAAGGGATTGTGTCACTGGGGTGTGTGATTTTGGGACTGGGTAATTTTGGGACTGGGGTGGGGGAGAATGCTCTTTAAGGTCGCCAGTGCCCTCACCTAAAATGGCCGCCGCAGCTTCGCATGCCTGGTGTTTTTACATGAGTAGAATGTAGAATGTGTTCTTTTATGTAACAGGAATCGGTGTATTTTTACATGAGTAGAATGTGTTCTTTTATGTAAAATGCATCTCTGGGTTATTTGTGGAGCATAGGAATTAGTTCATTCCCCCCCAAAAAAATATATAGTCTGGCCCACCACATGGTCTGAGGGACAGTGGAGATGCATAGGCTAATAGTATTTTAATTTTGCAACAATCATTAAAGTAAAAACATTTTATGAACTATGAGGGTTTCAAAAGGTCCATTATATGGGCAGCACAGACATTCTCTCCACACACACAGTTACCTTGAAGTTAGACTACTGTAAAGTGTGCAGTGTGGGGCTGCCCTAGATAGCTAGTAGAAACTTCAGTTGCTCTGGCTTGTGATTGGTGTGTTTTCCAATAATGTATTACAGTTTCCCTCCAGCATTTGCTGTGACTTGCTTCCTGTTGTCTTCCAGTCGCAATTTATCACGCCGCCTTTGGATTTTTTAAAAAAGATTGAGAAATGAGGCCACTGAGTCAAGGAACAGCAGTGTAATAGGTAGGTAGGAGTTAAGAGACAGCAAGCTGTCTGCCATCCTTTGCTACATATCATGGGCGTTCTAGATCATATGAACTGGGAAAGGACTACAGCGCAGTAAAGCAGATGTTTTCCATGTAGATGTTTCCTGGTTCAGTTTTGGGCCTCTCCATTTAAAAGGACAATGTAGCAGGGGATATGAAAATCCATTGCCTGGAGAGCCATTGCAGTTCAGATTAGGTAGTACTGATCTAAATGGAAAAAATATTCTAACCTGGTATAATGGAGCTTGCTATGATTTACTGTACATTTATGGGCACAGGGGTGGACTTTGGTCTTTCAAATTCTGTAGCATCCTGTGTGAGGACACATTTTGTGTGTGTGTGTGTGTGTGTCCCAACTTCCATTCTTCCCAATTTACTACAGCATAGTTTTGGCTCCCTGTGGCACCCCCTAGGATGGGTGCTCAGTGCAGGGGAAGCAGTCATGCTGCCCTAAATCCGCCTGTGGTGGAGACCAGCATGAATTTATCAAGTGAAGACGAGTGTCCTGGCTAGCAGGACACAGCCTAGATTCAGACCAAAGTGAGGAACGGGTGAACTTCTGGATGCTGTTGGACTTAAACTACCCTCAGCCCCAGCCATCATGATCAGGGATTATTGGAGTTGTAGTCCAACCACACCTGGAGAGACAAGGTTCTCCCCTTCTGGCCTTCATGCTCCAGCCATTCTTACTGGGAATATAATTTTGCATTTGTGCTCCAGAGTTAATTGTGGTGCTAAACTAAAAATTGATCCATAGAACTAAGCTGTTCATGTAACTGACTCTAGGCAATGAATGTACATATTTAGTAATGTGTCTTAAAATACGGTCATGCTCAGAATTTCACTTATCAGCAAGCAACACTGGGGTCAGATGCTGCTGAATATGATTTCAACAAACCACTGAGTGATATTTTTAAATCTCTAGAATATTTTTAGTTTTCCTTTTTTGTTGTTGTCGTCAAGAAAATAACAGCATGTTCAGTCCTGAGGTTCCTATTTATTATGTCAACAGAAACATGCTTTTCACCAAACAGAATCTGTGGTACTTTCAGATGTGGAAATACAGATATTTTAATGTTATGCATCATTAACTGTTATGCGCAGGAGTACCGTGCTCAATATCTTTCTCAAAGGCTTAACATTATCCATTCTGAATGATGACTTTTTGGTTTAACAGTGAGGCAAGGTTTATTGGCATTTAGGCACCTGCGGTGTTACACCGACATCATTAAAACAAGTCACGCTTATGTGAACAATGCAACATGGTGGTAGGTGTAAACAAGACAGACACTGCTGGGTTGTAGGTTTAAGCTCATTGTAGAAAGGATGAACTCATTCTATCCGACATTTCCAGCTGTGCAAACAGCAGTGCCGAGTGAACGGCAGTTAACTTTACTAATACACAGGGATTAGAACAGAGGTTGTGCTACATATAAATGGCGCCTGCATAAAGTCTGCTTAAAGTAGATGAATGTTACACAGATGAAATAAAGGAAACTCACTGGTGCATTTTCTCGGATGTCATGCAATGGGATGCAGCTCCCTATACATTCCTGGTATTAATTCTTTGGCTTGATAGCAGCTTTACCTCTCTTAGGAGCTCTGCTACACAATGTGACAAATTTCAGCATGTCAAACTGGACATAGAATAGGCACAAGGGGACCCAAACTTGGTTGCAGTTGCAGTTACAGGTAGGTAGCCGTGTTGGTCTGCCATAGTCAAAACAAACAAACAAATTTTTCTTCCAGTAGCACCTTAGAGACCAACTAAGTTTGTTCTTGGTATGAGCTTTCGTGTGCATGCACATGAAAGCTCATACCAAGAAAAAACTTAGTTGGTCTCTAAGGTGCTACTGGAAGGATTTTTTAATTCTTTATTTTGTTTTGGTTGCAGTTGCTTAAACTTCCTTCTGATATTCTGTAATCCTTCTATGTACTTCTATAGAGCTTGCCACACACCCCTTTTTCACACACCCATTTCTGGTTGACCACCTTGCTGATGACTTTGTTAGTGAGGAAAGGCCATAGCTCAACAGTGAACATCTGCTTTGCAGATTCAATCCCTGGCATCTCCAGGCAGGGCTCGGAAAGACTCCTGCCTGAAACCCTGGAGAACTGCTGTCAGTCATTGAAGACAATATTGAACTAGGTGCTCAGATTAAGTATAAGGCAGCTTTCTTAAACGCTATCGTGTCTTAAAGGTAAAGGTAAAGGACCCCTGACAGTTAAGTCCAGTCGTGGACAACTCTGGGGTTGCGGCGCTCATCTTGCTTTATAGGCCAGGGGAGCCGGTGTTTTGTCCACAGACAGTTTTTCCGGGTCATGTGGCCAGCATGACTAAGCCGCTTCTGGTGAAATCAGAGCAGTGCACGGAAATGCCGTTTCCCTTCCCGCTGGAGCGGTACCTATTTATCTACTTGCACTTTGATGTGCTTTCGAACTGCTGAGCAACAGGAGCTCACCCCATCACAGGGATTCAAACTGCCGACCTTCCGATCGACAAGCCCTAGGCTCTGTGGTTTACACCACAGCGCCACCCACATCTTAAAGACCAGCTTAAATGGCTGAAATTTAATTTTGTTGTTGTTCAGTCGTGTCTGACTTTTCATGACCCCATGGACCAGAGCATGCCAGGCACGCCTATCCTTCACTGCCTCCCGCAGTTTGGCCAAACTCATGTTAGTAGCTTCGAGAACACTGTCCAACCATCTCATCCTCTGTCTGAAATTTAATAGGTGCAGGTTTTTTTCCCCTTGTATGGAAATAGTGGTGGAAAAAGCTTTCTTTGTCTACTTCTGGCAGTTACAGGAGCTGCAGCAGCAGCAGCAGCAACAACAACAACAACAATAACAATAACAATAACAAAGTGACTAGGATCCTTTACTTTCTCTCTCTAAATTGTCACCACATGATTCTTCCACTCTATTTTAGCCACATTGATAAAACTGCAGGGGCGTTATTAAGCTGCCACCTCTCCCAACTTGTTTCTGTCACTCATCCGTCCCTCAATATAGTTTTTCCTTTCGGAGTGCAGCTGAAATTTTTACTTTGTTATGTTTTCTCTCATGGAACGCTGGAATACACACACACACACACACACACACACACCCAAACACTTCCAGTTCTAGATTTCCAAAAGCCTTTCCTGACTTTTGTCAGTGCTGGCTCCAGTATATTGCTACCAGCAGGAAATAGATTACTAAATGTATAACCATTATATGTTTGTGAGAGGTTTCTTCCTTAACATCTCAACTCTGTTAGTCCTAATTAACAAAACAAAACAAACAAAAGCATTTCTGAATACAAAGTCTGTGCCACATCAAAAACTGGAGCTCCCATTTCTGGCTGCCATAGATGGAGCTCAGTCCACATATTTGGCTTGAGGTGGGGTGGAGGAGTGCCATTCCATTTGCAGTCCAATTCTATGCCTGTTGGGTGAGAAGTAAACTCAACAGACTGCAATGAGATTAACTCCAAAGGAAGAATGGGGAAGATTCAGTTTGCATTTGAAGGCAAGCTTAATGATTTGTATTTTCCAGAACAATATGTGAACTGAAACACAGTTATCCTTCAAATTAGCACTGATCCGAAATCTGCAATGCCATGTAATGTGTACAAAAATGCATTTACTGTGGGAAAGTGTTCAAATAAATGCATATATTAGTGAAAATAAAATACAGAAATGAATTATAATACCAGGAATTGCTCTGTGAAAATTAGGCAAAAATAGCACATAAAAATGTGCATAGAAGGAGAAATTCACATGAAAAATGCTGATGAGGACTTTTTCTTGTAAATGAACAAACTGGCGTAAAAATGTGGAGAACTGAACTGGAAAAAATAAAAATGGGAGAGAAACTGAAATTGACATATTCACATATGCAATGAATAGTATTGGGTATCTAATCAGTTTTAAGCAAAAGATGTTGATGAAGGCAAAGACCAGGTTATAAAAATGGTTGCTACATCTTGAATGAAAAGAGACAAACTTTTTTGTTTTGTTTTGAATTGAACACCCTTGTCACCTGTCTTTCTTCTGTCATGGGGGTATATGTGGAATTCCCAGGCAGTGCCTCATCCTGGCACTAGTTATACATGTCAGTTAATACAGTTGCAGCTTGGTGTATTATACACATCTTCCTGAAGAGTGTTTCAGTTCTTTATTTTATATACAGTCATACCTCGAGTTGTGTACGCTCCGTGTTGCGTACGTTCGACTTACGGACCTCCTCCCCATGATGCGCGGGTGCGCAGAAGCGTTCATGTTAAGCATTAACGAGTTACGTAGCGCGATCCGGAACGGATCCCGTGCGTAACACGGGGTACCACTGTGTGTGTGTATATATATAAAATATTATGTATTATTTAATAAGAACATTGCACACAGAATAGTCATATGCTGCGATGAATATTACAACAGAGAGAAATGCCAGTGTCTTGTATGGTTGGGTAAGAAGATACACAAGTTTCCCCTGATCTGCAGAACCACATAAATCACCCAACTGTGACTTTTTATTGAACCAATATAGCTAATGTTTGTGCATCAAAAGAGTCACCCTGTGCCAATATCATCTTGTCCTCATTTCCCGCCCCCTGTGTTGCTGCCTTCCCCTTACACATCACCACTTTTTTTTTCTTCTAGCCAGAGAGGTGGGAAACCATTTCCCTTTGGAGCTTATTTCTCTGTGAGCAGCAGGGGAAATGCTATAAATATGGCTTGGCCTGTCCTCTTTTCCTTCAGTAGCTGAATGCTTTGTGTCCACTCTGACAAAATTTCAGCTACCCTCTATGACCTTATCTGGACCCAGATACAGCTCTTGCAACCAACCACTGGTTATCACATCTATTATTTTTATCGTTGTTGTTGTTCAGGAATTAGAATTGCACATAGTTTTGTGAACATCTTGCTTAAACTATTTTGCCTCTTTATTTTAGGTGAATTAGTTCTAAAGAATTGCTTTTAACTTATTAAGTAGATAATTCTTTCTTTAAAAAACAAACAAGATTTTCCTCAGTCTCTTTCCTCACCCTTAAGTGCAGAACTAGACCAATATTTCTTAAAGTTGAAAGCTTTCTGTATTTGAAAACAGGCTCCTGGGGAAATGGTTAACTGAGTATAATAGAAATAAGCCAGTCATTGAAGCCTTTTATCTTGATGGCAAACAGATTTTGCCAGTCTTTTTGTGCTTTGGGAATCTAGAAAGTTTGTTGTGAATAAGGGTCTCTCATGTAAGCAAAGACTTGCGAGCCAAAGCTTCACATCCCCACTGCCCCTCAACTGGATAGGAAGAACTAAACACAACACAGCTTATTGGGTCAAATAAGAACCAAGCTCTATTGGTTACATCTGAGGTTTGGCAAAGGCACTGGGCATAACCATTGACTTCTGACCTGCCTGCCAGAAGTGAATCTGGATCAACCCTACAGTGAGGGAGTCCTATGACTTAAATCAATTTGGGGGACCCCGCACGGATCACTACCTTGATGAGTGCTGTGGCCCAAGCCCCCACCTGGGCATATGGACAGAAGCAGCTCCTCTCAGATGTCTTTAGTGGAATACCCTATCATTTGGAGGCAGAGACTACAACCTCACCTCCTTCCAAGGGTTTACCCAAGGCCCAAACTGCCAACCTAACCCAAATGGGCTCGCCGTCAAACCCCTCACACCTGTAACAAGACTTCAGGCCCTCCACTGGGTCTGTCCGCCAGATTTTGTTTCCTTCTACTGAAAGGTGCACACCGTCTGCCCTGAACAAAGTCTCTTTGTCAAAAGTAATGCATACCTTCCAACATGTCAAGGACGAAAACCATGACATATGTCTTCCAGGATGTGTTCCTGTGCAAGAGCATGGAGCCCAAAAATGCACGTTTGGGGGCACTGTGCTCTCCCACAAGATCAATCTCGCATGTTTTGGGGCGCCGTGCTCTTGCGTGAGAGCACAGCCCCCCCCAAAACAGGATGCTCCAAATTAATTTGGACAGTTGAGGGGTATGGTAATGCTTGGATGACAAATCACCCAGCTGTTCATCAGCAGGACCTTTGGCCTTACTCCATGGATGGCCTTCCTTGCGTGGTTAATTCCCAGCACTACAAACTAAATAGGAAGGAAAAACTGAGGGTGGTTATTAAAAATATATATTTTCCATAAACATGAGTATATTATATTTAGTGAAACTTACCCATGTATATTATAGGGAGCAAAATGAGAGTGAATGTTTCCTTTTACAAGTAGGTGCTACAAGCCAGGAAGCTGGAAGACATATGTATGTGGGGAATGAAAATGTGCTGAAGATCAGCTGAAATAAATGCATTTTAATTTGTCTCCTGAACATTATTGTAGAGGCTAACCAAACCTCTATGGGTAGGGAGTTCCTCAGCTGATGTCATGTCACTGAGGAGGCCCTGCTGTATGACGCAGCCCCACAGTCCAAGCCCCATTGAGGAAAATCGACTGTACCTTAGATGTTTCTCTCATCTTGTTGCTGCATTGGAGTCTTCCCTACTTTTCTCCGTCATATCTGAAACCACGCTAGGATTTTTATTTTACTGCATAAAAAGAGGGGTATGTGATGAACAAGCAGAAGCCCCACTGCTGCTGCCTCCATTATTGTTGTCCTTTGGGTAAATTATTTCAGTATGTAGTTCTGTCCATAAGTAGTCCATGCATTTTTTATTGCTTTGAAGTAAATGGCATTGCCCACTTATTTCCATTTTGGCTCCAAACACAAATCCCTGCTGAATGGGTTGTTGAATTACCACATCCTCTTGGATCAAATCGCAGTGTGCTAATCATTTTGAAGATCTGTATACCTTGATACAGAAGAATATGATTTTCTCAGTCAAAACTCCCTCAGGATATGATTCCCTCAGTTAAAATTCTCCAAACAGGGAATTTTTTATCACCATTTAAACACATCTATTAGCCTGGCAAAGATCCAACCTAGAGGCCAAGGAAAGACATTTTCCCTCCTGAGGGAAGAGTAAACAGTTCAACTGCCAGAAGAGGAAATTTGTTTCAAGACAGATTTATACAGAATAACAGCATGAACTATGTTCTACTAAGCCCCAGCACCGCCCCACTGATTTCAATTATGTCTTTGCCAATGGCTACAAAAATCAAGCCATAATACTTATATAGGGATAAGAATTGTTTCCTTATTCTTTCAGTTATAAAATAAACATGATTAAAGCAAACATAATTGAAATAAAATGAGTATGAAATGCCACTAATTGCATTGATTGTTGAAGATTGTCCAGTTGGGTCACTGGTGAAAGAATGGTGAGTGTTACATATTTTTGTGCTGGAGTCTTTTATTTGCGGTGTCCTTCTCTTCAAAACCTATAGTATTTCTTAAATGTTAAGAATGTAATCAGGTAAAGTGCTCAAGCACCCACACTGTGCTGGAGGGGTTGTGGCCGTGGGTTTATTGGGATGGTGCAGCATATGTACTTTTGTTAATACATTTTGAAGTAGAGATTACATCTCTACTGGTTGCAATTCATCTATTGACTACTCAAAATTGGATAATTTGCAGTCGTCTGCTTGGAGACAAATGGTTTATTATACTGTTCAAAGCACAGAATGGGCGGCAAATAGAAAATGGTTTTGTGGAAATATGATACGCTTTTATAACATACATATCAGAATCTGCTTCTGACATGCACCCTCCCGACAAGGCATGTCCCGTTATGGCAGGGCATATTTGGCTCACGCCTGTACTTTATTCTCATGAGGGGAGGGGGTTAATGTTTAATGTATAGAATGTATGCAGGCTTCTTGTGGAAAAAATAAACACACACACACGAACACACAGCTCTCAAAATATGAAGAAGCTGCCATATAATCCAGTAGGTATTGTATCATATGGCCGAGAACACCTGAAAAAGATTCCTCAATGAGATATTTCTAAGTAAACAATACAGTATAGTAGGACTGCACACATGCTAAGGGAATCATCATTGCCAACAACATTCCTTTTAATATCTAACTTTAATTGCTAAATTCCATGTATAAGACAGCCCATGGTTTTACACTTAAAAATTTGGGGTGGAAACCTTGTCTTATACACGGAAAAATACGATAAGTGTGATATATATATATATATATATATATATATATATAGAGAGAGAGAGAGAGAGAGAGAGAGAGAGAGTGTGTAAAAGGGGGGAAACACACACACACACACAACACCAATGGCATGATGAGCACTGGATATGTCTTATTGTCCCAATCAGGAGGCACGAAACATTAAAGGTGTCATCTTGAGGAGTGGCAGAAATTGGCTCTATGTGGGGCTTCCCTCACAGTTGATCCGGAAGCTGCAGCTAGTGTAGAATTTTAATTTTAGTGTGTAATTTTAATCTGTGTTAGTATTTTAATTTTTTGTATGTTTTAAAGTAAGGTTGTAAATTCTTCTTGCTTCTACTGTTTTATCTTCTGAAAACCACTGTGAGGTGGTTGTTTTTTTACCATCAAGCGGTGTATAAATTTTATGAAATAATAAATAAATATTGAATCCCCTAACAGATTATTGTATCCTAAACAAGGGAAATTCTAGGTGCACATCTCTTGATGCTAACCCCCCCTCCTATGCATGAATCCAGCTTTGAAGGGCTCTGTCTACTTTGAGGCTAGAAGAAAGGCAGGAATGAATTAGGAATACTGTATATAAAAAGTGCTTCAACTGATGTTAATAAACACCTCCTCCAAGGATTCTTTAAGCTGTGAAAGAACTAGAGCCCTAGTAGTGCTCTGTAAAAAGCAATGAAACTTGGGTCTGAGGATATGGGCTTTCTCTGTCCAAATTTTCCATACACAGCAGGGAGAACAAAGTGAGCATACATCACCCACCCCACACTATGTTATTTAGGTTCAATGCCAGATACACATGTTTTTCCTACTCACTTAGCCTTGAACAGTCAGTACAGAGCAACTGCGTGACAGCATGAAGGCTGCTAAGGTTCAGGGTTAGATAAGCCGCTCATCTAGTTCCAGAAGAGCTCAGCAGTCTTGCAATATGTTATTTCCCTCTCTGCCCTCCAATAATTCCTTGCAACTCCCCAACTTGTTTCTTTTGATACCAAATGTGACCGCCCATAGACAAGACCACCCATAGACAAAGCAGTGATTTCTGTATACCCGGGGAGTCCCCAAGTGTGCAGAAAAAGATTTGTTCAGAAATTTTAAAGGTCAGGGGGATAGTTTGGTGAGGACTGAGCATATTTATTGCCCTCCAGGAGCCACAGATGGCCATCTGAGGGTGGGGACCTGTTTGTGTGTGTAAATCAACCTGCTTAAAGTCCCTAGCAGAGTCTAGTATCCTGGAGTCTGGACAGGAAACTATCCTTCCAAGGATCAGTTGCAAAGAAGGGAGAACTAGCATCTTGTATATAGAATGAGGTAAAAAAAACGAGTTAGGGATTGTATACCATGAGCTGTATGCCATTTACCTATTTATCAGCCCATCTATCCCATACTAGTGTAGAAGGAGGTAAAAATACTATTCTCCCCAGTTTGAGCAGCTCAGGTTCAGAGCTAGGTGAGCAGTTTCCTGCTCATTTAACCCTGAACCTCAACAGTCATCGCTATAAGGCAAATAAATGTGCTCCAATGCTAAGTACTGAGCTTCAGGTCTGGGTGAGCAAAACTCTGCCCATCTAGACCTGGAGATTAGCAATTTCAGCTATTATGCTATAGGAAGCATTTCCCAGTTGTTTACCTTCTCCCTCATTTCTTGTGTGTCCCCAATTTATAATTTCATATTTTCAAACATATGCCAGCAGAGGGCCCATTGATTAAAAAAAAAAAAAACCCTGCTCCTTTTGTTCACCACTGCAACTGGCTCTTTATTCACCCGTTTCTGATTCTTGCCTAGACAACGGTGGTGTTGAGAAGGAGGAGCAGTAGGTGCCAAAGCTGCTGGTTCATCACCTGGCTAGCAAGCTAGAAGGTGGAAGAGGAACTGTAGCAGCTGGTGATAATGACATTAAAGATGTAGACTCATTGTGGGATGGGATCTTGCCCATGGGCTCAGCAATTTACTATGTGTGTTTGTTGTTCCCTCACACACAAGGTGTTCAACATTTGTTTTAATAGGACTTGCAGTTTAAAGACTCCTCTCATGCTGAACTTCCCCATTTTAAAAAGATGGGATGTCTTGGACATGCACGAACACCAGCTATTCACTGGCATGTTCATGGAAGTCTAGGTCAGGGTATATCAAGTGCTAGTGATCAATAGACTTTTTCTCAGATGCTACAGGCAACAAATCTGCCTTTCTCTATGCTTAAAGATCTTGAAGGGCTCTCTTCACTGCTACTCAAGATTTGAAATTTCATCCGAGATGTGTTCATTATCAAAGACGGTAAAGTTCAAATACAAATTATACTCGAATAATATTCCAAATCTGCTGGAAGACTTGTTAGAAATAAAAATGTTAGAAATAAAAATGAGAGCCCCCTTCTAAGCACAGTGGGTCTGTAGGCTCTCTGGTTGCTAAATCATGGGAAAGAAGAAGGCATGAGTGACTCTTTTGGAAGATAAACCTGTTTTAAGAAGGATTAAAATATATAAACTGATCTACTCAGTTGGGCATATCTCCTTGCTCTGCGTGTGCTCACTCTGTGCCTGTTAACTATTTTTAACTGGCAAGAATGTATGCTCTGCGTGCAGACAGTGGTACTTTAATAGGGATTTTGCGTGTTTAATAAGTTGCCTTCTCAAAGCTCCCACCCAATACGTATATTTCTTTCCCTGTTTCTCCCCTGCCATATATCAGGAGGGTTGCCAACTCGTTCTGGCAGGATTTCAGTGCCGTCAAACAGCTACGTGATGGGCAGCAAGTCAAGTGGCACAACTCTTCCCAGCATGGAGGTGCACCGATGGGGGAAACTCCCCATGCTAAATATCTGTCTGTCACCGTGAAGCTGTTAAATTGACAGGAAATGTTCTGGGAGGAGGTGGCAGGCTGCTTGTCCATTCATTAGCAGTGCAGCCGCCTTTTATGTGAAATAATGATGATCCATTTTCTGTGTTTTGAAAACTGTGGTCTGTAAATAGAACTCTTACCCTCCAGTATTTTGGTAGGGCAAAGTGTGACACCCCCCTCCCCAGCATCATCCTGCCACCCCCTTTGAGTGCCCACTTGCTCACTTGCCGCCACTGCCCATCCACCGCTGCTCGCTTGCCACTGCCTCTGCCCACCACCCACCTTACCTTAGCTGCCTCTTCTGAGGGCTGATGGGAGCTGTAGTCCCGGAAGGGTGCCATGTTGGTAGGGAAGGGAATGCTGCTAACGCCCCAGGAGCTGCTTCCACAGTCACCATACTCAGGCCATGTGAAATTGGGGCAACCCAGTACGAAGGCAGAGCTTGTGCTGCCTTCAGAGAAAGTGGGGCCATCCCCACTTGGCAGGTATGAGAAGTGTGTGTGTTGGGGAAAAGGTTAGCATTTTAAATTCAGGGAAAAATAATTTCCAATGAATGAGATTCAAAAAGAGGTTTATACTGGAAACTAGACCTGTGTTTATGCGTTGAGCAACCCTGGTTGAGGAATTGCATTCGGAGGAAATTAAAGTGGCAGGTGGGTACTGTGACTGGGAGCTGAGATTGGCTCACATTCAAGAGTGGCACTACCACTTGGCCTCCTCTAAAATGCCACCTGTGGGGTTTGTGGGGAGTTGCATTCCTTCCACTACTTTGGCATTGGCATGATTTTTTTTAAATACTGCATGGTTGCATTGGGAGTGTGGGTAATTGTTGGGGGCCAGTATGCAGCACTGTGCCAAGGGCCTCCTGAAGTCTTACACTGGCCCTGCTGAATAGGAAACAATTAAGCAATAAAACTAGAAATTGCAGCTTCTGATTAAACTTGAAGAGAACATAAGAAGAGCCCTGCTGGATTGGACCCAAGGCCTATCTAGTCCAGCATGCTATTCTCAAACATCCAACCAGATGTCTACAGGAAGCCCGCAAGCAGAACCTGAGTGCAACAGCACTCTATCCACTCATGATTCCCAGCAACTTTTATTCAGAGGAGGATTGCTTCAGATTTTTTTGAACAGCTTAGTTCTCGAACGTTTTGGCTCCCGAACACCGCAAACCCGGAAGTGACTGTTCCAGTTTGTGAACTATTCTTGGAAGCCAAACGTCCGGCGGGGCTTCTGCAGCTTCTGATTGCCTGCAGCAGCTTCCTGCAGCCAATCAGAAGCCACGCTTTGGTTTCCGAATGTTTTGGAAGTTGAACGGACTTCCGGAATGGATTCTGTTCGACTTCCAAGGTACTACTGTAATACGGAACCATCATGGTTTTGCTAATCTTAGTTTTCTACCCCATCCCTACCAGGCTGCCAGAGCTAGCCTTACAATTAAGCATGAGTGAGTCAAGCAGCTGATTTGGGGTATAATGAAATTGCAAAAAAAAAAAGCTATCTAATTTTACTATTGTGTGTGGGTTTTTTTTCATTTCATTCTAGGGAGAGGTGCTTCTGAACTTTTCTGCCTTCAGTGCCAAAATAACTTGACCTGTTTTGGGTATTATGTACATTCACTTTGGGGTAGATGAGTGGCTTTTGTCCTGGCTCGGGTAGCATTTTGAGAGGGGTGGGCAATCTTGGAATATGTTATTGATGGGGTATAAAGGTAAAGGTACCCCGGACCATTAGGTCTAGTCGTGGACGATTCTGGGGTTGCAGCGCTCATCTCGATTTATAGGCCAAGGGAGCAGGCATTTGTCCGCAGACAGCTTCCGGGTCATGTAGCCAGCATGACTAAGCCGCTTCTGGCTATACTTGATGGAGTATAGCCCCATCAAATATACATTTCTGAATATTGCAGAATAGCCCCATGACCAAATGAATTATAATGCATTATTCCACCCAAAAAAGGCATAGAACACGCATTGCCTACAGGGATGTTGGTATTTGATGCACTGGCAAGTCAGTTGATGTCACATTTTACAACCTGATACATGGATATTTCTATCCCTTTCTCCCCCCTCCTATGTCTTCCCTCCCTCCCTCCACTGCCTGTTGTGTCAGTTTTGCTAGTTCCTCACTTTTGTAAATCAAAAAGGTGGAAGACAACAGTAAACCATCACTAAAGGGGAGATGTAGGAGAATGTATAGTGCAGGCCTAAATATGTCTACTCAGAGGAAAGTCTTATTGAATTAACTGAGGTTTACTTCCAGGTTAGTGAGACTAGGATTGCAGCATTAAATAGTTAAATTTGTTAAATTTATCCATTGCATCCCACAGCTGCAGAAAGTCCCAAAGCAAATAAAATAAAATATTTTTTTTAAAAAAACCTGAGACATAATTCATAACAAATGCATATGTCCGTATTTCTGGTCTGTGACCATAACAAATTGATTGTTACTTTAAGAATAAATGAATCAAAACAAGTTTTTAATATGAGTAGCCCCATTGAAATTAAAGATTTTACATTAATTGTGTCTGTGAATTTTAATGGTTAACTCTGAGGATGACTAACATTGGATACAACCCAAGATATCCATTAAGCCAATATCAAAATACTAAAAGTAATAATCACTTAAAAACAAGATTATCCACTCACATTCAAGAGAAAAATGAATGAAGTGACAACTCTATTTTTCCATGCCTTTGTACCAGCACTACATTTTGTTTGTGTCTGTTGCTCTGCTCAGCTGACACCACAACAGAGCATGGGATCAGACTATGAGGCTGGCAGTATTCTGGAATATTTCCACTGAAGTGAGAATAGACGAATATAGCAGACTGTGTATAAGAGTGGCTGTAACAAACTGGCAACTATATTAAACAAAAAAGGGGGGATGTTAATGCATTTAAGATGACTGCTATATAAACATCTCTCTTTTACAGTGAGATAAGAGTCTCCCACAGATGTGTTGAACCAAATAAGTTCAATGTAATGTCATTCTAAGCTAAGAGCCATATGTTTTCACTATTTTTATTGGTCAACACACTTGCTGGTTTAATTAGATTATGCTGGAAATGAAATACAGTTCTCCTACTATGGCAAATCTGATTCCTATAAGAGTCATATGGCCAGGAAGTAGTAACAATGAATCTCAAACTGTTATCTCTGGGAAAAATCTTGAAATTACCCCGAGGGTGGCTGAGGACTATGATACAACACGGCTAGGACAGAATAAGCAGAGGGATTTCCGGACCAGAATAATGTGCTGATTGTGGGAAATGTTCATGGTTGCATCTCCTCTGTTGGTTAGATCACAATCAAATTGGGAGGAAAATCCACAGAATACAATTTAGAATATGATTTCTTAAAAGTACTCTGAAAATCAGTGTTTCTAACAAAAACATCTCCAATCACTGAGGGTGCTCTAAGCGTGTTTGTGGAGAATAGTGGGGTTTTTTCTCTCATAAGCAAACAGCCCCACTGAGCAATTATAAAAGGCTGGTTCTAATTAGAGCCAATAATAAATTTCAGCAGCTTGAAATCTATGCATGCTGCAAAGATCAATCATGAAACAAGAACTGCAGAGAATTCTGATCTCATATGTGAATAGAAATGAATACTGTTAATACATGAGGTTAAAACACATTAATGTTCCCACAACACAACACACCCATGTTTTATGTGCATAGCATATAATTTTAGGGATCTATTAGTGATGACATATTGTAATTGTAATTAAGAAACTCCCATCCATATTAAACTCCCTTCTCTTTGAATTTGTTTGACTATGGGATCTTACCCAGTAGTTCCTTAAGCTTTATGAAATCAGCCTTCTTAAAGTCCAGATTGCATGTCCGACTACACTTAACTTTTCCTTGCCTCTGTATAATGAAACCAAGAGGACATCACCACCTCCTCCCAAGAATCCCAGCACTTCCTGGGATAACTCAAGTCGGTAGAGCAGGAGCGAAAGATCCCTGCATTGCATTGGACTGAACTAGATGACCTTCTTGGTCCCTTCCATCTCTACAATTCTGTGATTCTATGACTCCACTTTTCAATCAGTTCCTCCCTATTGGTGAGGACTAGGTGCAAGGCAGATAACCCTCTTGTTGCTTCTTCCACCTTCTGGGAGATGAAATTGTCAGTGAGGCAACGGAGGAATTTGTTGGGCATTGCATTCTTCGTAGAGTGCGAATTCCAACAGCTATTGGGGTACTGTAGTTGAAGTCTCCCATGACCACTGTATCTCTCCTTTTTGAATGTTTGGCAATCTACCCTTGGAAGGTATCATCCAAGTCTTCAGTCTGGCTTGGAGATCTATAGCAGTAAGGTCACTGTTATTTCCCTTGCCGACAATTTTTACCCTTATACTCTCAATCTGCCTTCCATGCTCCAGGTCATGGTTCTCCACACATACTTTCAATATAATGCTACTCCTTCTCCCTTCCTGTTTGGGCCATAGTATGTATGTATGTATGTATGTATGTATGTATGTATGTATGTATGTATAAATAGGTGGTATAGAACACCTCCTTGGCATGCAGAAGGTTCCATATTCAATTCCTGGCATCTCCATGTACAGGTAGGTTTGGGAAAGACTTCTGGGCAAAACCCTGGAGAGCCCCTGCCAGTCTGTGTTGACAATACAGTGGTACCTTGGGTTAAGAACTTAATTCATTCTGGAGGTCTGTTCTTAACCTGAGGTACCACTTTAGCTAATGGGGCCTCCTGCTGCTGCAGCGCTGCCGCCGCATGATTTCTGTTCTCATCCTGAAGCAAAGTTCTTAACCCGAGGTACTATTTCTGGGTTAGCGGAGTCTGTAACCTGAAGCATTTGTAACCTGAAGCGTCTGTAACCCGAGGTACCACTGTACTGAACTAGATGGACCAATGATCTGACTCAGTATAAGGAAGCTTCCCATTTTCCCAGTGTTGCATCTGTCTACAGTGGTACCTCTGCTTACAAACTTAATTCGTTCCGGAGGTCTGTTCTTAACCCAAAACCGTTCTTAACCTGAGGCGCACTTTTGCTAATGTGGCGCACTTTTGCCGGCGGCGTACAATTTCTGTTCTCATCCTGGGGCTAAGTTCGGAACCCAAGGTACTACTTCCAGGTTAGCAGAGTTTGTAACCCGAAGTGTTGTAACCTGAAGTGTTTGTAACCCGAGGTACCACTGTATTCTTTTACCATAGAAAAAAATCTATTAAGGTGTGGTGGTGCAGCCACCCTTCTGACACTGGTGGTGTTGCAGTTTGTCTGGACAGAGTGAGGCAAGATAGTAGCAAGGTCAGGGCTGTGTGGACCCACTGGCAGAGCCAACGCAGTGCTCTCACCCACACTGCCCTTGTACTGCTGTGCCCCATGCCTGCCCCTTCCAGCTGATGGCTCCACACCACAACAGCTGCCACTGCATTAAGGATAGAAAAAAATGAAACAGCAGCTCAATTTCTTTATAAGTGTGGACAGGAAAGATGAAACAAGTAGGGATGTGTGGTTCCTTGGGCATTCAGTTGATGTGTTGGAGATGTCCCTACTTTCATGATTTATTGCCATATATTTCCAGATGCAGAAACTTCTATTTCATTTCATGCATGACAAGTCCTTTCCCTACAGTGCTTTGGTGTGGGTTTTTTGGTTGTTGTTTTTTTGCCTTCTCTGCATCAGACATACTATCACTGTCTCCTTAGCACTGCTGTCTGTTCATGTGGGGACCTGATTGAGTCCCAAGTACATATATTCCGATGTATGTAGTAGAAACTGTTTAATCTCACTTATTTATATGCACTTCTTGAAAGGAAAGCAGCACCAAGACCATGAAATCTCATTGCTTCAGTTACAAAATAAGAATAAAGTGTTTGTCCTGATCTATTCTCAAAATTGGCTTTTATCTGTCCATTTGAAGATACCCTTTCTCTTGCAGCAGTGACTATTCTTTTTGCCTAACCTTTTAATGATGAGTTTGTTCTTGTAATTTTATTTCCAAAACTAAAATAGTATCAATTGGGGGTAACATCATACTATTTAATGTTTAATGGCTTCCCACTGGAATGAAAGTATGGGAGTCTACCAACCACATTTATTGCTATCCCCTAGAGAAGCCAGAATAATTTAAAGTAATGAATTAAGCAAATTCCCTAGGAATCTTATCCTTCAATAAGGAGGATTAATTTAGGTATTAACATGTAACAGTATCTACAATCTTTGCTTGTGGTGTAGATTAGAGCATGTTGTGCCCAACACGATTAGTGCAGATCAAGCAGGTTTCATTACTCCTGGAATTATTTAATTATCTCAGTACTTTCATTATGAAAATAAATGAGTTTTATTTATTTATAATTTCTTTACTCCTGCCAAAAACACATGGGGCACGATTCAGACAGATTAAGCATATTTAAACCTGTTGGTTACAATGGGAATGGTGTAAGCACATGAATTAGCTTCCTACTGAAATCATGGGAATTAAAGTGCTTAATTTTGTCTGGATGGCCAATTGTGTTCTACCTCAGAAAGGCCAGCCCCAAAATGCAGATTTGTTTTGCCTAAGCACATGAAGCAATTCTACAAATGGAATAATCCCATAAATCACATTTATTTCAGGATGCTGTAGTGGCAAAACTGCACATAGTGTTCCAGGGACATTATTCAGGTCTGCATGTTATTCCAGTCATCTAGTGGTAGAATCATAATAGTTTGTTAGTCACTAAAGATATGACTGTAAGCAGTGGAGGCTGGTCTATTAGGGCAAACAAGGAACTGCTCCACTGATCTCAGAGGGCTGTCAGCCAGCCCTCAGTTGCCTGCCATCTTACTTACGATTGGTCCAGAGGCGGCTTCCTCAGGCTGTTTAAAGCAAATGTCCCTTCAGAGAATCCTGGGAACTGTGGCATATTAAGGGTGCTGGGAGTTGTATCTCTGTAACGAGTACACTACCCTTCTCTGGATTCCGTATAGAAAGCATAACAATGTCCATAAAAAGGCAGGCCTGTTGAACATATAATACAAAGTGCAGAATATAAAATAATAATATGATTGCAGAAATATAGGACATCCTCTTATCCCACTGCATCTAAGAATACTGTAAGACCTAGTTCTTGAAATGTGTTTGTAAGCTCTTTCATGGGAAATGTTTGACATCTTGTAGTCCCCCTTGTGCAGCCTTTTTGAACTACTGCAGTGTACTCTGTGTGAGGCTGCCCTTGAAGAGGGTCTGGAAGTTGCAGCTTGTGGTGAATTAATGCTGCTAGGTTGGTGAATAGAGCAGGACTGTGCATCACTGGTCCTGAAAGTGCTGCATTGGCTGCCAGTGAGCTACTGGGCCCTATTTAAGGTGGTAGGACTAGTATACAGTTATATAATGGTTTTGGACATAAGTGCCTAAAATAATATATCAACCACCTCAGACCTTTTGATTGGCAGGGAATGCCTTGGTGGTGGCCCCATTGGGTGCTGCTTGGTTGGTCCTGATTCACAACAGGACCTTATTGATAGCATGCTCTCTCATTTAGATGGCTCAAATACAATGCTCCTGGCAACCTAGGAATTAATAGATGTGAGGATATTTGATTGTTTTAAAATGTGTGTATGTCTTAAAGTACTGTTTCACTTTTTTGTTTTTTGTAGCCCTGAGTTTCTTTGGGAGCAAGTTTGTGTGTGTGTAATTTAATAAATACAATTTGAACAAATACAATACAGAAGATGCTACAAACCACATCTACATGGTGCTGCCATAACATTTATTAGCTTCCCAACATGTGTGACCATAAAATTATGTGAAGTGCCTTCATGCTAGTTCCAATAGCTAGCAAGAATGAATGGCAGGGAGGCTCTCTATGTCATTTGACTGACACATGCCATAATAAAGTTTAGGTGTATCTACTACATAAATGAATTAAGGATTGAATAGAGATGGACAAATCTTCCAGTTACAGTTTCTCATGAGTTTATAATTTTCCCAACCTAAGTTTATTTCATTCCATTTTCACATTATTATTTTTCTGTTAAAAACAAAGTTTGCATGTATGCAGTTTAGTGCACATTTCTCCAAATATATTTATATTTGCATGTGTTTGCCCAATATATCCACTTTGCAAGCACATTCCCACTAATATAATATGGTTTTATACATTGATTTTTATTAAGTTATTCACTCTTGTTCACACTTTGTGGTAGGAAAACTGCATCAAAAATTCAGAGAATTGCAATTTTTGATGGATGGATGTGTTCTGGTTTGAAAAGTTTGGCACGGGTAGGCGTGCATAGTTCATTTATTTGGTTTGAAAAGTTTGGCATAGGTAGGCGTGCATAGTTGAAGAGTTTTCTGGACCATGGTGTAAAAGTAGGGGGGAGAATGTCCCAAGCTTCAAACATCCTTTGATACTATACAAAATGCAATGGAGTTCTGACTTTTTCCATCTATTGATTCCAATAGGGTACTTCAAGAATAAAATTTTATTCATTTGGCCTAGATAATATAATTTGAAAAACCCAAAGACAGATTTACATAATGGATGAAAAGGGAAATACTCATATGCACACTCAAAGAAGCATAAAGGAGTGTTGGGCTAACATACGTTATTGTAAAATTTCACTTGTAAGGTAACTTTTAACTTAAGAGTTCTTTGTTAACAGTTTCCCACAGTGTATCAGTCTCCGTCCCTGCTGTGCTGATCTGCAACTGTCTTCTCTCTCTTTATAAATCTTTTTCCCCCTGTCTGCTTCCAAAATGTTATCTTAGCTAGGATTAATAAAGATATACTGGAGAGAGTCTTATCTTTTATAAGAATTATGTTTATAATAGAAAGCTTTAATCTTAGGAGAGAGATGAAGGCAAAGGGAGGCAAGAAAGACAAATTAAAAGTCTCTGACAATGGCAAGAGAGACTGTCCCCTTTAATCAAAAGTCTACCACAAAGGTTTGGGGGTGATTCAAATATGACCCCCAAACATTCTACTAGTGCATATGTCTGCTGGAAAATAAAGAGGAAGATTGTGGAGAGACCATAATTTTGTGAGGTAAAGTTATATTGTAACAACGTTTTAAAGTTAAATGATTGTTATCAAAAAAAATTACCTTACACTGATTGGGATGTAACTATAAATAGAAGAAACTCCTTTTGTTTTACCCCTGGCTAGAACCAGGGACAAACATACAAAGTATACATGTTCTGCTGTCTGTTACAGGTACTTAATATGGTGCCCTCCAGATGTTATGGATCACAACTTCCATAATTGTTGTCCATTGGGCTATGGCGGTATTTCTATGTTGTACTTCTTTGTAAGAATCTCTGGTCAATTTTGTCCCAACTCTCATATTCGTAAAAGGATAAGAGGTAAACAAAAGTGTTTGAAATAATTAGTGCCTGTAGCAGTATAAAAGAATGCTCTCTTTTTTGTATATTCAGACAGTCCCAGGTATTGTATACATTCATGTGAACAAATGCAATGCCTGAACTGGTGATGAATACAGTATTTGCAGTATTTTCTATAAATGTGATAGGTAGAAAACAGTGGCATCCCAGGTATTGCTGTGAACTTTACACAATATACAACGTTTTCTTGTTCACATATTACATTTGCCAACATGCCTGAGAACGATCAAGACACTCACTTGTACAAAGGGAAACTATTGTATTCGTTTTTTTCCAGCTTTTTGAAACATTCCTATTTCCCACATTCACTATTAGATGATGATGAGAAATTATAAAAAGTATGAAATCTCAAATGAGAATATATCAGAAATTTAATGATAAAATTGCATTTATCCCTTACATTATTAAGAATAAACTTTTAAGTTGCAGGTGACTCAGCTTCCCATGACAAAGCCTGGACTCATATTGGTTGTTCTCTTGTGACCTTTTGCTGTGAATGCATATTACTCACTTTCCAGTTCCTTCTTGGATAAGGTTCAAGTCTTTCCCTAAGTTATTGGCTAACCTCTTGTTTCACAGTACCCTGCTACCTCTTCGTGGCCCTCCAGTTGTGTACTCCCATCAGGTCCAGCCAGCATGGTCAATGGCTGTGGATGATGCCACTGCAGTCCAGCAACATTTGGAGAACCACAAGTTCCCCATCCCTGCATTAGAGTCCCTTTATAGGCCAGGTGTTGCTGATCTCATTAGTAAGGTGCTAAGGTGCAGGAACTGGAGCATTGCAAAGATCCATCTTAGTCCTAGCTCCGTTCTTTAGGAAGATGACAAACATATCCTGCAAATGGGAGGGAAGAGAAAGACATTGGTATGAACTTCAGATGCAGATTAGCTAGACATGCTGGCTGGCACAAGATTGGGCGAAGACTATTTAGGATCTTGTCATTTCTTCACTGTCCTTTCAAGGCTATGCTAGCTAAAGCTTTGGACCAAGCTGCAACTGGTCATGGGGCTTGTTTCTGGTAGATTTTTATTGGGTGATATCCAACTAAATCATGTACACTGATCTGCCTAACATTGAAAAAACTCAATTTTTAGTCAATATTTTTTTTACTTTTTACTTTTGTGATTACACCTAAAGCAGCAAGTCGCAAGAAAAAAGTTCAATGCAGCAAAATAAAAATAAACTGTATTTTCACACACACAAAAAGTTTATAAGTATAGGCAGCTCCCCATTTGTACCGGGGGTTGTGTTCCAGGTCATTGCTCACATCAGCAGTCGCACATAAGCCCATTCTGCCCCCGCCCTGTTCTGCCCTGTTTCGCCCCCTTCCAGGGCCAAAAAATGACATGTGTATCAGCAGTCACGTGCAAAATGGTTGCCACCTGTGTAACAAATTAAAAGCAATTAATTTAAAATCCAGTTAAATGCAGCAGCAGAACTAAACCTTAAAACCCTGTGAAAACAAAAACAGTTTCACTTTGTGTCTAAAATATATCAAAGAGCGAACCTGTGATGAATCTTCGACAGGGAAGGTATTTCAATACTTTGGCACTATTATCTTGAAAGCTCCACCTCTCATCCAGTTGACCATGTGTGATATTGAAGATACTGAAATGAGACAAAACTCAAGTAAACTAAAACAATATTAATACAGGTATAGAGTTTTAAGCAGTTGCCTGATGAGGGAAATTCTGCTCTTGTTTGGATTATGTTCTCTGCATATTTGCTAGTCAAATCTTTATAACATTTTCTTAAAGTAAGTGACCAGAACTCTGCAGTGCAAATAGTGCTTTCAATAAAGCTTATTCCCAGGTAAACTTGTAGAGGGTGATAGCCTAAGAGATATATAAGATCTTTGTACAAAAAAAACCAAAACTTGGCAAAACTTTAAAGACACCCATTTCGTAAGACCATATTTGTAAAGCATTAAAATGATGGAGCTGTGCACATTGGTAGAAGATAGTATGAACGATGAGTATTAAAAAGCATTCCCAGCACAGACCCAGTATCTCAGCAGTGATATTTTGTAGAAGAGTTGAGGCCTAACTGAGGTTCCAGGGCTGTCAAGGCTTGGCAATAGCTTGGTGTTGGATGGAAGGCTGGCAGCGTCAAGGGTGTTTCAGTTGGTGATGTACTATACTCACATTGGCAGAACCACAGAATTATATTAGACGGTACTTGGTGCGGAAAATCTGGCTGCAAGTGTGCAGTTTAAATTCAAAGCAGAAATTGGGCCAGAGAAGAAAGGATGGAAGAAAACCAAATGGACAGGAGGCGGTAGTGGGAACACCCGCTCTGTGTTCCTGATAGGCTCACAAAAACACTTTCTCAAATCCCACATTGCAGCATATGTGTGTCTGCACTAGGTGGGGGTTGGAGAGAAAGAAGCAAGAAGGATAAATACGTGGTTTTTTGTTGCTCACTTGAAAAATACAGCAGGCCATCTCAGTACAGGTTGATAGGGGAATAAGTTCTGCTGCACATCATTTTGATGATAAACACTGGTGGTATATTCATTTTAACAATTCCATGTTTTTAAGCATCCAGTTCAAAGGTTTTTAGAAACTTGAAATTAGAATATACATGATTTTAGATACGGTATTAGCTTCATCACTCCATTATTTTTTAATTTATGGAATTAATATGACATATAACTAAATAAAAGTCTGGGTCCTTTACAAGAAAAGAAATGTAGTTATAAAATCACAGCTAACTCTTGAGAGATATAGTAAAATACTAAATCCATTGTTTTTTCTGGGGGGGGGGGACACAGGATTTTGTGAATTTTTGTACTTTTGTCCATTTACTGTATTTATTTCCCCCGATTTGAACTATAAAATGGTGATTTTCTTGAGTCAGAATGAGAGTACCCCTAAACTTTTTTTTTAAGCACTGACTAAATCACAGCATTGAGCAATGCAATATGAAAAAAAAAAACCATTTCAACTACCAGGGAAAGTCTGAATAGGGTGGCTTTAAAAAAAACAAAAACTTCATTGAGCTTTACACTTGTGGAAATCTAGTGAAATTTTAGTGCTCATTTACGTGTCAATTGCTTCCAGAAGAAAAAACAACAACACATCTATTTGCAACCCTGTAAACAGGGGAAATCACAGGAGTCTTCTGCTGTAATTTCCCTAGAGTTTTCATGCATCATGTCATGTGACGAAATTTAATACATTATTCCAGCATATGCAGTTCTTTCCTGCCATTTTCCTGGGTGAATCAAGGTGGAACAGAAGCATGCATGTACATAAACAGTGGCAATATGTCCAATGACATCTGTTGTTGTGTCACACCACGTCCACTGGTAGGGATTAATTTTAGCATGACATTAATTTTTATTTTAATAAATTTTAGCATGACATGATATATGGCAGTATATTGATCAAAGAGCCACAGTTCCATAACACAGTATAACAGAAATGTTAGAAACCAAGACAAGAAGCACTAGCATTATAACCAAGAAAACTAATGCAACAATTCCTATGTCTGAATTAGTGTCTTGGCTTAGTTCCAATACTCATGATATTCATGTGACACTTTATTATTTTCCTCTTTGGGTCAGCTGGAAACTCTAATAGTCAAATGGTATGATCCTGCAGAGTCTCATTAACAAAGGCAGCCCTTATCACAAAGTGAAACAACTGATTTATAAACAAGTATTTAAGTAATACTGGCTTGGGAAGAGCCTTATATTCTTTCTTAAATCGAAATGACATCACCGCAGGAACTAAATTAAGAAGAAAAAGGACTTGTATTCATTTTCCATCACTGGGAAACTTGGCCTGAAAAGCATGTGACAAAATAGTGTGGCACAGAGACCAAGAGCCTCCGGCCAAGCCCTAAAAATGGAAGCCATCATGTCCCAGTTTCACCCAGTGGCTTTACTCCACCTTAAATTTTATTATATACTAAAGCATGACCGAGAATGGAGCTTTTGGTCTCAGGGCTCAAATGGAAATAACATCATACGGCAGTTCTATTACTTATTGAATGGTAACTCAACAAAAACAGCTCATTGTCCTTTACGATCTCTGTACTTTTAGCTGGAGTCTTGCAACCTCTTAGAGATGTACAACTGAGCAGTTTTTCAACCATATTCTATGCAGGTTCAAGTTCCATTATGTCATTTGTAGGTGTGAAAAATAATAAAATAAAACCATTTCTAAAACTGGAAGTGTCTGTGATTAAAATCAGATGCTACAGACGTAATGGAAGTGGGGGGCGGGGAGGCCCTGGAAGAGTTAGACAGGCTATTCCTGGTTTTTAGAACAGGAACTCAGAGCAGAAAATGTAAAGAGTAGTAGAAAATGCAGATGATAAAGAATGAACCTTAGATTTGTCCTTGCCTTGGACCTGACCGGAGTTGTCCCCACTTACATCAGCTTTCTTCCCATTGTAAATAGCAAAGCCAGGGTAGGGCAATTCCAATCAGGACTGCAAGAGCAACAAAAGGGTTGAAGTCTCCTGCCCAGTGGCTTTCTACTCCATTTCCCTCCCCTACACTTGCTATTGCATTAAAAAAGCAGGTATGCACTGCCAAGTAGGTGATAAACTTCATATCTGGTTTGGTCCTTACATTAGCATTACTATAGATCAAATTCATTGCAATTTAAACACACAATATCTAGATTCCCCCCCCCCCTATATGGAAAGTATGTTAATGACCTATGTCAGAGGGATAATACAAGAAGCATTTTTTTTCACTGCAAAATACTTTGCAGACTGAAAAAGATTTATTTTTTTACTTACTTACTGTTGGTACATGTGATAGTGTGCTCTCATTGTTTAGTCCTGAAAAAGCCACAATTTTTTTTATTTTTGGAAATGGTCTCATCATGGAAACGTGCATCTGAAAAACGATATAAACTATTCTTTGCATCCCACCTGAGAAATTTCAGCACTGAGCTCACGAGGAGGCCATTTCTGTATGAATTTTTCTTTCAGTGACCAGGAGTGGAGACATAAAAAGGCTATTCACCATCTCTGGTTAAAGAGATAAGTGAAAGAGTCGTTGGCATTAACTCTGTAGTAATAGCAGCAATAAGTACTAGGTCTGATTTAAATCTCTTGATAGTGATACTCGGAGGCTGGAATATTTATCACACCATTAGGAGAGGCTGTGCTCAGCTGATAAGATGTCTACATCCGATGAAGTCCACCTGAGGACTGATGATGCTGGGAGAGATTTATTGCCATCCATGGCAGATAGGCGAGTGCACTGCCCTTAAGAGCAGTTGGTGCCATTCATCTGACAAATTATACAATCAGCCGCCTGGGGCAAGCTTGTGGGATCTTTAATAGCTACAGAAGGTGAATACACACAAGTGTGTGTGTGTGTGTGTGTGTGTGTGTGTGTGTGTGTGTGTGTTTCTGGTTGGATAACCAATCGGGAAAGCAACAATTTTGCTGAGTATCAGGCAGAAAAGAGTGAGAAAGAGTAAAATGGGAGAACAAATTAATTCCATGAGTTATTTATCTGTGTATTTCCTTCCTAGGCCAGACTTGTGCTAAAGAAATGAAGTCATCCAATTCTCCTTACTGCTATCAAATGACAGAAAGTCCAAGCGTTCTGACTGCTGGAAGGGAGGCAATATATTATATGACAATCAGATTTAAGAAAATTAGTTTTCTCTGACCTCACCCTTTCCTCCCTTTCACCTGAGGCTTTTTTAACTTCATGGGTCAGGTCTAGTGTGTTCCATTTGTTGTTAGAAAAGAAACCTGAAACCTGTTCTCTTTAAAACCCCTGGATAGTTATGAGATTGTTTTAAAAACCATAAGATATCAAGTTCTAGGCACCATCCTTCCCAAGTTTCAGGTGCTAGGTCAAAACATTTTTATTTCAGAAACTCTTTGAGCCATAAATGCTGTTTTAATGCTCTTTTGTTTTAATTTGTGCATTTAATTCTGTAATTTTTATTGTTTCTGTAAGCCACTTTTAGACATGTGGTGAAAAGTGGGATATAATTTTTTTAAACATATAAATGTGTATTTATTCTACCCCCATGTACTGTCTGAAATTCACCTGGCATAGATCATAGGAATGAAAAAGCTGAAGGGGCTGCATTGAGAACTGTGTGCTACTGACTTCCGGCGCGAGCGCCATTGCTGGTGGTTGGGAGCTGTCTCGGCTCCGAGACAGCTCCGGTTCCCCCGGGGGTAGGAGCCCCGCAACCGCGCTGCGGGCTCCGGTAACCCACGGGAAGAGCGCTCCGTGGTTTGCGCTTTCCGGCGGGCTCCTTTGTGCCGTCCCGTTCTCGAGCTTCCCTTGTAAAAGGGAGGCTCGAGTGAAGCTGAGGAAGCTGTCTCCAACCGGGGGAAACCAAGCGGCAGCCGGCCGCCAGCAGTGAGCGCTCCATTCTTCCGAAATTTGGCTGGAAAAAGAAGAAATCTGTAAGTAAGGACTGTAATTTGGACCTAATTTGGACTAATTGGCTTGCGGAGAGAGACTTAAAAAGAGGAAGTCCGTTTCTCTCCTTTGCGGCAAGATCAAAGTAACACCGGATTTGGCTGTTGCTATTGTGGATTGCTTTTGTGGATTACGTTGATTCTGATTCTGACTGCTTAAGAAATCCCTTATTGGGGTGAGACTGAGAAATTTGAATTATTTCTTCCGATTAACAGAGGATTATAGTGAAAGAAAGTTTACCCTCTGATGGAAGGGGAAAATGGCAGCTGAAATTTGATCAGTGAGGATGGAAAAGTACTGAGATTTTGTTGTTTCCTGCCCGCTCCTGCCTATATCTGTCTGGTTCCCACGGTTCTTCCAGATCCAGCAATGTTATCAGGCCAGGAAAAAAATCTTATTGCAATTGGAACTTTTGCAACAGAGTGTCACTGAAACGTTTTCTGGGATTCGAAGTGCTTTCAAGAACTTTGCTGAGGATTTTAAAGTAACAACTAGTGAATTTAAAGATACATTTAAAGATACAATTGGAGAGAATTATTTTCCAGAGCTATCATCTGAAGTAGAGAAGACACAGATTCAACAAGAAGAAGGGCCTCATGGATGTGAGAGGTCTGAGGCTGGTGACAATGACTTTATAACGGCTTTCTGGGGTGAGAGCCCAGAAATGCAGGAACCTCAACTCTGGGATTTAAAAGTGGATTTGAAGAATGGACTAGCGTCATCTGGAGACAAGGCACAAGTTGTTTGGAAGAGTCCAGCAAAGAGACTTGGTAATAAGGTTTTGGTCTTTAGGTATCAAGGGAAAGGTGACATTCTGGAACAAGGAAAATGTGACATCTGGAAAGAAGAAATTGGTGTGAGGGAAGAAAGATCTGAACTGGGAATATGCTGGGGGGAAGACTGGTGGGAGATTGAGATGGGAAGAAGAAGGATGGAGAGGAGGGGAGTGGGGTGAAGGAATTTATGAGATTTATCAGGAAGGCTAACCATGGTACTCCGGCGTCAGAGGGAAACAAACGATTTGGAGAAGGGAAGAAATGTTTAGGTTTTCTTTTTTTATAATAATGTTTTGATACAATATTTTTAAGGTAGGAATTAGAAGTAATAATAGCAATAGTTTTACTAAGTTAAGAGGAAAAAGGATATAAGAAGTTAAGATCTGAAATATGATTTTATGTGATAACAATAAGTTGAATGATATAAGATGTATAAGATGTTTATTTGAAGATCAAGAATTATGGTGAATGATTGTTAAACTAGTTACAAAGTTACTAAAAGTAAATTAGAATTCGAACGCAGAAGAGAGAACAGGGGAAGTCCCCGCAAATAAGATTTGAAATGAGATTATAATTAATAGATTCCTGTGTTCCTGTTTTGTTGAGGTATGTATTAGTTTTTATTTTATTGTTATTAGTATTGTCTGTTGTATTTGTTTTATATGTTGATTGAATGTGTTTATCTGTTGTTGTTTTTCATATGTGGGAAAACCAATAAATTCTTATTTAAAAAAAGAGAGAGAACTGTGTGCTATTATCTGGTGCCATAACTGGAAAGCAGTTTTTGAACCACTGGGATACGAGCTAAATGAATATGAGTGATCTAGAAAAGGAGACAATAAAGAATCTTCAGAGTTGCATTAATAGTACAGTAATAAAATTCAGCACCGCCTGGATTGGCTACTTACCCTAGGTGATGCTTGCCTGGCCATTTTCCCAGTGCTGGCCCAGCTGATTGTTATTTTTTCCTTGTCCTCCTTATTGAAAACCAGCTTCAGTTCAGGTATCACATTCTAGGATGGAACTCCCACAGCTCATGTAGTTCAGCCACTTGCCCTGCAGCAGGCTGCTTAACAACACCAAACACAATTTTATCTGCATCTTTTAAAAAAACAAAGTGGCCCACATAAACAGATTCTTGGAGTAGCTGCATTCAAAAGGGCCTTCTGTACATTAGAAAGAGGAATAGATCAAAACGATTCAAGAGCATAAAGATTTGGGGAAGTATATTTTTTATTGTCCAAAAGGAAAGAAGCAGTCCCAACAAAGTAAACCATAGAAGGTAGAAGAGATGTTAATAGTTTGTTTTAATGTACCATCACGTTAACAGCTATTTTGTTTATGGGCATTACTTTTTAAGATTACTCTGGGTGCTTCCAGGCAGGAGCTTAACATTCCCAATGCACATGCAGATATTGAAAATGTGTCATTGGCAACAGGTATTTTATGACTCATCAGATTTTCCCTTGAAAGTGTAAATCTGGATTAAATGAGGGTGGGGGGAATACAGGTTGGCATTTTGACGCTGACAATGTGTAGATGTAACAAAAAAGCTTGCATGCATTGGGGGCAGAGCATATGGGGCAAGTGCACATGGCAGTGTTGGGGTAAAGGCAGTATGCACCACCACTGTGCCTCCTATTCCTTTTCTCCCCCCTTCACTTTTGGGCATAATGTTCAACTTTAATGTAATTTATAAGGGTATTTCATTAATGGAGCTTTCTGTTCTCCTCCTTGACTATGCTGTCTTTATATATTTATTGTGTTAAATGCTTTGAGTTTTGTTTTCATTATAGTTTTCATACCATGGGGTGCTGTGAAAGTCTGAAAGGATATTCCAGGCTCTGCTCTGTGTTCTGGTGCCAAAGGTAAAAGAAGTTGGAGTTCTTATTGTCAAATACACTAAAAAGAATCCAAATAAGAACTCTGGCCAAAATTTTTTAACCAAACAACATATGTTTACTCGTGAGTAAATTCAAATAAAATATTAATTCTGTAAAGAGTTACAGTCTTAAATGACAGGGCCCCGTTTCGGCATGGAGTGTACAAATTGTATATGGTGTCTGTTTCTTTGATTCCTAAAGAGGATATAGCCGCCAGAAAACATAGGAAAACTTCTTCCAAGACGGCTATATCCTCTTTAGTAATCAAAGAAACAGACACCATATACAATTTGTACACTCTATCATATAAAACAAGCTGAAGAAGGCATCCATGCCGAAACGGGGCCCTGTCATTTAAGACTGTAACTCTTTACAGAATTAATATTTTATTTGAATTTACTCACGAGTAAATGTATGTTGTTTGGTTAAAAAATTTTGGCCAGAGTTCTTATTTGGATTCTTTCTGGTGCCAAAGGTGACAGGAGTATAAAATAGGGCCTTCTCAGTGGTAGTACCCTCTCAAGAGGTGTTCAACTGGCCCCTCTGTTTTTGGGTAAACAGTCAAAACTTTTTTTTTTTTTTTTGGCCAAGCTGTCAATGGTCCTTAACTGTATGTCAACATTGCTGGCTTTTGTTTGTTGATTTTTAAAGTGATTTTATGGTTCTCAGTTTTCACTGCATGAGGGCTGTATTTTTATTGTTGTGAACCGCCAGGTCCAAAAGGTAGTTTTAAATTGTTTCTATAAATCAGGGGTGGCCAACTTCCAAGAGACAGCGATGTCCTCACAGAGTTAAAAACTGGCAGTGATCTACCCCCTTTGGGGGGGGGGGTTCAGGTCAAAGTTGATGAGCTTTTTTTAGGAAGGAGGAAGGCCCATTTTGGGGGGGTTCAGGTTGAAGTTGTTGAGCTTTTTTTAGGAGAAAACCACGTTTTTTAGGGATCCAGGGCAAAAATGTTGAGCTTTTCTGGGGGGAGCCAAACTTGTTGAGCTTCTTGGGGGGGCAGTGATCTACCATAGACACCCAGTGATCTACCAGTAGGTCACGATCTACCTGTTGGACGTGCCTGCTATAAATCAATAAAATCTCTGTAGTACAGGATAGGGAAACCTGTGGCCCTTACATTAAAATTGAACATTATGCCCAAACCTGTGTTGGACTGCAACTCATACTGGCTGGGCCTAGTGGAAAGTGGGAGTAAAACAAAATCTGTCTAATGGTGTTGAGTCTAGGAGAGATGAAGATCTCTTCAGCCGTGTAAGTCACCTTGGATCAGTCATTCACAGTCACCAGGGCTGCTATGAGGATAAAACAGAGAGCAGAAGAACCTTGCATGCCATCTTTAGCTCTGGGGTGTAACAGTGGGATAATAATGTAATTTTTTAAAAAAATTAGCAAATATGGATTTGTGCCCTGGGCATGCAAAACCAGTGGACATGTTATAATGGTTTATAACATAGGTGGCCAGAAATAACCAAATGTGACCTGGAACACAAGAGTCCCAAGCCAGGTCTGTCTGAGGCCTGGTGTCAAAACACAGCACTCTTGAGTGGCTGTTGGGGTCCCATTGCCCTGGAAGGGCGCACTAAACTTTGCATCTGCCCTGGGTCTCTATGCCAAGAGCTGCTATTTAAATGTCTCAGAGTCTCTTTGAGCAACAATACATCAGGCACTCTGAGGCATTGTGGGAAATTTAACAAGATTGTTCATAATTTCCTGCTGCTGTTACTGCTGGTTAAGCTTTCAACTAGGGACTCACCAGAAACAGGAAGTGGCTCTCTTAAAATTCCTCACTCTGGAGAAGTCATGCTGAAGCCTAGCATAAGCTTTTAAAGCTGCAGCCTTAATTAAAAATGGTTGTTTTTTATTAAAAACAAGGCAGAATAGATGATATCCTTCAACCTTCATTTGACTCAGGTAACAGAACAAAGGCCCAGGCCTTGCCAAATCAATAAGCCTTTCCTACGTAAGTAGCATTTGTTTATCTCAGCACAGACAAAAATCATTTGCTTTGTGCTTCTCAAAGATGGGAAAGGGCAGCTGTAAATTTTAACCTCCAAAACTCAAGTCTTGTGTATCAGTTATCACAAAAGGTCAAGAGCAAGAAAATATGAGTTTCCATGGAGTTCCTAATTCCTTTGTTCTTTAGATGCAAAATATTGGAAGTTTGATGGGAAAATGCCACATTTTCTCTGGGGCTTGCAAAGAGAACTGCAGTAGCTGGAGATAAAATATTAAGCAGCACACGTTTGCTAGGACATTAACAACGAATCCACAGGTAATGAATTTTGCTGTAGGCTGTTTTCCTACTGTTGTTTTCTTTTTCCATTCAGATCACGGTTCTCAGTAATTAAGTTTCCCTGTTTGGGATTACGGCACATATACAGTGGTCCAAAAGCTTGGGAGCACGCTTAACTGAGCCAGTAACACAGACCTTGAGGCAACAAACCCTCTGTTGCAAGCAGAGGGGGGAAAAAAACAACAAACACACAGCTGTCTAGACTCACTGACTGCTTCAGTGAGAAAATTTCATTCTGCAGTTTCCCTGCACAGATATAATCATTCGCCTCGCATTACTTATTAGCTCCAGACAAAGAAAATAAGGTATATATTTGGAAATTTGTAATATTTTGAAAATCAGTAACTTTTCGGCACCACTACAAGGCTTGGCATTTGGTGGAGTGCTTTTAATATAGGGCGAACATTGAGCACTTGGTGGTTGCACACTAAATATAAAGTGAGTTTTTAGCTGGGCAGGGGGGAAATCACATAAATGCTTCAGCATATGGAACAGCTCAACTCTCATCTCGCCACACTAGTTTGGGTATGTGGAATGACCCATAGTAAATAATAGGTTTCTGTAGTCACTTACCATATGGTAAGTGAAGTTTTCTTTCTGCATCTGAGCCTACCAATATGTTTATTGTCTTCCTGTGCCACCGTTTGGACACTCCTCTGCTTTGCCCCTGCCTGCACATAACCACTTCCTGCACAAAGTCTGTCTGATTTGTCTGTCTTGTAATTCCTAGTCTTGGTCAAGTTTGGCTTCTGTTTCCAACAGTTTTATACAGTACAGTACTTTTCTAGCACTGTGGGTCTGTGCCAGCTACATGCATGTGTCTCCCTGCTTACTGTAAGGCAACTTTTTGTCAACACTTCTTTGTTTCAAAATGATTGCAAGAAAGTAGACTTCTTGGAGTTAAAAAAAAAAAGATGTCAAATCGGTTTCCAGTCATGTCTCACAATTTGAAGTGTGATTCTGAATTTGATTTTGAGACAAACTGGGGGTTAGCAGGAACTATATTTTGCTCAATCTGAACAAAACAAAGCAATAGGAAGTGACCGTCAGTAGCAACTTGAGATCTGTATGTAGCCGTTGCATGTGCTGAACTGAACTGCAGATGACAGTTTCTGAGTGAAGTAACCTTGGGCTGACTCTGTCCATTCAAGCTGGCCTTTGGATTCTCCCTGGCAGTAATGAGTATAAGAGGGCTTTCCTTTCCTTTTGGGTTTTGCTTGCATAACATAGTCTTCCTGACTGCTGATGTGTTGTTGTACCCTTGGTTATGATGGAAATGCAATAGCCAAGATGATCCCATGTGCATTTTAAGGGTTAATTTTGTTAGTGTTAATTCATCTACCCAAGAGGGGCAATGGGGTGGAGGTGTTATTTAGGAACCAGGCAGAGTGGTGTGGTGTTTGCTGAGGCAGTTTGATTGGCTGTGTAGTTCTAAGGGAGTTTTCCTCTGTAGGTTTGGTGACTGTCTCCCTGCTAAGAAAGACAAAACCTCACTATTCCTTTCTCCTCATATTATACACTCTGTTCAGTTTCCTCAATAAAGTGCTATTAGGATTTCTTTTTCTCTCTGAACTCTGTGTTATTTAAGTGAATTTGCTAACAGGCTATTCTTCAGACTTGACTTGTGGCTTGTTCCTCAGTCTCACTTTCTGGTTTGTTCAGCCCGTGGCCAAGTCCTGACAATGACAGAGGGAATTTAAGCACATGGGGAGAGGAGGAAGAGAAGATAGGAATACATGAGCCTGAGAAATGGTGCCATTTATATAGTCCTCTTTATAATGTTTCCTTCTTTACATGTTTACTACTGCATGTTTCATTGGTCTAAATATTTTTGTGAATATTCAGTTTTTTATTTGATTAATAAAGATTGATATCTAGAATTTCCTGATCTCAAAACTCCACTTACAGTTTTACAATCTCTGGACTAGTGACAGCATCCATTTACTCAGACGTCTCTTTTTCCTTTTGTGGTTTTAGATAGGACTCTAGTTACAGATCAGTAGAAAAGAAAGAAACCTTGGGTGAATGGATTATATGAAGATTAGAGACACTAGTGTAGTGGTAAATTTTGAAAACCAGGAACTCGCTGTTACATAGCCGTCATAGTATTGCTCCAAAGGAGAATTTTAAGAAATGCAAACCAAATGGATTCTCATACTTGCTTTGAAACTTATTATCACTTTATTCGCTTGCCAGAATAAGGAGGGACCAAAAATTTGACAGGCACTCTAGTGAATTATGTCATCACTTCTGCTGTGAAAAAGGCCCCACTGCATGTTTCCCCAAATTCCCCTTCCACTACACCACTGATTGGAGGTGCTGTTGTATTCTGTCTTGCAGCATGTACCACTGCACTGCCATATGCTGTCCAGAACTCATAAAACTACTGAAACATATCTGGAGTTGTATGTTGCCCCTCTGTTTATATGCTGGAATTTATTTCTTTTGATAACAGTTTATATACATGCTTCTTGTACAGTTTGCTTCAGTAAAAATGTTTATAATTCTGTAAGTATAGATATGTTGCTGGCTATCGTTGGGAGTGCCTATTTCCTCTAATTTGATTCCTATTGAAATGTATTAAGGGGCAGCACTTGCATCCCTGTGTGTTTGCAATCCCATTTCAAGACCTGGCTCGCTGCCGTGGCAAATCTCCACTCTCATATATGTGTCCAGTTTTGCCCTGTTCTGTCTACGGTCCGCTGAAGGACTGGCTGAAATGGCATGAATGAGAGAGTTTGCACAATATTGTTCAGACGTGAGACAAAAAATTCAAAAATTTCAGCATTTTTTTTTAAGCCAGGATGTTTTGGACTATGAATATTTTGCTTTTCAGCTTCCTGTCTATTGTAGAACTAATTTAACCATTTGGACACCCTTTGTGAGCGAATCAGTGAAGGCCAGGCGTGTCTCTATACATAATACTTATACACTCTGAGCGTCTTTAAGACTTTGTTTAGTGTGCCATTTCTTTCTGTCTGAGGAGCTATCTAGTTGGTGCATGACAGCTGTCTAATCTGCTTATGTAGCAAGGCTCAACCAGGTGAGGTAGACATGACAGTTCCTGTTGGGTGGATTAGAATGTCTGACATCAGGTCACTCTCTAAATTGAAAGTCTCTGCTAATACAGACAAGTACAGGGCAACAGAAAGCCCAGTAATCCCATGCCCCAGGCTGATGAAGGCTGAGCTAGTACTTCAGCTGCTGGTTTAACTCCTTCAGGCTCTTTGAAACAATGGGTTTTTTGCAGTTGGGGGAGGGAGACCATTTGCTGCATTTGGTGTTGCAAACTGTACTCATTGAAGGGTGGCTGTTGTGTGGTTTGTCTGATTAAAGCTGGTTGTGCAAAACAGGATTTTCATCCCTTGGGAAATTTCAACCTTTCCTTATAAGCATTCAGCACTGTTGAAATGAAAATGTTAACCCCTTACAAAAGGAGAAATCTACTCTGGTTCGGTTTGGAAACACTGAGCAGAGGTACAATTAAAAGACAAACAAAACACTTTGATCTCTGCCCCTGCCCCTGCCCCTCTGTTTGCAATTTGTTGGCAAATTATATCCCTGATTGCAGCTGCCTCTAAGAACAAAATCCATAATGTAAATTCTAAGCTTCAGGTGCACAGTTAGGCATGTTTAATGGGCAGTTACTGTATATGGAATCGGTGACTTTAGCACAGTTGTGAAAATACAACAAGATTCTTTTGAGATTAACCTCAGTGAAATGTTGCTCACTCAGCATTGCAACAATGGTGTCTAAGTGTGTGTGTGTGTATGTCTTTGGGCAAAGGATTCCTGGGGGTTGGACTAGATGACCCTCGCAGTCCCTTCCAACGCTACAATTCTGTGATTCTCTCACAGCATAAACTTCAGCTCTTTGATTTGCCAAAGTCCAGGAGTACATATGAAATTTCAAATAACAAAATGTAATGCTTTGCACAATATTTCTCAAATGGAGCAGTTGTGATTCAATTTAACCATCAAAAGTTACAATATGGACAACAGAGAATTGTGCACACAAAAATGCTATGGCACCTTGAATAAATGAGCAATTATACTATATGATATTAGCTTTCATACTCTATTAAATTTTGTCTTGCCATCAAGGCCATGGCAATCTTTAAAATTAAAGGCATGGGGACAGGCTCCCTTGGATGAAACCAATTTTCTAGATCGGCTTAGGTACAATTTTGGTATGGAAACTGCCTTTGCTACCTTGTATGATGACCTTTGTCAGAAGAGAAAGCTGGGCATTATGTCCTTGTGTCATCCTCCTTGATCTTTCAGTGGCTTTCACTACCATCAACCATGGTATTCTTCTGGAGCAGCTGTCTGAATAGATGCCACTGTTTTGTGATACCGGTAATTCCAGTTCTACATGACCATGTTCAGAAAGTTATGTTTGAGGAGCTTGGTTTGGCTCTGTGGAACCTTTAGTGTGGGGTGCCACAGGGTTCAATTTTATCTCCATGAGACCACTGAGTGAGGTCATTCAGTATTTTGAAGTGTGTTGTCAGCAATATACTGATGATACACAGCTCTGTTTTTCTTTCACATCTGCAGGTGTGGCAGTGGATGTACTAACTAGACCAGTGTTTCCTAAACTTAGGTCTCCAGCTGTTGTTGGACTACAACTCCCATCATACCTAACTAGCAGGACCAGTGGTCAGGGATGATGGGAACTGTAGTCCAAAAACAGCTAGCGGCCCAAGTTTGGGAAACCCTAAACTAAGCCACAGAGTGGGGCAAGGCACTTTGAAACACAGAGAGTCTCTCTCTCTCTCCCCTCCTTTTAGTTCTACAAAGAATCATCATGGTAGAACCATCTGCAGTGCTTCTTTAGTACAGATTCTATGGAAAGAATTAATATATTTTTGCAGAGTAATTCAGAATACAGCAGCTCCTTCCTGTACATTGGGACCTCTCTAGCCAACATCATGAGTGTTTTTTCTATAATATATGACAAAGAAAAATGTTGCATACTACATCTAAATGTTTACATCTGTATCTAAGTCTCACGAGCTGCATAAAAACATCTGTCTGAGAATGTAAGTGCCAATGAAGATTGAATGTGAAGACTCTAGTTAATTCTTGCCTCTTTTATCTCATAACCTTCTGTATGCACAGTGGGACATCCCAATAGTTTCCATATTATTGCATACTCTACTTCGGTGCATAGTGAGTGAGGAAGTAGGTTATTTCAGCAACAGTTTCAATAGAACCAGTTTAAACTAAATCTAATTTATCTATCCATCCATTGAAATAAAAATTTCAATACAGCCTTCTCCACTAACCTAAAATTTCACACCTTGAATTTTACTCTCCTTGGACTCAGAATGTCACATTAGCGACAGATGGCACTATCCCTCCCCCCCAATCTACAAACACACATATATAGTTTGAATCTCAAGGCTCAGCACTGTACATGGGGTGCTGTACAGCTGTGAAAATCCTGCAGGAGAACTAAGTGGATAGTAACTGTGACTCATTCAGGGTTCCAAACATCATACTTGATTCTCAAGGAGAAATAAATTAATGCACATTGATGCTTGTGTCCTTTTATTGACACAGTTTATTGAAGCATGGCATAGCCCAGACTCTGTACTGAGTCAAACGCTTCCCTGTTTCAGTTCCAAATTAGCTCATGCATTTGATTTGCACCTCTGAATTTAGAGCTGATTCACAGGTTATATTATAGTCGCCGTGCATATATCTTAAGTCCCTCTCCTGTTCAGTAGCCAGTTCACCTAGCTTTACAGTAAGCAGAAGAGAGGCTTTGCTTTCTCCAATAAAAGACTGCTCTTCCCTAGGAAGCAAATCATCTCTTCCCAGAGAAAGCAACCTGTCTGTTCACACAACAATAAGCCATAGTTTATCATATACAAACGAGGGCAATATATCTATTTTCCAGGACTGTCTAGCCCTACCATCAGATAGAGTTGAGGCAGCTGCCTCAGATGTCAGGTACTGGGAGTGAGGCAGACAGAGGCAGCGGTGTGTTGAAGATCAGAGTTCTGCATGCCACACAGCCTGACCTGTGCCCTCTAAGCCAGGCATGGCCAAACTTGGCCCTCCAGATGTTTTGGGACTACAATTCCCATCAACCCTGACCACTGGTCCTGTTAGCTAGGGATGATGGGAATTGTAGTCCCAAAACATCTGGAGGGCCAATGCTCTAAGCTATCCTGCTGCTCTGTGGTTCTGTGGCCTGTGTTGAAGTTAGGGATGGGTGATTCCGTCAGCTTATCTCATTTTTCCTCTCAAGTTATCCACGTTTCCTTATTAGTTTATATTTTTTAAAGAAGTATTGGTGCAATTTAATCAGCATTTGGGTGTGAATTTTTGCAGGACCAGGTGCAGTGAGCCCAGGCAATTGGGGGGGGGTGTCAATGGGAATTAATGACAAAACAAATAGCATGGGATCTAACGGCCACAACTTTGTTGATTACAGATATCAGTAGGTTTTGGCATAGGCATTGGGTGCATGTCCTGAACCCAGGTTCAATCACACTGACACCTCCAGTTAAAAAGACCAGGTAGCAGGAGCACCAGAAGCTGCCTGATAATAATCAGACCATCAGTCCATCTAGCTCAGTATTGTCTGCATTGACATGATTAACTTCTCTACCAAATCTCTGTCTATACCTGAGAGTGAGCACAAGTTCTGAAGCATTATTGCTCATGGATGTAGAAGGGTGAAACAACATTCAGAGCCCAAGTGAAACTGTGCCAGGTTCTCTTTGCCAGGACAGAACAGTCTTCACCAACTGGGAGTACATATGTTTTGGACTACAGTTCCTATCAACCCTGCCCGCCATGGTTAATTATCAGGGATAACGGGAGTTGTGGTCCAAAAGATTTGGAGGGCTCCAGGATGGTGAAGGCTGCCGTAGAATATTTCCAGGCATATCAATCAAGTACAGTAGTTGATAGCAGATGTGATTTGCTTTTGCACCTTGTCAAGAATATTTCATGTTGTTTCTCCTATTTCTTCAAAATGGACAATAACTAAAGCTTAGTAAACAGAGAGAATCTAATTAAAACCTGATATATTCTTAATTGATGGCAGCAAATGCAACCTCATAAGCACTCCTCCCTCTTTTTTTGTAGGCATAGGCAGTTTCCTTCTCCGAAACCTGTACCCTGTAGTGAGAAGTATTGCTTGTTCACTCACAATTGGCTTCAGATAATAGTGTACTTCAAAGTGAATTCTTTATTCACCTGCGTATTTAATGATGTCAATGAGCTCTCATTATCACATTTAATTGAATAATTCAACAAGGTAATGTGCCAGCCACAGACACTGTAGGGCTGAATTTGTCAATGCATCTTTCTATGGTAGTAGTTATGGCAACCATCTCTAGCGCACAAAGCTTTTGCAGGATAGATATTCTCTATGCATGCAACAGAGCATACAAAATTCCTTCAGCAGCACACAAAAACAATGTATGCAACAGCATAGTTCATTGGATTGTGATAGGTTTTTTTATTTAAAAAAAACAGCCCTGGCTTCTTGGTGATAATAGATCTAGAGTGCATGCCCTACTCTTTTGTAGACACAAGGGGAACATTTTTTTTGAAGTGTTTGACCTTCAAGGCACTCTAATTGAGGAGCACCACTCACAGCTTGTTCCATACCCTTTTCATACCATCTCCAACTGTGATCATATGTACTGTCGTTGGCTAAACCAGGTCAGGTGAACTCTTGTAGTGCAGACCACCAGGGATCACAAAGATGTACTGGCAGGGGTGCGGAGAGCACTTTTTACTACTGAATGTGCTGTGAACTCACACAAGGAATTTCTGAAATGGCTGAGCTGCCTTACCACGTGATTTATGCTTTTGATCATAACCTTATTCAATTAAGCACAAAGTAAATGCATTGAGATGACTCTCAGGGTGCAATCGGATACCCATTTCCCCGGAATAAGTCCCATTCAAGTCAATGGGACTTTCTTATGAGTAGATATGTATAAGATTGCACAGGTTACAATCCAATGCACACCTACAGGAGAGTAAATTGTTTTTAATTTAGTGGGATTTGCTTCTGTGTAAACTTGCTTAAGGTAGTGCTCCTAGTCATTTAATTGAAGGGTTGGAAGATGAGAGTTGTCAGGGCAAATCATTATTCACCCATCTTTTTTGCCTCTTAATGCCATGTCACTTCTAATCTGACCTTCGGGATAAAAAATAACACTTCAAAATCCTAATTTGCTCTGCCCCTGATGTATTAACTATACATTAATAGCATTCCCATGTATGTGCAATAGTTTGGATAGTTTTAGACTGCTATCCTGTATCCTGGAGTAAAGTCCCATTGGGAGGGCAATTGTAATTATTATTATTTGGGGTCAGGGGGTTATGTGTAGTGTTTCTATATTATTAGTTATGAAAGATCAGTAAAACGTTGCACATGGGTTTTTGGAGAAGAGAAGTAAAAGAAAGGAAGGAAGAAGATTCTGAAGTCATGGGGATATTAGTCCATCTCTACCAGCAAATGGTTTAATGAAATCACATTCCATAAGATGAGCTCAAATCACTAATAATGGATGGTAATATCCACTGTGAAGAATAGACTGAACAGGGCAGGCATCTGAAAAAATGAAATACTTTCCACATTTCCTATATGGCACAATGGTGAATTATTGAACACAAAAGCTCTTTCTCCCTAAGGTAATTTGTCACCTGGTACAGATCTTTTAACAGTTGGGTTTACTTTCCATCTGGTAGAGCCCACTAGTCAGTGGTCACATCAGGCTGAAACCTAAACAGTAGCTGTAATCATCAATTAAAAGGTTCACAGAGATTCTTGAGGTGTTTTTTTTTTTTTTTAGAATTCTTTCTATGGTACCTTTTTTTTAAGGGGGGAAGGGGCAATTATAGTCAAAGTGGCTGGGTGTTATCTTTAGTTGATGCAGTTTAGTTATCTTCATAAATTCATTGAAACTATTCTAATTTGCACAAAGTAGAGGGTTGAATACTTTGCCCTTCCTACTTTGAGGTTGGGGAAAGGAGCTGTTATCTGTCAGAAGCTAGATCTGAACAATAGAACTGTATTTATTTGAAATTGGTGCGGGATTCTTCCAACTTCTTTGGCAAATCATAAGTATGATTTATTATTATTATTATTATTATTATTATTATTATTATTATGGGTTACATTGATTGGAGTTGTTTTGGGGAAAATGTAGCCAACAGGGCACCCTCCAGATGTTGCTGGAATCCAGCTCCCATCAGCCCCAGTAAGCATGACTGATGGCCAGGGATGATGGGAGTTGTAGTAAAAAAAAACCATATGGAGGGCACCACATTGTGCATCCCTTCTTTCTGCTATAGATGTAGGGATTTAATTTACTGATGACCAGGATTCTCATTTCTGCAATATTCTGTACTGCTCAGGATTCCGTTCCCCACATTCACCTACATTATTCTAAGTCAACTCTAGCAAAATAAATATCTTTTTTTCTTTTCAGGGGGAACACAAAGGAAAACTAGCCCGTAGTTATGGAAGATAAAAGACAACAGCATAGCTCTCACAAACAATAAATGAAATGGCAGACCTGTTTCCAGACTGTATAGCTTCAGATGGTAAGTTTTGGTTAGTGTGATCAAATGTTTACTTCATCCATTTTTTATGTTAATTTTCAAAAAGAAAATCTGACTTGAGTATTCATTTTTACTAACGTAACGCAGGAAGGAATAAGCCGCACAAATTTTCCAGAATCTTTTTTTTACTTAAGTGACACCTTCTTTTGGGTGGATAAGAAATGTGAGTGATCTCCCTTGAACATATTTCATTGGTCTGCTAATATGTAATGGAAAATAGCTTAGCTGGAGACTCGCTCGACATGTCTGAGACTGTAAGGTGTGCTTCTTCTTCTTTTTAAAATATAGCTTCCCAAGATAATCCCAGAAAAATCTTTTCTTTTCAAGAGTCTTCTGTGACTTAAAGACAATAAAGGATATAGTTTCAAGAAGCTGTTCCCTTCCCTATCTGTCTCTTTATAGCATTCAGTGGCATCTTATAGGGTGAAGGTGAACCAGTAAGTGTGCAGCTAATGATCCTCGCAGGGTTTGAATGATAATGAAAGGAACTGACTGGCGAGTTGATGCAAAAGACGGGCGCATCTTGAAAGTCTTCATAAGCTTCCTCCAACGTAGCAACTTGAATTTATTCTATAGAACTGTTAACAGCACTGGGGAGTTTCCTCTGGCATGTCTGAACAGTTCTTTTTTCACAGCTTGTGTGAATACATTTTCGAACAGCGATGCCCAACTGGGTATATTTAGACAGCTCTCACACCTGCACCATATTTCAAATATGACTCTAAATGTCAGAGAAAGTATTCTCTAATGCAGATGCTGTTGGACTCCAGTTCCCATCAAGTACCATCCAGCTGGGCCAGTAGTAAGGTTATGCTTAGAGTTGGAGTATAGCAACATCTGGAGAGCAATAGGTTTCCCCACCTCTGCTCTAGTGCAGGCATAGGCAAACTCGGCCCTCCAGGTGTTTTGAAGCTACAATTCCAATCATTCTTGACCACTGGTCCTGTTAGCTAGGGATGGTGGGAGTTGTAGTCCAAAAACAGCTTGAGGGCCGAGTTCGCCTATGCCTGCTCTAGTGCATGACTCTATCCACTTCTCTGCACTTACTTTGCCCCCATCTGCACTATACATTTAAATCAGTATCATACCACCTTAAGCAGTCTTGGCTTCTCCAAAAGAATCCTGGCAACTTTAGCTTGTTAAGGATGCTGATAACACCCTTTAGGAAGTGGTGGAGGAAGAAGAGTGTGGGGGGAGCGTACTGCCCCTGGCAGCGTGATCCCGTTGGAGTGCCATCGTGGCTGCCCCCCCCCCGCGCTGGGTGCCACGTCCCCACAGATGGCGTGCCATGCCCCCAGGATGCGTGACAGCCCCACCCCCGCCTGCTCTCCACCCCCCGGTGCTGGAGCATGAAGCTCCGCCACTGCCTTTAGGTGTTTGGAGACTCCATTCTCTTCACAGACTTAAAATTCCCAGAGTTCCTCAGAAAGAGGGAATGACTCCACATTTTTTGGTGTCATCTGCCATTCTCTCCTACCTTGCCTCCCAAGTGCCCTGGAATGATGTTGGGTCTGGAGCATCCAAAATGGTGGGCTAGACTGCCAACACAGTTACTGTTGCTGCTGAAACACGGGGGGGCGGGGGCAGGAGAGAAAATGAGTTCAGCTGCTAATGGTGAGTCCATTCTCTCCAAACTTGGAGAATTTCTCTGCCCCTCACTCCTGGAGAAATTCAATGAAATTGTTCCTCCAGATACTCTGCCCAGAAATTGGGTGGGAAATTTCTAGAGCCCATTTGTATAAAACACTACTCTGAATATTGTTGAAGGCTCCTCAGTTCTGCATTTCTAGAGCCCATTTGTATAAAACACTACTCTGAATATTGTTGAAGGCTCCTCAGTTCTGCATTTCTGGTCAACAAAAGGCCCTCCAAAAGTGTGCACAGAGCAAGCAAGTACGTGCAGGTAACAATAAAGGTAGTATTTTGCCCAAAGACCACAGTCATCATAATTATAGTCATACAAATCAACATGTTGAAAGAAAAATCACACATTTTTCAGATGCCACTGGTAAACTTTCCCACTGTGAATTAGACTCAGTCTTAAGTACAGTATGTGGAAAACTTCTGTAATTTGGACCACAGCTGCAAAGGAAAGATTGGAATTAGTGCAACTTCATTTTCATCACAGAATTTTCTTAAAACTTTGTTGCTTTATCAAAAGAATGTTGGGCATAACAAAAGAATGTTGTGGTAACGTTCTGCCTTACAACAGTCCTGTTATTCAGTTGGGGGGAATAAGGAGGAGGAGGGGAACCCTAAATGAATAGAATGATTACCTTTAATTACAACTTGCTAACTCAGCTATGTAAAATAAGTATTTCTTTATTAAATGAATGCTTTTGAAAAGCACATCAAGTGCATCAATGTGAATTGTCCTGCCAATGGACTCCAATATTAATCTTAGCACAGCAGCACTGCTGAAAACAGAGGTCTCTCCAGAATTTCAATAGAAGTCCCTTGCCGGATTTAAATTATGAGTCTGGCGTGAAAAAAGATAGTTGCAGCATCTGTTGTCTTTTGCTGAACAATAGTAATAAAAGCTCATTCAGCTTTTGAGACTGGCTCCTTTCCATTAAAGGAATGAATAGCCCTCCCCACCTTTTCTTTTCCCTTATAATTATATAAGAAAGGCATGAAAATGATTTACAGAAATATTAACAGATTATTTCCCCCCACGAATTTTGCACTTTGCCAATCCTTTATTTTGCCAGCAAATTCAAATAAGGGAACTATATCCTTTTGTACTGACAGTATGCAAATGTTGCAAATTAATTACATGCTGCCCATATCCAATTATACAAACTGACTGAAATACAGAGAAAAATATTCTCCATTCATTTGTGTGTGTGTGTGTGTGTGTGTGTGCGCACGCACACACACACACTTATTTTTATTTTATTGATTTATTAAATTTGTATTCCGCCCTACAAGACCCTGATGTTGGGAAAGATTGAGGGCACAAGGAGAAGGGGACGACAGAGGACGAGATGGTTGGACAGTGTTCTTGAAGCTACTAACTTGAGTTTGACCAAACTGCGGGAGGTAGTGGAAGACAGGAGTGCCTGGCATGCTCTGGTCCATGGGGGTCACAAAGTCGGACATGACTAAACGACTAAACAACAACATTCTGCCCTACATCCGTAGATCTCAAGGCAGTTCACAACATAAAATTATAATATAAAAACGCAAAATACCTAATAAAAATAAGAACAAACCAAACCAAAAATCCTCCCTCACACAGCACATTTAAAAGGGCATCAGATGTTAATCAGCCAAAGGCTTGGTTGAAGACAAACATTTTCGCCAGGTGCCTAAAGGTGTATAGAGAAGGGACCAGCCAAACCTCCCTGGGGAGAGCATTCCACAAACGGAGCCATTGCAGAAAAAGCCTGTTCTAATGTTGTTACCCTCTGGATGAAGCCCACAAAGAAGAACCTCAGAGGATGATCTCAGGGTCCGAGTAGGTTCATATGGAGAGCAGCCATTTTTCATGCAAGCCATTCTGCTAGCACATCTAGTACACTACTAAGGGACTTTAGTGCTATACTGAATTCTTTCCTAGAGTTTTTAGCAGTGGCTGGGTGGCTTTGTTGGTGGGTTTCAAGCACCAGCAGTGGTTTGAACTAGTTGACCTTGGAGACACCTTCTAGCTCTGATTCTATAAATAAAATTCCTGGCCTCTTCCATGCACAGATGAATGCAAAAGCTTGCCAGTTTGAGGGTGCCATATTGCAGCTGCACCAGTTTCCTTTAATTCTGAATGGTTGTAAAACATGTGGTGCCTTCAACTTTGCCCATCTTTTTTATTCTTTGTTTGTTTGTTGCGGAAAGACTCTGGTAGCCTGGTATCTCAGAGGACAGCTGTGACGCACTGCATAGCTTGAGGGAAGTTTAGACACATGTCCTCTGAAGTCAATTCCCAGCTTTCCCTGCTCACCCATGAAATTTTCATGAGTCCCAGCTTGTAGTTAATAATATAGAACCTTCTCACATGGTGATGAATTAGATAAAGATCAAAATGTACTTTCCAAATTTAAACTGCTATATAAAAATAACAACACTAATAATAGTAGTAGTAGTAGTGAGTTAGTATCAAGAAAATAGTTGCAGGTAATACAGTAAATGTCTAGGTGTGCTTTCCAGGACAATTATATACTGGATAAGCACTATAGCTCAGTGGCAGAGCTCATGCTTCGCATGCAGAAAGTCCCACTTTCAATACCTGGCACCTGCAGTTAAAAGAATCAGGGAGCAGGTGATGGGAAAGACCACTGCATGACACCCCCATAAAGCAGCTATGGGAACCTTTGGCTCTCCAGATGTTTCTGAGCTACAACTCCCCTCTTCCCAGGCTGTTGGCCATGCTTGCTGGAGCTGAAGGGATTGGTAGTTCAACATCTGGAGGACCAAAAGTTCCCAACTCCTACTGCAAAGCCCTAGACAGTAAGAGTGAAATCACAACGAAATTTACATGCCGCTTGATTATAAGAAAACCTCTAAGCGGTTTACAAAAAATTGAAATGACCAATTTAAAAAAGTTTAAAACAGGTATTTTAAAAGATAGTACTGAACCAAAGCTTGTAAAATAAATAGTTCAGTTTTAGGGATCTTCTGATTCTATTAGTGACTAAAGCTTGGAACTCCTAGATGAGGATACCCTGCAGTATGATTCTAAGTGGACATTACGATATCTTCCTAGAGTTTTCAATAATTCATTGAGAATACTTAAATATCACCGATTAGCAAACCTGATACCAACAAGCTGAGGAAATGGCAGCATAAAATCACACAGACCTGATACCATGCAGTTAATTTGTCTCTAAAGTTCCCATTTATCTTCCTTGTGCTGCTTCTTTACTCAAGAACACAAATGGTGTGACATGCAAGCTTTACAATTACCCCTGTTCTCTCACTAGATTTCACCAGATTGAACTTCCACAAATGTACTCTGGATACAGTTTTCTGTTTTGCAGACTAAACAACAAGGGGTGCACTCATACAATAAACCTCTAATTGGGTTTATCAGTGACTTGCAGGAGCCTTATACTGTAAGCAGTATGTGTTGAGCATCCTGGCAAGAGATCACAATGGCTAAATTAGGATCAGATAGCTCATTGATCAGTGATCACCATATTGGAGATAGCTGATGACTTGCCTGTTTGGTCTGCACAATATTTGCATCAATGTCACAATTTGCCTTCAGTTTAGGTGAAACATGGAAAGGACTTCCTTTTAGGCTTTCCCTGTTTGTGACCTATCAAGCCAAATAGAGGACACCAGCTATTTGTGGTAGCCTGTCCTCCAAATGTTAAGTACTTAAGAACAGCCATACTGGATGAGACCAAAAACCTATCTAGTCCAACATCCTCTTCTTATAGTGGTCAACTAGATGCCTACAAAAGGCTGTAATCTGGATACGAGAGCAATATCCTTTGCCTCGCTGTTGTTGCCCCACTCAATCAGTATTCAGATGCATATTGCCTCTGATCCTGGAGGTAATGTATAGCCGTAATGATTAGTGGCCACTAATAATCCCCATCTTCCAGGAATTTGTCTAATACCCCTTAAACAGCATTGTGACAAGGGGAATTGTCCTCAAAAAAACAACAGGGCTTTTCCCTTTGCAAAATAAGCTGCACAACTTTGAGCTGATCCTCAAAAAAATGGGGCTTTCCCCCTTTCCTCCTCTAAAAACTAGGTGTGTCTAGTTGTTCAGGAGCGAAAAATACAGCACTTTGTTGTCCAAAGGTCCAACCACCACAGGGCTGCTACAAGACTTTCTGCTACCTGAGATTGACCAAGCCACCTCCATCCCTTCTCTGCTGCCTCCACCTTTTCCTCCTTCCTTCATCTCCCTCTGTTGCCTCCTTTCAACCTGCTTGCCTACTCAATGTTCTTCTCTTCCTTTGCCTGCTCTCCGCTTCTCCATTTGCTCAGCTGGCTGCAGAGACATGTTAATGAAGCTCACTCCTGGTCTCAGTCTTGAGGAAGAGCTCATTGAATGAGGCAAAGAGTGCCTGTGCTGCCACAGCTTTTTCATACTTTAAAAATGCAGCTTAAATATATAATTTAAAAATTCTTTAAGCTTCAAAATGCAAGGAAATGCTAAAGTCTATTTTAAAGCTGTGCATTTTAATGCTCTGCAAATCAGTGGTGGCATAAGCATTTGATGGATAACCTCACTCACAATGCCTTGCTCTGAGAAAGAACATCTTCCTCAGAGCAAGGCCAGGAGCCCCTGCACAGTGACAGTCTGTGGAAGTGGTTGGATGGGTAGGTAGGCACGGAGGTGGAAGAAGCAAGGAAAGATTGGCAGGCAGCAGTGGCAGCCACTGGCTAGTAGTGGCAGTGGGTGGGTGACCAGTTAATTGTGATGGGGGATGGCCAGGCCTATAGGCAGTGAGTTGGTGGGAGAGGGAGAGGTGCACAATCTGTTATTTCTCCCTATCCATTGCCTGAGGATCACCTCATAGAAGGACCAGCCCTGTCCAACTGCCTCCCCAGCTGTTTTTCTGCATCTCACGTATTTAAATATTGTTATCCGACTTGCTTTTTTTAAAAACAAAATGTTCCTGCCTTAGCAGTAGAATCCTCTTACCTAGGTGCCAGAATGTTTTAATTCACATGAGAGTTCAGATTAGAGAGCCTTCTAATTAGTCCGGATGGCAAAGACCCATTCTTGTAAAGAGGGAAGGTTTCCACACAATAAAAAGTGTTCGGATGCAGCAAAGCTTTTATTGGCAAGTATGCAATGGGCTACACAGTGTTTTGAGCGCTAATGGTTCTCCATCAGAAGATTACTGATTTCAGGCATTTCCTTTCATAGTTTCCAAGAGTAATGAAAGAGTTTGCAAGACACATATCTTATGTAGCTCTTACTGTAGATCACGAAAGGAAACTATTGAAATAAACCCTGTTATATTTTTATAAAATAACCTGCCCGTATTACCCTGTTTCATTTTCTCTCATTTGAAAGCATAGTTGCTGTCACTCTTTGATGCCTGGCCTAGAAATATTTCTGAAAGTGAAGGCAGGATTGATTAAAGTTTCTTCATACAAACACTTTTGTCTTCACACAATAAATGGGCAAATTCCATCCACAATAATTTTTCTGCTTGTTAAGGGCAGAAAAGCTCCTAAAATATGAACAGTCCATTTAAAAAAAACAAAAAAACAAAACCGCGAATGTATAACAGCACTGTTCAGGGAGATTTAGAATTTCCAAGCCTTTATTTGCACAATACCTACTCCTTTAAAATTGAGAGATTGTCTAAGATAATAATACTAAAAGAAACCATAGTTATTGCACAAAAGGATTTTTAGTGTTTACTTTGTAATTCCTGAACCCTTCAAAACACATCTTGTCTTATGGCCACATCGATACTGGTTAAAAACACACTTTGTAAAAGCTGGACGTGTGTCAGCAGCAGAATCACATTCCAAGACATTCCATGTCTTGCATTGGTGTGGTCCAGAAGCTGCTAGTGCCCATGGTGACTGTTGCAGCAGAAAGCTAGGAGACCAGGCAGGAGGTGGAACCAGAGCCAATGATAAACAGTGTCAGCTAATTCTAGTTACAGGTGGGTAGCCGTGTTGGTCTGCCATAGTCGAAACAAAATAGAAAATTCTTTCCAGTAGCACCTTAGAGACCAACTGAGTTTGTTCTTGGTATGAGCTTTCGTGTGCATGCACACTTCTTCAGATACACAGAAACAGAAGTCACCAGATCCTTAAATATAGCCATCTTTAGCCATCTCACCCCTTGCCTTTCCCTGCAAGACTAATTGCAGCCTTTAAGAGTCATCAACAGGTTTTCCACACCTATCAGCTGATCACCCATTCCCACCACCCTTCTGAGTAATACCCCTCCCCACTCCCTCACTATACAGTGGTGCCCCGCTAGACGAAAATAATTCGTCCCGCGAAAATTTTCGTCTAGCGGGGTTTTCGTCTTGCGGAGCGGCAATGGGAGCCGCGCTCCGCAAAACGAAGAAAAAAAAAAAGACGGAATTTTTTCGTCTTGCGAGGCAGCCCCATAGACTTTTTCGTCTAGCGGGGCAGCCTCCCGCTAGACGAATGCTTTCGTCTAGCGAGTTTTTCGTCTAGCGAAGCATTCGTCTAGCGGGGTACCACTGTATTTAAGGATCTGGTGACTTCTGTTTCAGTGTATCTGAAGAAGTGTGCATGCACATGAAAGCTCATACCAAGAACAAACTCAGTTGGTCTCTAAGGTGCTACTGGAAAGAATTTTCTATTTTGTTTCAGCTAATTCTAGATTTGTCCCCATCTTATTTATTTATTGCATTTATATACAGCACCTTTTTCTCCCACTCCTCATTTAATCCCCACTACAATGCTTTGAGGCCTTACTCCCTGCTGAATTCTATAAGGGCAACACTGAGACTTCAGAGGAAGAAGCTAACAGGCAGTGCCACCTCCTGAATTGGTTGTAAGAAAAAAGACAGAGTGGCTGGTACTGGTTGAGGGCAGATTGAAGTTGATGGGACAGTGCCTTATTTGCTGTAATGGATCAGCTGCCACTGGCCTGGTCAATTGTCCCTGATCTAGAGCCAAAGAGGTTGCTCGTGTTACCGGTACTTCCATAGAACTCATGTAAAAACTGATTGAGTTTCTTTGATAAACAAATCATGAACCTCTTGCCCCACAAATGTTGCTGGACTACAGCTCCCATCATCCTTGACCATCGGCCTTGGCTGGCTGGGCCTGTTAGGCATTCAAGTTTAACAATATATGGAGTTCCCCAGCTTCCCCAGCTTTGCTCCTATACAGAATCGTTATTCTAGGGTTCAGGATCACGACAACTGAGAACCACGATGGTTAAATAATTCTGAAACAGGCATAAGATTGTAGTGCAAACAGACACAGGCACAGATGAAGTTACAGTTGTGTTTACAGTTTAAGGTTCACCATATAAAGATTCCTGTGGAGTCCTGTCAAATAAAGAAGGCATTACATTTGAACCCAGACTGTAATATTTATTAACTTGCTTATGACTACAGTCTCCAACTCTCCAGTTGTAGTAAATTGCAATTCCCTGAAGTTGGGGTGGGGTGGGGGAACTAAGTCTTTGATAAGTGGTGCCCAGAAAAATACTATAGGTAGTCAGGAGGCATGCCAAATCAGTTTCGGTTATCCATGTGTTTTATTAAGAACAGGAGTAGCACAACCAGTTGTTAGTTCTGAAGCACTGCAATCTTTCTACAGAATTATTTCCTTATGTTTATGTTCCAAATAAGAATCTATAACTCTCATTGTGGTTTTGAAGAACCTCCAAGCCCCCTCCCCAAGCTCTTACTTAAACACTTAGGTTTGACAAGCCCTATTCCCCCTTTCTAACAGTTCACTGTGTAGCAACTCAAACCTATACAACTTGTGACCCACTAAGCTATGGTTACCAGATGTCCCCGTTTCCCAGGGACAGTCCCTGGGTTTACAAATCTGTCCCTGGACAAAATCCGACCCCAGAATGTCCCCGGATTTCATTTAATGTCCCCAGATTTATATTTTAAGTGTTGTAGATTTATTGGTAGGGAATGAATGTTGCGTGATTGGTTCAACGGCACAAGACACATCATATGGGGACTTCCGGCGAGGCAAAATGGCGGGCGCCACAGCAGTGAGAAGGTCCTGAAGCCAGCCAGAGCCAACAGCGCTACCAGGCCGGCTCCAGGCTGCTGAGACTGCCACTGCCACTGGCACTGCCGAGGAGGAACCAGGGATGCCAGGCGCGTCAACTGGGGGAACCGCTGACCTCCCCCCAACCCAAATCTAGCCAGGAGAAACACTGCCTGGCCACCTGGCCAACTGCCCAGCAGCGCTCTGGGGCCAGTAAAACCCCCTGAGCTGACGCAGTGAGAAGGAAGAGAGAGAACGAGAGGAAGGAGGAAAAAGAGGGGAGCCCCCTGACCTTGCAGCGCCGCTGCCGCCAAGGAGAAGAGGTAGGAGAACACTGGGAGGGCAAGGACATGTGGCTGAGCCCAGGCCCGACCTGAGCCTACTCCATGGTGGCTAGTGCTCCAAGAGAGCAGGCTGGGGCCCAATCTCCTGGTTTTTACTCTCTGACTAGCTGTCAAACATGTGGATGAGCATGGCTGGATTCAGTTCTCAAAATGTCCCATTTTGGGGGGGGGAGAACCTACTAATTTTGCATAAGCACCCTGTTTTGTGTGGGATAAAGCAGCCTCATATAACCAATGTGCTTAACTCTATTTAATCCATGAAGGGGTTAAGACCATAGAGTAAACTGTTCTCCCTGCCTTAGCTAGGTCACACTCCCTCACATTGGGAGAGTTACCAAATTCTTTGTTCTCGCTCTTTTACACCATGTAACCAACTAGTAAATATGCCTGGGCTGCTTGCTCCAAGCCCAGACTGTGTGGCTTTAGCAAGCCATCTTTGTGTTTCTGTGCAAATAATTTAGAAACATTTACCAATTTTGCTATTGTATGGAAAAGTACATGAATTTGTAAGTAAACCGTTTTTAACTTGCCAAATGTGTAGTCTCTTTCTGTGCTAAGGGGAAGTTGGGAGCTTTGGAAGAAACTTAGAAGGGGATATTTTCTGTTCTCACTTGCTCAAGACTTCCGCTCACAGAAGGCCCTCAAGTCTTGCTTTTCTCTCTGAATCTCTTCTCCTCAGAATCTCCTCAGCCAAAAATGTCATAAGTAAATAAATAAAATAGAAGCTCTAATTGCATATACATCATTGGTTCCATTTTACAGAAAAGGAACACTAGTGATGCCAAGAACAGCCAGCAAACTTAACAGCACAGTGGAAGAAGGCACATTTTGATTTTTAAATGTTGTTCATCCTGATGTAATTTGTCAATGAATTAAGGACCTACCTCACAGAGTTGTTTTGAAGAAAAAATGGGGAAGTGGAGAACCATGTATGCCCCCTTGAAGGGAAGATGGGATATAAGTGTAATAATGAATGAAGTTGTTATACACTGAGGTTGATTTTGTTTTATTTTTATCTTAAATTGGTTGTTTTTCTTGTTTAACTTCCTTATTTTTGAAATTTGCTTTGTGGCCTGTGTGTGTGTGTGAAAGGATAACAATGATGAATTCATTAAAATAAACATTTCTGTATGGCAACACAAAATGTTTTGACGTCTACTAAGTAGAAAGAAACCTTTTGCTGCTCTGGCATTTTCCCCACCCGCCTACCTCAAGCGGACTTTGCTTTTCTGGCCATATTCAGAGACATCAAATGTTTGTTACAGCATGTCTAGACATGTGTCTTCCCAATAACAATTCGAATGGTGTGGGTCAAATGGTACACACAGGTTCTTATTTATCAGGAAATGGAGTGTGGGAAACGAGGTATCTATCCTTCAATGTCTCTTCCTCCCTCTGGCTAATGATACCACTGATTGGTGAGGGAATAATATTTTCTTCAAGTAATTTCAGCAGAAATCTTCTGGACATGTAGTAGCATGTGAAAATGCCACTATTGTTTACTTATTTATTTTGTTTCATGGCGAGCATTGCGTTTCATTAGGTACCCCCTGACACTCACTGCCTATTCAGCAGACATACTTTCAGAATCTTTTCTTTCCGGAATCTTTCTTTTCTTTTCTTTGTGTAAAGGGTATGTACTGGCTTTGTGGAATCCCTGTAGCAAGTTGTAAATGATGTATGAACTGAAAAATCTTTGCCTTGTACACAGTAGGAATACAGAAAGTGCTGTGCAGTCACTGCTGTGCTATGCTTTTTTCTATATATACAGACACACAGGATTCATCTCATATTCATTCTGACAAGTCCTTCAAGTCCAGATGTCTTCGGATGGGATGGATGGCTTGTGTGTAAATTTAGCATTGTCCTGTGCTTCCATATTATATATGAAAGGTCACTTGCAGGAATCTCAAAAATCAGGCCAGGTAAGCTACTTCTTCATTACACATTATGTGCTCTAGGCTTATTTCCTTTCAATACCAGCTATTGAGATCACATTTTTATTTTGCATTCCCATTATTTTTATGTCCTTGTTAGTGTTGAGCTGAAATTTCTTGTAAGGCTTTTTTTCTCTGAGAAAATTTATGAGATTTTCCCTTTCCTTATCTCCCTTCGAAAAAGGCCATATTTTTTTCCTGAACATTCTACACTTAAAAAAAGAAGTATGATTGCTGACATTTTATTAAACAGTGCCCTGAAATGCTTGGTCTGGGGAATTCTGGATGCAAATTGGTGGCCAGGCTGCCAGCATAGTTTTTGCCATTGCCACTTAAAATCAGCATTGCGGCAGCAAAGCCAAACAAAATTACATGGGGGGGGGGGGAGAAAGAAAGAAAGAAAGAAAGAAAGAAAGAAAGAAAGAAAGAAAGAAAGAAAGAAAGAAACTATTTTACCGCCTTTGCTAATTGTGACAACTACCCCTGAAAAACACTTGGAGAATTTCTCTGATTCTTGGAGAAGTACATTGAAATGTTTTCCTCCAATTTCTCTGCCCACAAACGGGGTACTAAGATGACATTGTTGAACAGCTCTAGGCAAAACATACAGCTGTCTTGCCATAATAAACCAGATAATCTGAAAGGTACATCCCCCCCTTTTTTTAGATTAATCTCAATCTGTGCACTTGGGTAGTGATTAAGAACTAGAAACAGCCCACATGCTAGGTGGCAGGAGGGGTGACTGTCTAGGACCAATTGACTTTTCACTCGAATGTTCATCAAAGAGCTATTGTTTTCACTCAATCTAAAAGAGGCCTTGAGAAGGTGACCATTTTACTGTACTTTTTCTGCATATTTTTCTTCATGCTGTAACCAATGTGTGGCTGCTGCCTAGGTTTATTTGCAGATCTACCATTCAGTTCTCATTTTTTTATACACATCTGATGAATATCTGCTCCACAAAGTTATTGCTCCAGATAGATCATCATTGGGCTAACTTGGAGTACTTTGTGCTGTGCGGAAGCGCCTTTGCTGCAAATAAGAAGCACACACAGTCTTTGACCCGTACTATGGCAACTTCTCTCTTAGGACCTATCTGCATTATAAGGCCTTTTTACACAATCATGGCTCTGCTGAAGAATTCTGGGAAGCATGCTGAAAGTTGATAGGAGGCTCCTATTCCCCTTTCAGAGCTGTAATTCCCAGGCTTTCCTGGAAAGAGTGATTGACTGTTAAACCACTCTTGAGAGCTATAGCTCTGTGAGGGGAATAGGGGGCTCCTACCAACTCTTTGCACCTTTAAGAAGCTATAGTTCCTAGGATTCTTTGGAGGGGGCCATAACTATTTAAAGTGCCACAACACCGCTTTAAATGTGCAATGCAGATGGGGCCCTAATTAAGCTTACTTGCAAAGGCATTTCCATACTAGTAGTTCCCTCCAGCGCAACCAATTTCAGAAAGATTACTTAAGGGGAAGACCTCAAAAACAGCACATTGAGGACTGACGATGCTCAGTTGGCATTCAATACTTACTGATCATTGAGGGAGATGAATGGAAAGGTGCATCCTGGGAAGGGCATGGCTGCCTGGCCTGAGAATTCCTTCAAAATTTGCTGAGGATCCTACTTGTAAATGTTGGATTGAAAAGGGATGGCACAACACACCTCTGTATTGTCCAATTCCAGTATGAAGATCACATATCCCCAAGATTCACATCCTGGATATGGTTTACGAAAAAGCAGAGGACTCAGGAGTCAGGCCATTTGTTTACGTAGCCAGTATTGTATACTCTGAATGGCAACAGCTCTCCAGGGTCTCAGGAGAGTCTTCTCCCATCACCTGCTGCTTTTATTGAATTGTTGAACTTCTGTGTGTGCTTTACCACTGAGCAGAAGTAACAAGTCTACCACTATTGGCTGAATACTAAACTAGCTTTTCAAATTGGTTTAAGAAAAGCAGATAGCCACAGTTTCACAAGTGACTGAGAGGTCTCCTGGAACCAATACAAAAATATTCCCCTTGCCTGTCTCCAGGGAAGTGGCAATGTGCAATTTATACCCCCACAAGTCTTCTTCATATTCTAAGGTAGGGTTTCCCAAACTTGGGTCTCCAGCTGCTTTTGGACTACAATTCCCACCATCCCTTGCCAGCAGGGGTGATGGGAACTGTAGTCCAAAAACAGCTGGAGACCCAAGTTTGGGAAACCCTGCTCTAAGGTATATCAAAAGAGTTATGTTGAAGTTTCCTTGAAAGAAAGTCTGATCACACTGCGGTGGCAACTGTATGCCTACACAGTACTCTTGGCACTTTATTACACAACGTGATTGGAGTCTTCCTCCTACCCTAAAAACACGATCAATGTGAAAAAACAAACACAATTTACTCTGCTACAGTGGTTGGTGCTGTAAAATAATTCCATGTGCCAGTCTTCAGTGATTACTTGCAGATATTTACTTTTAGCGCATGGCATATAGAACATTAAAAGCGTTTTGAAAATCCCACAGTTTTTCAACTTCTGAAGGATTATTAACTTCAAAGTCGGAAGAAATGTCGGCCTTCTATGTTTGGAAATGCCAGCAGCCTTTGCATATCCCCACCACAGTACCAAGCAACCCCCAGCAGAGAGGAGCGATTACTGCCTCGGTGGCGAGAGGATGGCTTTTGATCTCCTAACATATTGGAAATTACTTAAAGGTAAGCCATCTGCTAGCTGAGGAACAAAAATAGATTACATCACACCCTGCTAGAAAGATTGTGTTAAATCCTGTATATCAAGGCTTTTAATAATTCTATATTAAGTCAGCTAATAGGATTAGGGACACATTTTCCTTAGGCATTTTTCACCAACTATTAACAAAAAAAAAACCCACACCCACCCACACCCACCCCACTTTTGGTGATGATCTGTAAAATTCAAGAGTGTTTCACTGTGAATGAAAATAATTCTTTCAAGAATGAAACGCTTCTTTAGATCCCAATTGGTCTCCAAAAGGCACTTACCGTAGGAGAGCATTTTCTGGATGGATCCTGGGGAGTGAGAAGAGCCAAGTTCCCATTATTATTATTATGCTAGCATGAACCATTGATGATGGCAGGCTGCACTGACTTAGTGCAACTGTGAAAGCACTGAGCAGGCTATTTGAATCCATGCATTCGAGGGAATGACAACAGTGTTTTGTTTTATTCTATTGTGCCCCTGCACCGGCAAACAAAACTAAATTGCTTCAAGGCAGCCCAGTTCATAGCTGCATAAACAAAATTTGACATCCCTGCTCACATACTCTCAAATTTTGCCAATAAAATCCTGGTTTTCTGCCATTTATATAAGACCTTCAGGAGAACACTGCACAGTAAACAGTTTGGAATACTGGTGTTACTGGTTAAAAGGGGTGGACAAGCATCCGCAGTACTGCTGTAGCCAACTGTGAGGGTTGGTGGTGGTTCAAAGGGCCGGGGAAAATAGTGGCTTTTGTCTTTTGTCCCAAGAGCCATAAGCACAAGGAAACTCAAGGAAGAGGACTTTCCTTTCCCCTCCTATTTCTACTGCTCCCTGTGTGCACCAAAAAGTCTGTCTGGAGGCTCAAAAGAGCTTCCTTGACATTATGAGATGATGCATGGTGCGGACTGGGGCACTGGGTTACCAGGGGAGGGCAAATTGACCAAAATCAGACAGATACTCCTTTGCTAAGCAAGGCTTATGCACCTGCAAGGTGCCCTCACCTGATTTTTGCCCTCATCATTGCTTCATGCCACACTGTTCAGAAGCTCTTCAAAGGACAGAGTTGACTTTAATGGGAGAGAGGACAAAGGGATTGGAAGTCCTCTTTGGTGAGTATCCTTCTACTTGTGGTTCTCAAGACTTGTCCACTGACTGACCACTGTACACAAGAGGCCCTTTGATACGATCTAGCATATGATTATCTTGTCTCAATTCCTGAAGGGCATGTATGAGATGGAGGTAGATAATTTAACAAGCATGTTTTCTAGTAAGTGTCTGTTCTATCCTAACATCTCTTCAGATGTGCTCCAAACTCTTACTTGGAATGAAATCATCAAACAAATACCTTCAGTGTGTTCGAGAATACAACCGGATTGTTCTAGAGTTTATCACAGCAGTATTCTTGCAGACACCACTAAATACCAACAAAGGAACCTTTACCTCATGTATTAACGCTGTATATGTTTCATAGTTCCAAGACAGATATCTGTTAGATTTGCTCTTATCCTGTCTGCTAGTTTAGAGTGATTCTTTTTCACCCACTCTTGAGACAAAACAGCATATAAAGCTCCCAAGCTCCCATGACTTTTGACCTTACAGGTCTTTGTTCAAGCAACTCATCTTCACACAATGCCCCCAAGCATGGATAGCACACTAGGAGCAGTGTACCAGAAATCCATGGCAGCCCTGAGTCACAGTGCCACAAGCTAAGATGATGTGACATGTATTTCCATATCAAAACAGCAGAAACCTTTCTTTCCCCTCTTCACCGATGCATAACATCCCAAAAGGGAAGAACGGCCTTCAGCTAACACAGATCAATTTTCTTTCAGCTTCAATCACCATTTAATTACTGTTGACTTCTTTAACCTTCCCCCCCACTTCCTTTATAGATTAGCTTCCTTTATATTCTAATGCCATTTACTTTTTCCTGTAACTTAATCAAACTTGAAATGATATGATAAAAAAACCCATATTTCCCTTCTTTCTTCCTGTTCTTTGTGTTCGAGTTACTTCAAAATGCAGATTATTTCTTGGAGGAGAAAAATATTTTTTTAATGAACCACCTTTTAACTTTATCAACCTACAGTATCTACAAATCATTTCCTTTAACTGAGTAATTGCTTAGATGACTTGATGGTCGGGTGGATGAAAGTGCTAGAATTTCACCTTTGGGCTTTCTGGCTGAAATAGTAGTGTTACCAAAGTGCTCTCTCTGTCTGTGTGTGGTGAATTATCATAACCCACCTCACTCTTCAATAAACAACACATGCTTCAATGCCTCTTCCATGCCTGATTAAATGTGTAATTCTTCCAAATTGGTATCTGTCCTGTAGACGAGACTTTATGTTAAAGAACACAAAACATATATGTAGATTTGTTATATGCACACACACACACACACACACACACACACAAAACTTGGTAGGGATAGCAGTTAATAAAATGATAACCCCCCCCCCAAAAAAAAGTGTTGCAAGCACCACAAAACTAATATGAAGAGATCTTTTGGAGATTTCAGTTCTGAAAGAGAAAGGTGTGATGTGTTACAGCTTTAACAGTATGAAAAATTATTATTAGTAGTAAATGTATTTATATCCTTCCTTTCTCCCAAATGGGGAGGAGTTACTGAGCTGAATGAGTGAGTGTTGGCCTGTTGGGTTACTACGGAGCTATCAAACTACTGAGCTTTCAAACAAAGAGAAAAACTGTCTTACACATTTGATGTGTAATCGTGAAGTAGCTGTTCAAAATCTAGGCCAAGACTGATCAAGGGCTCTTATGACACAACCATGGAATGTCAACACTTGTGGTATATTAGAGCTAATGTCGGCATGCTCAGCTTCATGACCAGCATCGCTGCGCAAATGCCACACCCCTTCAGTGGGCCACTCTTAACTTCTTCCCTTTGCTTTGCTGCACGTTAACCTGCTCCCTCCAAGCATGCAAGCAAATGACTAGTGAGCAAATGGAGTAGCATTCACTATCTGCCTGACACTCTCCCTGTAGGCCACAGTTAGCTAACTTGTGGCCCTCCAGTTAACCTATGGCCCTCTGGGCCTAATAATCACAACCACCTAGCACAGGTGTCACTAATATTGGCCCTCAAATGGTGTTGACTCCAACTCCCATCATCCCTGTGCGTTGGTCATGCTACCTAATGGGAATAGGGGTCTAAGAGCATTGGGGGTGGGGAGTGGGGAGTGGGACGACAATGACACAGGTTTCCCATTCCTGTCATGTTTGTGGTAGACCACAAACTTGACATGAGTCAACAGTGTGATGCAGCAGCTAAAAAAGCCAATGCAATTCTGGGCTGCATCAATAGGAGTATAGCATCTAGATCAAGGGAGGTAATAGTACCACTATATTCTGCTCTGGTCAGACCTCACCTGGAATACTGTGTCCAGTTCTAGGCACCACAGTTCAAGAAGGATACTGACAAGCTGGAACGTGTCCAGAAGAGGGCAACCAAAATGGTCAAAGGCCTGGAAACGATGCCTTATGAGGAATGGCTTAGGGAGCTGGGTATGTTTAGCCTGGAGAAGAGAAGGTTAAGGGGTGATATGATAGCCATGTTCAAATATATAAAAGGATGTCATATAGAGGAGGGTGAAAAGTTGTTTTCTACTGCTCCAGAGAAGCAGACACGGGGCAATGGATTCAAACTACAAGAAAGAAGATTCCACCTAAACATTAGGAAGAACTTCCTGACAGTGAGAGCTGTTCGGCAGTGGAATTTGCTACCAAGGAGTGTGGTAGGTCTTTGGAGGTCTTTAAGCAGAGGCTTGACAGCCATGTGTCAGGAATGCTTTGATGGTGTTTCCTGCTTGGCAGGGGATTGGACTGGATGGCCCTTGTGGTCTCTTCCAACTCTATGATTCTATGATTCTATATAGGCTTGTCTCACAAGAGCAAGACTCTGCTGTATTCTTCTTTGTGACTTTGTATAGGATCGAGGTACCAATTACCAGGCCGAAGTACTTATTGTTATATGTTATATTAGCATTTTACCCATCTGGGAAAGATACTTTGAAATGTACTGTGGGCTTTTATGTCATAGAAATGTTGGGGAGCTCCAAAAATATTTTACCAGGCAAGTCCGACTACAGAGCTCAGTTCTGTAGACTGGCTTATCCTGCAGGGTCTCATGCTATAACTTGCCCACTTGCAGAAGATGGAATGCAACCATACCTTGGGAAGTGAGTCAGAACTAGCTGGCTGACTCTGCCCCACTTACCTGTCCCCTAGTTTTCTCAGAATGTTCCTGCAGGCATCTGTACTACTTAGCCCAGAAGTTCATCAGTTGAGACAGTAAAAGCACATTATTAAAATGCAATTAATCAAAAGTCCAAATAACAATTTCCCTCATATCACTCAGATATGAATATAATTTCAAAAAAATAAATAAAACCAGAAGGGGTCTGCTTTATTTCTGCTTAGTATATTGAAAAAAAGCAGAAGACATCACCTTGCCGACAAAGGTCCGTATAGTTAAAGCTATGGTTTTCCCAGTAGTGATGTATGGAAGTGAGAGCTGGACCATAAAGAAGGCTGATTGCCGAAGAATTGATGCTTTTGAATTATGGTGCTGGAGGAGACTCTTGAGAGTCCCATGGACTGCAAGAAGATCAAACCAATCCACTCTTAAAGAAATCAGGCCTGAGTGCTCACTGGAAGGACAGATCCTGGAGCTGAGGCTCCAGTACTTTGGCCACCTCATGAGAAGAGAAGACTCCCTGGAAAAGACCCTGATGTTGGGAAAGATTGAGGGCACAAGGAGAAGGGGATGACAGAGGATGAGATGGTTGAACAATGTTCTCGAAGCTACCAACATGAGTTTGGCCAAACTGCGGGAGGCAGTGAAAGATAGGCGTGCCTGGCATGCTCTGGTCCATGGGGTCACGAAGAGTTGGACACGACTGAACGACTGAACAACAACAACAACAGTATATTGATAGAATAATGTTACTAATATTTATACCAGGGTTACCTAACCCTTTGGGGCCTGTAGCTTCGTTTGGAAATTTGGTAAGTTTTGTGGGCAACATCACAAAACGGCTGCCATGGGAGCCTAGCTAGTAATAAAGGATAAGTAATTTGCCCCAAGGAACTGAGTAAAAGACAGAGGTTGGACATGAACACCTAATGCCAAATATTTGCCCTCACAATGTACAACAAAATACCGGTACCCATTTCACAGGTACCCATTTCACAGATGAAATTGAGAATGCAAACTGATGAAGTTCATGCCAAAGATGGTTACATTCACCAACCCATTGCTAACTTTCCACTGTTTTCCCCAATTTCCTGGGTATTGGTTGAGTCTTCCTCTCTTTTCCTCATTCTCCAGCTAGGTGGCTGCAGATTCCTATTTCTCCAGTGTTTGCCTCCTGCTGCTCACCTCTGGGCCAAAGTGGAGCCCAGAGGCATTCTGGGGAATTACAGAAGATAGGTTGCTGGAGGCAAACTCTTCACTTTGAACTAATCTCCACTCAGTAAAATAATAATAATAATAATAATAATAATAATAATAATAATAATAATAATAATAATAAATACCATAATTCAAAGAAAAACTGATAGGGGCCAAGGGCCTTGTGGGTCCATGAGAGGTGACTTTGGATTATGTGGTGTTCATGGGCACTGTGTTGGTGACTTATTTATATAAATATACAAAGCTGCCTTATAGACTGTAGATCCACCCAGCCAAATAATCCCTTGAATGGCAATTGCTCTCAAAGGCCTCATTTCCTGCCCTTAACACATGGCATCCTTTCCACCGGAGATGCCAGGGACTGAATCTCAGATGGTCAACGTGCACAGCATGTGCTCTTTCACTGAACTAGGGCCTTCCCTGGTTACAATATTTACAGTATCAGTGAAGTGAATATTTACAGTATCAGTGAAGTGAGGAGTTTATGTTTGACATTTGCACTGTACACAGCTTAATTTCTACTCTGGCGTTGACTATGCAGGGCCTCAGAAAAACTGTGTGTGTGTGTGTGTACATATATACCACCACCTATCATGCACTTTAAACATTGTTCACTTTAGTTTTGTGTTGGTAATATAATTTGTATGTCTGAGATACAGTGTGTTTCTGCTCATTACAAGAAATGGAGGTGATTTAGCTGTGCATAGCACCTGTCAAGTCTCTACTAATTGAGCTGATTATCCATTAACAAAGCAATGGTAGACTGACTCTCTCTCTCTCTCTCTCTCTCTCACACACACACACACACACACACTCAAAAAGGCTCAAGGGGTGGGTGGTGAAGAGAAAGAAAAAGAAAACCAAATGCCACCTGTTCTCATTAATTCAATAGCCAACATCAGCAGAGGCTTACTAATGAGAAGAGTAGAAAGTGCAATTATCTTGCCTCAAATGAAATGTCTCGTGAAAGAGAATAAGAGAGCAATGACTCGCTGGCTTATTTGATACATTCTATGTTTGTGAAAAGTGACGTGCCTGTAAATGAGTACTGTGATGGACAAAGAAAATTGTTTTCCCAAATTCAGATTTTCATATAGAACTCAGTGTAATGACATGTGAATTTGTCAATATAAACCACTAAATGTAGGCTTACGATGAGTTAATTTAAGGAAGTTCACAGAAGGAAAGTTTCCAGGCCCCTCTTCCCCTTGAAACCTGCTACAACATCCCCCCAACCAAGCCTCTCCAGAAGTTCGGGGGACTTTCCTGACCATTGTAGGAGAGAGCACAGCAGCTGCTGGAGGGCGGAAGAGAGAACAGGAAACTTCCATGAATTCTTAAGATAACTTATGTTAACACATAAGCTACAGTTGTGCAAGTTTAATAAAATGCAAAAGAAAATCCTATCCTATCTGCCTTTAAAGTGTCCATAAAGTTAAAGATCTGTTCTTGCTTGCTTCCAAAGCAAGCATATATCTACAACTTTTATTAAGAGTACAAGAATAGTGGCACGCATCAGTAAAGAATAAGACTCAGGGTTTATGGGTTCAAGTCCCATGTTGGGCAAAAGATTCCTGCATTGCACGGGGTTGAACTAGATGGCCCTCAAAGTCCCTTCCAACTCTACTTTTCTATGGTTTCTTAGGTTCACTTCACCCAGGTTCTGTAGGGATGGAAGCAGTCTTTCAGATATTTGGGACCTACCGTAAGTTGTTTAGGGCTTTAAACACTAGTGTGAGCACCTTGAATTGGGTGTAGAAACAAACTAGCAACCAGTAGCTATAGCTGTTTTAGAACAGGTTTCGTGAGTTCTAAATAGAACCCTGGGCAGTTATTTGGTCATTGTATTTTGTAGCAATTACATTTTGTTGCAATTGAAGTCATATTCAGGAACAGCCCCACATAAAAGCATGTTGCAATAATCCAATCTGGAAGTTACCAGTGCATAAAGTGCAGTGGCCAAGTTCTATGAAAAGGCTGCCTCTGTCAAACAGGGGCTTTAGCTGTCTGGCCCTGGAGCATACCAAAGAACACCTAAACATCCAGTAATAGTGTTGGATTGCTCAGTAGTAAAGCCTGGGCTTCGCGTGCAAAAGATCTCAGGTTCACTCCTTTATATCTCCAGCTAGGGCTGGGAGACTCCTTTCTGCAACCCTGGAGTGGCACTGCCAGTCAGTGCTGGCAATACTGAGGTAAAAGATAGACCAGTGGTCTGGCAGCAGCTTTTATTCCTATCCTTCCTGACACGTAAACTTTCTGAAAAACTATCAATATGGTACATAATATCTAGTTATGCTAACCCTGGAAAAGAGAGTTAGTGGCAGACTTATGACATCCTGAACCTCACAATTTAAGGAATGTGCTGCCATTCCATTTCTTAATATGCATGGAAGTGTAACATTTAAAGAACAACAGAGAGAGTGCTAGTTTTATAGAAAAAGATGTGTCAGAGCTCACCATGAACACCTTCCTCGTTGTCTTAGAATGGCAGTTGTGCCCACCTAAGAGGTACTCACTGAGTTCCAGTGAGTTCCAGCTGAAAAAAGCCCTGAACAGAGAGATATAGAATATTTTACATATAAGATAGCCTGTACGAGAGCCCAGAATTGGACTAAATGATTCATTTGAGCCCAGAATTGGACTAAATGATTCATTCAATTCTCCTGTGGTTCTTGTCAAACTACCATGGGGTTAGAAGAAGAAGAAGAAGAAGAAGAAGAAGAAGAAGAAGAAGAAGAAGAAGATGCAGCTCCGCCCTGGATTGACTGTAGAAATTCAGCTTTTAGTAGACATCCAACAAGAGAGAAACATTGGATCTGGTTTCATTGCAGTAAGAGAAGAAAGGCTAGTTTAGCTTCAGGTACTGATTTCACATACAGCATTGTGTTGATTAAGGACAACTGCAGTGTTCCACATTAAGCCCTGGCATGCCCTATTTTAAGAAGACCAGCATGATGGTATTGATAATTTTAATTGTCTTTAGATGCTTTAAATTGTTATTAGTTGTTTTAAATATGTTTTTATTTTACTTTTAATAGTGTTACTTTACCACTTTGGTGTTTGCTGCCCTAGGCTCTTTTGGGAAGAAAGACAGAATAGAAATTTAATTAATAATATTTCTTCTCTTGACAACTGGGAGGAAAAATATAAGAATATGCTGCCTTCAATATCAGGCAAACTGAGTTTGCTTTTCTTGTTCTTTCTCAGGCATTTTAAATTATTCAGAGTTTTCCCCCCTCTTAAAGATTCACCCTTTGGTTGTTAATACGCAATGGGTGCTGCTGACTGTACAGTTCTGAACATGACAACATCTGGAAAATCCCAAGAATGCTGAGCCTGACTATATGTAGTTTATAGGGTTTCAGGAGTCTGCGTTGCTTCCTTTCGCTAGCATTTTATAATTAAGAAAAATAGTTTAGATGGGGAAAGAAGCTCCAGAGTTTTTTTCTTCTTCTTGACCTATTTATGCCAAGATGACTCTTTAATCACTAAAACCTCCATGTTATAGGGGGTCAGAGGCTTTGTGTGTATTAACACATGAAGTCATAAGACAGAACTGAATAATTCATTAATTGCTTTAATATGGCATGGTGCGGTTTTGTTTCTGCATTACACTTAATGAATTAAAACAGTGGGCTTGCATCATTTTATAAAACAAGGAGCAGGATATTAAGGGAGACCATCAACATTTTCAGTTTCCTTTCACTGACATTAAATTCAAGCTCTTAGACCAGTGAATAATCAGTGCTTAGCTTAATGGCATGTTTCTGATGTCTGCCTAACACTAACATTAAATCATGTTGTAAAGTTCGATAAGCTTGATCTCCTTTGCTCTAGAGTTATTTGTTGAACAATTTGTTGCTTTCCCCCCTGAATTTTACAGTACTCAGTATCACAACATCTGGGAAAACCCAAAGCATAAATCATTTTTTTCTCCCATTTTATCTATGTTAAATGAGGGCAATGGTCTCCCCCCATCCAGTAGCTTTGAAAATTTTGGAGGAATAGTGCAATATGGTTGCATAAAAGGGCTTATTCAAGTTTTCCTTTGGTAGCTGAGATCACAAGGAGGCCAGTTCTCTGAGTAGTTGTACAAATCTACCTGTGTGACACCTGTACCTTAAAGGACTGGTTTCCTAGCTGAAGCATGCTGGGCATTTTGAAGTTGACCCAATAGGGGGTATCCAGAGGAGGGCTAATAGATTGACATGGATATTCTTTCATGGCCCAAACGTCCTGAACAACCAACCTGGAGGAACTGAATATGTCATAATTTCCCACAGAATGGAGAAATAATCCTGAAGGACAGCGCAGAAGCCCCAAATGCTTTGCTCAGAGAAAGAAGAAATCTTGCTTCCCCCTGAAGCACCAAACTGATCCACATGCTGTTCTGAGTGGCTAAGATATTTACGTGGTACCCTCTCTACTTAATGCTTACGTGGGGCCAAAAATGGATGCTAGAGTTTCTAAGCAATGGGAAATATAAATGGATTCCCACTGTGAAAGGAAGTGATAAGATGACCCAAAAATGAATCAGTAGGTTGGGTCTCATTAAGGCTCCCTGCAGTTGAGAAATAGAAGTGCTACCAATGACTTGAATGTAAAGTTTTATAGGTGTATAAATCCCTTACGGTTCACAAACAGCACAAGCCAACTACATATAATACACATCAGCTGAACACACATAATCTAAAAACCAACGTATGCACAAGCAGTATGAAATAAAAAAACAATAACCCTGTATAAAAAAGAAAGAGGAAAATAAATTAGTGCAAGATTAGCACCAAAAATATATAGCTGTTAAAACATTAAAGACCTGAGGAAATATAAGGTCTTCACCTGGTGCCAATTGTACAGGAGAATGAAACTCCCATATATAAGTTGTATATTCTGTCATCCAACACAGAGCTAATGCGCTTAAACCAGTTATAGTGGGGAGGGATACTACCCTCCTTGTTTTCAGATTAATCTACAACCATCTCACTTCTTTTCAGACATTATAGAATCCCACTTCCTAAGGCTACTGGGCATCATGACTGTATTACTTCCACTGCCAAGAGGCTTTTGTATACAAGGGGAACACAAGTGGAGGGAGTTCTGTTGCACTCAGGTCCGGCTTGCAGGCTCCCCATCAGCATCTGGTTGACCATTCTAAGATCAGGATGCTGAGCTAGATGGGCCTTTGGTCTGTTCCAACAATGTTCTCCTCGGGTTCTTATTTATGTTCCTTTTTAATCCCTGCTTTGAAACCATCCCACTTCCTTCAAAACCATCCTACTTCCTTTTCTCCTCCCCTTTGCACACGTGCTTACTCACTGAATTATAGCCCAGGCATGAAGAGTATTTTATTGCATGAACAAAACTTGTGGAGTGGGGAGGGGAGGGGAGTCAAAGCATTCTGCACACCACAGTATAGCTGTGTAAAAGATAGCCATAATCAACAAAGTGATGTTTACTGAAAAGCAAAGAGCTTAAACAAACAAACAAACTATGATTTGATAGAGTCAAATTACTGCCTCCTTGATTCTTTCCAGCAGCTGGGATTTCTCTCTCTTAAAAAAAAAAGTATTAACTTTTTTCAAAAGATCAACAAAACACATAAAATAAACCAATACAACAACTACAAACACACCACAAAAACAATAACTATACAAACTGCAAAATACAAAGATACAAAAATGAAAAACGAAAAATTATTTGTTAAAGACTACTTCTTTCCTTAACATTGTTGCTTGACTTCGTCGTGTCTGCCCTTCCTGTGTTCATTGTCCTTCATCTTTAGTAATTTCTTTACATTATACCAACCATATTTTCCAAAAAATCTTATCCATTTCTTAAATTATTTTCTTAATTCATTATTTCACATTTCATTAACACTTAACATAATTCTAAATCTGCAGTGTAACATTTCTTCCAAGTTCTTTCTAAATTTCAATCTTATTATATTTTTTCAAATACATTTTATATTTCTTCCATTCTTCTCCCACTGCGCCGTCCCTCTGGTCACTGAGTTTTCCGGTCATCTCAGCAAGTTCCATATAGTCCATCATTTTCATCTGCCATTCTTCAATCGTTGGTAGTTCCTCTGTCTTCCAGTTTTTAGCTATCAAAATTCTAGCTGTTGTTGTGGCATACATAAATACAGTTCTATCACATTTTGGGATTTCTTGGCCTAGGATGCCCAGTAAAAAAGGCTTCTGGTTTCTTTTTAAATGTGTTTTTCAACACCTTTTTCATTTCATTATAAATCTTTTCCCAGAAGTCTTTTTACCTTTGGGCACGTCCACCACATGTGGAAAAAAGTTCCTTCTTCCTGTTTACATTTCCAGCATTTATTACTTTGTCCATGATATATTTCTGCCAATTTAACCAGTGTCAAATACCACCTATACATCATCTTCATAATATTTTCTCTAAGCATATTACACGCTGAAAATTTTATACCAGTTTTCCACAGTCTTTTAGCAGCTGGGATTTTTCTAGCAGATCATCTTGATCAATAATCTGCCAGCATTAATCTAGACAAAATTTAGATTGTGAGAACAAATGAGTCAGGTAAGAGAGACAAAACCAATTTGTAGCAATGCCCAGTACAAATGTGCCAGGCTTAATTATAAAATATTATCTGTAAAGAAGTTTTGGAGCAGAGCCCATTTGAGAAAATTGACAGTGTTCATTACCAGCTGTACAATGTCTGTTGTATAAAAAGGAAGAATCAGAAACTGGATGCCCAGGACCAAACATGGTTTCCTAAGGAGTACTCACCTAAGCGACAAGGGGCGCTTCCAGTTTATGGGCTATTTTCAAGTGAAATTCAATCACCAGCAAATTCACGTTATGTAATTAAAGTTGATTTGGTGCTTTTGTGCAACAAACCTGCTTTTGCCCTTCACCACCTCAGATCAGACTTTTACAATAAGGCAACTGATGGGTAAATGCACTGAAAACAGTGGGCAGCAATTACTTAGCATATAACCTCCCTATAAATATTCTCCTCCTTCAAAAACTTTCATTTGTGAATGCAGGTTAATTTTTGAGATAGATAGTGTGTGGTGGGAGAAGCTAGGCAGGGAAATATCTCAAAATCTGTGAAATGAACCACAGGTTAAAAGTAAAACAAAAAATGTGTGAGTTCATCAGCCTACTAAAATCCTGAATTTCATCAGACAATGCATACTAAATGCATGCAATATGCATGAAATATGACCTTGAGGATGTTTCCTCAACTGAAGAGAGCACTGAATAGAGGATTTCATGATGTTTAGAATACTAAATCATTCTGCCACATTGCTATGGTAATACATGTCTTTTTTGGCTCCTATCAACTTACATTTTTCTCATTTCTTAGATCTATGGTTCACCATCTCCACTGACTGCAACGAAACTGACTTCCATGTAATAACTTTAGTGTCAGGTTGCAGTTCTAAGAATGCTCCACTTCGAGGAAGATTTAACTGAAACCCATGGGGCCCGTTTCCAAGGAAGGGCGTTTAGTGGTCTTGTGTACCTCAACATAACATTTTGTGCTCATCAGAACAGGAATGAGGTGAGGCAAGGCATCACTGGCAGGTGTCTATCCAACCCATAGCTCCCCCTTACTTTGCTCTGCCCCATTCGTGACCCAGTGAATGCAGTGCAGCTTCCCCCTCCCACCATGAACTGGCAGGGATGAGGAAGCTGTGGTCCTGACCATTATCCATGCTGTCTGTGGCTGATGGAAGTTGGAGTTGAAACAGCATCTTGAGAGTCACAGGTTTCCCATCCCTCTTGTAGCATACTCTTGATGCTCATGAAACAGATATCCTAAGCAGCATTGATACTGGCAGTGTGGTTTACAAAAACCAGTTCTAATTTACCCTGGGATGTGGGGTTGATATTAAAAAAAACTTCCCACGTCTTATCTCCTATTGCTGTTATATTTGCTGTGGTACTAGCAGTACAATTTTGCAGATAAACTGCAACTTTCAGCAATCTCGCCCAATCTTAAGGAGAACCTCCCAAATCCAAATCTATAAATAATGTTTTAAAACACATTTGCATATGGAGCACTAACAAGGTGTATTATCAAATTTGTGATTAGAGTTCTGTTTTAAAAAGAAAGGCAATTAATATGCTTTTTAGGAAAACATATTAATTCCTATGGATTTAATTCTATCTGCAGCTGACATTCTCTTTAATCAAAACACTGCACCAAATCAAAGGAAAAAGCCATGGATTAGAATTTCTTTTGGTCATGTTTTATCTCTCTTGCTCATTTAAAGAGCTAGTTTATTTAGCTCTCAATTTGAATACCACATGTCCATATTTTATAGACATAGATATAGGCATAATATACATGCATGGATGTACATATATTTATATATGTATTTACACAAAGATCCATCACATTTTAAGAAAATAAAAATATGCATCAGCCACCAGCTGTGACTAGAAATGTTTCTTTAGCTTTCTACATTTAATGAGGCATTACGTTAGCATCCTTCTTTATATATATCTATCTATATTAAGATCAGTAAGAGAATTATGTAAATAGAATAGCCAGGCCTGATGAAACAGCAATTAGATGTCTTTCTTAGCAGCTGTGGGCTTCAACTCATGATGACAGATGATTAGCCAGAAAATTCTATGCATATTTATTTAATGGAACATTTGGCGATTTAGTTAGGAAGATTTATCCAGAAGCCATTAAAATGCTAGAAAATGACAATTGCATAGTTTAATGTAACAACAACAAAATAGTACAAAACCACACACACACATATACCCCTAAGATATTTGGCTACCCTTTTGGCAAGTTTGTATTGGTTCAATGATATACTTGGAACCTTACTTATTTCTGTTTGTTAGTCCCAAGGGGGGGATTCCAAAGCAGACATTCTTTTAGATTTTTAAACTCTCATTATTTTCATACCTAATTTAGTTGCCCTTAAATCCCATTTATTTCAATAGGACATAAGTGTAACTGACAGGTTGGATCTAACCCTTAAACAGCCATCATGTATGTGGGAGTAGGTCCTGTTGAACCCAGTGTGCCTTCTTTCTGAGTAGACATGCATTGGATCACACTGCTTAATTAAAGCCTTTTGAGCATATCTATAACTAACCATGAGTGTAATCCAGCTAAGATTAAGCACATTCCATTCTCATTCATTTTAAGGGGGGATGCCTAATGTTCACCTGGCGCAACCTTGGTGCTTAACTTTATCAGCTAAACCCCACATTATACAAGATGTGATAAAGTAGAGAACAATTAGCCAATAATGAAAGAAGTGTTACTCTAACTGTTAAGATTATTCAGATCAGGCTGCCTAATCTAACAATTTGCTGTAGGTGCAAAATACAGGTATGGAGCTCCCCTGGAGGTCATAAGACCTGCTTCCTCCATGGAAATGAATGGAACTGTCCTCTTCTGCAAACCATCCATATGCACACTTGAGGGGTTCCTCTGAAAGGCTTAGAGCATATGGAACTTGCTGGAGATGTTCGAAAGACTTTACTGAAGCTGAAATGTGTGAAAATAGCAACACTTGGAAATCTTTGGTGACTGGTGGGAGGGAAGGGGTAGAAATTGTGTTCTGCCAGGATGCACACAATCATGTTTTTCATGTGATGACTTGCATGTGTGCAGCCCCCCCACCCCTCCCAAGATATTCGTTGGAGTCAGTTCACATATTCAGTTGCCAGCTGTTAAGTGGAAAGTTTATTATTATTACATTACAAATGATCTAGATGTGTTTGGTCTGCCACTGCATCTGACAACCAGTACTAGAGAGGGAAAGCTATGCACAAATATACTATGTATTGAATGTACCCCATATGAAGGAAACCTTCTCAGCTTTTAGAACTTGGAAGTTTAGAGGGTTTTTTTAAATAAATAAATCTGTCCTTGAAAGAATTATAAGAAGTTAGCCCTCCCTTTAAAAAAATAAAACAAAGAATTAGCTGAATATACTAAGAGCAGTACCATAAAATTTTGAAAGGACAGGGATCAACTTATTGTTTGATAAAGCTAAAGCAAGAATAGTAATCAATCCCCTGGCAGTGAAAATTTTAAATTTAAAATAAGCTTCAACAAAGCCTTTGAACCTTCAAACACTTTATCCTTAAGAAATTAATGGGTCCCTGAAGAAGTCTTATTTCCCCTTTCTGTTTCTGTTATATGTACTTCAATTACATTAGCCAACAATGTAGCAAAATAACCAGTATAGCCCAGTTTCATAGAATGAATAAATGGTGTGTTACACTTTTCTCCTCTGTTGTCTAGTAGTGTATGCGCAGAAATGCTGAACAACTAAGAAGAAACTCACTGCCTGGTGTTTTACTTTTACTTTTCTTTTAAGTTTTTTGCTGATTCCCCTCCCCTCCCAGTTCTGATATGCCCATCACAATAGCCACCTCTCTGTCTCTCCTCCTGGCTTGTCCCCGTCTAGGTCCATTTCTGTTGATTGCAGCAATACTCTCGGATAAAAGCATCACTTTGCTAAAGGTTTCATTCAGTTGAACTTGGAATGGCCCTGAAGAGTCCTTCAGATGTTTCTTTCTTTTCAAGGCAATTGGGAACGTTTTCTTTTCCCTCTTAGGAGCAATTACTATTGCAGTCCCCAAGCAACTATGCCATCCTCTGCCTTTGGGCAAGAATGAATATAGCCTGTGTGTGTGTGTGTGTGTGTGTGTGTGTTTTCAAGTTCCAACACATCAAAACCTCCTAGAAATGACCTTCCATGTATCAGGTATAGGTTGTGGCTGCCTTTATTGTGCATTTCTTCTTTAAAAAAAAATCCCATCATAGTTATATAGTTTCAGTCTTGCTTGGCTTTTTCCTAAACATGAAAAGAAACTTTATGTGAACTGTTGACACTGTTTTCCCCGCCTAAGTTGCTTTAGTCTCCTTATCAACCACAGGCCTAAAAATAAAGGCTCCAGGGTTCTTTGCTCGACTCTTTGTCTTATATCTTTCTATCAAGCAGAAGCAAAGGGTCCCACTGTTGGAGGGGGGGAGGGGTATATGACTACTAGGGTAATTAAGAATAGGCAGAGAGATTGTAACCTTTTAAGCAATATTTATTAATATTGCTAAAAATCCTGCAGTGGTGGTGGTGGTGTGTGTGTGTAAGGGAGATTCACTGGAATACCACATCATAAGCCCATTCTGGCCTACGGTATTTGAGATGTGTAGTGCTACTTTTCCTTCCCCTCTTTTCCTTTCCCCCTTATTTCCCCTCTCATTTTAGTGAATGGAAACCAGTTAGCCATACCAGCTCCAGGGCTTGCTTGGCTGGGTGTAGTTTTGTGTCAAAACGATTTCCCCCACCCCAGCCATTATCCATCAATTTTCTGTTTTCATAATTAATTGCAACTGATTGTATCCAGTATATGCATTTTTGTGATTCTTATATACACCGCTTACAGGCTTCAGTGATTAAATGGCACATAAATAGCTGAAATTAAATGAATAAACCTAACGAAGAAACAAAATGGCATGCAAAATGAATCAGTGAAAAATTCAGTGAAATTTTCATGGGTGGGATTTTTGTTGTGCTCACCTCTTGGTGAGGGTTTTTGTTTGAATGTGTGTTATTTCATTATACAAATCACCTCGCCAGCAGTGGTCTGCACTCTTTAGGCTTCTTGGGTTGTTGCCTATGCTACAGGTAAAGCTCAAGGGGAAACTTAGGCCACATTCACACTATACATTTAAAGTACTGTGATACTACTTTAAACAATCATGGCTTCCCCCAAAGAATTATGGGAGCTGTAGTTTTTTTTAAGGGCGCTGAGAGTTGTCAGGACTCGGGGCCTCTGTTCCTTGCAGAGCTCCACTTCTCAAGAGTTCCCTGAGAAGAAAGGATTGATTGTTAGACCACTCTGCCAATGGCAGCTCTGGGAGATGAAATGGAGTCTCCTAACATCTCTCGCGGGTGGCGCTGTGGGTTAAACCACAGAGCCTAGGGCTTGCCAATCAGAAGGTCGGTGGTTCAAATCCCCGTGACAGGGTGAGCTCCTGTTGTTCAGTCCCAGCTCCTGCCAACCCAGCAGTTTGAAAGCACGCAGTGCAAGTAGATAAATAGGTACCGCTCTGGCGAGAAGGTAAACAGCGTTTCCGTGCACTGCTCTGGTTTCACCAGAAGCGACTTAGTCATGTGGCCACATGACCTGGAAGCTGTACATCGGCTCCCTCGGCCAGTAAAGCGAGATGAGCGCCGCAAACCCAGAGTCCGTGACTGGACCTAATGGTCAGTGGTCCCTTTACCTTTACCTTTATCATCTCTCAGCACCCTTAACAAACAACAGCTTCCAGAATTCTTTGCGGGTAACCTTGACTGTTTAAAGTGGTAATATATGACTTTAAATTTATGGTGGCCACACATGAGGTAACCTCTCAGAAGAGGAAGCACAAGCAGCCTGGGAGACTGTAGAGCTCTGCAGACATGTTTTACCAGGGGGAGGACACACATGTGCTAACCTTTATCTGCCTCATAAAAAATAAGGTAATCTCAAAACCTCATACCCACCGATATTCTAAATTCAAGTTTTGTGTGTGGACATACCATGGTACTTCTAGCAGTGAAGGTGCCATCTCTTTGCAGCAGGCCTCCCTCTCTGGTGGTGGGGCAGCACTTACACCACATCCAAGAGCCCCTCAGCCAGGCCTCGGGATGCTATCTATGTAGTAATATCTCTATATACAATATAATGAGCTTTTATTATCTAGTGGATGTGGTATAAGTGCCCCTTTATATGGTATAAAGAGGACGGGAGTCCTGAGGTCTAAATCATTGTGTACAGTGGGGGAATTTTCACTCCGCTAAGGAGCTCAATGGGTGACCTTACACCACCTTAGGTAGACTTAACCTACCTCGCAGGATTGTTGCAAGGCCATCACGAAGTGGGGGGAAACATACATTAGCCAAATCTCAGAATGGTATCTCTGTGTACAATGCTAGATAATGATTTTGGCATATGAGCTTTTATTATTTAGTAGTTACATTTTTACCTCACATTTCCTCAGGGGTCCTGTCCTCTTTTGCACCTGACCATCCTATCAGCAACTGGAATGGGTGGGAAATGGGATCGGTGTCAAACCTTTTGAGGTAAACTCACACAACTTTCTGTTCAGCCTTACAAAAACAGCATGCAGAAAAGAGCCTTCATCAATTTGCTGGGGTGACACTTGGGGACATGATCCTAGGTATGGGAATTGGGATATTATCATGACCTGTTTTTATTCGTAAAACACTGGATGGTACGGCTAATCTCCATGCCATTAAAAGTGTCACCTGCTTAATTTGTATGTACCTGACTGCTGTTAAAAGGCATAAGAGCAGAATCATTAAAATGGTGGTAGCTTTAGGCATGCATATTTTAATCTTACAGCAGGAGTGGGGCACCGTTTTCAAGGCTGAGGGTCGTAGGTCGACCTTCCAGGAACCACATGCCAGCAGTGTATTGAGACAGTGCAAAAAGTAGAAGGAGCACCCCACACTCACACCCATTCATACACATGCACACCTAACACCCACACAATACATTTTCACACATTATTATTATTTTACCATTATTAGACTTGTTAATCTCTTGTTAACCAAAAGGTTTCCAAGCAACCTATAATACATCACACACACATATTTATACGTTCACACCCACACAAAAACTTTTTTGTTGATCATATATAAACACACTCTTATCTTCCTCCATTACTTTAAAGTAGTTCCTCATCCGTCTTTTTAAAGGTTCTTTGGATATTGCCTGATAAGAAATTACATAAGCAGGGCAGCTTGCAGTTTGTTTCTCAAAATAATTTTTAAAAATCAGATATGAGCTGAACATAATTACATGGATTAGAAATAATTAATAGAGATTTGTGCTGGGATTTAGAATGTGCTCTATCCAGAGAGTTTATGAAATTACAGTTAACACCATTTATTCTGTACACCCTTCTGAACAGATATTTGCTTAAAATGGGTTATAAAGTCAACCCATTTCCCCCTCCTGTTTCTGAATCCATATAGATGCACCAATCAGATAACAAAGAGTAGAGGAATGGCTGTGTTCCTGCAATCCTAAGATCAGAGTGGACCCAATACATTTCGGCACCTGAGGCGATCCACAAAACGGTGTGTGTGTCTCCCTGTCAGGGAAGAATGGGTGAGTAAAGATTGGGAACAAGGGGGGCAATAGCGTTAGTGAAAGCAACGGCTGCCTAGCAGCCATATCCAAGCTGAATACTGGCTGGAGCCGGCAGGGCAGAAGATGGAGGAACATTCTTGCATTTCTTCATCTTAGCAGTTTCCTCCCATTAGAAACAATGGCAAGTACATTCACCGGAGACATTGACTCCGATGGCAAAACACTCTCCCTGGTGTGGAGTGTGTGTCAGACAGGTGAAAAGGCATTGGATCCAAGCCTATTTCCTGGTCCTCCCTCAACACAACCCTAGACTTTCCCCAACTTTTCGCTTTTGGAACTACAGGAGCTCAAATGCAGGTAGGGACAAGGCTTTGTTTCCGCTGGACCAGAGTCTTTTCCCACACCCTGAAGAGGGAGGCTCAGTATATCTGATGTTTTGCCAATGGTCCTAGGACAGCAGTGAAAGAAACTTGCTTTCTCCTCCTAGTCACATATATGACTTTTTTGCCATTCCTACAGTGTCTAGGTGCAACGTGTCCTCTGCAGACTTCAACAGCTTACTTAGTTTTAACAAGTGCTAACACAAAAGAAGTTACCTTTTAAACAAATGTTGGGCCACTATTAGTAAGTAAAGTGTCTATTATTTGAACATTAGAACAGCGTTCTCACTGCAGTAACTCTGAGAGGGCCCAGTCCCTTAGTTATTAAGCAGCAAAATAAATATGTAAATAAAATATATATTGAATACTATAAATCCTTTCAGAGAATTTGCAATTTGGTTTCTGACAGAATGGTGTTACTTAATTCAATGTGCTAAGAAACAAAGAATGTCAAGAATTCTCATATCTGTAACTTTAAAAACTTCTTTGTTTCAAGATAACATCTTTACTTATTCAATATAGCACACGATAGAACAATTTTATACATATATACACACAGGTGCTTTACTTAGGCTCACTTTTGCATGTACGCATGCTCATTTCATGTGCTGAAAAGTTGCTTTGGAAAATTGGGAGACACATTTAGTCTCTTGTAAGTACAAACGGGTAGTTGTGCATTAAGTTATTATATAACCGTGCACATCTTCTCTTTTGTATTAAGAGACGCCTGGGTTTCTAGCATGCCTGGAAATTCAGATGCTCAAATACTTGGCTCAAATAACACTGTAAAATCCTTTGCTATGCTGTTCTACTGATGCAAAGTGATTGCATTGATAGGGTGCCTGGGCCAATCCAATGACCTTAGGATGAATTGAGTCCCTCTTTGGCTTGTAATGGCCATCATACAGGGACAGAGTATCCTTTGTCAAATCTAGTGGTGCATAGACTCAAAGCACTTCTCACATAAACCTAGCTGAAAAGTAATCGTATTTTGCCTTCCTACTGGTACATAAACCTACCCAGAGGGTGATCATATTTTGCCCTGATAATGGGAACTGACATAGAATAGTTCGATTCCATTCCAAATATTAATTTTGTAAACTAGGAATAGCAGGGTCTAGAAACGTATGTTAGTAAGTGATAGGTTGCTTATCATCTTTGGCAAGAAATATTGGGTTTTCAACTTGCATGTTTCAGGCTGAGTCCATAAGTGGGTTCTGGAGCTAAGTCTTGGTTAAGATTAAACTCCCAGTGACAGCTTGCGTATATTTGAAATCCTAATATTGATACTGCTTCGCCTTTTGTTTCTTGGATCTGTATTCGATTTTTAAAAAAAATGTTTTTAAGGATTATTTTCCAAGTAAAAATGAAAAGTGAGAATGAGGCAATGCTTGAAGAGGTTTACATATATACCAGAGGGTCAGAAACAGCCATTCCGACTCCTTACCGGAACAATTTCCTCATTTGAGATATAAAATAAGGCAGGGAAATGGCCCATACAATACATTCAAGTGTTAGAAACAAGGATTTCAATGTTTATGGCTCAAAGCCTTTTATTCTTCCTCAAAGTATGTGCTCATCTCTAATGTAAATGCACTGCATTGTCCTCTCATTGTCCTGGATTTATGAATAAATCATTAGTCTTATTTAATTAATGAGGTCTGGCTAATAATATTCCCAAACTGTCTGTGCTTTCATATCCTTCAATACCAAAATGTATTCTTGACTGGTGTGCATGTGCGCATGAACGGGGGGGGGGGGGAGAGTAAGAGAAGAAAAAAGACTCTTCATAATTCAGCAGTGCTTAGAAATTTCATCAGCACAATGTGTGCAAAGTGTCTTAGCTCAGAGCTATGCAAACCAGAGAGAAAATCAAATTTGAGTTTTGCTTTTTTTTCTAGTTGCAAAAAATTGCCAGTGTAAGGCTGCCAGATGTCCCTGTATTTTAAGACATGTTTCTTATCAAGGGGGCAATGTAGGTCTGCAAAATAGAAAAGGCATTTCTGAACCACATCCATAACAGATAGACTGTAGCACTGTCATGTTAGCATGGGATGAAACAGGACGCAGTCATCAAAATGGAACAGCTAATGGGAAAAGGAAGAGTAAAAAGTTGTGAAGGTGAGTCCATTCTGGCTGCAGAGAATACCATAATGATAGATTGTTGGCACTGGGTTGCTGGTAACTGGGTTTTAGCAAAGGTGGAGCTCCAGCAATCTCTGCAACAGTTGACTTCAATTGGGCTTTGAGGGTGGGAGAAAAGTGATAGTAGTAGTGGCAGATATAGACCAATGTAGGATGTAGAAAGGACAGAGCATCTGCCTTATGTGCAGAAGGTCACAGGTTCAATCCCCAGCATCTCCAGGTAGGGCTGGGAGAAACCCTCTGACTGAAATCCTGGACAGCCACTGCCCTTTACTGTAGACAGCACTGAGCTAGATGGACCAGTAGTCTGACACCTTTCTACATTCTTAAGGAAGGAGATAGTTGAGTTATTCAACACAATCAAACTACATCAGCACAAGTGATTACCTGAAAATGTGATCAGGATGATGCAGGGGGATGCTCCTGCCCTGCTTGCAGCATACAAGGGTCTCACATTGTATGTACACTAGCCAGTGCTTGAATGGGATGCCATCTTGCTTCCGTTCAGTAGGCCCTTTCCCCCTCTTCTAGCCTTGCTCAGGGCAGAACTCTTTGTGGAACTGGGAGAGACAGCAGCAGGCGAACAATGTTTGCTGCTATCCTACAGTCTTCTGTTTGAAGGGCTGTCCAGTCCTTAAGTCTGGCTTAAAGGTAAAGATCCATAAGGAGCAGCAGGTTTTGGGGAGTTTTCTGTCAACAGTTTCAGCCCAAAGGCCTACCACGGCCAACCAGATGCCTATGGGAAGCCCGCAAGTAGGAACTGAGTGCAGCAGGACTCTCCGCACCTGTGATTCCCAGAAAATGGTATTCAAAGGCATGCTGCTTCTGAGAGTTACTAGTCATGGTGGCAGAACACAGCCACCATGACTAGTAACCATTGATAGCTTTATCATCCACTGACCACAAATAGCAGACTGAGCAGATGTACAAGTCACCTGTCCACAGTCTTTCCCACTAGGATGTTGTGGCTTTCTATTTAAATTATTGCTTTCCCCAGAGAGGCTTGCCTGGTGCCATCATTACATGTGTTTAGGCACCAGGCAAAAACATTCCTCTTTACCCAGGCCTTTGGCCATTAAATAATCTATGACATGTTGAGGGGGGGTACTGTTATTATGATTATTTTATTATGCTGACTTTTGTTATGTTTTTCATTATGTTTTTATTACTGGTGTTCTGTAAAATGTGTTCTCAATGTTGCACACTGCCCTGGGATCTTTTGATAAAGGGCAGTATATATAAATTGAACAAATAATAATTATTTGTAAATTTGCATCTATATGTATCAACTAATATGCACATTTATTCCAAAACTGTGTCCACTTTTTTGGCAAAATATACATGGCTACATCAACTGCAGCGGTATGAGTGTAAGAATGCTGCTATTCTGAGCACATTTTAGATGAGTATCACTTTGACATCTTTCTTCAATGCAAAAAACAAAACAAAAAAACACTGACCAGTTGCATTCCTAAGTAGTCTTCTTCCCTTTTGCTTATATTATAAAAGGATTAGTTTTCTGTAGCAGCAATGGGTGGGGGTGGAGGGGAGAGCATTGAAGTGCCAGTGAATTATTGTGCTTGTTTCAAATGCTTCAAATGTTGTTGTTTTAATATTTAAAGCTGTAGGGCTGTGCTCTGCAGCCAGGGGAAACAAAAACTTCACTTTTTAAATATTTCATGGCTTGCTGGACTCCAGCAGCAGCAGCAGCAGCAGCAGCAATAGCAATAGCAATGATTTCTTTAAAACATTAACACTTTAGATGCCCATCACGGCAGGACAAAATTGTGTTAAGTTAGTGAATGTGCTGGAAATTATGTACATTGCAGGAATTTATTAAACACCAAATGGGTTATGTAGAGTTCATTCATAGCTGGAGAGCAAGCACTTTATCCTTTCCTACTCACAAGGCCAGATTAAAGGATCCAGAGGCACTATGCTGAATTGCATGGTGGGAATCTCGAGGGTTTTACCCCACTAAACTACTAAATACCTCTTTTTGCCTTTCTGACTCACACCTGCTCTCCCTATTTCGTCCTGTCCTTTCCATTCCAGTTATATTTCACACATCCTACTTTTCTAAAGGATTTGCTACATCAGGGCAGTTCTATAAAATGTTTTTCCTTGCATCTGAATTATTATTATTTTTTGTTTGAACCCATTTCAAGTGTTTCTCAATGATTCATAGCAATTTGCACCAAGGATCAGTTTTGGCTCAGCTTTTGATCATCCTAGTCCTCATAATCTCCAGTAATTAGGTTATCTGTAACTAGTAGCTATTTCAGGCTGGCATTTTGAAAATATAAGATCATATTGACACCTAACATACAATATAAAAGTTTGCCAGTCAGTTTCTTGGTTGCTATTCAGCTCAACAGCACCTGTGCAGGAGAACATCCAGATGGGTTGTGTCCAGCATTTTAAAAAACTAGTGTCAAACACACATGAGAGATCGACTCTACTGTGAAATTGTGTTTATTACACTCTTATACAATTGGACTGTGACTACTGTGAATTATCCACAGTTTCGTTAGACTCCTTCAGCCGTATGTATCCCTGAACATGTAAAGATTTCTCCCCTAAATAATCCTCTTTTCTGCAGAAACCACAGAAATCAATATGCCTTGGCCTGGCTTATCTGGAACTCCATGTCCATAAGGCATTTGCTATTAGACAGGAGTAGCTGCTGCTATTTCTGTTGAATTTGATTTCACAGATAAAATGACAAACTGCTTAATGAGAAATCATTGGACTGGGTTGTTGTTGTTTTTTAAAGTACAGGCATGTTACGGCACAGTAAGCCTCACATCTAGCAACACTCAATAAAAATAAAAATACATAGTCATTGAGATGGTGGTCTGAATACACCCACATGGCAAGCTTTTATTGAATCCAGTGTTTCTGGTTTTTAGCAACATACACAGTATTACAGTGCACTGAATTTGAAATGACTGTATAGGGGCTTTTTGATCTTAAGCACATGAATGCCTGGACTACAAATGTTTGCCTCCTGGATGGTTTTTCATTATTCTAAACTTCTGTGTTGCTGCAGCTTATTGTTTTTTATTGCTTTTTGGTCTCTTAGGGGTGTTAGGGTATCTTCTGTGTTCTATTAATGGGTCAGGCATAATAACGTTTTGCCTACACACCTGACAATTCTACTGTTCTAGTGTACAGAACAAATATCTGCATACTGGCCATTTGAAGTATAATGGGAAGCTATAGTTTCCTGCAGTGAACGATGCTCATGGCCCCCTTCTTTTTCTTTCCTTGGCTGCCAGGAGAAGAATGCAAATTACCATATTCACTTTCAAGCTAACCAGAGTTCCCTATTACGTCCAAAGTCAGGGAACTCTGCTTTGTTTAAACTCTAGTTATTGAACAAGCCAGGAACAGAATCTATGGTAAACCACGCTCATATAGTCTAAGGGACAGCTTAGTCACTTTCCCTATGGGAGAGGAACTGATTTTAAACAAACCGACAAACTAACTAACTGAGAAAGGCTGTAGGAGCACAAGAGTGCCTCCTCCCACCTCCTACCTTGCCAGAAGAGCCTAACAGGGTGTTGGATGAGGCAGCTTGACTGCCTTTGGTTCTTCCCAACCCCACCCTCCTTTTATTTGCAGCAGAGGTAAATTTAGGGCAACATGACCAATTCCACTGCTCTGGGTGCCAAGCCTAGGGAGTGCTGCAGGGCATCACAGCTATGACATAGTGAATTAAGCATAATGGAAGGTGAGAGGCAGGGAGGCGCTGAATTTTGGCCTTGCACAGCGCACTGCTGAAATTTGAGAGACCAAAGTCGACCCCTGATGGCAGCCGTAGTTAATGATGCAGATTCTTGCTGTAATCTTTTACCTATTGAAAAGTAAGGTTCAATAAAACTTTTACAAAATGTTTTGAAAGAAGTCCGGAAACTGTTAGCTGTAAGAGACAGGAGAGGATTAAGTCTGGATTGTGACAATGAATCTTTCTGTTAGGATATACTGCAGCAAAGTACTTCTTTTTAAAATCAAGACAGTGTATTTATTTCTGCAAAATGCAGGCTAAGCCAGCATTCTGACGTGTCCTTTGCAAAAGTCAGCTTTACAGCCCAGCTCTTTTCATGGCTGTGCAGAATGCTAAAATCACACTGCATACATGTGCAAATACCATGCATGAAGATTACAATAACCAAACATCTTGTGCATGACTGGTCCCATTATTAGCAAAACAGGGCACTGAAGCATTTCCTCTTCACAATGAAATGCAGTTCTTCCCCTGCTGATAATGGCTATGAATCTCTTTCATATTTTCATAGATATGCCAGTATTATTTTGTCTGGTTGTGGGTATGCAGTATTGGGCACACAATATACTATGTTTATTTTCCCTTGGGCTGTGAGAGTAGTCAGTGTGGCCCAGGGCTTTCTGCAATGAATAGAACATGGCTTTAGTGAAAATGTAAGCCAAAGTAAATAAATAAGATAAATAATGAGAAGGCATGAAAGAATACAGAGGGAATATTTGGTTGATTTGAATGACATCCTATGCCCTTTTAAAATGTGGGGGGTGGGGGGTGGAAGGGGGATTATTGGGTTTTTGTTTTTATTTTGATTATATATTTTGTGGTTTTTATGTTTTGATTTTGTTCCCAATTGTCAGGGATGATAGGAGTTGTAGCCTGGATGGTGCTAGGCTAGTGAAGGCTGGCACAGACTAAGCAGCTCTGAACTGGAAACAGCAGCCTAATTATCTAATATGAGTTGTTAGCAAGGAGAAAGAAAGGAAGTCTACAAAGAAGTTAAAAAAGCAGATGATTTAGTGAGAATGCATCTAGATGGTATCCAGTGAAAGACAAGTTGTCAATGACATTTAAAATCCAGCATCAAACACTAACATCTTTGTTGACACAGTGAAATCATGATGAATGGATTTTTCCTGACCATTTTTGCTTGATTTAGTTGCCTTTCAAGTGCTCCAGCACATAGTTCTCCAGTAGAACAAGTTGCATAAGGAACATGTGTGGAATCTCCATTGACTTTCCCTCCACCCTGCCAAAGGAAATCTGGAACAAACTTGCATTGGGGATTCTGTTGCCATGCAGTTATGGCCAGCAAATTCTGGACCAAATTCAGCTTTTGAAGGATACCAACCATTCTCTACTTATTTGCCAAGCCAGACTAAAGAGGTGTGAGTAGAGAGAGCTGTAGTTATGAGCTTCGTCAATACAAGTGCATTCTACTGGTGATGAGAACATTTTGCCTGGTCCATCACCTTCCATTCTCAATTAAAGCACCCGTCCCACATATGAAACAATTCAAAACTAGTCAGGTTTTGGCCCACTGGGCTCATTCCAACCTGACTCCTTTTTGGTGTTTCTTGCTGTTCTCCAAAGTTTTCTGGGGGTTGAAACTTTTCATGGTATATGTGTGTTGCTCTCAGTTTCACTTATTTGGATCACTTTGCAATTCACACTACATACAGCCAGACATTTCCAGACAGTCCTGTGATGATTATGTGTCAGCAGCTATCGATTCTGCCAGAATCTCATTTTATGAAAACCATCTCAATACTGATTGTCCAGCAGTGATCCGTAAGAGAACAGAATTCTGTATTCATGAATGCACACACTCATATATGTCTTTGCCTGATAACTGTGCACCCATAATAGGTAAGTGACATGAACAGGCACCTTCTCAAAGTTCAGACTGTTTGCCTTTGCATAGGTTAGCTCTAGTAATAAAAACATACCAATTTCCTTTCTAGAAGAATTGTATTCATGCATAGCATGGAACAAAAATACCTAGCAGTGAAAAATGAAGATATTTATAATGACTTTCTGTATCGACTGCATGACCTTGTGAACGTTGCTACTTCCTTTAATCTTTTTGTACTCTCAAACATAACAAATTAATGCAGAATTCACCATTCTGGTCCGTCCCCCCCCCCAATCTTTTGGACCACAACTTTCATTAGTCATACCTAGCATGACTGGAGGGCACCAGGTTGGCAAATGTTGAGTCAGTGCAGGATGACTTGGAGGGATCAGGCTTGACATTTCTTTATTTTTAAATGAACATTTTAAAATGTATCCCCCCATTTCTTTTAAACTTCATTAAAAAAAATCTGATTTAGTTTATTGGGGGTTGCTTTGCCATTAACCAAACATATTATATTTTTATATTGTTGTGACCCACTCAGGGACCTTATGGTAAAGGGTACATAAGAAATAATAACAGCAGCCACAACTGTAGGTCTAACAGAAAATCCTTCTGAATTTTGCTGGCTTCATACAAACAAACTCAAACACCAAATGTGGTTACTAATATGTCCAGGCAGTGGTGGTCTTCAGCATCTGGGCAGCATCTGTGTACAGAGCAAACTTCTGGAATTCATAGTCAAAGATAGCATCAGAAATGCTCTGAGGCTAGGTATATTTACCCTAATATGGTGCAAATTATGAACAAATGACTTTGTGAATTGGATAGTGTCTCTTATACATTGCAACACATGTATCAAATTCAGCATGTTTCATCAATTCCTTTGGTAAGACAACAAACTACATGGTTGTTGACACCATTTGAAGAATATACTGATTAACATTCATCTGCTAACAAAAGTGTCTTATCTAGAATGTATACAATTTTGCTTGCTGAATATACTGGTACACTTGATTGTATGCATCAGGTATGGGAACAAGATATTGGTAAGGTAATATTTGGGGACGGGGAACAGAGTGTGGGAGAAAGTTCAATTCTTTTACATTGATTCATACATCTGACTCCTTGCACTCTGAGTAGGATAATTCATAGTTGTTGGAGGGGATGTGGAGAGCTAGGTATCATTTACTATATGTAGTGGACTTGCCCAGGGACTTTTGGAATAAGGTTTTTCATGAGCTCCAATTGATTATGGGGCAGCTGCCAGATCCACTTATGGTGTGTTATCCAATACATAGGATACTTTAAGGTACTTTTGAAAGGTTCTTTGTTGAATTGTAAGCATTTTGTATTAATTTGTTAACAGTATAATGTATTTATCGTTATGTTTTTCATGTCTTGTAAGTTACTTGGAGACCTTTGGGTTAAGTTAGAAGCTAGTAGTAGTAGTAGTAGTAGTACCACCACCACCACCAGTAGTAGTAGTAGTAGTAGTAGTAATCAACTGCTCCCAAAAGCTACCTGGCAGCAGCAGTAGTAAGAAAGTTGTAGCCTTCATTGGCACCCAGAGTGCTTCAGCAACAGAGTATAGGAAACGAGGATCCCTGGGAATTTAACCAGAATTTTTGAGGTTTTTAGGAAAGATCCATCAGGTCAAAGGAACTAGATTTCTGAGAGGACTTGGTGGTCACAGTGCCACTGCAGGCTATAGCAACAGATTCTCTCACTACTGCTGTCACCACCATTAAGCTTCAGGGGCAAATGAAACTGACTGGCTAACTAAAGGAGCAGGGAGAGCTGCTGCTGTGGCTGGTATTGAAATACTTACAAACTGAGGAATTACAGACTAATTATGAGATTGGCTCAGGTCATAATTAGCCAAGAAGTTCTAAACAGGAGATGTTTGAGCTCCAAACTCTCCAGTTCTTAATTTCAGCTGCATATTGGAGACCAGTCCAGTAATATATCATATTGTATTTTAAGTTTTAAAAAAGGTCTGCATTGTGGTTTCTTTCAGGTTGTTAAAATAATTCCTGTGGCCATAAAACCATAAAACCGTTCTCTAAATTATATCAAGTGTTTACACTTGAGATGCCTTTTTAGGGCAGACTAAAAGTTCTTTGTGGTGATTTTCTTCCTTCTCAAATATATGCCTTTGGCATTATGTTCATTATATTTCTGATGCATTGCCCAGAGTTCCCAGGCATACTATATCAGAAAGACTTTTTCAATCACTGCTTCTTCAGAATCATACAAGGTGTGACTGTGTAGTACTGCAGATCCAGCTACAGGCCAATTCTGGCTCAATAAATTATTAACATCCCCCCCCCATCAGTTGGGAAATGTTTTAAGCAACTGTGGTGATTTTCCTTTCTGAAGTGAGCAATCAGACTCCTAACAAAAATAAAAATAAAAAGTTTGTTATCAATCAAAGGTATTTTTTTGGGGAGGTCTCTGGGTGTACCATATCACAAGCAAGTTGAGGGAGGAAAGTGGAGCAAATAAGTGTGTTCCAGCAAAAGATGTGTTTCACAGTAACCCATAAGATATACCAGGGGTAGCTAATGTGTGTGCACTCCAGATGTTGTTGAATCATTTATATATATGGCTTTCAATTTATTATATATAATCAAACTAGGAATGATACAGAACAGATTATTTCCAAGTTGCAAATACCTTTGAAGCAAGGTAGTGATTACACACAGCAATACAGACATGTGGCGAGAGAGAGAGAGAGAGAGACTCACTTAAGTTGGTTTTGTTGACTCACCTAAGTCAAGAAAAGATCTCTCTTTTCTTTAAGAGTGCATCTCATCTTTCCATTGCTGTAAAAGTCTATGAAAGTACCTTCTATATCAGGGTTGGCTAACGTGTGGTCATCCAGATCTTCTTGCACTACAACTCCCATCCTTCCTGATCATTGGTTATGCTGGCTTGGACTTATGGGAGCTGGAGTACAAAAACATCTGGAGAGTCAAAAGCGATAGCCATCCCTGGTTTTTTGAGCAGATTCAAATGATACTCTGGGATTGCATGGTGAGAAATATATATGTAAGAGACAAACAATGACAACCCTAACTGCTTTTCTTTAACAAGCAAACATACTTCCTTTTTTATCTCCTATTGACCATGGTAGCTGGGGCTGATGGGACCTAGATTCCAACAACATCTGGAGGAGTACCAGGGTGAGGAAGGCTGTAGTAAAGGAAGTTGAGGTGAGTGGGTATTAGGAAGGCAGAAACAGATCTACTAGTTGCATCCCTTGTCAAAAACAACAATTAATAAATATGTCAGGTTGTTACATGGCTTTCCAGTTTTATTTCTTCAACATCACAGTTTTTTCCCTTCCAATGAGCAGAGAAGCACCCTGCAGATTATCAAAGGTCAATGACATTACACAAATGCAAAATAACTAGAAAAGTGTCCTGTTGGCGTGTGTGAAATTCTCAACATAATGTCACTGAACCTTAAAACCACATTTGTCTATATCACAGACAGCCAGTTACCACCCCCCAACAATATTTTTCCTTGTTGACACTGCAAATGTCAGCAGGTTAGGAAAAAATAAATACTGTAAATGATGCACTGAGGTAGGTAAATGAATGTCTTAAGTGAAGCTTTCACCAAACGAAAACAATTAATCTAGATTTTTTAAAATTAATAATAAAAATAATGGTATTATTGATTAAGCCCTATAGCAAAAATTGAAACTATTCTGTACCATATAAAAGTTGGTGCATAGCCATCACTTGGTGCCTGGTGTATATTTCATTTTATTGTAGCATTTGTCTCAAGCAATCATACCAAGGAATATTCAATGCAACTGCTTCAATAAAGTACACACTGACACTACAAACATGAGCTGTAGCCATTCGATAAACACTTAACCTCCTTCCCTTCCCCCACAATTGCTGCTAAGGCACAGGAATGTCTTTTGACTAAATAAAATAAATAATATTTCCATGCAAGGCTGTCATCTGGAGCAAATGTACTTGACAGCATGTTTGACTGAAATGGATTTATTTATTTATTTATTTATTTATTTATTTATTTATTTATTTATTTTACATCCTGCCCTTCCTCACAAGGGAGCTCAAGGCAGGATACTAAAACAAATTCATTTTACTGTTATTTATTTTATTTTATATTTATTTCATAAAATGTACACTCTGCTTGATTGTTGAAAAAAAGCTTAAAGTGGTTCACAAAGAGTATTTTTTAAAATTAAATAATAATAAAACACATTTTAATGTATTTATATCCCACCTTTCTCCCAAGTTTGGCTTTCAGTACATGTATATCCAGCCTTTCCTCCCACACACAACCAAAGGCAGCATAGATGGGATTCCCAGACAGTCCATTGTCCAAGACTTGACTAAACCCAAACTTTCTTAGCTTCAACACAATGGCAGTATCAGATGCCTTCAGACTAGGGATGGGGGAGGGATTTGATGTAGTTTGCATTAAAAGACAAACATACCTATTTCACACTTTCCAAAACAATGCAAGAACCAAAACTCAGCCATCTTCTAAAATTTGTTATTACTAGAGTCACAGCAGGAGCAGGAGCACTAAGGAGAAACTATGCATCCACATATATTTCAGCTGAATTTAGAAGATTCGTACATGCACAACATCACCACCCAAAGAAGGGACAGTGTTGAGGGCATGCGGAAAGGGGGAAGGGACTTCTGCAGGTAGCTTTAAAAAGCTAAGAACTTGCAAAGACTGGCTGCCTGTGTCAGACAAAAGTTCTATCCAGAATGGATGTAGCTTAGTAGAACATGTACTGTTCCTGAATAGTGTTGAATCTAAGGAAATCTTCAGTGATGGACTCCCTTGCAAGCAGGTCTGCTAAACTGTCTGTGATATTGCTGAATAGGGACTCTAAAATTATGGCTCCAAGCCAGTGCAGGTGTCGTAACAGTTTAAATGACAACCAGCAAATACATAACATACTCTGCTGGTCCTATTTGCCTGGGAGCCAGTCAGATACTACCTAATTCCCCATCTGAACTAATTTTGACCCTTAGATGAATTTTCACACTCTGAGAAAACTTGTTACAGGCCCAGTCACCCTCTCCTTAGATAACCATATTTGTGCTCTTGTACAGTTTCCACTCATTCCAGGGGGGTGAGGGGTTGCAGTAGATGTTAAGAATATAAGGGCAGTCATGCTGGATCAGGCTGAAGGCCTATCTAGTCCCACATCCTGTTTTTCACAGTGGTGAACCAGATGCTTAAGGGAAGCTCATAAACAGGACAAGGCAGAAATAGCCCTCTCCTGCTGTTGTTTACTAGCAAACTCGTATTCAGACAGGCATGCTGGTTCTCAACCTAGAGGTAGAATATCCATTTACTTATTTCTTACCTGCCATTTATCAGGGAAAGGAGATTTGGGAGATTTAATTTATGTTTTAAAATTCGTATACAGTATTGTATTGTTGTAAGCTGCTTTGAAACGTACATGGTGAAAAGCGGGATATACATTTTTTAAAAAATGAACAGCTAAGAGTGGGACCTTAGCTGTTCATTTAACAGCTGTTCATTGCAACAATAACTATAAAAACAAATAAAACCATTACAATTGTAAAACGCATAGTGGAACAGAACAGTATGAATTTAGCAAAGAAGTGGATCTTCTGTGGGTCCCACAGAACAAAATACCTTCGCTGTCAAAGGGTAATGATCACCAACATGAAATTCACCTCTTTCACAGCAGCTGCACACACACTCAATGTTTTCATTTAACTGTTCCTGATGCATTGGACCTTTCATCTTTCTATGTCCTCCAGTGAGGTGTTTTTTTAAATAAAAAAATTCAATACACTCTTCTTCCTCAGTCAGTGTTCAATGAATTGCCAGCTGACTGATTTCATTTAAATATAGGACACGGCCTTCTCACCTCAAGGCAAGGATGTTTCTCCCAACCCCTTTCCCTTAAATTAAAAATAGAGGGAAGGAAATCTGTAGCTATTAATTGTGTCCCTTTCCCCCTTATCAATGTATAAAGAGTGTGGTCTGGAAAACGTTATATAACTATGCCCTAGAATCAATGAAACAAGCAGAGAGAAACCCATGCTGCAAAATCATGACCCACTTATGTGATTTGAAGTTTCCAGAAGTTTAGATATATTTGAGTGAACCTCTTTTTCTAATGCAAATCATGAACCTTAATGACATTAAACCTTGCTAAAGCATTTAATTTATGTTGACGCTCATGACCTATTAGCTTGCCCCCTTCCGTAAACCTATTTCCTATCCACCCACCACAGCCTTTGGTCCTTCATCCTCAAGAAATATAAGAAGTCACAGTCTGAGAAGGATTACAAGGCAAAGTTTAGAAGTAAGCAGTACTTTCAATTGGATTATATATAATTCACACCATTGCTCAATGATACGTGCCACTTTCACAATCGCAATGCATTCACGAAAGGGTCTGGGTGCTCATCTTGCTACATTTATATTAGTATTCAATTTATCTAGGAAACAAGAGCAAGGACTCTTTTTCTATTAACAAGTCTGATTCAGCCCATGCTATTTGTGAAGATTTTAATGGATTATGTAAGATCAAGTCAAGCAAATTCACATGCCATTACATTAATGCTGTGAGATGTTCTTTGGCAGCTTATATCTAAGTATGTCTGCAGGACTGTCAGGATGTAGTAATGTCCACTTGCAAACGACTCATGATCAGAGGACAAGTGGAAGCACTGGAAATCCAAGGAGAACAGCGCTTTGGAATAAGAATAATTCATGATTGCAATTAATGGAGTGTAGAACTTCACCAGGCTTAAACCAAGAGTTTGTGTTGACTAGATTCCAGTGTAAAGTGGAATGTTTAGCAGTGCAGTAAACATTATTGTTTTATCACTTTTCTTCTCTTTTATGATTCCATGTGCTATGCATATGCAAAATGCTATGTACATATACCATGGTACATGCTGGGATCACCTGCGTGAGGCAAGCATAATCTTTCCCATCAGCCATAATTCTAACAAAATAGAAAATTCTTTCCAGTAGCACCTTAGAGACCAACTGAGTTTGTTCTTGGTATGAGCTTTCGTGTGCATGCACACTTCTTCAGATACACTGAAGAATGTATCTTCAACTATGGCAGACCAACACGGCTACCCACCTGTAACTGGAGCCATAATTCTGTTATCACAGCTTAGTGCAATACAACAGGGTTTGATCAAGGACTATTTTGCTTTATGGAGCATCATCTGCATTTCCTTGCCATCTGAAGTTGGACACCCAAGCGGAAGAGAGAAAGCCTTCTCAGTTGTGGCACCTAGAATGTAGAAGAGCTTGCAGAGAGAGATGCGCTTTGCCTCTTCACCGACTGCTTTTTGGGAAGATTATTACATCCCTGCGAGCATTCTCTTTCTTTTGCCTCTCTCTCTCTCTCTCTCTCTCTCTCTCTCTCTCTCTCTCTCTCTCCTCCTGTTTATGGTTTTATATTTTATGATCTGTTGTTTTATTATAAACCATCTTGTGCACAGTCACGAAAGGTAGGATAGAAATTGTTTAAATAACCAAATATATTTTTTAAAAAATTCTATGTCCCATTGACAATGGTTAGGCTCAGTTGATGGAAAGAAGAGAAGGGCCTTCTCTGTACCCTCACCTAAAATTCTTTGCTCCAGAAGACTTCATTGGACACCTCACTTACGCTCTTTGGCTATATGGCAAAAAAGCAGCTTCCCATTTAGGCAGGTGTTTGCACTTGTCTCTGTTTTTATTATATTGTTCTTGGAATGCTACTGAATTTTGTAGATGGTCTTAATCACTGTTAGCTACCCTAAATGATAAGGAGGGTTGAGATGATAGATAGATAGGTAGGTAGGTAGATAGGTAGGTAGATGATAGATCAGGCATAAGCAAACTCAGTCCTCCAGATGTTTTGGGACTATAACTCCCATCACCCCTAGCTAACAGGACCAGTGGTCAGGGATAATGGGAGCTGTAGTCCCAAAACATCTGGAGGGCCGAGTTTGCCTATGCCTGTGATAGATAGATATCGAATAAATAAATATAACCCAACAGCTGAGAGAAGCGAAAGACGAGGCAAGAGTAACAAGCATCAGTGGGTAGAAAGGAATGAGGAAGAAAAGGATGAACATGAGCAACTGCTGTTACTCTCGCTTAGGTGTTAAATCATATATATCCACTGAATTGCAGAGACTTCCTATGCTTGGGCTTTGGAGGCGTTATTCCTGATGGCTTTGTCTCTAGTTCAGACATTCTCTATAACATCAGACTTTTAGCCCACTTGTTATAAAAGTGCTTCCACTGAATGTCATTTTAACAAATGAGCTTTGGCATTACGCTACCACTAAAGTATGCACTGAACTGCTAAGGAATTAAGGGTCAGGCTTGAATTACGCTCCCATGCAATCGCCCAGATTCCTTTCGTCTGAAACTGGCATCATAAGGTGATTTTCTGAGTATCTTGGGGAAAAAATAATAACGTGAAATTGTTACCCACAGTGCCTTTTAAAAGCTATAATACATTTTCAGTTACAAAGGGCTTTGCTGAGATTTCCTGAGAAGACTGAATAAAGATAGGTATTTCAAATTTTTATGAGATTTTTTAAAGCCCTGACTTTAAGCCAGCAGCATGCAGGCTCTCACCAGCTAGTGAAATATGTGCAAGCCTGGGGTGGAGAGAAGCAAGTGAGCTTCTCAAAAAGCAAATAAACCTAACTTCCTTCTCTGCAAAACCTATCAACGTCAGACCTGCCAAGGGTGGGCATGAGACAGGTGGCTGCAGAGCTTTTTATTATCCTCAGAAAGAAAAAGGAGGATGGAAAAACAATTCCTACCTTCTTAACAAGAGGACAAGAAATGAGAGGCATCTGTGTGGCCAAACAGGAAGGCTTGTCCCTTTAATAAATACAATTCAGAAAGCTGGGCTAATGGTTCCATTATTACCCAGCGAGCTGATCACCAGATGGCTCTTGAAGGGTGGATTCTGAGAGCACTGGGAACGTGAGTCAGACCATTGACCCATCTAGGTCAGTATTGTCTACACCAGGGTTTCCCCAAACGTGGGTCTCCAGCTGTTTTTTGGACTACAACTCCCATCATCCCTTGCCAGCAGGGATGATGGGAACTGTAGTCCAAAAACAGCTGGAGACCCACGTTTGGGAAACCCTGGTCTACACTGACTGACAGCAGCACTCCAGGGTTTCAAGCAGGATTTCTCCCAGCTCTACCTGGTGATGCTGGGGATTGAACTTGGGACCTTCTTCATGCAAGGCAGATGCTCTACAATTGAGCCATTGCCCTTCCGAATTGTAGCCCTGTTCCGGCATGAGGGGAGAGAAGGGAAGGGGGGCACTTGCCTGCCCTTCTCCCTCCATTGTGTTCTCACCATCCTTCATGTGTTGGGGCTGAATGCCTGCAGCAGAGAGTTAGCTGTACTCATGGACACTCCCCCTGCAATGTAGAATCCCTCCTAATCATCGCTATTTGCACAGGGAAATTGTTAGGAGAGCCAGCTCCCCACTGCAGAGGATCAGCCTGAATGCACAGGGGGTGATGGGACATAGGTGGGAGGGGTGAGGGAACATGCTTGGCAAGGGAGAACACCTAACTAAGGGACCTGTTTCTACCCGTGGCCACAGATGCATGGCCTTGTGAAATCAGAATAGCAACATACACATGAAATGTGGCAAAAGTCCTGAGGGGACTGGATTAAAATTTCCATGTACCGTATTGGCCCGAATATAAGCCGCTCCCTTAAAATTCTGTAGGCACTCACACCTGTTCCGTTTTACCGTATGCCAGTTCCAGCAGCAATATCGTAAAAGCCAGTTTTTGTAAGGTTGCAAATTTTAGCCGCACTTTAACTTTTCATGGTCAGAATTTGGGGGGGGGGGAGAGTGAGGCTTATATTCAGGCCGATACAGTACATCTAGGAACATACCTGTACAGAAAATGCTGCCAAAAATTGGGGGTGGGGGGCAGGGATTCCAAAACAATCCCCTCTGTTAGTGTCTTGAAATCTCAGCCAAAATGTGCTTGGATTTTGGAACACTTCATAAATTAGCTCTGTGCGTTCTGAGCAGCATACACTGTTCCGCTTCCCAAAAATGTGCCAGTTGCTGGGAATCACAAGTGGGAAGAGTACTGTTGTGTTTCTGTCTTGCTTGCATACTTCCCATAGGCATCTGGTTGGCCACTGTGAGATGGGATGTTGGACTAGATGGACCATAGACCTGATCCAGGAGGGATCTTCTCTCTGTTCTTACACAGGCATCCTATAATTCTTTCAACAATTTCCAGAGGAGAAGCCATATCTTGTAGCACCTTAATGACTAACAAACCTGTTACCACGTAAGCTTAGGTAGACTAGTCTACAAAGGCTAGTCTATCAGGGGTGGTCTCGTTGCAAACCCTCTGGGGGCTGAATGTGAAATGGGCAAGGCCAAAGAGTCAAAGTGGACAACCCTAAGAATAGAGAGAAGGGTTGTGGCTTTCAGATTTACCCTTAGGCTTATATATAAATGTGTTAGGCTTGAAGGTGTCGCAAGTCTCTTCATTGCTTTCATATGTCTGGTGCTTGTCTTTCATGTTACAAAGATGGGTATCTTTGACCTTTTCCAGGCCACTCCATTGTACTACACACATTTCCAAACCACTAGCCTGAAATATAAACCCAGAAGTGGGTCTGAGTTTTATGCAGCTTATACTAAAAATAATTTTAGACGGCTGTCATATCAGAAGCTCATTAGAAGGCTTCACTTAAAGCACAGGCTTAACTAAAGACTCAGTGACTGAAACTTCATATTTTAAAATGTTACTATGCCAAGGCTCATGTGGGGCAAGCTGATGCCCATCTCCTGCTTAAGTATTCTCATTTATTTATGAATTGTGTGGTGGTGCTCAGAAAGATTTAAAACAACAACAAACTGGAGTTTTGGATAAAATACTTCATTCCTTCACACACATTCCTCACAAGCTACCTGTCTTTGCTTGATCTGGGGACTTCTTTTTGCTGTGTGTAAAAACCTAGTTACAGAAAAGGAGAGTTTGCTCTCAGATATTAATGAGAATGATCAGACCCTGAGTGACAGCTTTCAAAGTCAAGACAGAAATAGCTTAGGAGAGTTGATCCAAGACAGAAAACCCATGAAAAGGATGAAGGGAAAGGTCCTCTGGCCAGGAGGCTAAATATTTTCCCCCCTAAAAGGTTTTTTAATGCAATTTGAACTCAGTCTGCTGATCCCAGTCCTCCAGCTACAACTGCAGGGAGAAGATACTGAGTTCATTATCGTGAGCCTGAGCAAGGGCTGTCAGGCGTCTCGTCCAGATACTCCCTCCTCTATGCAGTTCAAGCTTCTGTGCCTTGTACTTGTGATCAAGCACAACCTGAAAATATGGCCCTGCTGTTAGGTAAATAAGACAAAAAAAGCACACCTTGCTCTTGCAAACTCAGGACTTCCTGTGTATCCTCAGGCCCCCTCTACTCTTCAATTTTCTGACTATATATTAGTTCCCTACCTGGAGAGATGTAATTAATGTTCATAAAGATTTCTGACATCTTCAAATAAAAGGGTGCTTGAAAAGTCCAATGGCTGGACTGTTATCTGTATCCAAATAGTAGGCTAAAGCTAAATAATGCATCTAAGTTCTGACTAAATCACTGGGATTTAATTTCATGATAATGTGTTTGTGAGTGAGGTGTTCATAACAAGTCTAGGAATAATAAGATTACAGTATTCTAATTACAGATACCTATGCAGAAAGCCAGTTTCATTGTAAATTATACTAGTCAGGGGTTGCCAGTAGAGCACTCCTGGGTGCTAAACTGACCATCATTATGTTCTATGGTGACTACAAAAGATCAAAGTAATAACCCCTGAAAAATGCACAGTACACAAGAGACTATTTCTCTTTGGAATGACTCTTCCTCCCTCCATTGAGCTTCCTCTTTAAACATGCCCAAATTTCACAGGATGCCAGGAATAGGCCCCCCTCCATCCTTCTGTTCTGTGAGCAAGTGGCTGATTTTGTGCCCCCCTCCCATTAATGGTGAGGCGCTTCCACTTCATATTGTGGTCCAATGTCTTCTTCTACTAATTTTATGATTGGCACCCATGGCACCTTTTCTAAATTCCAAACATGCCCATTGGCCCCCAAAAGTTGTTGACCCCAATCCTGAATGGAATCCCCTATTTCTATGACAGACACCTTTCAAGGTTCTCCCTTTCACTATTATATGCCTTATAGCAGAATTAAATAAAACAAGGGTTCCAGCTGCTCTCAGTTAAAACAGTGCACACACACACACACAATGTACTTCAAAGCACCTTGGTGTCAGCTGTGATACACTTTGAACTGCGAAGAGAACTATGTGGTACCTTAATGGGATGTATCCTTCAACTTCAATAATGCCTCTTGCTTGTGTGGATGGATGTGTGAGTGTGTGCAGAAACTAGCCTGTTGTACAAATGTAAATACAAAACAAAAAATGGCAATTATTACATTGTTCTGCTCACTTTTAACCCCTGGCTCCACCCACCATGGGCCACTTACCATCAGATCGATGCCTAAAATGGAATGCAGCTCTCAGGCTATAAAGGGTTTCCCACCCCCACCCCCCATCTAAAGTGTCAGTGGTCAAATGAAAGTACAGGTATGATCCATAGCAAAGAATAGAATTCAATTTAATATTCTTTTCTTGTGCATTTAAACAAACAAAGTCCTTTCACAAAAATAAGAATCACATATAAACACCCTCTTTTTTAATAATAATAATAATAATAGATGTAAAATATTTATTTAGCTCTGCCTGGTAATCATTTTTCCCAAAGGAAGATTGTAGCACAGTATATTTTTAACACTCCATTCTAAATATGTCCAGAAGGATGAGGGGGGGGGGAATCTTCCCTTTTATACAGTGAAAGTCAATGATAGACTGCTCTCAAGCAGTTGTTAGCTGAATATTCAGATTACTAGGAGAAATCTAGATTCCTCTTATATATGTTCATGTTAAAAACAACAAAAACCCACTACTGTACAGCATTATGGATTAATTTACATATTTTTTCCTGCATTGTTGGCACTTATTACCCAGTGATAGGTTCTATAAGTGCTGTGTGTTTGATTAGTTAGTCCTAAACTACTTATGCTGAAGACTAGGCTGTTCCTGAGATACACTTGTAACATATAAAGTGAATATATGTATTCTTCCTTGGAGAAGTTATTATGCATGCCCTTGAGAAATGTATTACAGCGTCCCTGAATGCGCCAGCAGCAGAAGTGGCTGCATTATTATGTTCTTTTTACTCATTGTGACTGACTGATTGTGAAGAAATACAACCTCCATCCCTGTAGGAAAATATTACTATCATTAATGCCTATACTGCTTTAATGAACAGTGGTAATAGAATCCTGCGGAGCATATTTTGTTTTACCTTGGTGGTGTCTTGATTTTTGTTTTTGTTTTTTAGTTTTAATTATCATATTGATTGCATGGTATATGAATAGAATTTCAGCTGTCGAGATCCAAAGCCTATCAAATCCCATATTTCCCAAATTTCTATACTACCCAATCCATATAAGGAAAAGCAGAGGGCCTTCTCAGTAGTGGCACCTGCCCTGTGGAACGCCCTTCCACCAGATGTCAAAGAGAAAAACAACTACCAGTCTTTTAGAAGACATCTGAAGGCAGCCCTGTTTAGGGAAGTTTTTAATGTTTGACGGACTACTGTATTTTAATATTTTGTTGGAAGCCGCCCAGAGTGGCTGGGGAAACCCAGCCAGATGGGTGGGGTATAAATAATAAATTGTTGTTGTTGTTGTTGTTGGATCAAATCAGAAACCAGGATGGCTTCTGTAGATCTGGGACTGCCCCCTGGAAAATAGGGACACTTGGAGGGTCTGAAGTCATCAAATTCTCGTTCCAGCTGAAGAGCTGCAAATAAGAAGGAACTTAACCATCACATCCATAGGCATCATATAAAACTGATAGGCTGAGTTGTTGAAACCTGATTCTCTTATGTCTCTTTCAGACTGGCCCAGATAGGCCACAATTTTTGGATGATATCCTGGCAATGCAGTCTCAAAAGGCTTCTCGTCATCTTTTGTGCTATTGCTCTCATTTTACACCAGTTCTGTTCCTAATGTTTTGACTCTCCACCTACTGGCATTCCTCTTGTTCTCATATGCCCAAAGACGCACACCTGCTTTGCAAATAGTTAATCACACTAGTTATGCTCGGATGTGAAAACCTGCCTGTGGCAAGTCATCTGCAACGTAAAACAACCGCTAACTTTATTGGCCCTACAAGATCCATTGAAGGGTGCAACATATTCTTATGCGCCATCTGCTGGCAAGTTTTATATTAACTTTAGAGAAATACACCTGTGATTACTGTATACCCCTTTCAACATGATCAGCTGATAGGGTGTCAGCTTATTCCTATTCTCTTTAGGCACCGTGAAGGTTTCAGCACTCTACTAATTAATGACTGAGTTCTGTCTTTGCATTTTTGCAAAGGAAGAAGGTGAATCTTCACCCACAAGAGTGGCTGCAATTACAGTAGGTAAAGGTAAAGGGATCCCTGACAATTAGGTCCAGTTGTGCCATCTCGCGTCGCCTCATCTCGCGTTACTGGCCGAGGGAGCTGGCGTACAGCTTCCAGGTCATGTGGCCGGCATGACTAAGCCGCTTCTGGTGAACCAGAGCAGCGCACAGAAATGCCGTTTACCTTCCCGCCGGAGCGGTCCCTATTTATCTACTTGCACTTTGATGTGCTTTCGAACTGCTAGGTTGGCAGGAGCATGGACCGAGCAACAGGAGCTCACCCAGTCACGGGGATTCAAACCGCTGACCTTCTGATCAGCAAGCCCTAGGCTCCGTGCCACCTGCGTCCCTGCAATTACACTAGTTCCTTCCAAATTGATTATGGAACAGAGAGGGATGTGGAATTATTGTGTTAGGAGAGAACAGGTTGCTTATTTATACCTTTGTATCTTTTATCTGAATTTTAAAAGTGGTTGTCGACTATATAAATGTTTGTACAATGTTTTTATACAGGGCTTCCTACAGGCATCTGGTTGGCCATTGTGGGGGAAAGGATACTGGACTAGATGGGTCATTGGGCTCATCCAGCAGGGCTCTTCTTGTGTTATGTTCTTATGAAGACTGTTGAATTCACGCTTATAGATTCTCAAATCAGCACCATTCACCCCAGGTTGAATGAAACACAGGGCATTTTAGTGAAACTAGGCTCCGGTTCGTAACTTCAGCTGAGGTCTGTGCTGATACAACATGATGGTTGTACCATGGAGACCTGGCTTGTCCTGTTGTAGAATTCTGCAAACTGGGCTTCTGCACAAATGGATGCTCAAATGGAAAACCCTGTTCTCATTGCAAACTATCTGGTATTTATTTATTTAAAATATTTGCATGCCACCCTTTTATTAAAATTATGTCAGGGCAGTTTACAGCATGTGCAAAAACATAATACAAAGCAATAGGCCAAACACAATGAAGCAATCAGTAAAATTAAACACTATACATTTTAAAGTGCCATAAAACTTCAGCAGCAGTAAAGGGGGAGGAATCAAATAAAAGCCTAGGGAAACACATGAAACTTCATGAAAAATCTAGAGCCAGCCATATATCTTTTGAAATGGAATTCTGTAGGATAGGAGCCACTACTGAGAAGGCCCTACTTATAGTGGCTAGCAGGCTAATTCATCCTAAAGGTGCATTTCTGTTTGTTGCTATTTCATATGAACATATGAACAAGGGATGAGAGTTGATTTAAATGCTCAGCTGCTGGCTTACTTGTATTTTAAAAAATTGCTCTCTCGAGCAATCTATTCCTGTGAGAGGTACAATGTTAGAGCAATGAATTTACACAAAAATGTGGAAAATCAACTGTTGTGATTATAGGAGATCAGCAGTCAAACCTAACAAATGCATATTTTTGCTAGTTAGCATGAGAAGGGGCTAAGTCCACACAGCTGTATTGCTGATAGGCAGATACTCAAACCATAGAAATGCAATTTGTAGAGAGGGTTCTGTCTGATGTCATTTCTCTTCCTCTCTTGGAGAGGAAGGAGCATATAGTACTTCCTGTTCCTCTGACTGTTAGATGCAAACATGCCTCCAAGTTGTAGCTTTAGGCACATGTCTGAAGCTGGTTATACTGTAAATATTTTGCCTGCATAGTTTTTACTGCTGCCTTTGCTTGTGGACCAGTGCATGATTATAAAACAAGTAAATCTTATTTTTTTAAACTTACTTTACAAGTTGTTACCTGATTCTTTATTGAGTGGGGTAAGAAGGGGGAAACTATCTGACTTCATAGCTGGACTTGCTCCAAACAATGTTTTACAGGCTAATTCCTAAGCTTTTATTTTTGCTGCCAAGGATGGAATTTTGAAACTGCTCAACCCACACATGTGGGTGCCTGGAGGGATAAATTGCAATTAATATTTCCTCTTCTATCCATTAAAACCAGCCCCACAGTGATCTTAAGACTTGACAAAAGAGAAACCACATTAGGACCTGCAGCTTCATGGTAGTAAAAGCATGTGCCTAGCATGCAGAAGGTCTTGGATTCAGTTTGCCGGCATCACCATTTACAAAAATCAGATGGCAAATGATGGGAAATGCCTTGGTCTGATACCCTAGAGACTCATGGCCCAGTTGGAGTAGATAATACTGGGCAAGATGGAACGTTTTCTGACCTGTAAAGGGTAAAGCCCCCTTTTTAAAATAATGTAATCATTGTGGTTCCCTTCCCAGGCCAGCATTATGATGGGGGTGGGGAATCAACCCCCCCCCCCTTCCTGGTCACTGTGCCTATATTCATCCAGCAGCCTAAGTTAGTCTAGAATTATTTTAGCCTAATATTTCCCCCCTTTGTTTCATGACAAGAAAAAGTCATGATGTTTTAACATTTCCCTGTAATTTCCCTGTTGCTTTCTTGCGAGTGAAAATACCACGTGATCAGATATGTATTTAGCCTAAAGAAGGCTAGCTTTGTTGTTATTTTTAAAATGCCCAGTAATAAAAAGAGGATAGTATACAGATTACACAACTTACCTGAAATAATGGGTAGCCATGGCCTCTGCTCCATGGACGGGGGTGGGGGGTGGTGTGGGGAGAGAGAAGGCTCTGCCCCAGTGTTTTAAAGGTGGGACAGAGCTTAAGGAGAAGGGGAATGTAGCATTTCAGCGACCAGCTATCTTGATTTCAGATTGGACAACATGAAAAATGCCTCTCAAATTTGTTTTCCTAGGTTCCCTGGCTATGTGGATTCTTAAATAAATATAGAGTCACTAGCAATCAAACAGGCAGGCGAGAAATGACAAGTGTTTTGACAGCACTCATAACACTTTGAGGTATTTTTAGCATATTTCGCAGTCGTATTAGCTTAACCTGTAATAGAATATAAATGAGCCCATATGGCTGAGATGTAATTATGTTCTATGTGAGAAATCCCTGTGGTAGATTTTTTTTTGGGGGGGGGGTGACTCGCTACATGTGCCTTCTGGAGGGCACGATTTACACATGATTACCTACTCATTTGCATCGAGAAGAATAATACAATGCTAACAACAGAGTAATGAAAAGGGCAGGCAAAAGACTGGAGATCCCTAGGGGTGCTGATCCTTATGACTGACATCCAGTTAAGAACAGAGAAATTTGTCCCCTTAGGGAGTACATTTTATGAAGCAATCTTTGATTATGCGGGCACAGTAATCATGAGTCTTAATTATTATTACTGCGAGTGAATGGGCTACAAATCTCCAAGGAGCATTTCTGTCACAGATACTTTGCTGGCGTAGGCTGGAGGGGGAAAAAATGACTGTTTTCCCAAGGATCATTTTCATTCCAACCTGGTAGTTAGCTGAAGTTTCTCTGACTACCAGTCATGAAACATTAAATATAGATTAGAGGCAGGGAGATGTTGAAAGTTGAAATTCACCGGCGGTGCACACCCTGTGTGCTTGAGAGACAGCCCCAAATGTTGTCCAGATGTTATAGCAACAGGACGGAAGGTTCCCAAGCTGAAAGGCAGCCACAACAGAAGAGAAAGTGAATGCTTGGAATTCCACAAGCCTTCTGTTTAGCTTACTTCCAGTGTATTAATTTAGCAAAAAGTCCTAACAGCTTGTTAGTGGCGGATGTTACGAAGCACACACTACTCTGAAAGGAAAAAGAAACGCTTGCACTTAAGAAAGGAAAAGAGAGAAAGAAAAGAATAATTCAGACCATATAATTGATTTTCCACATTTTCAGACTGTGATAAGGCTTAAGCTTTAGCTGCAGAAAAATATGCTTGCAGTTTGTCACAATGTTTTGCAATGAACCAATGCAATGTAGTGTTTGTGAGTGTGGGCACACATGCACACACACACAGAAATGTGCATAATTGAACAACAGAGAACCTGCACAAACAACGCTGACACCAAACCCTACATATATCTGTACTAAGTAAAATAGAAACATAGTCACCCCACCCTACCCATCCCCCACCCCACCCACCTCTTTCCCCCTTTCCTTCCTAACGTCTCAACAAACGAAATTGACTTGTAAAAATGTTACATGGAAAAAATATGAGAGAGACATTGCACTACCTTTGTAAATCAAGAAAATCTTTAATAAAAAATAAATAAATGTGCATATATAGATACATACATACCTTTGCACACATGCACAGGCCTATGTGAGCAATCAAACTAACAAAGCATTAAATTTGCTTCGTCTGGGTCAGTAATATGGAGATTGAAGCGTCTACAAGTTATTCATGTGCTATTACATAAATATGGCAGCTGCTCCTTCTTCAGTGGCCACCAGCAGACCTGAGTTGCTACTTACCCAAGAATTAGAAGATGTTTCACGGTGGCCTTGATGCACAAATCCAAGTGGAACCATTTAGCCATCCCTACCTCAAATGCGAGATGCGGCAGGATGCGGGTGGTGCTGTGGTCTAAATCACTGAGCATAGGGCTTGCTGATCAGAAGGTCAGCGGTTTGAATCCCCATGACGGGGTGAGCTCCCATTGTTCGGTCCCAGCTCCTGCCCACCTAGCAGTTCGAAAGCACATCAAAGTGCAAGTAGATAAATAGGTACCGCTCCGGCGGGAAGGTAAATGGCGTTTCCGTGTGCTGCTCTGGTTTCGCCAGAAGCGGCTTAGTCATGCTGGCCACATGACCCGGAAGCTGTACGCCGGCTCCCTCGGCCAGTAAAGCGAGATGAGCGCCGCAACCCCAGAGTCAGACACGACTGAACCTAATGGTCAGGGTTCCCTTTACTTTTACCTTTACCTTTACCTTTACCTCAAATTCTAGATATGGAGAGGGTACATCCACCCATCAAGTTTCAGCTTCAGATAAATGTTTGATGCTGAAATTCAGAATGTGGCCGTTTCTAAAATTTTCTGCTGCTTTTATGATACTCTACTTTTTGGTCCTTAAAGTGAGTGAGGGACCTCAGGCTCAGAGGCCAAATGTGCTCTGGACAGGCCACACCCCCTCTTCAGCCACACCTTTCACTGGTTGTGCTTTGTGCCCTCCTCTGGTGACTTTACCAGACTGCAGGGGCATAGTGTGAGGGGTGCCACAGGGGCCATCACCTCAGGCACAGATTTTTGAGGGGGGCATGAAGCAGGCACCCCCCAGCATGGTCCAGTCTGTCACTCCTCTCCCAGCATCAGAGGAACCAAATCTCGCAGAGAAGAGCACCTGGAGGAAAAGGGTGCCTATTTTTACTTATATGTTTGCAGACCTCCAGGGGTCCCTATTTTCCAAGGACATCCCTGATTTAGAGAAGCCATCCCAGTCTCTGATTTGATCCCGGAATGTCCCACTTTTCCTTAGGTTGTCCCTATTTTCAGTGGAGAAATGTTGGAGTGTATGGAGTTATCCGACCCCTGAGCTGTCTGAAGGCAATCCTGTATAGGGAAGTTTTTTAAAAATATGTTTAATGTTTCCTTATGTTTTTATATAGAGATTGGAAGCTGCTCAGAGTGGCTGGGGCAACACAGTAAGATGTGTGAGGTGTAAATAGTAAGATTATCATTATGGAATAGGATGTCTTTATTTTCATTGGAGAAATGTTGGAGGGTACGTGTTTGGTGCATGTTAACAGTCCAACCGCTTTGCAGCACCAACAAAGTATGGCTGTTCAAACAACCTCTGATACGTTCATTTGAACAATATAGCAAAGGATGGTGTCAGCATTTGATAAGATGCAAGGTAAAAGGAAATTACATTATTTACTTTTCGGTTAATCTGAAATCTGGGTGTTGCTGTTTTTAAGCACTGAAGAGACTGAATAATCACACTGAGAAATAGTTCCAGTTCTAGAAATCTCTGTGTGATGTGTATGCAATGCAGCCATAGCTTAGACGGGAATTACTATAAAAGATTCCTTCTACGTGTTGTTCTGTCCTTATTAATTCTTGCCCACCAGTCCAGCACCTCCCTAACTCCAGGGCTCTGGGCAGTTCCAATAAGCAAAACATAACCATAAACTAAAAGTGTGACATATAAACAGGATGATAAATAAACCCAAAATGCTGCAACAAAATTAATATCCCAAGAAGCACCTCCTCTCATCCCCCTTAGCAATACAAGCTCGACTTCAATAAAATGCTAACACTTCAGAGAAAGGCTATTTACAGAACTGCTGTAGAGGGGCGGGGGAAAACAGCTTTGAAAGAGTATTCAGATGTATTTTAATAACGGCTTTGCAGCATATGATGGAAGGATATTTACACTCACACCAGTCGTTAGGGAGTTGTAGAGGCACAAACGTGGCTTCTTTTAAAAATAGATCTGACAGGTTAGCTTCGGAATTCAAGACACAAGCTAAGTATGGGTGGTCACATTCACACAACCTTTTCAAACATGGGGAGACTATATGGTCACTGCGAAATGAAGGAGATTTGGTGAATTATCTAAATCTTCACATACACACACCCCTCTCCATTTCATAGGAAGAGTAATGTTTGCTTTGTTCCTCTGGACCCATCTGCTAATCACGAATTCTGGAAAATTAATGTGTTAAATATTTTGGTGGGGGGGGGGGGATTCTGCCATGATGACAGACTATGTTATGCTATTATCGCCTGGCTCAACATACATTTTGGAGATTTTCCAGGATCTTGCGAGCAGCTTGACAAATAATAGCGTGTTAAGAAGACTAAAACATCATCACCAAATAACAAGAGGGGGGAAGGCCAAAGTGTGTGTCTTATGCCTTTTTCGACATGGATTCGTTTCCATGTAGAAAAGGATAATTTGCCAAGAACAATTTAGAAAGAGGCGCGCCTGATAATAATTACATTGGACTCCCCCCCCTTCCATCCCTTGTGTGTTTTTTTAGTGCAGGAATGGGGAACTACTTGAGCCTCCAGAAATTGCTATACTACAAGTCCCATCATTCCCATTGGCTGGGGCTGATGGGAGCTGTGGTCCAATATCTGGAGGGCCACAAGTTTCCTACCCCTGAACTAGAGAATGAATGAGTAAATAGGAGTACGACGTATCCTTAAGAGAGTCCTTACCATTCTCTGTACCCAGGCACACTCCCAGGGACAGGGACAGCTTACCTAGACACCCAAATGCCCCAGCTTTGATGCTGGTGTCAAACCCTGAAATGAATAGTCCAGTGGATAGTCAGTGGCAGAGCTTTATGCTCTGGCACCGGGGGACGGAGAGCAGGCGAGGGTGGGGCTGGCACGCGTCCTGGGGGGTGTGCTGCTCACAGGGGCGTGGCTTGCATGCTGGGGGCGGGGGTGCATCCTGGGGGCGCGTGGGTGGGGCACCTAGTGTGGGCAGGGGAGCAGCCGCGATGGTACCCAGCTAGGATCGCGCTGCTGGGGGCAGGGTGCTCCCCCGGCACTCCTCTTCCTCCGCCAGTGTGGATAGTTAGCAACCACCACCTACTTGATACAGAGCAGTAGGAGCCTACAGTAAGGCCCAAGACCCAGCCTTTGTTAGTCTTTGCTTGTGAAATTGACACAGTGGCCTACACTGCATCCAGATGTTGGCAGGGATGAAACAAGGTTTGCAAAGGTCAACCTTGGTTGCTCATTTTGGAAGGGTGAGGAATGGATGCAGGAAAGGCCACTAAGTTATTGAGTTGCAACAGAGGGTCATCTTAAATATTTTATCAATTTTCTACCATTTAACCCTAACCTTCCCTACTCTCTATAACAATGAGATTTTATTTTATTTTATCTTATTTTATTTTATTTTATTTTATTTTATTTTATTTTATTTTATTTTATTTTATTTTATTTTATTTTATTGCCCAATGCAAAGAGCAGGTAGAGCACCGCCAATCCAAACCACAGCAGGGCCCCCTTATTTCCATGGCAGGATCCTGATATGTCCCACCCCTGTGATTTATTGTTACATGATTTACTGTTACATAGCTATCCATGCAATTGCTAATGGTCTGAATGGCATTGCACCTCATTTGTTCCTAAGTTTAGCCTGGCTGTTGTATCAGCTGTGACCAATTACATGATTGTGGCAGCTTTAACAGGTGATAAACCATGTGAGTGGCTACAACTACTTCCACATGAGTGGATTGGTTGATGCAAAAATATATCCACATGGTGTTTTCCTTTGGCATCAAGTTTTCTTGGGCTGGTTATGCATGTTTTGCAACAGGAAAGTGTTGCTATCTGCCATGAAGCTTGGGGAGCCCGCTGGGATGGTGAGGGAGAAACAGAAGTGCCAGTGAGTATGCTTCCTCTTTCTTCTTGGTGGTGGTTGTAGTTGTAAATGGTGCCTTGTTTGTTCTGCTTTGCAATTCTGGATGCCATAAGTGCTCATGAGCATTTGGCTAATGGTGGTTGGAGTGATGTGCCTGGCCTTTGCCCACCGAGACTTTGATGTGGAAATGATGGGTGCCTCCCCTGTGCAGGGGGACACTGCTCCTTACCATTGAGAGCAAGAATGTTAGAGCTTTGGCAAGTATACCAGGAGTGTTTTGCCTGCATATCAGTATGAGGCATCCCTCCAGCACAGCTAGGCTTTCCCCAAATCTTAAAAGTCCCCAGGCAGCATAATTCTGGGACAAGGTCACACCCAAAATAACATATTTAAGGATATTATGTAATGTTTTGTAGGACTTGGAGAATCAGTTCAGTTTCACCTTGAAAAGGAACCTCGTTGTCTGGTTACTATAGTAGCATTTACACGCTGGTTGATTACACTCCAGTTTTCCAGGGAGAAAATTTTATCGATGGTTCTCCCCACACCATTTCTAATCTTAAATCATTCCATAAAGAGCTGCTTTATCAGCAATACTTAGCACTATTTGACTCTGAGCAACTGGATAATCTCTCTCTTTGCTTACAGTGTACTGATTAGCATTAACTCAAATGAATGCAGCAGCACTCCAAGGACTATGTTCCTAGAGGGCAGGTTCACATGTGTGCTTAATGTAGCATAGCTCCTATTCCTCCCCCCTCCCCCCCCAAATTGAGATGTTCATGGGCAAAGCATGTTACCATAATAATATGCTTTCAAGAGGATCATAAAATAATCTGTATTGGGACCAGGACTGTTAAATTGGTTCAAAAATTATCCGGTGTCACCAGCAATTAGTGAGGTAGCCGAGCCTGCAGATGACACAAAGCTATTCAAGGCTGCACAGAACTCCAAAGAGGATGTCTTGAAGTTGTTTTTGTTTTAATTAAGGCAAATGAGGTTCTGTGTAAATAAGTGTAAAGCAAAGCACGAAAAAAAAGATTTCAAGCTTCATATATAGATAGATGGGATCTGAACTGGCAGCAACTAATCAGGAAAGAGATTTAGGGGTTACAGCAGAGAGCACAGTGAAAATGTCAGCTGGTAGCAGTAAAAGGCCATGTTCCATGCTTACAGGTTATTAGGAGAAAGAGTGGAAATAACCCTGCCAGTATATAAAAAGTACATATAAAAAATCATGGTGTCATCACCATTCGAATACTATATATACAGTTCTGGCCACATCATCTCAAAAATTATTTCATACCTTTGGGGGGGGGGGAATACAGAAGGCAGCAGCTGAAAGTGATCTAATCTATTGATCCCTAGAGCCTATGAAAAAGGTTAAAACATTTTATTGTTTTTAATTTTAGAAGAGAGGTAACTAAGGCAGAACATGGTAGATGTTTAAAATTCAGGTCACAGGAAGCTGGCACAGTTACAGGTGACACTGAAATACTTATCCTCCAGTTGTAATAAATTGACCTTTTAATGTGGCAGCATTTACACTCAGAACACCCTGCCTATTGACAACAGGCAGGTGCCTTTGCTGTAACTGCACTGCACTTTATTTCTGGCACCTGCTTAGATCATTTTTGCTTAGACAAGCCTATCCAGACATGTAGATGTGCTTTAATCTCTTTTGATGTTCATTTTAATTATTTTTAAATGTTTTCAAATGCTTTTGATTATTTGAATATTATATTGTAAGCCACTTAAAGGTTTCACTGCAATTAAGCAGTATTATAATTTGGTTAAATAATATAATAAAAACACTTCCGCTTTATTCTGCACTAGTTGGGGCTGCAGCTGGAGTACCAAGTCCAGTCCTGTATGCCGCTTTATGAGAAGGACATTGGCAACCTGGAGCATGTTTAGAGGAAGGTGACCCCATTGGTGAGGGCCCAGAAGCCAAGTCTTAATAGGAATGGTTGAAAGAGCAAAGTTTGTTTCATGGAAAGAGGAGAACCTTAAGGGGAGACATAAAACAGTCCTGGAATATCTGAAGGGCTGTCACACAAGTGATAGAGCAGACTTTTTCTTGTTGCTCCAGAGGGCTAGACTATTATTGACTGAGTGAGTGATTGGATCTCTTTAGCATACTTGGGAATCTAAAGTTGTGCATCTCTTTTGTAGGAAACTTGTACTTTTTGTGCATTCTGCAATTTCCACTTCCACTTTTTCTCCCAAGGAGCTCATGGTTCTCTCGCTCCTCAGGTAATCCTTACAACAGCCCTGAGAGGCGGTGAGTGGCCCAAGGTCACCCAGCAAACTTCATGGGTGAGCAGGGATTTGAACCCCTAGTCTCTCAAGTCTTAGTCCAACACTCTAACCACTGCACCACACTGGCTTTAAATCTGTGGGTCAAAATTGCAGGGAAGGGAAAGTTCAGCAAAACTTTAGGAGGAAATCCTTAACAGAAAGACAGTGGAGCAAGCTGTCTCAGGATGTGGTGGGCTTTCCTTTGCTGGAGGTATTTACACAGAAGCTTGCCACCTATCAAGGATGCTGTATTGTATCCCGTACTGCAGATACTGCATTGAGCATTAGGTTACCTTCCAACTGTGGCTGTAGATTGCATCCAACCAAGCTATACTTAGAGGAAACCCATTGAAATGACAGGGCCTAAGTTAGTCATGTCCATTATTTCCGATAGTTCAACTCTGGGTGGGACTAATACAGGATAAAATCCTATGATTCTTCTACAGAAGCCTATTGAAATGAACAGAAAGTTCCTGGAGTGAGGGTTGCTCTTTCCATTTGTTTTTATAGCAATTGGACAGAATTGCTGATGGGTTTTTATCACCAACACAGTAGCTCTTTGTTACAATTTTAATTTTAATTCTACTGCTTAGAGCAATCGCACTAGAGAAAATTGCTGTGAATAACCACGTTTAGGCCACCTACCATGAAGCATCTTTTTTTCTCGTTGTTCTTCGTAAAATTGGGGTGGTTTTTTGTTGTTGTTTATTCGCTCACAGATAATTTATGTCTTTGAAACAGATCAAATTACTTTTTATGGTTTAAGCTAGTATCTTTCTTTGCAAGCAAATATTATGGCACAAAGCCCCCCCCCCCCTCCAAGGATGACAGTGGCTGCTACATTAATCCCAAATAAATAGGGGTAGTGGTAAAAATGAACCAAATTAGAATGACTGCTGTAATAGGGTAATACAGTTTCAAGCTACAGACAACTTTTTTTCCTAGTTACAGGTAGGTAGCTGTGTTGGTCTGCCATAGTCAAAACAAAATAAAAAAATACAAAAATCCTTCCAGTAGCACCTTAGAGACCAACTAAGTTTGTTCTTGGTATGAGCTTTCGTGTGCATGCACACTTCTTCAGATACTACTTCTGAAGAAGTGTGCATGCACACGAAAGCTCATACCAAGAACAAACTTAGTTGGTCTCTAAGGTGCTACTGGAAGGATTTTTTTATTTTGTTTTAACTTTTTTCCTAGTTCAAGATGTTGCTTTGAGAGGAACAAATAATAAATATTGAAATGAAAATCTGTTTTTAATCTGTGAATTGTTGTGTTATGGCTAAGTATTAAAAGTATACTGCAAGGTTTGTGTATATCTTCCAAAGAAACAGGTTATTACCTTGCATATACCGTAGTTAGGCTGTTTAAATCCCACTGAAGTCAACAGGATTGAAACAAGGCTGTGTGCCATTTGCAACCTGGCGGTCCTAGAACTTTGCCAGTATTAATATAATCATAAAACTGTAGATTTGCAATGGACCCTGAGGACATTCTCGTCCATCCAATTGCAGTGCATGAATATGCAGCTGTTCCTTACGGGGATCGAACCTGCAACCTTTTTCATGGAAAATTATCATGTACCAATTCAATAGGAGCCAAAGTCATAGAATGAGCAACACCAAAGGTAGTTGTGAGTGTAAAGCCCCAAATCCTAAGCACACTTCCTTTGGGAGTAATTACATATAAAAGTGTTTGGGAACAGGCTCTAATATCAAACTGAAGCCCATGCCAATGTTTTGATTAATTTTAATAGACAATGACAGCATCCTAGAAGCACTGGTATTATTTTGTCTCAAACTGCATCCTATCGGTTTTTTAAATCATGTGCCATAATTAACATGATCACATTTTCTGTACTCTGAACACTGAAACGACATATTTTATTCTCTGTGAGGTGCGAAAGACATTTTGCTTTTTCCTCACACAGATCATTGCATAGTCAGCCAGTACTATAGTCAGGTGAGCTGAATGTACAATAACCTTTTATAAGGTTATGAAAGCTCACAGGGGTAACAAGCCAGATTGATTGCCACCTTTTCCTCCAGGGGTGTCAAAGTACTTGGTTCCCCCCGCCATATTTTACCCTCACAACAACCCTGTGAGTCAGGTTAGGCTGAGAGTTAGTGACTGGCACTATGTCACCCATTCAGCTTCATGGCTGAGTGAGCATTTGAACTCCCCAGGTTACATGTTTCTAAGACTGGAAGTAAGGCCATCAGGTAGAAGACATTCTTTCCTGAAATGAACTATGAGAATCTTGAAGTCCCACATACTTCGCACACTGAATGCATTTTATTAAACGTAGCCTTCATTTTAGAAAACCAGTGACACTTTCCTACAGTGCAAAGAACTTCAGCTAGGCCCTTGTAGATGCTGGAGTTTAAATAAAAACTAAGAGCTACAGGTCACTGTGCATTCCATTGCCTTACCTGCACATCACAGTAAACCATGGTTAATACTTTACCATGACCACACCTTTCTGATCTGCTTCACTCCCCCTCCTAGTACACAGCAGTAAAAACCAGAGGTGGATTTTGGGCTGTCCAAGCAGTGCACATACATTGGGTGCAGAGCCGAGTGGTCGCCTTCTCAAAGCCCAGTAAGCAAAGTGGTGGACTTTGGGAAGGAGTCACAAGACTCTGACCTCTGACAAGGTCCTGGAGTTCTCCAGCCTCCTTTCCAAAGCCCAGGCATCACTTTCCCAGCTTTGGGAAGATGGTGGGATTGCTCTTGGACCCTGCCAGAGCCCTCGTGCCTTCTTCCCCAAACTCGACGCTTCCGTACCCATCTTTGGGAACACGGTGCAAGGACGGGGGGAGGGGGTATACCAAATTTTGGCCTCACACAGGGCGCCATAATACCAAAGTCCACCGCTGGAGAAGCAAATGGCAATCCTTGGCTTAATGTTGCATCTGAACCAGGGATCTTGGTTTATTTCATTCCTGACAAACAAGACAGTGTTTTTTTGGCAGTGAAACAAAGCCACAATCTTGAAGGTTTTATGTAATGCTCAGCCAGAGATTGTGTTTTGCTTCCTCTGCATGCTAGCAGGGAGGAGACGATGAAAAATGCACCGTTCACGGTAAACTATTTACTATGTTTTATCATGACCATTAACTGTGGTTTGCTGTGACATGCAAACAAGGCCACAGTCACCATTCTCTTATAACACAGTAAGGACAACCATGAAGTTGCATACAGCAGCTTTGTGTTTCAGCTTTTGGGACACCCCCCATGCAAATGTACAGATTTGTATATCTGAAGCTTGTACATATCAGTCTAAATTTCTCTTCCAGCATTACAGGGAAAGTGCAAAAAAGCAGCAATAAAGCACTAATGTATCGACTTATCCATGCTTCTTGGAATACTTGATTTAATTTCAACAGCAACCAGGTAGAAGGAAGTATTTACCTATGTATTACTTCACAATCTGGCCATAATATTAAAAAGCATTGAGCCTGCATACCTTTGCATGGAGGGTTCCGCTGTGGCTATGCATAATATAATTACACAGGTTTTGATCAGTACATAGACCAGAACTTTTTAAATATTGCACCTGCAAAGTGGTGTGGCTACATGAATAAGTGTGCCTTCAGCCTCCATGTAGTGACCATCATATTTGAATTGTCCCTTAATTTATAAGGCAAACCAAGCATGCTAAGTTGCTACCAGTACTTAGCATGTTCAGATAGCACAGGAGCCAACTCCTAGGAGCCGAGGTCCCTTCAGCTCCCCCCATAAAATATTTAAGGGGACTGGGGCCTCCCAAAGTTGATGGGCATAGCCATTCAAATGGTGTTCACATGATCAATTATGTGGGGTGGGGCTTTTACCTGGGCCCTCCCAATATTTTGTTCAAGTGGGCACCCCTGACAGATAGTGCTCCTTAGTGCAATCAATGGGTGTTATTCATCAGTTGCGGTGCCTTTAGTGGTCCAGTGAAGAAAGTAGTTAGGAACTGTGATGTGGTGCTATAGAGTAATTAGCAGCTTAGTCCTGTCATGTCTGCATAGAAGCAAGTCACGTCAAGGACAATGGTTTCCTCTCAAGTGGATATAGGATTGCTGTATCCTCACATGGCACTTGGACCAACAGGATCTGATTCTTTCCTCCCCTTAATGTTTCTCCAATCTCTAGAAGTGCATAGGGGCTCTATCTGTCCACATTGCCCTCTGAACGGAATTGAGTTCAACAAGGCTTCTTTCAGAGTAAGCATGCTTAGGATTGCATTGAAAATAGTGCTGTTGTTTTTTGTGTGAAACTTGGCTTGTGCAGCTTTACTCAGAAGAAAACCCCACTTCAATGCAGGGATGAAAGTCTATAGCATTATCGCCTTGGAATTGGCATGCTTGTTTTGAACATTCCCTTGAAGATAATGAAGCTTCCTGGGAAAACAGAATCATGCCTATCAGATAGCTATGTTCCACCTTCACTGTCAAGAGGCATTATGACCCTGAATACATGTTACTGGGAATTGCAGGTGGGCAGAGTGCTGTTGCATTCATGTCCAACTTGCAGGCTTCCCACAGGCATCTGGCCAGCCACTGGGAGAACTGGACTAGATGGATCATTGGTCTGATTCAGCAAGCTCATCTCATGTGCTTATGCCACTATTTTATTGTCAGCAATTGAAGTTGGAGTTCTTGGTAGAATAATCCAGGAAAAGGACACCAAGGACTCAGGCCTGAGTCCTTGGTGTCCTTTTCGCTTCTTTTCCTGTACGATTTTATTGTCGGCAGCAGCAAGGCACAGGACAGACTTCACCAACCTAGCGCACTCAAGATGTTTTGGACTACAGCTCCCATCAGTGCAAGGGTTGACTAGGGCTGATGTGAGTTGCAGTCCAAAACATCTGGAGAGCATCAGGTTGGTGAAGTGGGTGAATGTTAAGTGAAATAAGTGGATGCTGCACTAGATGGATTGTGGCCTTCCTTTTAATTGAAAATAACAGCTCTTTTTTTGTAAGCATATTCAAATATCAAAATACATAACCATTGGCATGTGAAGGGTCGGGGATAAACTGGTATGGAAATGTTTCAACATGTGTTTCACTTGAAAATGAAATGGTAACTGGAAAGTTTGAAACTGTTGGGATGGTGACAAATTCAAATCTGTGTAGCGTAAGGCAAAACAGTGAAATGGCTTATGTACAGTGCTGCAAGCAGGAAGAAGAAATGGAGCAGTTATGTTATGGCTCAGTGGCCAACCCCACCATGCCTAGGCTGCTGTAATATGGCTGTCAGTAGAGGGGCAACAAAAGCAGAGCCTCAGAGGAGCTCTATTTAGTATGAAGTACATTGATTACATAAAAAATCAGGTTATGCTACTGTTGTGTTAAAGGAAGCAGACAGGGGTTGTTTTCAGTCCTAGGATTGTTGTAGAAAGACAGCCTTGTGTCTTCGTCTTCAACAAGGCCATGAGAGGGGCATGACGTGCATGAAAAATATGTACACAAATGTGCTAAAGAGAATAAAAACTGAGCAAATACCATTTACTGGAAAGTCACTCAATGATAATGAAGTTTAAGGTCCAGACACCTGAATAGTCATTCCTTTTAGAGTAAATGGACCCGGCCTTCTCTCATTCCATGCATCATATAATGCGTTTTGACTCAATATGACTGTTCCAGTTAAAAACACCTAATGTATTCAGAACTATAAAATTGATCTGATTAGAACAGAACTACATATCAAATGAAATTAAGTGTGGTTGCTTACATAATTTGAGCTGAAATGTTTAAGGTATTTTTAACTGTTTGCATTTTTATTCTCTTAAAATTACTGCAAAATTTTCTATATTCTGTTTTTAAAGTTTCTGTGCCGTCCGGATCTGTATTCTATAAGTTTCAGTACCATCGTGTTATCACATACTTTGCCATTTACATGGTTTTCTTTTAGTACTATTGGTTATATATAACATTTCCTAAAGCCAGTAAATGCTATTTAAAATGCAATTTCATTAGGATATTTATTTTGATCACTGATGAACCACTGTGAAAGAGGATATTTTTCTCCCCTACAAAGAACAGAAATAGGCACTTCACCCTTATTTAACCATGTTACTGTTGTAGCCAACTTAAGCATTCTAAATGCATTGCCTAAAGTTGATATTCCGTGAACATAAATTCTAAAAGCAATTTGAGCAGTGTGAAATTTTTCATATATTGGTGTTAAAGGAGCAAGCATGCCACAAAAGAGCACCAAATTGACATTTTAAAGAAATAAACACTTATAAGCCTTTTATCTTCTGTGACAGAAGAAACAAGTTTTAAATTTACACCATCAGCTCTACTCCTCATTAGCTGTACGCAGATCACATTATAGAATTATAGAATTTTAGAGTTTTATGTACATTTAAAGACTGGTTTAAATTAAAGGAAAAGAGGTATACAATGTATCATGTTTTGCTTGATGGGGAGGAAGCACGTACAGCTTTAGTTTTAAAACATCACAGGATGCGCATTTTAAATTTCTATGAAGAATGTTAAAAGGACAAGACAATTTTGTACAAAACCTCAATTTATTTCAAAGAAATTAAAAATATGAATTTTATATATATTTATATATAAACTTCTATTCCTCTATAAATATAGTTGATCTTGCAATAGTGAACAGAAGGAAATGCATACCAAATTCACATAGCTATGCATTTTAGGGTAAGGTTAAGTCATGGATAATATTTATGACAGCTGCTTATATAAAAAGAAGTTTGAAACAGTACAATCGGAAGAGCAGCAAGTCTGCTGCTATACAAAGGATTAAATATTAAAAGGTGTTTGCCAGTTAAAATTGACACATCTTGTATAAGCCTGTTAAGGAAATATGAGCCATAACAGTTCAGAGAGAACACAGACCAATCATACACAGGCTCTTTTAGCTTTACATATAAATTACTATATTGAAACATCAGGCTTGTAGATTCTTTGGGGTCTCACACCCTATCATTCAACTGAAATCTATTTTTCTTGGCGGCATAAATCACCATGCCTTTCATTCACCTACTAACAAGAAGGAATTAAAACCCACCAGTTATGAAGATATGTAGAAATGAAATGTCAGTGTTATAAATGCTGTGAAAATCTGAATAATCCAAGCTGCAGAGATCTTTTACTGGGTTTATGTCACCCCTTCTTCTTGGTCATACTGAGCAGGTTTGTAAAAAAAATCAGCTCAATAGCGCTTTTCCTGATGGCTCTCTCCCAGCAAACTCATTAAACAGAAAAACAAAAAATCTAACCAAAGAGCAGGCTATTAAGATATGGAGTGTCAAAATCACAATCAAAATGGACCACCTCGTCCTCACTACAGATTAACAATTACAACCAATGGCCGTATTTCCATAGAAAGTAGAATCTGCCTCTTACAGGCTTAAAAAGCAGGCTGCCCATTCAATATATTAACAAAGTTAAGAGAAAAGTTAACAGTTCTTTAAAATGGGCAGGTGTGTGTAAAGGAGCAGCTGGTGAGAAAACATCACTCCCAACCTTTCAATTTCATACCACTGTACTTAAAAACAGGTCACACCTTTAGGCAGAGCTTAGGAAACTTTCTCACCAAGAGTTTGGTGGTGGAGAGAGAGTTTTCTTAGGCAAGGGCTAGGCAATACAGTTGGGTAATAATAACATGCAGTTCCCTTTCCCATACTCCTCCCCAGGTGGGGTGGAACAGGTAAAACTGCTTGCTCCTTTATTCCTTCAGGTCATGCTGAGCAGAGATGGGAGTTAAGGCTTTTCCACTCCCTATATTTGTCTTGCAGCGCAGATCAAGTCAGCCGTGCAGCCTACCCAGACAATTTTCCTGAAACCATTCATTCTACTGGTATCAGTGGGGCAACTTATAACATATGTCAAATTATGAATCTGTTATCCTTAATCCTGGATGTAAGCAGCTTGACACGCAACTATTACCATGACGTGTGGGGTAGGAGGTGAAGAAAGGAAAGCTATTGGGCTCATTTTGGTTCCTATGATATCAGCTTTGCAAATAAAATAAAGAACATTGATTTTCTTTCTCCTTTCTTCAAAGAGAGAGAGAGAGAAAGAGGAAAGGCTAGGCTGCAAACAGGTTAAAAAAGTTCTAAATACTTACAAAAGTGAGAACTTTGCAATTTAAATACAAATATACTTACAAAATGTTACAGAGGCTATTTACAACCTCAGATCCACATTCCCAACTTTACAGTAAAAATTAGTCCAGTAGAAGACAGGAGTCAAGGGGAATAAGGTCTGTTTCTCCACCAGCACCAGCCTCTTTACATCCAGTCCCCTGTGGGCTGGAGAGAAAAGTCAGAAGACTTTAGACAGCACCTATGTGACCACTTTCTCTCCTTTACTCTCTGGCTGGGACTGCGAGCAGAGAGCAAGTTCCTTTGCCAGCTATCTCTGGTTGGTGTGAGAGCTTCACACTGTAGTTTCCCCTTGCTTACTATTGGTGAGTCTGCTATAGAACTTCCTCCAGGAATTGAGTGTTTTCCCAGACCAGATCCAGAAGCCAGAAGTGATGCCTACAATTAAAGTCATGAGATACTTGATCATAAAGACGGTGAAGTCAGGACTCATGGGCGGATGGTGGTAGTTACTGGGGCAAGGGATGGCATAGCTCTTGCAGCTTTGAGCAAACCAACTCCTTTCCCACTGTTCCCTAAATGCTTGCTCGTAAAAATAGCAGGCAATGACTATGGTGGCAGGCACTGTGTACAGGACGCTGAAGATCCCTATTCTAACCATCAGCTTTTCCAATTTCTCTGTCTTGGTACCATCGTGTTTCATGATGGTCCGAATTCTGAAAAGGGAGACAAATCCAGCCAGGAGGAAAGAAGTGCCAATGAACAAGTAAACAAACAAAGGAGCCAGCACAAAGCCCCGCAGGGCATCCACATTGTTGATGCCCACAAAGCAGACGCCACTGAGCACATCCCCATCCACCTGCCCCAGAGCCAAGATGGTGATGGTTTTGATAGCAGGCACAGCCCAAGCAGCCAGGTGGAAGTACTGGGAGTTGGCCTCGATGGCTTCGTGGCCCCACTTCATGCCAGCCGCCAGGAACCAGGTGAGGGAGAGGATCACCCACCAGATGGAGCTGGCCATGCCAAAGAAGTAGAGCATCATGAAGAGGATGGTGCACCCTTCCCGCTTGGTGCCTTGCGCCACAGTCCGCGAGCCATCGTCGGAGAAACGCTCATTGCACACCACCTTCTCCTCCAGCAGGAACCCTGCAATGTAGGCCACCGCCACCGCCGTGTAGCAGCCCGAGAGGAAGATGATGGGTCTCTCTGGGTAGCTGAAGCGCTTCATGTCCACCAGGTAGGTCAGCACGGTGAAGAGGGTGGAGGCGCAGCACAACACCGACCAGATTCCAATCCAGGTGCGGGAGAAGCGCAGCTCCTCCTGCCCGAAGTACATGAGCCCGTAGGGGCGCCCGGACTCGCAGGGCGCCCCGCAATCCTTCTCGCCCAGGAAGCGGTAGTTGAGGTAGGAGGGCACCTTGAGCACCCGGGGGCAGGTGAACCTGCCCGCCCGCTCCGCCAGGTGGCTCCCGCCGCCCCCGCCGCCGCCTCCTGCCACGCCGCCGCCGGGCCGCAGCTGCGGGTTGCTGGTCCAGAACTCGGGTCCCAGCGAGGGCGTGGGCGTGCCGCGCTCGGAGGTGTTCTGGCCCACGCAGAGCTCTTCGGCGCCGTGCACGGGGAACTTCTCGCAGCGCAGCGTGTCGGGCCACTGGAAGCCGAACTTGTTCATAAGCGCCTCGCAGCCTTGGCGCGCCCGCTCGCACAGGGAGCGGCAAGGCGGCAGCGCCTGCTCCAGCACGGTGCACACGGGCGCGTACATGGAGCACAGGAAGAACTTGAGCTCGGCCGAGCACTGCACCTTGACGAGCGGGTAGAACTGGTGCACCTCCAGGCCCGCGTCCTCCTGGTTGGTGTGGCCCAGCAAGTTGGGCATGATGGTCTGGTTGTACGCGATGTCCGTGCACAGGGGGATGGTGATGGGCTGGCAGTAGCCGTGGTCCGGCACCGAGATGCCCCGCTCGCCGTTGTACTGCTGCTGCTGCTGCTGCCCCAGAGCGGGAAGCACCGGCGCCTCCGTGCACAGCAGCAGCAGTAGCAGCAGCAGCGGCCGCGGGGACAGAGCGCCGGCCCGGCTGCCCCTCTCCGCCTCGGCCCCGCTGCAAACTTGCCGAGTCCACTTCTCTGCCATACTTCGCCGGGTCCTCTGGCTGCTGCTCCCGCCGCCGCCGCCTCCTCCCTCTCCAGGTCCCTCCTGCTGCTTCTGCCGCCGCCTTTCACCTCCTCTCCTGCCAGGTCAAACTTGAGCCTCCTGCAGGGGAGGCTGCAAGGAAGAGGAGGACGGCGAGGGCCACCCCGCGAGCACGTCCCTCCGCCGCGCCGCCAGCGCGCTCTGCTCTCTCTCTCGCCTGCCAGGCAGAGCGCGCCAGCTCCAGCTCTTGCTGCTGCTGCTACCGCCGCCTTTTCTTCTTCTTTCTCCGCCACCGCTGCCGCCTGACCATTTGTGGCAATCCCTCAAGCCCTCTCTCCCTCGAACCGGTTTCCAGGCGCCCCGCAGTCTGCCTTTCACCAGAAGGGAGGAGCCTTGAAACCGACGCCTAAGTTTTCCCTGCGTCAGGGACCGTCGCCCAACAACACTCCCCGCTTCCAAGCGCAGGAGGAGGCGGAGGTCGTCCGATACGGTTTCTCTCTCTCCGCCCTCCCTCCCGCCTCGCTCCTCCTCCAACTTCTCCTCCAGGACACGAGGGGGAGCGGGAGGGGGGGGGAGGCCAAGCTTGTTGGGTTTTGCCTTAAAAAGAATAGGCCCATATGCTGTGTGAGCAGCTAATGAATAGGAGGGAGCAGACAATTGCTTTCTTCCCCTTTCTACGCCTAAAAATTCGGTGGTTCGCATTTTAATCAAATACAAGGGGGGGGGGCAGGAGAAGACTTAAGACAAGGACGTATGTTTGTGAATTATAGAGCAAAGTTTTAGAGCATCGCAACTTGAAGGTAGACGCTCGTTTGCTGAGCAGCTTTCAATAAAACAAAAACGACAAAACCCTCAACCACCAAAAACTCTTCACTTGAAATGATTGTAACCTGACGCAGGGAAGTCTTTAGAGGCGGCCTCTTGGCGCTCCTTACTCAGCGCTCTCTTCCCAGCCGCCCGCCCTTAAACACACTTGTAAAGTCTACATGAAACGGTTATGGTTTTTTTTTTTTTAAAGGAACCAAACATTAAGTCAGTTTCTTCCCAGAAATTAACATTTAAAATGACAGCTGTTCCCTCCCTCCCTCCACCCACCCACCCATCCATCCAAGAACTTGCAAAACACATCATCGCTGGAGGGACTGATGTCAGGCTGGGAGGTAAAATTGGGCAAATACCTCAAAGGATTTGAAGACCCAACCAAAATAAAAACAAAAATAAATATTCGGAACCAACTTTTGTGGCCCAGATCAAATGCTGTACATAATTACCTGGGTGGAATTGAGTGTGTCTGGCTTTCAAACAAACATGAGAACGTGAGAAGAACCTTTAGTCCAGTGGCTCATTTATTCCAGCCAGCAGTGAATCTACATGTTGGGGGCCTTGAAGCTTGAACTGTTACGGGGCCACTTTTCAACCAGCAACAAGGTCTGGGTAACCACTGTTAATATTCAGTAGGGTTGTTCCATGACAGATCACCACTACTGACTCTCTAACTTTGGGATTGTTGAAATACAGTAAACACACACACACACACACACACCAGTTTGAATTGTATGACACAAATTGTGGGTGTATTAGACCCAAAAATGTTAAGCAATGAGGACTAAAATCACTTCTGGGGCCCCTCTGGGATTAAGGGTCCAGCATCCTGTTCTCACAGTGACCATACATACCTCTGGGGTATCAGCAACAAAACCTGGGCACAAGAGCATTCTCCCTTCCTGTGGTTCCTAGAAGCTGATATTCTGAAGCATTAATAATTGGTAATTGGTAATACTATATTACCACCTCTGACTGTGGATGCAGAGCATAGCTACCATGCCTCGTAGCCATGCAAGCTGGTGGCCATCACTGCCTTCACTGGGAATGAGTCTCATAGTTTAACTCAGTGCTGCATGAATGCATAACTTCTCAAGGTACTCGGGTTACTTTTACTAGAGTTAGGTGGTGTTGTGCCCACTGAATAGTGTCTTGCACATGTTTGATCACTTCCAAGTGTGTGAGGTTAGGCAGAAACAGCAAAAGAAATGCATAGCTGAAGGACAGACATAGATCTCACTGTGCTTGGTCTGTCAGCAAAAAATTAGAGGTAGTTTTAGCTTTAGTTTCAAAAATACATCCCTCACCCACAAATAAGATCAAGACTTTTGCAAGAATTGGGACTTCAGGCTAATGCAGCAGGTCCGAAAGCTGTACTGTAATGCTACAAGGAGGATAAGTTGTAATTATAATGTTTAGACACTAGGTGGCACTGGACTTAGTTGTGTTTAGCTGGAATCAGGAGTTTCCTGTTGCTGTTCTTGTTAGAGACAATAGGAAGGTTCATGCAATTCATGCCACTGTTGCCCATGTGTACAGCAGCCATGCCTCTTTGTTGTCTTTGTGCTTAGCCAGCCTGTGAAGGGGCTCTGTAGGCAATGAGCTCTTCGACATAAGGAGGAATCCTGGGCCAATCAGGGGGCACCTTTGTAGTGGGGGAGGGGTACATATGTAGAGCCCCTTCACATGCTGACTGAACGTATAAACAAGTCGAATGATGCCATGGCTTTTGCACATGGGACTGGGCTAGCTTACTTCAGCATATGTGTTGGGATCATCTGATAACTTTACCGGGTAAATGTGGCTGTAAGCCTGTTTACACACTCCCATTTGCTCTGCGTTTCCACTGTTACTGTGGGAAGTAGTATACACATGGCAGTAGCTAGCTTCCAGTAACTAGTGGGTCCTCTAAGGTTTCCATGACAAGTTCAAACTCTTGGGATGGGAGGGAGGATGTGCCAAGGACAAAAGGTAAACTCAAAATAACTGGTAGCAAAGAAGCTGGGCTGGGAACAAGTGTTTACACAATCAAGGTTGTTTCCATACTAATGCTGGTTCCTGTGGAAGCAAGTAGTACGAATCTGAGGGTTCAGCAAGAATCTCTCTCTGTCTCTGTCTCTTTCCCACCTTCCACCTCTCAGTACATAGATGTGTAATATCACTTTGTAAGCTTAGTGTTTCACACACATCTAAACAATATTTACAATGGCCATACTTGGTGGTAACTCTTATTAGGACTTTCTAACCTCCCACTTCACACTCTTGACAACTTCACTGCTCCACCCAAGTGTATTGCCTCATAAAACAAAACACACCTGCTGATCTAGGCTTCCCTTCTTGAATATGGTAGTGAATTGTATGAATCAAGGTGCAGAGAGAAACAATTGACCCATCTCCCTTCCTAAACAAGTCATCAGATTGTAGCAAGACTCCACCCAGTTGGCCAGAAGTAGTTTTAGGAGTGTAGTTTGCTGGGCAGTAACAGTTGGGGAGATTAAACAAAGACTCCAGATAGCAGCATAACTCTGGTTATGCCACAGAAGCATAGCTGTTAACTTTTCCCTTTTCTTGCGAGGAATCCTATTTGGAATAAGAAGAAGAAGAAGAGAAGAAGAGTTTGGATTTGATATCCCGCTTTTCACTACCCGAAGGAGTCTCAAAGCGGCTAACATTCTCCTTTCCCTTCCTCCCCCACAACAAACACTCTGTGAGGTGAGTGGGGCTGAGAGACTTCAGAGAAGTGTGACTAGCCCAAGGTCACCCAGCAGCTGCATGTGGAGGAGTGGAGACGCGAACCCGGTTCCCCAGATAACGAGTCTACCGCTCTTAACCACTACACCACACTGGCTCTCTTAAGGGCATTTCCCTTAAAAAGGGGGGAAAGTTGACAGCTATGCACAGGAGAGAAGGACATGTGACTTTAACAACTGGAGCAGCATCCTGACAATATCAGTTTTCATAAAAAGGAAATAAGGGGGGGGGAGGTGAAGTTCTTAGTCCTCATGGAAAACCTGTAACCATCTGACCAGTTTCTTCCAAAAAAGAGAGATCCAAATAAGATTCATTGGGAGGTGGTTCCAATGGTCCCAAAAGCTGGGATTTTTCTAACTTATATCCTAACTCGTCATTTATTTATTTTTAGATCTATATACTGCCCTTCATCCAAATATCTCAGGGTGGTTCACAAGATAAAATTACAGGATAGAAGCACAAAATAAATAGCTAAAACAATAACTGCTCCCTTCCACAAACACATTTTAAAGGCCATAGAATACCAATCAGCCCAAAGGCCTGGTTGAAGAGGTCCATTTTTTGCCTGGTGCCTGAAGATGAACCTCCCTGGGGAGAGCATTCACAAACACGGAGCCACGTTTAATTTTGACCCATTTACAATGGAATCCTATACATGTTTATTGGGCCGTTTTCCAAGGCACTCCTTGGAATTACACAAAATTCCATTTCAACTTTCATTTACTTCCCCATCACACCATAAGTTTCCCCTTAAGTTCAAACTCTTTCCTTTTGCTCACAGAAACCAACTCCCAAGTGAAAACGGAATACCACATTCTGAACAAAAACATACACCCCCAGTAAAATGTGTGACTATATAAGTTAGATAAAGGAACCTAGGATTCTACATCCTGCTCTGAAAATCAATTTGTAGCTTGTGCACCACAGGTTCCTCGGGTTGTCTACTCACTCAGAAGTCCTAGTGAGTTCAGTGGCACTTACTCCCAGGTATGTGCATGTAGGATTGGAGCCTGTCTTGCACAGAAACAAAACAAGCTGGAATCAAGTCTATTAGGAGAGAATGTCTTCCAGCTTCTGTTTTGACTCTGTTGCAGTCAATAGCTAGAACATTTTATTTTCTGTCTTACAGACAGATCTCAGACTAAATATTTAGGCCACTTCCTTTCTCCCAGCAGTGCTGTCCCACATTCAAAAAAGTTACTACCAACATCTAGTTATAATGAATAGAGGAAGAAAGGCATCTTTTTGAAATAGAATATCATTACCTATCTAGTTTATCTGGTTTTTTAAATAATAAAAAATCTGTAATACACTAACTCCTGGGTACTTGAAAATTCACAGTGCAGGACATTCTATGTTGAGAAAATGAATATATTTAAATGATTGCTGGATCTCTTTCAGATATAGCATACATATATCATATGTAATTATTGCTGATATTCTTTTGGGCCAGCTCTCATTCCAACTGGGCAATCTCATGCATGTTAAAGTAAGTTTCATGACATTCAGTGGGACCGACTCTCTAGTAGAAGTGTTTAGAATGGAAGAGCTAGGCTGTAGTCCTGCATGCCTGGGAATAAGCTCCATGTGGCTTTCTACTGAATAGATATTCATATGATTGCTCTGTTAATTTCCCCCCTTTTAATTTGCACCCACAATTAATCAGATACATATAGAATCAGATTTGCACAAATTCCATTGCATATGTGGGTTTGCCTCAGTCATTCTAATATGTGAAAGGGTTTGAGGATCTAGCAGTACTTCCTTTTAGTATGTAGCCATTGAAATGAATGGAAAAGTAATGATTTATTAAGGAGCTTCATGTGTGTGTTGGAACTCCCGCAAATGGAAGGTGTTGTTTCTAAATCTGCTTTTTGAGCAACCCAATTCTTTCTTAAACAATAGCACTTTTTCAGATTTATACCTGAATATTTTAAAAATAACACTCATAAGTTTAGACCTCCTCAGCAAACATCATTTTCACAACAGGAGAAAGAGCATACACGGTTTGCACACATGGGGCTCCTTAAATGGTTCACAACAATATTTAATCACTGTTGGGGTTAAATAAACTTTTCAAACTTTTCTTATAACTCACTACAATTTCAAGGTACTGGAAGGCAATCCTGCACTGCTATGGTCCTAAATATACTGTTCATAAAGGTAAAGGTAAAGGGACCCCTGACCATTAGGTCCAGTCATGGACGAATCTGGGGTTGCAGCGCTCATCATGCGTTACTGGCCGAGGGAGCTGGTGTACAGCTTCTGGGTCATGTGGCCAGCATGATAAAGCTGCTTCTGGCGAACCAAAGCAGCGCACGGAAACGCCGTTTACCTTCCCGCCGGAGCGGTACCTATTTATCTACTTGCACTTTGACGTGCTTTCGAGCTGCTAGGTTGGCAGGAGCTGGGACCGAGCAACGGGAGCTCACCCCGTCGCGGGGATTCGAACCGCTGACCTTCTGATCAGCAAGCCCTAGGCTCTGTGGTTTAACCCACAGTGCCAATGGAAACTCTTTGTTTGCTTTGTGGAATTACAAGTTCAGGTTACTAAATTAATTCTTAACACTTCTGCTAAACAAGAGGAACACCATATTTTTTAAATGGACAGAAACCTGGTTAACAGAGCTGCAGTTTGGTCCAAGGAGAGCCAATGCAGTATAGAGTATTGGACCAGGGACATGTGGCTTCAAATCCACTCAGTCAACCCTCACCGGGTCCTTCTCTTTTTCTTACCCTAACCAAGTTTACAGGGTTGTATGGATTAAATGAGGCAGGTACATGTTCCTTGAAATAAAGGTAGAATTAAAGCGTAATAAATAAATACAGTACTAAGATTGGATGTGGGTTCAAAACCTGCTCATAAAGTCATGGATGGCTTTGTACAAACGATTTTGTCTCCAAATCAGTTCCTTACTCTTGACATTGCAGGTACTATTGGAGCAGACACATAATAAGATTGATGAATGGTACAAGTTTCCTGCTTTTTTTTAAGTGCTTGACATTGATTGGTGGAGAGCAGGGACTTTTTCCTTTGTTACAGATCATCCTAAAAGTTTGTGATAGGACAATTTGAAAATTGCAACCAAAATTAAAATCTAGACTTATTTGAAAAACCTTTGTGTAATTTAGAATGAAGTGTGAACTTGCTGATATATCTGGTCGCATTGACTCAGGTCTGAAGGAAATGGGCATATAGGATTGTTGCGGTGTGTGCTTAGCATGATGGAACAATATAATTAAGGCTTACACCTTTCCTTCTTTCTTTTTTCTCTCTCTTAAAGACACAAAAACCAAGCCTTGCTACACACCAAGATGAAGTGCTTAGTTCTGTATTCAAGACGATGAATTGAAAAAGTGGAGTTTAAGGAGGGGAGCTTTTCAGCCAGAAGAATTTGAACAAGAGGTTGGCCTGCAGCCTGCCAAGGTAATACTTCTGTTCTACTATCTACTCTAAGGAATGTGTCAAAACAATAATCAAGGGCTGTCTTTGAGGGGAGATGGAGGATGTATAGACAAGATGAATTAAGGCACTGCTGACTCCCTTCTTGTTTGGGGGTCGGTGTGAGGTGGACAATGGGAATGTGTTGGTTGTGACGGATGTTAAAATACTTCAGAGAGTAAAATATCAGAACTCAGCAAGGATTCCAGGAATTATTGCTGAATTAGATGCTAGCCAATAAGTGGCCATTTCAAAAATGCAGTAAATTAATATAGTGAGGTAAGGTTGCAGCGGGGCCTTTTCATTTGTGGCACCCAGCCTCTGGAATTTAGGATGACCGACTCTTATATAATTCAGTGCTAACTAAAGGCATTTAGTTTTCTAAATGTTTTCTCAGGTATTTGCTAGGTGTTGTTGTTGAGTTTAGCCAGCTTGATCATGGTGACTGAGTGTTCAGGGATCTGATAATCCTCATCACATGTTCTCACTACATTTTTATTTATTTTATTCATGTATTAGTTGTTTAGACCACTTTTTGCTAAAGGTCCCAAAATGGTTTTCAGCGATACAGATTAAAACCATGTGCAGTTTAAAATAAAAACAATTATTTTAAACAATACAGGATAGGGCAGCCTAAAACCTCAGGGCAGGTAAATGAAATGTGTAAAGGAAGGATAGGACCAGAACTACGTTTCCTGGAAATGGCCATTTACCTGCAGTAGTGGAGCCCTGTGGTAGTGTGAACCAGCAGCTTTGAAATTTGCACAAAGACAGTTTTCTAGCTAGAATTAGCCAGAAACAGGTATGTAACCTTGTGGGAGGTGGTGATGGTTAAGAGATACATGTTTTCTGGATATCTGTTGCATCTTTGCTTCCAATGGATTCTGCTCATACAGTCACCCTCAATTATCAGCACTATCTATCACCCAAAGGAATCAAAATCCCAGAGTCACAAACGAACACACAGCTTTTTTTTTTAACTCACCAGAACTCAGTTCTGGCACCTCTCAGGTGAGTTCCTGCAACTCTCAAGTGGGCACCATTATCGTTCTAAGAAAATGAGGGTGTTGTTCATGGTGAGTTCCGGCACCTCTTTTTCTTGAAAAATAGCAGTGTGTGTGTCTGTGTAAACAGAAAACTTTAAGAGTTTCGTTGATATTTGGAAACAAGCCGTACTCCAGATCTGATTAATTACAAAGGCCCATTTGACTAGTGACCTTCATTTGACCTTCCCTTACTGTATTGGTCTTGTGTGCAGCACATTGACTGGGATCTCTAAGGAGCTACTTTAGATGCGCAGAATGGTTGTGGGCATGCTCAATGGGATTTTTTACTTTTCCATTTTGAATGGCAGACACCCTCCTCCCCAATGCCACAAGCTGCTCCCCAACCCCCCTCATATCCAAAGTTCCACTGGGCAATAAGAATTGCCTAACATAGTACTCTAAATCTCGGCCATGATGGTGTATTGTGGTTTGGATTGACGTGAGACTAGGGATGGGGAAACCAGCTAGGCTGGCCTGTGGATGGTTCTGTGCTTTTGACTCCTTATGATTCTAATTTTAGGGGGGGGTTCTTGTCGTTTGGCTTGGATAAATAAACCATGATGCATACCATGAGCTTTATTTTCTTTTGTTTATTTTCAAGGATTTTTATATAGTGCCTATTGCAATTCACCTCAAGGTGGTGTAGATGTTGGTAGTGTTCCCATTGATCAGAGAGGTGGTTGCTGTTTTTGCTAGGTGGGCCTCATAGCTCACTTTTTCTCCACCAAGGCACACCCCTTAGACCAGCGGCCCACGGGGATCATTTAACCGGCCCACGAGCCGCCCCCGAACCAAGCCGCCCACTTGGCGAGTCCCTGTGCGCTGTACTAAACCAGCACAGTGCGGCGCGGGGACCCGCTTCTGCGGCGCTGGAAATCACGTCTGCGCAGACACCGGAAATTGCGGCCATGCGTGCTGCAGCCCCCAGAGGGATCTCCGCTGGAGTGAACCAGCCAAGGCGAGGTAAACCTTGCCGACCCCTGCCTTAAACAGTCAGCTTGAGCAAGTAGGGCAAACCAACTGTCGTGATGTATCTGCAAATGTACACAGAGAAATGCATGTGGGGAAAAGAGAGAGCCAAAGAAAAAAATATATATAGTTGTTCTAGAATTCAGGTTTACGGCAGTAGTTTCTGCATTTGGTTGGACATTAATTAACATGCAAACGAAAAGCAAGCAAATCCTCATGCCTCATCAAGTGTGCGCAGAATCTTCAACATTTTCAAATGATAGACTAATAGCAAAATGCAATTATTGAGATTGCCAAAGCACCTTGCCCCAGAAAATATGAAAGTGCTGTGTTCAAAGCACTTGGAAAATAAACTCCCATTCTTTACAGCCCCGTCGTCCCTATGGGATTTGGCATAAGACAGACTAGAAAATTTCTAAGAAATGTCAGGTTTTCTTTGCTGGCATTTTTTCTTTATATTATTATTACTTTGTTCTGAGAAGAAACATCTTGGGCTCAAAAGGTAAAATTCATTGACTGTCGATTTTACTAAATGCGAGTTTAGTCGTGCAAGCAAAGAGAAGCGGAGAGTGTACTAAATATGACTACATTTTACAATCCCTTTCTTCCCTCTTCTCCTTCTTCTGCATTGCATCCCCCCCCTTTTGATAAGCACTTAAGAGAAGCCCATTCACTGGAAGCTGCCAATTCTTTTATTTACAATAAGAACAGATTGGGGAGACTAGAGAAAATGTGTGTGGCAAATTAGGGTGAACTCGGTGGCCTGAATTTTAAATGTGAGGGAGGAAATATATATGAAGGGATCTTTCCATGCACTCCTCCCCTCCCCCCCACCTTTTCTTTCTGAAACTGTCCTAAAGCCATTATCATAGTTGAATACTTTGCATAATGGAAAACACAGTCACTTCAGATCTTCTTTTGCATGACAAACTCTTGATTAGAAAAATAATAGAATGGAAATGGAATTGGTGTTTACTATGGATGGCTGGAGAAAAGAACCCAGCATTAAAAGCAACAAGGGCAAGAGAAAAGGAGAAAACCCTCGACACCCGGCGTATGATACAGACAGATGACTGAGTCTTTTCCACAACAATATAAGCTTGTTTATAGTCAGGCCCTGGAGGCTGAGGAAAGTAGGGAAATTGATTTTAAAACAAACAAATAAATAAATCCTACAATGAGAATTCTTTACCCTTAAAAACGGAACAGAAACTTTTATTCATAGATCCAAATGTATGACTCTCCCTATCTGGAGAGAAAAAACAATTCATGAACCGCATTTTAAGGGTACTGACAATGAACCAGAAAAGAAGAGAGTGGTGTTTAGTGAATTAGACCAATTGCCCATTTAGCACCATACTACCTAAGTGGGTAGGACCCAGGTGGCGCTGTGGGTTAAACCACAGAGTCTAGGGCTTGCTGATCAGAAGGTCGGTGGTTCGAATCCCTGCCACGGGGTGAGCTCCCGTTGCTTGGTCCCAGCTCCTGCCCACCTAGCAGTTCGAAAGCACGTCAAAGTGCAAGTAGATAAATAGGGACCGCTCCAGCGGGAAGGTAAACGGCGTTTCCGTGCGCTGCTCTGGTTTGCCAGAAGCGGCTTTGTCATGCTGGCCACATGACCCGGAAGCTGTCTGCGGACAAACGCGGCTCCCTCGGCCTATAGAGCGAGATGAGCGCCGCAACCCCAGAGTCGGACACGACTGGACCTGATGGTCAGGGGTCCCTTTACCTTTACCTAAGTGGGTGAGTAGCAGGCGTGCTACATACAACTCAGTACCTTTTCTAGCTCAACTACATCCCATCTCAGGGTAGTTCCATACAGTACTGGCAGTCTGGCGTGGGCACCTTTTTTCCCCGTCAAGGACCAATGCCAATTGAGGGCAGGGCTGAAGCCAATTATGCTGGGTGGGTGGGGACTCCTCTCTCTGTCTTTCTGATGCCTCCTCCTTTCTTCTTTCTTCTCTTTTAACATCTTTCTCTACAACCAGCAGCCTGCTGAAGGATGGATGGCCGGTTGATCTTCTAAACTGCTTAATCGTAGAGAGCTCTTGAAACTGGTCTGAGGGCAACAGAACGTTAGGCCGTGGCCCACCTGTGGCCCACACAAATAGCTGATAAATTCACATGGCAGTGGGGGCGGCAGCAAAGGGTTCTGTGTAGCAGGGATGGGAAATAGGTGCCCCCAGTTGTTTTTGGACTCGGTCAGCCACAGTCAGCATGCCAGAGATGCAGGTAGTTGCAGTCAACAACATCTGGAGGGCCACAGATTGCCCATTCCTGCTGCACAAGCAATGCACACTTAAAAGTAATGTGTAAGTCTTCCTGTCAACCTTTGCACCAATAGGACTAAGTATTCTTCTGCAGTAAAAGTGTAGAAACCCATGATGGTCCATGGGATGTGGGTGGAGGAATCAGAATTCTATAGTAGGACAATACCTTTCTTTGATATCAACCCGTGTCACAGTGGTACATGCATAAATTACATAAACTGTGGTACATACATAAATTACTTTTTAAATGCTCTTTATTGATTTTATTAAGTATTACAGCTATTCCATTTGTTGTTAAAAAGAAAAGAAAAAAAGAAAAAAAATCCTGAGAAACACCAATACATGATAAAAAGATTCAACATCATATGTCACCAATACATTAAATCACAAATAAATAACCTTCTACTCTTTGAATGTGACTTCCACCCACCTCACTGTGGGTCCTTTCTTCCTTTTTTAACTGTGTCCTTTTTCACCTTACAATTCATCGGTATTGGGTACATGCATAAATTACAATGCATCAGGTGAACCGGCCAGCTCTGGAGACCTGGCAGCTGCCTTAGGGTGCTGGTGCTGGGCCTGGGTGTTTGTCTTGGCTACAAATCCTGAAGGAACCCCGCACCACGGCCATCTAGCCTTGTGGCACTGCTGTTTGTGGCAAGAGTGATACTTCAGCCCCAAGCCACAGGTTGTCCAACTGGAGGCAAGGCTACCAGACACAGCAGGGCTGCTGGAGAAGGCAGTCATAAATTAGCGGTTGGGAGAGAAAGGCAAGACTGAGCCGGAAGCTGCTGAGCTGGACCCATCCTTGGTGCACCCGATGGCTGGGTCTGCAGCATTAGTTTTTGCTTTGCTTTCTTTTGAACGAAGGATAACAAAGTCAGCCATGGCACCTTCAGCAAACACAGCTGACATGTTTGAGTCTCTAGACTTTTTCTTCCTCACAAGCAAGCTGATAAGAGATGCTTTTTAGCTGGCTTTTTCTCCTCCTCCTTCTCCCCCTCCTTTTTCTTTTGCCTCTACTCTGTCTGACCCAGGAAAAACAAACAAACAACAAAACAAAATCCCATAAGAAAGGGCAAGAAGTTCTGAGATCTGCTACATGGTTATTGTTACTAGGGAAACGACTTCCTTAGCAGTCTTGTGTTCAGCGGCTCCGGCTGACTCCCCCCCCCCCCCCCGCCCAGTCTCAGGCAACAATGCAAAGAGAGTGGCACAAAGGGAGAGGCAGATCCATGTGGCCTCTGTATTCCCACACATGTGTCAGCTCCACTTTCAAGAACTGAAATGTTGCCCTTTTATAAAGCGAGCTTAATTATATTTAATAAACTTGAAGACTGTGTGAGGCAGAGCAGTGAAGAAGTCTCCTTCCCTTATGCCTTTGACGCCATAATTTTTCACAGTTTGGTGGGGGAAGGAAGAATGTGCGGTATATAAGTTCCAGGTTTGATTACTGCATTGAGCTTTAAATGGGGTTGCCTTTGAAGGCAGTTTGGAAACTGTATCTGACGCAGAAGGGCAAGTGGCCAGATTGATGTAGCACCTATACTGGCCTGGCTGTCTATACATTTTGAGACCCCGGCACTTGACAGAACACTTCTACCACCATGACCCTGGTTACAACCTTAGGTCAACCTCTGAAGCCCACTTCCAGGTGCCTTTCCCAAGGGTGGTTCAGAGAGTGGTGACAAAGGGCCTTTTCAGTGTTGTTGTTCAGTCGTTTAGTCGTGTCCGACTCTTCGTGACCCCATGGACCAGAGCACGCCAGGCACGCCTATCCTTCACTGCCTCTCGCAGTTTGGCCAAACTCAGGTTAGTAGCTTTGAGAACACTGTCCAACCATCTCATCCTCTGTTGTCCCCTTCTCCTTGTGCCCTCCATCTTTCCCAACATCAGGGTCTTTTCTAGGGAGTCTTCTCTTCTCATGAGGTGGCCAAAGTACTGGAGCCTCAACTTCAGGATCTGTCCTTCTAGTGAGCACTCAGGGCTGATTTCCTTAAGAATGGATATGTTTGATCTTCTTGCAGTCCATGGGACTCTCAAGAGTCTCCTCCAGCACCATAATTCAAAAGCATCAATTCTTCGGCGATCAGCCTTCTTGATGGTCCAGCTCTCACTGGAGAGCTGGACCATAAAGAAGCCTTTTCAGTAGTGGCCCCCTATCTGTGAAAAGCTTTTCAGCACTTGGTAATGACATTCCTCTCCTCCCAAGCACCTGATGAGATATGGGAGTTGCTTTCTGCTTGCCTTAGTTGATTATCCCTGATACTTTTTATCCAGTAACGTAGCATGCAGTGACTATGGTATCATTTTATATTGTTGTCTTGTATGGGTTTTTTGTGTAATTTAATCTACTGCAAGATGCCTTGAGTCTTTTTTAGAAATAGGTGCCTATGAATTTTAATGAACTTAAACTGCAGCAAAACCATATCTTCAGGAAGAGTGGCATATAGATGCGGAGAGTGAGCAGGAGCTCCAGGAAGCACCTCCTGCGGCTCCCCCCCTTAAGCTGCAATTGTCTAAAGAGAGCAAGGGCCAAGCCACCTGCTTTGCCTGCGCTTTGAGACATGCCGTCTTATAGCAAGTGAGAGAAGCAGATGTCACTCCACTTCCACCCCCTCAAATGAATTCACATTTCCACCAGAAAAGAGACCTAGGTGCACTATAAGAGGAACTTTCCTGACAATAGGTAGCATCCACAAATTCTACAGGGAAAATGTCATGTCTGTTGCTAAGAAGAATGAACAGTGGGACACTGGGGTTAGAGGCTAAGGTAATTGAAATTTGACCTGTGCAACCATTGCTGTAAATCATGTCTCTTATGTTTTACTGTAAGCACATATGGCCAAACTGAACAACCTGTTGGCGAGTAAATATTAGCAGAAAGACATTTTTGGGGAGCTGGTTCAAATATGCATGTGCAAGCCAAACATGCAGCCAAACAAGGAAGTGTCATTGCCATGCTACGAATAAACAAACAAATCAAGATGTGGGGAATCTTTGACCCTTCAGATATTTCTGAACTACGACTCCCATCATCCCTGGCTATTTGCCTTGCTAGCTGGGACAGATGGGAAATGTAGGTTATCAGCATCAGGAGAGCCAAAGGTACCCCACCCCCGAAATATATGAAAGAGCTTAAGAGACAACTGTTTCAGTTTTCTAGTGTGGAATGATCGGGGGCGTAGCGAGGTGGGGGCGGGGGGGCGTGCTTGCCTTGGCTTTTCTTTTTTAAAAGGACTTTTCTCCCCGGCCCGCTGCCGGGGCGGCCAGTGAGGAGGACGAGTGTTGCTGCATGGTGCCAGAGACGTACTTAGGCTTCCTTGCACCCTTGGCAAGGAGCTGTATCTGCGTCTGTGAAGCCAAGAGATACCATGGACCAGGAACTTTGCTTTTCGTTGCCTTTTGTGCTCCACCAAAAGTGTACCTAGACTCTTCCTTCCCTCTGAGCTCCGTTGGGCGCTCCGCTCACTCTTCTGATAGGGTTGGTGGCTTTCTGGGGAGGGGCCCCCACTGGGCTGCTGCAACAGCCCACACCAATGACTGCATTCCTCCACTGAGGCACCCAGAGAAACCTGTGCACCTTGCCTGGCCACCCAGGCAGCAGAGGGGCAGCCCCAGTTGGGCTGGCTGGCTCCTAGACACTCTGAGCCAGGGCACGAAGCACAATTTTCACCCACCCACCCCAGGCCTTGTTGGAAGCCAATTTGGTCTAACCCTATGTGTGCCCTTGCATGGTGCTACATTAAAAAAGCACTGAATTCTACCAGGGGGTTGAAAGAATGAGGAACACAGTGGGAGTGGGTCTGATTCCTTCTGGGTTGTATCCAGTGGTAGTTGTAATCAGTGTAGACCTACTAAAAAGACTAGATTAATTCAATTGATTTTCAATAGGTCTGCTGTGAGTAGAAACACAGTTGTATACTGGGTAGGGCTGGATAGGACTGAACTGATCCATCAGAACTCCTCTTATGTTCTATATTATTGCTCCTGGAACTTCTCACCATTTGGGGGAAGTGGGGTGCACACACACACACACACACACACACACACACACACACACACTATATCCGTCCCAACCATAACAGTTCTGCATTTTTGTTTCCATAGTATTGGATAATCAAGCAGTTGGGTAACTATAGACTTGGATAACTCGACTAGTGCATTGTTGTATAATAATTTTTGTCCCAGTATCTCCATGCTAATTAATCTTGTACCCTTTAACATTTCTTACTTTCCTCGGCTGCAAACTTTGTGTTTCTTTCTCAAAGATGAATTTCCTCCTACCCTTCCTTTCCTTCAACTTACTGCTGTCTCTCTGAGCTGCCATCATTCCTATTCCCCTCTCTCTCTTTCAGACATCAAATCTTTCTCCCCTGCCCTTATATTTCCCAAGGGTTCTCAGCAGGAAATGCAAGACAGCAGGCAGCTCCCAAATGTCCAACTGGGCATCAGCAGTTGTCTCTCTTGGTGCTGTTAGAATGCACAGCTTGTTCGCACACTATTGATGCAAGACAGTCTAGATTCTGAAGTAGTGTGTGTTTTGTGAGATAATTTCCAGCTTGGAAGCACAGTCTTGGTTGTGGAAAAACATTCTAAGAATTGCTGTCTTTAGGCCTCCAATCCAGAATGGCTTGTTCCAAGATACTATCAAAATACTGATAGCAATGTAGCACCGTCTCTTTGCAGAATTTCCAGAAAGTAAAAAGTACAAAAGTAGGTGTTGCTAAAAAGAGAACAAAATTTCAGTCCTGCCCTCCCAAATCAAATCAGTTCTGTTGCAATGCATCCCCTAAGCTATTATTTATAGTTTGAATGTGTGCCAGTTACCTCAGCAATGAAGTAGGATAAAATGTCACTGAAAAACTAAGAAGTTGTGTTAACTGGAAAAGACAAAGTGGCAAAGAAATATAGAAAGTGCATATTGTTTGTTATTATGGCATGTATTTTTGTGCTTTTATATTGTAAAGTGCCCTGTGATCGTCAGATGAAGAATGGTATAGAAACCTAATAAATAATAATAATCCATAGATTATTTGTTCTCCTGCTCCCACCATCCCTGACCATTGATCATGCTTTCTGGGGCTGATGGAGATGCGAGTCCCAACATCTGGAGGACTGCATGTTCTCCAACCCTGTCTTAGGCAAACAAGACAGCTTTTGAACTGGGCTCCAGCCTTGGTTCTATCAAAAGGTGCTGTCGGGAGCAGGTGCTAGGAGCAGGTCAGCAGTAACTCACATGGCTTCAGTGAAGTTAACTCTTTATTCAAAGAAACAAGACAGCTCAGGAGGCCAGACCTAGTGAGCACAAGCAACTCTTCCCAGTAGAACTTGCCCCTATGAGACACATGTGATGACTGAAGGTTCTTGCCTTTCCACCACTTCCTAAGCCCCATCTTCCCCCAGTTCCTTCCCAAGCAATCAGAGGCTTCATCATCTTGCCTGCTTTTGCTCTGTCCTCATCATACCTCTTCAGGTTCTGGGAGACCACAGGGGAGGGGAACTGGTCACAGCAGGAGGGGGAGACAGTTTGGCTTCCTCACCAGCTTAAGGCATCAGTGTTTCTTGACCACCACTCCTCTCCAGCTGCCTCTGGTTCTGGACTGGTCTCTGCCACAGACTCTTCCTGCTCACTAAACCCAGTTACCTCTTCAGCTTCCAACAACTTCTCCCAGTCTTCTCCATCTTCTCCCTCTGACCACTCATTATCATCCCACCACCAATCCCCTGCCTCTGAGCCTCCTTCCCTTGGAGATTCCCACAACCCTTCTGCATCCAGACAATCCATGACAGGTGCTCAGAGTTCTCTGCTCTAGCCTCAAACTCCACAAAGGTAACAAAAAAATTAATTTCAATAAATGGCAACCCTATGTGACATTACTATTTTGCCTCCAGCTTTCTCCCTCTTTAGAAGCCACCTAGCAAGCTCAGGATGTAATAATGCGTTCACTGATAACAAGAGAAAATCGACCCATTCCAGTCTTGAGGGTGACATTTCTGTTCATGAAATGTTCTTTGGTTGGCTAGCAGTTGAATTATCTTTACAACCACTGCGTAAGCATTTGCTGCCATTAAAATGGCCACCTATAGATACAAGTATGTGTGCCTGGAGGGACAGTTCTTCCATTCATTCTGTGACCATTGGATGGATGGGCAAAGAGGTAGCCAGTTTTGAGCATCCTTCACCTGCTAATTTTTCTCACTCCACAAGGCCTTGAAAGTAGGGAATAAGGTAATCCACTGCTAAGCTGTTTCTCTTGATGTTAATATCTGTCACTGGGACTGGGAGAAAAAAGAGAAATTTCCTAAGCTTGATGTGTTAGGTCTGGCCATCAGTGGTTAAGAAGATAGTGTCCAGCACAAGTAGAGCTTTATTTTACCTAGCAGGAACAAAGTTTGGACAATGTGGAGAAAGGTCTTTTTCCTTTCAGTGTTTTGTGGCCCTGGCTACTGGCTGAGGAGAAAGCTTTTCATTCTGAAATATGCTGCTGTTACCACCATCTGTAGAGACAGGAATATTAGCACTGTGAATTAATCACAAATTCATCTCTCTCTAACTCTCTGGAAATAGAACAGAGCTTAGCAATTGTGTGCTCTACTTGTTCGGCAAGCACCACTGGAAGGAACAACCGTGGAACTGTTAGTGTGCTCTTAGCTATTGTGCTTGACACTCTCAGCATGATTCACTGCAGACAATATATACGACTATTCACAAGGGGAATGAACAGTAAATACTAGGCCCTGGATTTTTTTTTTAATAATAAAAAGTCTTGTCAGTTGTTTCCTGATTTGTATCCTTTATCCTCCTCGCTCTTGTGCAGTATAAGCTTCTCAAAGCTAATGCCCATAACACCACCCCCCACTGGTAGCAGCGGGCTGTTTTGCTGCTGTAGGGTTCACACTGCTATGATTTACAATGGTGGCCATTATTCTGAAAAGCTGTGCATTAACCTAGTGGCACAGGGTTGCTCAAACACCTTCCCTCTGGTTTTACTTTCCTCTGGGGAGCAGTAGCTATTACAGCAAAAGCTTTCTTGGTGGTAACAGCCAGGCTGAACTTGGCAAGAGGTATAGCTAAGAAGCAACTTGAAATATGAGCTATATCCACATAACCAAATTATATTTTGAAGAGTGTTAGTGGTCCCCCCTCCCAAATGGTGGTACTTTGATCCTATGTAGAAAGAAGGTTGCCTTAAGCACAGCCTCTGAATTTGTATTTTTGTCCTGTATCTTGAACGAAATATAACCACGGGGGAATGAACAAACAGGACATTTTCTAAAGTCAATCTTGTTAATTCAAGATCTCATTGCCACCATCAGTTTAAACCCAGAGGGAATGAACAAATAACAATATTGTGCTGCAATTTGTTCTCATAAAGTAAATTTATCAATAAAGCCAATGGAAGTAATTCAAACCCTTTAAACAAAAAGCTCTCCTTTCCCATTCTCATATGTTCTCCATACACTTTTAATTTTTTTGAATTGAATTGTACATAAAACTATGAAGAAGCATAGAAATCCTTTGATACTTTATTCAATATAATATTACATGAAAACAGTCAACACCTGACGAACCATTACATCTTTCATAATACAGACAAATCACACATTGAAAACAAACAATGTAACATTTACTTAACCATACTGCTTACTAAGCTGTCATTCTAAATTGTGTGGCTATATGTATGTATACATATTTAATATTAACATTGTTTGAGTACCAAACCCCTGTTAAAAAGAGCACTTTTGTGCCTTATATAAAGAGCCCCAGCAAGGGAAGATTTTGAATATAGCACTGCAGAAGGGCAGTTTTATGGGATTAGGGAATTTCTTAGTGCATCCTTTGTTTTTGCTTTTGAGAATATTGCAAGGCAACAACAAATATAATTACCTCCACACCTTTATGTCAAGAGAGAAGGTTTAGTTATGGCCAATAACAGAACATCTATTTATATGGCATCTATATTCAGTGCCAGTCTGTACAGTCTAAATGCCATTTATCCTATTAGGTTATAAAACCAATAATGTTTTGTATGGAGCACACAGTTTGTAGTCCATTGTGCACACACATAAAAGATCACACTTAGGGTCTGTTACCCTCACCACTGAGAGTGGTGAGGGTTTTTCCAAACCAGAATAAATAGGAAATGTCTATGTAAAGCTCTTCCAAATGTTGAAAGGAAGACTTGAACCCCAAAGTTTTCTAGCCATTGTGTATTAACATTTCCACTACTACTTAACCACTTTATTCTTAAGAAAACCCCAAGGGTACTATATAGTCAAGTAATGCCAATACTACTCCACTATTTAGGTGTTCTGCATGTTTGGTAGGGTTCCTCTGAGAAGAAAAATCAACATTGCAGTAAACTCTTATTGTTGACTGCAAGCTGAAGCTCTTCACAGCTTCAGAACTGTGTCTCCTCTCCTCATTGGTAAGCCCACTAAAACAAGAAGGGGTGCAATTCAGGAGTACTGTAAGTAAAAGGAAAGTTGTCGCATTTCTAATACCAATCACATAGGCCCAATCTACATGTTATCAAAACAGCATGGTTGTGGCTCTACCCACCTCCGGTCCTCTATTGCTAGTTCTCTGGCTATGCATTTGATGCACAGAATCATGCGGAATAGTTGGATCCTGTTGGTAGACTTTACATCTACCCATGTCATAAAGCTCATTCAACTGTTACTGGAAAAGTACGGGATTTAATTATGGGAAAGCAACAACCTCCATTTCAGCAACATATGAATCAGCCCACAATTGTTATATACATGGGGAAATGAGAATATGAATTGTTTCTTTTCAAGTAGCTGAAAGGAGGACTGGAACTGTATCAAGTTTTGGCTTTTGTTGCAATCTTGCAAAGCTCAGAGTGGCTTCATAACACAGGGGAAACAGTGCAAGGGACTTCGCAGTGCCCAGAGCGCAAGATTCCCATCTCCTGCTGCAGTCAAGGGCACAACGTTCAGATGCAGAGAAAGCTTGCGCAGCTGATGGTGGAGGTAGATGTAACATTTAAAAACCTGTGTTATGTAGTGTTCAAAGCTCTCCTGGATTGCCTTTACACCTCCAGAATACAGTTCTGGAAATTAGCGGTTGTGCCTGAGTGACCCTTAAGAGAATCATTAGAGGGATAAAATGGTGTAGAGGGAGTTATGAACAAAATTATCTAGCCTTGGGACTTGGCAGAAACATATAGGACATTGGAATATATTTTGGGGTTGGAGTATGCTCTAAAAAGGGGAGGGCATGGTTTTATAATTACTACTCTCTTTGTTGAGGACTTGCATGGGTTAACTATACTGCACTGGATTTTTCTCCTAGCCAGCCTGATGATGTGGATACAGCAGATCATACTGCATAATATCAGCCCATCACACAACCCTCTTACATTGCAGTGACAATTACCTCCCCACCCCAATACAACTATAAAGTTCAAGCTGGTTTAAAATTTAGTTGCTTGAAGTACAGTACATGGAATTCTGTTGGAATCTCAGCACCTGGGACAAAAAAGTAACTTCTTTAAGAAGCTAACTATAGGGACTTTGCCAAAACTATTGTTCTCATGCATGCTTTTGGAATGATTTGTATGAAGGGATACAAGTGGAAAATAACACTGGAATTGAAAAGGCAGATTATAACAGGAATATCTAGGAATGATGTAGTATTCTGACCACAAATCCTTCTTGGGGAGAGTGTGGATTTTCAGTTTTCACATAGTGTTTTTATGTATGTAATCCTCCATGGGAAATCAATCCAGAAACATGTAATAGAAGTGATATGCGTGGAGTGGGGCTGGCTCTCAGACTTCGATAGCTGATAACTAAATATTATAGGCCAGTATGTTCAGTTGCATTAATGGCTATTTTAAATAGAGGAAGCACTGAAAGCATACATACGCACATTCACAAAACCTAAGCAGAAGCTCTGAGCTCTTGATTAATTGAGGACAGTAAGGTGCTAGGCATTTAAACCGCAGATGAGAGCTCTTCAGTAGAATTCCTCTCTACATCAAACCATCAGATGCCTCAACAAGGAGTATAATTGCCTCCCTCACTCCTTAAGCTACCAAAGCAAGAGATTTACATCTAAAAATCTACCCTCATTTTCCTAATTGAACCTTTGTTACATTCTCAAAGATTCCTCACATTTTTGCAAGCACAGATAGTGGTTTGTTTTTTTAAAAAAGAAACCCTCATCTTGAAACATCCAACTAAATATGGCCTAACTTGGAAAAGATTACGTACAAAAGGTTGAATACGAAACTCAAAGCAAGTCATAGTTAAGGCATCTGTGTTACGTTCAAAGTGTTGTATTTTATTTTGTGATTATTTGTTTCCACAGATACAGAAACGAAGTTTGAGATATTTAGGGTTTGAGTTTTAGTAGTAGTATTTAGGTGGTATTTAGGAGGTGCATATTTTTCTTGTATAACTACTGGAATCAATATCACAGAATAATATTTACCACTGTTGCCTTTTGCTAAAAACAAGTCCTCTGCAAATATGCCAACTCCAAACAATATCAAGACATCAGTTTACAAAATGAAAGTACAGAATGGGTCCTATATCCATGTTTTCTCCTTTTTTTCTAACATAGCATTAGATGCTACAATCGACGTGTTACAAAAATAGATGTGTTTTTAGGCAGCTGATGTACTAGAAAGGCAAATAAGCTTTCTTTGTTGGAATAAATGGATGAGAAATCCCCACCATAAGCATGTCAAATTTATTTTTTTTGGATTGCCCACTCCCCATCTCCTAGAATACAAGTGTTATTAATCATGTTAGGGATGGTGAATGGTAGGCAGAAACCGCTACAGCCCTTAAGATTCCCATAGGCTCCATCATCCATCCTCCCTCAAAACAAGAATAGAAATCCCTTCAATTCCCAATTACTTTAATCTTTAGAAATTTGAACGATTATTGGGAAAAATCCCATTTGAAGATGCAGTAACAGAGGCATTTTCCAATCGTATCTGAACATCGTATAAAAATAACTGGAAAGATGCTTTGGTTTGGAAGAACAAATATTTGGAGTTCAGATGACTATTAAAAACTAGGCTTTATAATGGCTCATTCAGCAACTACAGATTCTATACCATAGTGCTTATCCTAATGTAAACTCATTTCCCCCACCCTTCATCTCCTTTATTTTCCTTTTTAGAATATATTATGAACTAAGCTACAGGAAAAAGTAAATGTGGAACCCCCAAACCCCCCTTTTCTAATTAGGTCTCAAATATTTGAAGTACTCAGTACTATATATATAGTGGAAGTCTGTTTTAAAATCTGCCAAATTATGCAATATAGGCAGAGTAACCAAACTCAGGGTGACTAAGATGCACTTATTGCCATGGTTAAAGAAAGGAACGTGATGTCTTCTGGCAGTAATAAATGGGCATAGTTGTAAGATACTGATTGTGTTACAACCAACTTGGCAAGCTCTGCTCTAGCTTAAAGTATCCTTCTGACAATTTGCAAAATATGTGGAACATTTCGATGAACACACACACTGTGGCATGCCATGACTGGCTTTTATCTACAGACATTACTGAAGAAGTGTGAACACCAAATGTGTTGTCTTAATAAGACATTGCTGGTGAAAGCATAAATATCTTCACAAGGGGTTTGTGCTGCTGTGGAAAAACCAGATAAACTCAACACAAAAGGCTGGAAAAAAAAGAACATGCCATGTATCAGTAAGCAAAAAAGCTTAATCTTCACAGAGGTCTCTGAAATCACAATGTATCAAAATACGTGCAAGGTTTTAAATAAACTGAGAGGGAAGGGGAACAAGGTCTTGCCAGCATTGTTTTTCTTGTGACTGAAATCCACCACTGAGAGAGAAAGGAAGCAGGGCCATGGTCTCTTCATAGTGTTGGCTCTCTTTTTAGGTTTTGGTTCTCCTCCAGTCTGGTGATCTTAGTTCCTATAAAACCCAATAGAAAGTACAATAAGGATTATGACCAAGAACATAACAGTACAAAGTAACTTGTTATAATGCTTAAGTATCAGCAAACCGATTTTGGCTTAAGGTACCGGTAATATAGGGTTCCCTTTTTTTCAAATATTAAGCTATTCTATAAAGGAAAGGCTTGAACTGTAGCCACTCTTAAATGTTTTCCTTGAAAGGTGTGTACTAAAATACATAGCTTGAGCAGATCTACAGCCACCCCTTCTTCCTAAGACAACTGAACTCAGGAGCAACTGGTTGTGCAACAGAAACTGGCTGTGTTGATCACCAATTGGATGACTCTTCTGAAATTACAAAGACACATTACAAAGACACATCCACCTCCCTGGCCCGTAAGTGAGCCTCCCTTAATCAGCTCTAGATTTGGAGCCAGGTATGTGGTTCCACATTAGAGTGAGATGTGGGGGAGGAGAACAGAGTTCTATGAACAGTCTTGAAACTCACTCTATAATCTTGGGCAGGCAATTTAGTCTTAAACCTAACCTACATAGGATGGCTTGTTAGAATAAAAGAGATAATATCATGTAACTCTAGGAATGGTTGGATAATGAAATAAGATAGAAGTTATAGAAGCTCTACTTCCAAGAATGAGGAATTTAAATAATAATTAAAAAAATTAATTAAGCTTGCACCTAATATGTAAAGAGGTATGCTGGGCCTTCAAAATTTGCTCTGAAGTGAAATTGCCCTGAATCCCAGACCCCAATGTGTCTGTGATGACTTAGTAATGGAGTTTAGATTGTACATGCTTTAGGCAAGCAGTGGGGAACTCAGGTATAGGGGTTGAATGGGTCCTTCAGACCTCTCTATCTGGCCACGCCATCTTTTCAGCTGCACCTCCCACTTGCCTTGCTTTGCATTCTAATAATTTTGCCCGGCTAGAACGTGTCCTAGGCTATGCTTCACACAGTTTTGCCTGAGACCACCCACCATTGGTGGCCCCTGGAAGTTTGCCCAGAAGGCAATGGAGTCCTTGGGTTGGAAAAGGTTCTCCATGAACTTATTTCCATGCACAGAAACTGCAGGGCACCTTATTAATGGGTTCTAGTGACTAACAGCTTCTGACAGAGATTCTGGGTGATGCCACTAAAAAGTCCCATTTTGTACTTATACAGTGCTATTTGGTCACTTAAGGCAAGTGTATGCAAGGAAAGCTGCATTTTCCTGGCTGGAGAATGACTGGAGACTTAAGTAGAAAGACCTCCTCTGCCCAACCTTATTTCCTGTGGGATTAGATCAGGGGTTGCCAATCTTTTTGGACCTGTGAGTAGATTTGGATTTTTGAGTGGGTGCTGTTGGTGCCACCTTCAGTAGAATTAATTTGTGCCTTATGAAGTACATAGAATTGAAATAGGAAGTGGGGAAGTGCTGTTTCTTAATCACTATGGGTAAACTTCATCCCTTCAAACAAGCATTTGCTGATGCTAGTGTGCAGAACTAGCAGAAAATAAAGTTGGAGACTGATTACCGTATTTACTCAAATCTAATGCTCACCTTTTTTGGCCAAATTACATTGTGAAAATTAAGGTGTACATTAGATTCGATGATGCATTAGATTTGAGTAAATACTGTACTTTATTCTTATGGTGTCATTTAAAAAATCCAACATTTTGCATTGCCAGAAGAGTGAGAAACCACTTGCCTGAGGGAGAGAATGAAGCAATACAAAGTCTAGGAGACAAGACAATGGTTTTTACTCAGTGCAAAAGTGTTATAGACCAATGTCCATTCTTACATTATAGACGTGTCCTTGGTATCACGGCAGTATTTTTAAAGCTATTTTAGAAAGTTAATTTTTATTTTTTCTTCAGATCAGGAAAAATCAAAGTTTCTCTAAGAATCTTTGCAGATGGTGATATGGCCTCCGGTCACATCTTTGCTTATAACAGCAACTGCTGCAAAATCCAGTATTTGCTACCTCTGATTTCCCAAGAGCAAAGGAAGGCCTGCTTTCAGAGATCCTCAAAAATCCCTTTGACGTAGAACAACATACTGCCACAAAAATGCACTTTTAATTTTGAAACGCAAAAGGTTGTGTGGGTAGGTTTGATTTCTTCACAGTATATTTACAGAAAAAATGAGCATGATTAGGATACAATTTAGAGGCTTAAGAATCAGTACAATCATGTTTTCATCTTATCCAGAAATCCTGTGACATATAGAACTGCTTCTTTCATAAATCAGAGAACCATTTCTGACTTGAGCAAAGAAGCCAAATAATAACTTTAAAATACTGTTGCTGCTAGTCTGAGGAGAACAGAAGTGAGGCAAAGCTTTGATTTAAAATATTAATTATAGTTCAAGGCATGGGGTAAGATATCACTATTTCCAGAATATTTGTCCCAATTAAAAAAAATACTTAGGGCATGCTAGCTTCTTTTTGCATACACACCATGACTTTTAAGGGCAGTCCATTTGGAGGCATTCTGAGAAAAAGGATGGGGCAGGGCTCCCACAGTGTCTTAGCATGCTGAACACACTCAAGGCTCAATGCACACAGCTGGCTTGATACCACTTTAGAATACTGGTTCCTCCAATCACATGGTTTTTGGGTTTTTTTAAAGCAAAGCGATAATGAAGAGGATGCCATGTTTCTCTGCATGTAATGTGCTGTTCCCAATTAAATTCCATTGATATTATTAGGAAATAGATACCACTCCCTTGAATGCATTGAACGCGCACTCTTTCCTTGCTTACATTTTTACTGAAATCATCTTTTGTGAATCAAGAATAACAAGATTTTATGTTATTGACAAAACCATGTATATGGCAAACAAATTCATGCTAGTATTCTGCTACCCATGTTAATGAACTGGATCACCAATACCCATAATGCAACTTAATTCTGACCCACATGCCCTATGAACCAGATTTCTTTCTTTCTTTCTTTTTTTAAATTCAATTTTCTTAAAACCAACTGTCAGCATCATGTGATGGAAGAGATGAAAAATGAAAATGAGCAATCCTGCTGTGCAGGTGAGTGACCTGTGGGAGACAGCTCTGCCTGCTAGGATTTTTACACGTACCATCAGACACAGACCAATTGATTAGATCATCTTATTCTCGCCACCAACCAGGCTCAAGAGACTAATTAGAGAGAGTACTGCCTGCGCAGGCACCCCATTGACACCTAATTTGCTCAGCCAAAGCCTTTGGGGAGAATGTATTATCTCTGCAGCTGCACTTCATGCATTTCTGATTTGAGGCAGAAGCAAGAAGCACTTCATCACGCTTCTGAGCAAACTGAAAGTAAGAAACTTTAAGTGCTAAATACAAGCAGACACAAATTAAACCTGGCCAGCCTGTCATAAATTCCCCTTCCCCCTCCTGCTTATGCATATGCAACATGAATTATACCTGCACCTAGATTATTCCTGTTTGTACATTTGTGTACATATATGCTTTGAATGCACTATAAACATATCATCTTGGTTTCTCACATTTTTCTTGTTTCTGGATTTAAAAGTAAATGCTATTGTGCTCAGTAAGACAAGGAGTGTTAGCTCAACTTTGCAATTTTTCCTCAGGCCAGGATCATTGCAGGCAGCTGCCTATTAGCCAAGTTTTTCTTTGTAGCTGTAGTAACGTTAACAGTGAGGTTGAATTAATGGATGTATTAGTGATGGTAATACCCATTCTAGCTTGATTTCTAGCTATAAGGAATCTGTTCCTGTGCTAAACCATGCATGCATTTTATTGAGCTCCATTGTTTATTAGGAATTAATAGAAAGCTACTATGGACACATTTCAATTGGAGTTTAATTTTAAGCAAACAGGTTCAGGTTTACGTTTTTCTATTCTTCCTATTCGTAAACTCTAAAATAGAGTAATATGCAAGGCTCAGTTTTGAATAAAAAAAATATACTGGGGCGAAAATTAATAAGACTGATAATGATAGAGGTCCAGTAGGTAATAATTGAAGGAAGTGAATTATAGCTTTTCTTTTTCTTACTTTGCATGGGCACGTTTGGGAAAAATTGTGATTTCTTGACTTTCCAATGAGTAGTTAGAAGTAGCACACTGCAGTAAGCTTATTTCCTGGGGAATCTCTCCCTCCCTCCCTTCCTCTCTCTGTTAGAGGGAGGAGCTGGGAGAACCATGGCAAAGAATATTCTCCCAGCAGCAGAGGGGAAAAAGAGGGGAGGCTTGTAAGGAAGAAGGACCAGCTATGTCAATTCCCAGATTGAGGTTGTATTAACTATTTAGCTATTTATTACGTTTATAGACAAATCTAGCTCTACACTGACTGACTGTGGCTCTGAGTTTCAGACAGATTTGTCCAGCCCCAGGAGACAGTAGTGATTGAACATGGAACCTACTTAATGCAGAACACATGCTCTATCACTGAGATATAATACTTTCCTAATGAAAGCCCATTATTTCCTAGGAAATAGCAGTGTAGCGTGAGTTGGGGCAAATGTTGTGTCCCCCCCCCCCGGTGGACTGGGAAGCTGGGATTGGGGCACGCACCAGGAGGCACACGTGAAGTCCGCATGGAGGGTGACTGGAACCTGCCTCCAACAGGCTCCTCACCCACTGCGTCCATCCACCTGCCTCCTAGACAAACGCGCTTGCTGCCATGCCTCAGCTGCCAGGGCTCCATGCCTGTCATTGGGGCGCCCGATTGTGCCCCCTCAAAAATGTGTGCCTGAGGCCATGGCCCCCTGCCCCCCACTACACCTCTGCTAGGAAAGCTGCTTAGGTAGATTTGCAAGTGGTCATCTAAAGGAACCTTATACTTCTAAGTAAATACCGGTATGTTTTAGACAGGAGTATATGTGAGCATGCTCTGAATCAAGGCACATTTCATTAACAGAGGAGAAATGAAATTCCTTCCTGGAAATTTTCATATGCAGCCTTATACAAATGGCAATTAAAGCGGCTTTGTAGGTTTTGTGTTCCACTAATATTTTTTTTAATGGTTGGGGCATTGCAGACCTTTTCCTAGAAAAAAAATGAGGAACTCTAGTTTTGAAATTACACGGGATATTTAGTTTGGAGAAATAGCTCAAAAGTTGCAGAGGTAATATATTTTAGAAGTACGGTAGGGGGAAAGTACTAAAATAAAAAGCATACAATTATTTCATTTTGACATGCTCTAGTTACTAAAAAGTGCCAAAAGATTGAGACATCAGCATGCATTTGGTAAGTAAACATCTACATGGACCTAGGTCTACTTTGCATAATCAATTATTTTTCACCTTAGTGCTGAATGTAATGCATTTCAGTGTATGCTTTACCTGTTGTTCTACTATTAAAATACCCGAGTGAATTACATGCATGGAAGCTTAAAGAAATAAAATCTATTAATCCTAGTTATTTACCCACGTCTGCACTTGCCTCAATAATAAAAATGGCAATTATCAACAGGGCACTAATACAGTATTTCTTCAATAGTATGTGGCATTTTTACAAATTTGGTCTATGCCTACATTTTCTTGATTACTTCTCCATGATTAGCACCTAGATTCTTCATGCTTCTCACAGAGGTTGCAGTTGGGGATCTGCATCCTAATTGCATTTGTAGGTCAATTTATCATACCTATTAATTTTTTTGTGCAACGTGAGTGAAAAGAGGAAAAAAAGTAACTGCTCAGTTGGGGAAGTGGGTACGAATGTCTTTTGCACCTGCCAGAAAAGAGTCTATAGCCACTGTACCATCCACATCACAACCCCATAGCTCTAGGCAGGAGGAAGATAGATCATTAAGCACAATTCAGATGGATCATTCTGAAAACCCATGTTTTCTCAAAAGTACAATAATATGAATGGCAAATATACGGCGATGAAAAAACTTGGGCAGTTCTTTAAAATACAGGTGCAGAAAGTCCCTTAAGAAAGTGTTCCTCTATCCACAGATTTGATCTACATGTTCAGAAAAAGCATATGAGACAGCCCTCCTGGCATTTTACACCTTCAGAATGCAGATGGGTGAACTGCAAGTTTGAATGCTTGCTCTCTCATACAAAGAGGCATCCCTAAACACAAACAGAACATCAAGAAGCAGGCTAGATCTGGAATGCTACATGGACAGGGAAGATTTTTAGCACTGCAAGCTAAAAAACTGAATTATTAACTGGTGCAGTCCCAGGTTGGCCACCATATGATAGCACTTACACTGGCACTGAAAAGTCCTTAAATTATATATACAACTATGCTTTTGCTGCAAATGATCAATGGAAACTAATACTGTATATAACTCTGGATATTAGCTATTAGAGTGACTGGGGGGGGACTTCATGGAATTGTTTATAGACAGGCTTTTTCAACTTTTAACGTGGCAAATGAATACAGTACAGGACTTAAGGATAAGTTGAAGGAAAATCTAAGAGAACCAGTGTAGCTGGGAATGTCATAATCAAGAGTTATTTTCAAACAAGGAAACCATAATTGTTGCTTATTATTATCAATATTTGTCCACAGACCAGGTAGTTTTTTTTTGCACTTTCCTGAAATATTTTTGGATTGAAAAGGTAATACCAAATAGGAGCCAAAAATAATCATTTTCTTCTATTCTCTATCCGAAAGAAATAATTCTTTTAAGACCAGAAATACATTTTCAATAAGACTGTAATACTGAGTTGGGAGATTTTTTTTTTTTTAAACTGAAAGGAATGCAATATGTTGGTTCCTACAGCACAAAATATTTCTTGGGGGGAAGGGGGAGATTATTTTTATGACACTTTTTATGTTCACTTGTTACTGTGTTGTTTTATAGGATAGCTCATTGCAATTAAAATAATTAAATCAAATTCCTTAAAGAAGTACTGGAGCCACTAACTATACATACACTATTAAACGGAATGAAAACCTCTCACGCTGAATTTTAGAGATATTATTCACTGTCAATGGAAATAAAACACATGCTTATACAATAGGCAGGGGTGGAACAAGGGCGGGGCGTTAGGCACGGGCCGCCCCGAGTGCCACCCTGGAGGGGGGGTGACACTCGACGCCTCCCCCCATGACGCCCAAGCCGAGCCCCGCCACCCGGTAAAAAGCACACACCGACGGCTTGCTGGCAAACCTGTTCGGTGTGTGCTTTCCTTTTTCTGGCTGGAGCGGAGGCGAGGGGCAGGCCAGGGAGGGCTGCCCCGCCCCGCCCCCCCGTAGCACACATGCGTCGTGCCACACGGTGCATACGTGCTATGGAGTGGTGGCGCAGCAAACCCAGTGAGCAAGCCGAGGCAGCCTCGCTCTGCAGCTTGCTCAGAAACCTGCTTGGCGCCGAGCAGGTTTGCAAGCTAGCTGCAGAGCGAGGCTGCCTCGGTTTGCTCACAGGCTTTGACGCAGCACCGCTCCATAGCGCGCATGCACGGCACCGCTGGAGCAGCGCCCCGCCCCCAGGGGTGCCCCCAGGTTTGCCACTCCAGGTGGCCAAGCGGCTCCATTCGCCACTGATAATAGGTATATAATACACTTCACAATAATCCACATACCACATAGAGCTAGAAAATCTTTGCCCACCTACGCAAATGCTAGAGAAAACTAAAGAGATCAGGAAATTCTTATTGCAATGCCTTTCAAGTGGAGGATGTGGCTTCCCAATCCTTAGTAAACCTCAGTTTCAGAGATGTACGCATAGCTCCTTGCTCCCATGCCACCAGCTTTAGACAGCAAACCACAATTGTTGTTTTGTGAGAGCTGCATTAAACTACTTGCTAAAGATAGCTATCGCTCTGTAAAACCCATACTCCTTTTCCCAGGAGCTGAGGGAAAACAAGAGCAACGTGACAGATCCTTGCTATGCAGCTTAATGCTGTTACAGTATCTTGTGATAAATCATATGCATGTTATTGGGGGAAACGTGAAGAAAGGATCCCAGAAACCTACTTTGATAGGAACTCTAAATAAATGATAATTGAAAAAATACTAGCTATGGGAAAAAGTTAGTGTGAGGACTTTGGGTAAGCTAATGAGGTAAATTGAGAACATGAAATTATATAAACATAGATGATGACACAGTTGGTATGGGTTAAGATAGCAGAAGCATAACCATTTCTGAACAGCTGAAAGTAAGAAATAGTAAACATGTTTAGGATGAAGAAGTGTCTTTAGTAACAACATACTGTAGCAAAAACAACATTTAGTCAAAACAAAATAGCATCAAGTATTGGAAAAACATGAGAGGGTCAGAAGTCTCCAATGAGACACACGGTTGGCTAACAAGATGAGAACCAGTTACAGATAGGTAGCCATGTTGGTTTGCCATAGTCAAAACAAAATAAAAAATAAAAAAATTCATTCCAGTAGCACCTTAGAGACCAACTAAGTTTGTTCTTGGTATGAGCTTTCGTGTGCATGCACACTTCTTCAGATACTTCTTCTATGTATCTGAAGAAGTGTGCATGCACACAAAAGCTCATAGCAAGAACAAACTTAGTTGGTCTCTAAGGTGCTACTGGAATGAATTTTTTTATTTTTTATTTTGTTTTGAAGATGAGAACCAGCCAAGGTCATGAAGAATTGACGTGTGAACTGCCTGGTATGAAAAGGATTGTGATTTGTTTTGAAACATACATTAAGTTTCAATTGTGAAATCCAAATGTATAATGTAAACCAGTAAGCCTAGAAAAGCAAGTATATGGAAGAATTAAGTGTAGAATATGCAAACATTTGTAGTTCATTATGTAAATTACTTTCTGTGGGCTTAAACGTTTTGAGAAATATGATC